>NC_091981.1:172374695-172974695 GCF_044704955.1 Pristiophorus japonicus
GTGTTGCCACCTCCGCATTTACGCCCCTCTCGTGTAGTCACCACCCTCATTAAGAGCGACTTCCAGATCCGAATAACAAAGAGTGGAATTTCGCTCAAGAGGCGACCTCAACCACAGCTACGGTAAAAACCATTGAGACGGGGTGCGTGCGCTCCATTTCGGGTGGAGGGGCATTCTACCTGACAGAGAATTCAAACAGACTGCATTCAGACAGGCTGTGAGAATACACAGACTTCCAAGTCAGAGCTGCTACGGGAGCATGTTGCATTAAGTCATCAATCAACTTGACATTTTAGGACCTTTGGTAGCGAGCCAATTAAAGGTTAACAGTGTATCAATTGGGCCAATAAGGTCAAAGAAGGCGCGTTCTTTTCTGTAAACTGATCAGGTATATGAACAACCATTTTGGCCATGTGGTCTCAGTAAGAGAAAGGAACTGGCAATCAGCCAGAAGCTTGCTGCTGCTGCCAGAATAAAAAGTTATGTTAAAACTACAACCGGAGAGATCTAACAATTTTGGCATCACGAACACGATCGCTGAGGGAAGAAAGTGAATTTTGGACATCAGACCGACATACTGAGGTAAGGACTCCTCTTTATAAAACTCCTCGGTCTAAAGTCTAAATTCGCCTCTCCTTCTACGCGATTCCGAAAGTCTCCAGTTTGCGAACCCTCCAGTTGGTAGTCGGCTCGAGGTCCCATAGACATCTAACTTCGGCAGTGTGTTAGTTAATTAATCACCGACCCACTGATCGGCTGGAAAGCCTACGACTCGAGACCCCAGTAAAGAAATAAGTATTATGGCAGCAGGAGATAAGAGCAAAGAATTGCCTAAAAGGTGGGCAGGCACCACCTGAGATTTCGATAGATGAAATCCTCCAACAGTTGAAAGAATACATAGAGCAACAATTCAACTTATCTAAAACCTGTATTAAGATCGAACAAAAGTACGGAACCTCCAAAGGACAATGGTCCTTGGACGAGATTAAAAGGGTCTGGGGAAAAATGACCCGTATGAAAAATAAAGAGTGAACCAGATGGTCCCTAATCGTTATGGGACAGATCCGACAGCGGAATGAAATTATAACGCATTCCCAACATGACAGGGACCTAACCAGTACAAAGGACCAATAGCAAGCTATTTGTGCACAGCTGCGACAGAAAAAACTTGAACTTCAAAAGTCGGAAGCGGAAGTTAAAGATCTTAAAGGTGAAATTAAAGAATGTAAAAAATCATTAGGTCAAGAGACAGTAATAGGAAAAGAAAAATGTATCGGTCAATTCCCAGGGTACCCATGTTTGGATAAATTAAAAGCGCAAACCCGAGGACACGACCGAGGAATAGATACGGATTCTGAATCATCTGACGATACAGGGTCGGAGGATGAAGAACAAGGGGTGCGCTTTGCCCCGTTTAAAAAAAAGATTAATTGTAGTCAAATCAGAAGAGACTGCGGATGAGGGCGGAACCAAAACAACGAAGAAAAGGGTGTATGCAAAATATTTAGTTCATGATCCGGCAGACCCAGAGAAAATTGATAAATGGTCCAAGGAATTGCCCAATCCAAAGAAAGGGGGAGTGAAAATGTGGGACCAATTGGACCGCTTAAGAAATATATATCAACTTCATCCCTGGGACGGAGTGCAAATTTTGACCATAATGGTGCCAAAAACACAAGGAAGAAAATTGCACGACAAGGTAGAAGAAGCTTTGAGGCAGGATGAGCAAGAATTAAACACAGGATGGGAGGCGATTAAACACTGGCTGCAAGCTTTCAGTCCAGCTAAGACAGACTGGGGAAAAATTGCAGTCTGCCAACAGAAAGGAACAGAGGAGGTCCTGGAGTATGACGAGCGGTTTAGATGCACGTGGCTAGAACATTCGGGTATGAATAATACGGATGAGGAAATGGATGAACAAGTGTTTGGACCCCTGAAAGCAGCTTTCGTGGCAGGTCTAAGGCCAGAACTGTCCAAAATGCTTAAGGTAGTGTTACCGGACTGGGAAGGTAGAGGAACTACCTTTGCAGCATTGGTGGATCGATGTAACCAATTAGATCGGGATATGGGAGCTAAAGTCCGAGCTGTACAGGCTATGGGATGGAAATCCCAGGATTCCGATAAACAGTTATTTGGAAAATTACCTGGAAAATGTCATTATTGTAGGAAAGAAGGTCACTGGGCCAAGACATGCAGGGCAAAACAGAAAGGTCGTGGCTGGGGAAGAGGACGCAGCCAGGGATACAATTCAGCCAACAAGCCAGGCTTGTCACAAGATAACGACCTCATAGAAGCATTTAAGCGACTGACAATACAACAACAGAAGGAGTTACTTGGGATAGCAAAAAACGATTAGAGCCCACCCTGGCCCCCCTCCTCGCACTAATACAACAAAGGGGAGATGGGCTATATATAACTGTGAGGGTGGGCGATAAGGATGTGGACTGTCTTTTAGACACAGAGGCGGAATTAACATGCTTACCCCTAAAATATGGAGACTTTTTGCCGTTGGATGGTAGAGCACGTACAGCCTATGGAGTTGGGGGCCATAAAATGGAAATTAAAAGGACAACACCGGTACTTATAGGGCTGGGTCCACATGAACTAACCACGACGGTCTGGATAGGCCCAGTAGATCAACCCTTTTTGGGAATGGACGTTCTAATCCAAGTAGATTCATCGTTGCATTTCGAGGATGATCGGGTGACATGGTCAATTAGAACTTTGAAGAAAGAAGAATTGAAGGAACACCCGATATGGGCTAAAGATAAGAACGATTGTGGCCTACTCCAGATGGAGCCTGCGGCATTTACCGGGACCAAGCCTCCATGCACTAAACAGTATCCCATCAGTCCAACTGCCATCGCGGGAATCTTAACCGTTATTCAGCAATTGGAGAAACAAGGGGTGCTTATTAAAACGCATAGCTCCTCCAATAGCCCCGTGTGGCTGGTACAGAAATCTAATGAGACTTGGCGTTTGACTGTCGATTATAGGAAAGCTAACCAGTGTATTGATCAAAAAGCTCCTTTGGTCGCAGATCCCTCCACCATTTGTAATGCCCTCAAACCGGAACATAAATATTTCTCGGTTATAGATATGGCCAACGGATTTTGGTCGGTGCCTCTGGCACCGGAGGTTTGACAGTAGTTTGCTTTCACGGTCCAAGGACAACAGTATACTTGGACCCGGTTACCGCAGGGTTTCCACAACAGCCCTACGGTATTCCACATGGCTTTACAAAGCTATTTTTGAGAATTACCTCCCCTGTCATCCACAGTCATCCAATATGTAGACGATATCCTGCTAGCTTCAAACACAGAAGAACAGCATGAACAAGATTTACAAGCTTTGCTGGACCACCTTTGGCTGAAAGGACATAAAGCCAGCATCGACAAAGCACAAATATCCCAAGAAGAGGTTGTATACCTGGGACAAAAGATTTCACAAGGAAAGAGAGAACTTACCCAGAATAGAACTGCAGCCATTCGGGCTGCTAAAAAAGCCACCACTATTCAGGAAGGAACTAAGGTCCTTTTTGGGATTGTGTAACTTTAACAGAAATTGGATTGACTCCTTCACACAGCTTGCTCAGCCACTGAATGATATTTTAAAGGGGAAACGTGCCTCTAAAGAAGCCATCACCCTCACTAAGGAACAGCAAGAAGCCTTCCTGAGTTTGAAAAAGGCTTTGTGTTCGGCACCAGCTCTGGGAATCCCCGACAGTGGTAAGCCATTTGCCCTGTTTGTCCATGAGAAAGAAGGATATATGATAGCTATACTGACACAAGAACATGGGGATCGGCAAAGACCTATTGGCTATTATTCGGCAAAACTGGATGCGGTACCCCTCGGATGGGGAAGTTGCCTAAGGGCCATAGAAGCTACATGTCGAGTGGTAATGACCACTGCGGGTCTATTCCTCGACCAAAAGCTGATTGTCAAGTGTCCCCACACCGTACACGCTGTCTATGAATAGAATGTCTCAGGTGACGGCAGCTAGATGGACCCGCTGGACAGCAGTTTTGGAAGCTCCTAATCTCCATATCGTCCGGGCCAACCCGGTTAATCCCGCAACTATGCTCCCGATGTCAGAATCGAGGGAGCAAGAGGGGGGAGAATGTGAAGAGCATGACTATGTGGAGATTTTAAAAGAAACAGAAGAAGCAGCCTTAGCAGCAGAGGAGCCTCTACACAACCCAGATCTCATCCTGTTTACAGATGGCTCCTCCTTTGTTGACAATGGTACCAGAAAAGCAGTATGGGCAGTTACAACCTTACATGAGGTAGTGGCAAAAGGATGTTTACCCTCAGGAACGTCAGCACAACAGGCCGAGTTACGGGCCCTATCAGAAGCATGTCGAATAGCAGCTAATGTCTACACAGATTCGCGTTATGCTTTTGGAGTCGCTCACGACTTTGGTCTGTTATGGCGGAAAAGAGGATTCCTTACTGCTGCTGGTACACCTATCCGAAATGGAAAAGAAGTCCGAGACTTACTAGAGGCCATACAATTACCTCAGGAAGTGTCCATCCTGAAGTGTAAGGCCCATACCAAGGAAAATACCACAGAAGCACAGAGAAATGCCCTAGCCGACCAGGCAGCTAAAGATACCGCCTCACAGGGCGCTCCCCCAGAAGAACCAACACAGATGTGCAGATTGAAAGCACTCAGGACTCTGACACGAGACCTTCAAACAATGCAAGGCGAGTGCTCCCGAGAGGAAAAATGGACATAGATTGAGGCAGGAATTAAGCTATGTGAAGATGGTGTCTGGAGACAAAGAGTTACCGACAAGCCAGTCGCTCCACAAACGCTTATGCCTTTTTTAGCCCAACAGATCCACTCATGGGGACACTTGGCCTCACAACAGATGACGGCACGGTTCCAGAAAAGCTGGTGGGGTCGGGGATTTAAAAAACATGCCCAGCTGGTAGCAGACCGCTGTGTGGTCTACCAGAAAAATAATTTTGGACCCATCACGGTAATGCCCCAACTGAGGCCCCCTGCCCCTGTTGGACCATTCCAGCATCTGCAGGTTGATTATATATCTTTTCCTTCATGTCAAGGATACACTAACATTCTTGTCATGGTCAACAGATTCTCTAGATGGGTAGAAGTTGTCCCAACTAAAAGAGCCACAGCCAATCACACTGCAAAGGTCTTGTGTAAGGATTACATTCCCCGATGGGGAGTTCCGAGTAGCATTGACTCAGATCAGGGAACACACTTCACAGGTGCTGTCTGCCAAGAAGTCTGCAGGTTACTGAACATTACGTGGGATTTACACTGTCCTTATCATCCACAATCATCAGGACAAGTAGAACGAATGAATCGAACTCTGAAACAACGGCTTGCCAAATATCACCAAGAAGGAACACCATGGCCCCAGGCACTACCAATAGTGCTATGTAGCATTAGGGCAACCCTGAACAAAACTACAGGTCTAAGCCCATTTGAAATTATAACAGGAAGACCCATGTCGCTGCCAGGAACTATTGATTTACGGAAAGCTGATGTTCACTTAATGAGTGACACTTTGTTATCATACTGTCAGAGCCTAACCAATGTTATTATTTCTGTTTCCCGACAGATATCGGCAGCTTGGGGTAATCCACCCGAAGGAGAACACGACATCATCCCAGGAGTCTGGGTGCATGTGAAAAAGTTGCATAAAGAACCTTTGGGTAGCAAGTGGGAGGGACCTTACCAAGTGTTATTGACCACCCAGGCAGCTGTTAAAGTCCAAGGAAAGAAAGCCTGGATCCACGCCTCACACGTTAAACGAGCACCCGTAATTGAAGCTGAAATCTAATAAGGACAATTACTTTTTGCCAAAATGTATAAATTTACTGTATTACTGACTGTAGGTATTGTAGGCATTTGCCTACTTCTTACTAGCCGACCCTCTACACCAAAGGGAAATAGTAGGGTAGCAAGGGAATTACATGTAAATACCTTTGTATATATGTCATACATTTATGCCAAACAAGGTAACATTTCTAGTTGTTGGGTGTGTGCGCATATTCCTATTCACTCAAAGGGAGGGATTCCCTTGAGGCCAGTTCCCTTGAATATCTCGGAAATGGCTGAGTAGATAATTAATCAAAACAAAACAGGCAATGCGTTTCAGGATACGGAAAACTGGGCATGTAAATGGAAGTCAGCAGGTTCCAATCTGACTACCTTTGAAGGGGGATACCAACCGTGGTACAATAATTCCAAACGGCCCCCATTTTTTGTTATCACTAATACAACGGGAATAGGAAGACCGGGGGAATCGGTCTGTCTGATTAGAAATATCAAAAGAGGCCAAAATATGGGGTATAGAAACTGCTCCCAGAATTATAATGTAATCAAGCCACGGAACCGTCCAAACTGGGCCGATGTGGGAATTCTTAACGTAACAGGGATTCTGAATAAAACAGATGGAAAAGCCTAGACAGGCCCCGGAGTGTTGCTGACAAAGAAACAGCTAACATTCATTGCCTATAATGGCACCTATTGGGTTTGTGGTCACAAGGCCTATCCTTGGCTGCCCCAGAATTGGATGGGATCCCGCTATTTAGCCTATATTATGCCATATATGTATCATATAAAGTCACTGTCGGAACATTTACACCGTCCTAAGAGAGCTATCACAGAAACAGAGAGGTTCTTTGCCATTCTGATCCTCAGGTATGAGACTGGCAAGGGAATCCGTTAACATGGCATCCGTTGTGGAACGGGTAGCCAATGATACCTCAGAGGGCCTAGTTAAAATCAATGCAGCAATCCGCACAGTAGCCCTACAGAATAGACTGGCCCTTGATTACATCCTGGCTGAAAATGGAGGTACTTGCGCCCTACTCGGAGCTGAGTATTGCACATATATTCCAGATAGCTCCAAAGAAATTACCCACTTAGCGGCGCATATCCAAAAGGAGGTAGAAAAACTTAAGCAACCCCCATCATTCACTTTGTGGAGTGGAGCCACTGAATGGCTAGGTTCAATAGGAACTTCATTGGTGGAAGATTTAATTCTATTTGTTGTAATTATTTTACTTTTATATTGTTTGTTTATGTTGATTAAATGTTGTTGTGACCAGGTGGTTGCAGCTGCTGTCCCTAAGGTGAGACACCTTGCAGGTCCCAGCAGACCGTCTGTACATGGCACAGGGGTATGTTATGCTTAAGGAAATGTTGTTTACTGGTTGAATTAAGATATTGATTTGGATTAAATTGAAATAAGGTTAATTAACCTACTAAAACCAGACTTCCATTGTGGCCACGATGGAATTCAGGCTGGTGTGAATTTGTGTGAAAGCTACTAGTCCGGACATGTGGCGAAACACATCAACAAATTTTCGAAGGAAACTCTATTAACATGTATGACATTATTTTGTAGAATGTTTAACCAGTGATACCTGATGTTTTATGATTCAGTTTGTGAAAGAATCAAAGGGGGGATTGATAGAGAAGTCAAACAGGCTGCATACATACAGGCTGAGAGAATTCACAGACCCTCAGTCAGAGCTGCTACGTGAGTGGGAGCATGTTGCATTAAGTCATCAATCAACTTGACATTTTAGGACCTTTGGTAGCGAGCCAATTAAAGGTTAACAGAATATCAATTGAGCCAATAAGGTCAAAGAAAGCGCGTGCTTTTCTGTAAACTGATCAGGTATATGAATAGCCATTTTGGCCATGTGGTCTCAGTAAGAGAAAGGAACTGGCAATCAGCCAGAAGCTTGCTGCTACTGCCAGAATAAAAGTTATGTTAAAACTACAACCGGAGTTCACATTTCATTGAAAATTAAGAGATCTAACACTACCCCAGGGTATCAGCACATGAACAAATGCTGCCTGGGAGACCAGGATGGGCTCATCATGGTCAGATGTACATAACCTTATGCAGTACACCCATATGGCTGCTACTTGCTGCACCAGGTTGTCACCACCCCACAGCAACACCATAAAACAAATCTACAATGACCAATCCATTCCTTTCACACTGACTATCATTGCTGGAGACACCATTACATCTCACAATTCATTGCAACTCACTAAACCACTTCCAACAGTGCACACAAATGTTTCCAAGATGGGAAAGTGCTGAATATAAAGATTTTAATGCATGATAATACATTAACAGAAACGTGCTATTAACATTGACTAAAACACCAAAGTGGCTACCCCTGTAAATCTACTTGTGTGTTATCTTTCTCTTCTACATGCTTCTATGAGGTGTTACCCCTGTGGCTTCAGCAGGGGTAGAGGCAGCCTGCCCACTTCCCTGCTGCGGCTGCTTAGACGCTCTTGGCAGACATCCTCTGGGTTTTGGAGCATAGAAACATAGAAACATAGAAAATAGGTGCAGGAGTAGGCCATTCAGCCCTTCGAGCCTGCACCACCATTCAATAAGATCATGGCTGATCATTCCCTCAGTACCCCTTTCCTGCTTTCTCTCCATACCCCTTGATCCCTTTAGCCGTAAGGGCCATAGCTAACTCCCTCTTGAATATATCCAATGAACTGGCATCAACAACTCTCTGCGGTAGGGAATTCCAAAGGTTAACAACTATCTGAGTGAAGAAGTTTCTCCTCATCTCAGTCCTAAATGGCCTACCCCTTATTCTAAGATTGTGTCCCCTGGTTCTGGACTTCCCCATCATCAGGAACATTCTTCCCGCATCTAACCTGTCCAGTCCCATCAGAATCTTGTAAGTTTCTATGCGATCCCCTCTCATCCTTCTAAACTCCAGTGTATAAAAGCCCAGTTGATCCAGTCTTTCCTCGTATGTCAGTCCCTCCATCCCGGGAATCAGTCTGGTGAACCTTCGCTACACTCTCTCAATAGCAAGAACGTCCTTCCTCAGATTAGGAGACCAAAACTGAACACAATATTCCAGGTGAAGCCTCACCAAGGCCCTGTACAACTGTAGTAAGACCTCCCTGCTCCTATACATACCATTTACCTTCTGTACCTGCATGCCAAATTTTAATGATGAACCATGACACCCAGGTCTCATTGCACCTCCCCCTTTCCTAATCTGCCGCCATTCAGATAATATTCTGCCTTCGTGTTTTTGCCCCCAAAGTGGATAACCTCACACTTATCCACATTATACTGATCTGCCATGCATTTTCCCACTCACCTAACCTGTCCAAGTCACCCTGCAGCCTTTTCGCGTCCTCCTCACAGCTCACACCGCCACTCAGTGTGATGGCCCTGCCAAAGTCTGCACCTCTTGCAACCGTGCAGGGACAGAGTCGGCCACCGTGTTCCGAGGAGCCATTTGGAGCTCTGACTCAGGGGGTGGCAATGGGGGAGAAATGTGAGCACTTTGAAAGGAACCCATACTTCCATGTCCCCTCTCACCGTTATCCCTCTCATGGGCCACCCACACTTCCTTGCTATCAAGGAGCAGTAGAGTACCTTGCTGCACATCATGAGGACCCATGTCTATGCTGACATCCCTCCTAGAGGTCTGTGAGCCTCTGCCATCTATTCTCCATAGAGACCATGTGGTCCTGTGAGTGGCGCATTAGCTGCTCCATGCAGGTGGCCATCCTGACCATGGAAGAGCCTACAATCGCCATCGCCTGCGACATGGTGGTGCTCTAAACATTTTCAAACATCGGACCTGAAAAACCTGTCAGAGCCTCCTGCACTTCTTGCGGATCGCACTCTTCCTGGATGGCCCCCGAGACAGCGTCTGCATGCAGCTGAGCAGAGCTTGGAGCATCCCGCGACCTCTGGTGAGGAGTCTCCACTGCTGTCCCTGTCTCCACCATCTGCTCTTGCTCACTTGTGACTTGTGACAGACCCGGTGACAACACTACTCTATCTCACATGGGACCCACCAAGGTGTACGCCTCTGCGCTGGTGCTGGTTGTGCTCACGTCTGGTGACGCTGCACCCTCAGAGGCTGAGGGCTCCTCTGAGGATTTGCCTTCTTGCCTTCTTCTACCTCCTGGACATTAAGGAGGGGGGGGCGGGCGGGTGGGTGGCGCTGCTCTTAATGGACCTGTGGGAGAGTAAAGAGATGATTAGATATGCCACTTGAAGAATGGGTGCACATACCATTATGCACATGATAACAATTCCATGGCAGATGGCATCAGTCCCCATATGAGTGACTGATATATGCCATGTAGCTGTATGATATATAATTCTGTCACAAGGTTGCTGAGATGTCCCCTTCTCTCCATTTCCCAGCTTCAGATGCTTGGCCAGTCTCGATACTTCCAACACAGCCTCCTCTGCTGTTGTGAGGGTCGCAAATGATGGAGGCCACCTCCAGTTCTCTCCCTCTCCCTTTTATTGTGCGCTTTCTTCTCCTGCAAGGAGGGAAAGAAGGGATGGTTGAGTGAGAATGATGGAGTGAGTGTAAGGAATGGATAGGTTACATCTTTAGAGGGAGACTATGCAGGATTGTGGTGGCAATGTCAAGAGGCAACCTTGTGTACTGTTAGTTGGTATGATTGCATTAGGATGAGTGTGAGGGGTGGCTAGTAAGATTGGATGTGATAATATAGATAGAGAGTGAGGGATGGGTGGCGTGCAAGGTAATTGATGTGAGTAAGGATGTGCAGGAGTAGGCTTGGGAAGGCAGAGTGATGGGGATGTAATGAGAGGCACAGCAGGATGACGTTGAGCGGAACTTTGTACTCACCTTTCCTTATCTAATGAGATCATTGAAATGTTTCTGGCACTGCACCCAGGTCCTCTGACCACAACCCTGCTGCTGACCGCCTCTGCAATTTGGAGCCAGGCTCTTTTTGTCTCCTGGGGAGATCTCTTCCGTCCATTGGAAGGGAAGAGGACATCTCTGCTTGCCCTGACTCCCTCCACAAGCATATGGAAGGAGTCATCGGAGAACCTGGATGCAGCGCTCTGCCTCTGTGCAGCCATCTCTCCTACTGTTTGGTGCAATGAAGACCTCCAGTGTGCTTCTGCACACTCCTAGATGACCCTTCAAAAGCAATGTGGCAATGGGTCCTTTAAATATACCGGCTGAAAATGCATCATGGATGACATCATCAGACCCGCACCATTTAATGGAGCCAGGTTATGTGCAGGGTGAGCTTAATAGGCCCCATTATCGCAAACTCATTTTCTGCAGCGGGATGGAAGCAGCAACGGGGTCGCGACCCACCACCTGATCCGCCCAGGTAAACAAAATTCTGGCCAATGTATTTACTGGCCTCTGCACATTGCATATAAAGCTGAAAAATCGGATTTAGTGACACAAATTTCTCTTATTTTTATCTTGCTGGAGATATGCAAGTCAAATTAAACATGCGATCACAAAGTACTCTATGTATTGATGCAAGAAAGACAAAAATAGTGCTTGTTTTGACATGGAGAACATTTTAAACAGTGTCTGTAAAGATACAAAAAACAGTAATTTATCCCTGTCATCTTAAAATGCAGTCAGTTCAGTCCAATTGCCAAATCTTTGTACCACTTTCCATTTAAGCAGTTAATTTGCTATTTGTCATGTATGTACATTCTGTTTGTAGCCACCAGATGGTGTCATTGTTGGAGATTACTGAGCAGCACGCACATGGTGCTGCTCTGGTATAAAAGGCCAGCCATTTTGAGAGTCAGGCACTTTGGGCCATAATGAAGCAGAGCCAAGGTTGTAGCTTGTTCAGTTAAATAGTACTCAATTTGTACCTTTATTGTATACATAACATTTGGCGACGAGAATACAAGAAACTTTGTGTGCAAAATGAGCACAATTGGATTTTTAGAGCAATTCATGGAGGGAGAAGATTGGACAGACTTTGTGAATCGTTTGAACCGGTACTTCATGGCCGACAAAATGAAGGGAGTCAACGATGCAGATCAGCGCCAGGCCGTGTTCCTCACTGTGTGCAATTCAAAAATCTACTGTCCGATAAAGAATCTACTCATGCCGAGTGATCCAACAGAGAAAACGTACGAGAAGTTGTGTATATTGGTACGGGAGCACCTCAAGCCAGACGATGGCATCGTTATCTCGAGATACAGGTTTTATACACACGTTCGATCGGAGGGCCAGAGCGCGGTGGAATTCGTTGTCAACCTGAGACGTCTAGCGGGACCGTGCAAGTTCGGGACAGTGTTGGCAGACATGCTGCGGGACTTCTTTGTTATCAGTATCAACCACGAGGTGATCCTGCACAAACTTCTGGCGGTGGAGGAGTTGAATTTTAAAAGGGCCATCCAGATCGCTCAATCACGTATGATGATGGAAAGGAGTTTAAAGCAAATATTCGTGAAGAACCGAACCTGGGCAAGTACTGTAAATGCGATTGGTTCGATGTTCGACAGAGCGGCACATGGCAGGGCCTATCCGGCTGCGTTCGCAAAACCTGTCGCCAGTAGGAATGTATCCGACTTCTCCGTGTTGGCAATGTGGGGGAAATCATCGGCTCCAGCAGTGACGATTTAAGCAATATAGTTGCAAAGGCTGTCTAAGAGTGGGGCATCTCCAGCACAAGTGTCCACAGATGAGCAAGCGAGTTGCGACAGACCACATGGAGGATGAGAGTCAGACGAGCGCGGATCCGGATACACAATCCAAGGTGCCAGAGGAGGAAGTCTATGGACTTTACTCTTTCATAACCAAGAGTAAACCAATTTTGATTAATGTTACGTTTAATGGGATATTGGTATCGATGGAACTGGACACAGGGGCGAGTCAATCAATCATGAACTTGAGGGCATTTAATAAGCTGTGGGATACTAAGACTGTGAGGCCCAGGCTGAGCCCTGTTAATGCCAAACTGTGCATGTACACCGAAGAACTGATAAAGGTGATTGGTAGTGCACAAATGAACGTGTCGTATAACGGTACGGTTCACGAGTTACCACTGTGGATTGTTCCAGGCAATGGCCCAACGCTGCTCGGCAGGAGCTGATTGGAGAAAATCAGCTGCGACTGCAGCGACATAAAGGCCTTGTCGTTGGAGGAATATACATGTGCCCAAGTATTGAGCAAGTTCCCCTCGTTGTTCGAACCGGGTATCATCAACTTCATGGGAGCCCAGATGCAGATCCACGTGGACTCAGATGCAAGACTCGTCCATCATAAAGCTCAGGTGGTGCTGTATATGATGAGGGCGAAGGTCGAAATTGATGGTCAGACTCGAGCGTGAAGGGATCATATCACCGGTCGAAGAACGGGCCAACCCCATTGTTCCTGTGCTGAAAAGTGATGGCACAGTCAGAATCTGTGGAAACTACAAGGCTACGATCAACAGGGTTTCGAAACAAGATCAGTACCCATTGCAGAAGGCTGATGACTTGTTTGCGATGCTAGTCAGAGGGAAGTCGTTCACAAAACTGGACTTGACGTCAGCCTATATGCCGCAGGTGTTGGTCGAGACGTCGAAGAGACTTACGTGTATTAATACGCACAAAGGACTATTTATTTACCACAGGTGCCCGTTTGGAATTCGTTCGGCTGCAGCAATATTCCAGAGGAATATGGAAAGTCTACTGAAGTCCGTTCCCAGAACCGTCAAGTTCCAAGGTGACATCCTGATCACCGGTCATGACTCCAAGGAACATTGGAACAACCTGGAAGAGGTTCTACTGCGTTTGGACAGAGTGGGACTCAGACCGAAATGTTTAAAGTGCGTCTTCATGCCATCCAAAAGTTTGTCTAAAGCAGAAAGAGCCTACAGTATGGTAGAAAAAGAAGCTTTAGCTTGTGTGTATGGTGTTAAAAAGATGCATCAATACCTGTTCGGTCTGAGGTTTGAATTAGAGACCGATCACAAGCCGCTCATTTTGTTGTTTTCCGAGAGCAGAGGTATCAATACCAATGCTTCATCCCGCATCCAAAGGTGGGCACTGACATTATCTGCCTATGATTATGTCATTCGCCACAGACCTGGCACAGAGAATTGTGCCGATGCTTTGAGCCGGTTGCCGGTACCCACACTGGAGGTGGAAATGCCACAACCGGCAGATTTAATGTTAATCATGGATGCTTTTGAGAGTGAAGGTACCCCTGTCACGGCTCAACAAGTTAAGACCTGGACCAGCCAGGACCCGATATTATCGGTGGTAAAGGGTTGCATCCTCAAATGGGATTGGTCTGTCATACCTAAGCAAATGTGTGAGGAGGTCAAACCATACATTTGTCGCAAGGACAAATTGTCTATTCAAGCAGATTGCATATTGTGGGCCAACCGAGTTGGAATGCCTAAGAAAGGGAGAGAGAAGTTTGTTAGTGATGATGAAGGCCATCGCCAGGTCCCACGTATGGTGGCCAGGAATTGATTCTGAACTGGAAGCATGCGTGCATCAGTGCAACACCTGCATGCAGCTCAGCAAAGCACCAGCGGAATCGCCGCTGAGTCTGTGGTCATGGCCATCCAAACCTTGGTCCAGGATCCATGTAAATTTTGCAGGTCCCTTCCTGGGCAAGATGTTTTTAGTGGTGGTGGATGCTTATTCGAAGTGGATAGAATGCAAAATCATGTCATCCAGTACGTCCACGGCAACCATAGAAAATCTCAATGTCATGTTCGCGACACATGGTCTGCCTGACATAGTGGTGAGCAACAATGGGTCGTGCTTCACCAGTCAGGAGTTTGTAAAACTTAATGGCATAAAACATGTAAGGTCAGCACCATTCAAGCCTGCATCCAACGGGCAAGCAGAACATGCAGTACAAATTATCAAGCAAAGCATGAGGAGAGTAACCCAAGGGTCACTGCAGACCCGCTTGTCTTGCATACTGCTGAATTACAGGACAAGACCCCACACACTCACAGAGGTCTCGCCTGCTGAACTGATGATGAATAGAGGTCTTAAGACCAAGTTATCTCTGGTACACCCAGATTTAAGTAATCATGTTGAATACGGAAGACAGAGTCAACACGATCGCGCAACTGTGTCACACGAGATTTCTGTTAATGATCCTGTATATGTGTTGAATTATGGTCAGGGTCCCAAATGGATCGCTGGTCATGGCCAAGGAGGGCAGCAGAGTGTTTGTTAGTAAGCTCAAGAATGGGCAAAGTTGCAGGAAACACATGGATTAAACAAAGCTGAAGCACACAGATGAGTCAGAGCAGTCGGACAAAGAAACTGTCGATGACCAACCAACCTACCAGCAGCCTTCAGTGGACTCAAGGGTCATCAGTGAACCCGGAATTTCCATCACGGACTTGTTCAATAAAAATGAACTTGCAATTCCTGACATGGCCACTGCCACCCTCAACAAGTCAGCCATCCAGCCACCAGCCACAACAGACTCCGCACATTCACCCAAGGCCGGAATCGAACTGAGACGGTCAACCTGAGAACGTAAAATACCGGACCATCTCAACCTGTGGAAGTCTGTGATAAGATCTCAGAGGAGGGGATTGCCATGTATGTACATGCTGTTTGTAGCCACCAGATGGTGTCATTGTTGGAGGCCACTGAGCAGCACGCACATGGTGCTGCTCTGGTATAAAAGGCCAGCCATTTGGGCCGTAATGAAGCAGAGCCAAGGTTGTACCTTGTTCAGTTAAACAGTACTCAGTTTGTACCTTTATTGCCTACATAACATTATTAATTCTAAATCAAACAAGAAAAGATGTTCAACAAAAATATATTTTACACGTAAGCGAGTAACCACATTTCTGCTATGTGCTACTGCCTTTCTGTGTAATTTGGCATTGAGGAGCTTACATTTAATGTGCTAATCATACTACAGATTTCACAATCAGTGAAAATGTTATAAGCTTGGACCAGGATAACTGTGCTGAAATTTTTAAGAAGTTACATTGAGTAAAAGTAATTGGGAGGTGGTTCAGCACACTAGGATAGTCTTACATTTGAATTAGATAAATATTTACACAGATCTGGCCATACCAGTTTTTTCTGCTTAATTTGCTTCTTTTAAAGATGTAAGGACAGAAATTGAGGCAGGATTTAGCCTTTGCTCCATTGATTCAAAGCAATGAAATCATGCTCCAGGGGATGCAAGTGATTCTTCCATCCAACTCCGTTACATTGCTCCAGCAGTTTGGGGCTTCCCCAGGATCTCTTCCTAAACCACCCTGATAGACCCTAAGAGCAGGTATACGTGTCAAGGTAGGTTTAAAGAGAGCTTGAAAGTTAAAGGGCCATTTTAAAATGGCCCCTTTGCCTCTTGCATTACATGTCAAAGAATTTGCAGCACTTTTTCTGCCACCTCATGAAGGCCTCAGGCCCCTCCTCTTGGAGCAGTAGCTTACCATTGTGAGATTTATCACTGCTGTGGACCAGCACCTGTGTTGTGCAGGTCTGAACCGATTATCTAAATTATCCCTTCCCTGGGATTTTGGATGGGCTCATTGGCAAATCAAAGTGGCTGGCAGAAGTCCCACTGCACTGCCCCTTCCCTACAGACTTCTGCAGGGTTCTTGTCCTTTAATATATAATTATGAAGAATAATTTTTAATAACTATTTTCAAGGCAATTTAAGGCTTTTTCATAATTTGACAGGCTATAGAAATATTACTACACTATTTAATGTTGCATTGAAGCTAATAAATATTGTAATTCACTCAAATGTTGCTACTATCATTATTTTGGCATCTGGGCTCAGTTGGCAGGACTTCTGTCTGAGTCAGAAGGGTTCTGGGGTTATGTTCTAATCCAGAAATTCAGCACATAATCTCAGCTGACATTTCAGTGCAGTACAGAGGGAGTGGTGCATTATTGGTGCTGCCATTCTTTGGGTGAGATGTTAAACCAATGCTCTTTCTGCCTGGGAACATAGATGAACATAAACGATCCCATATTACTATTTAAAAAGCAGGTTTGCATTCTTCCTACAGCCAACACCACCAAAACCAATTGATGAATTGGTCATTCATCACTGTGGCCTCGCTATGCATAAATTGGTTGCCATATTCACCCACATAACAGTAACTACACTTCAAAAAGTAATTAATTTGATGCAAAGTGCTTTTGGAGATCCTGAGAGATTAATAAGGTGCTATATAATGCAGGTTCTTTCTTACTGCTGGCGTATCTTTAATCTGTTCTGCCATCCTTCTTTGTGTTTTGATGGGAAGTTAACAATATACTGCTAGGGTTCCCAATCCTCTTATAATGACCCGAGTTTCTTGGAATTGAGGATTCCTATCCTAAGCGCTGCCTCCACCAGTCCAGGAGATCAGCTAGTTAAATTTCCTGCTGTAGTGCACTCACATGAACAACGGGCACGTATATGAGGTACTGTCAATAATTACTGACTGTTAGTTGGCATTGGGGCTCAGAACGAGGTTAAACTGCATTAATTTTAAACACCATCATTTTCCAGCCTTTTCCGCAGTGCTCGTCACTGGCTAATGCTCAGAGCCATCACCCGCAGAGAACTGGGCGGGAGTCGGGATCGGGGGATTGGGTGGGGATTCTCTGAAATCGGGGGGGAGCTCGAGATTTGGGGGAGAGGGAGACTGGGGAATGGGGACTTGCAGGGAGAGATGGAGAGAGTGATTTCCCCTTTTCGCCTGCTCACGGGTGGCATCCTGGTTCTTGAAACTTGTCGCACAACAGCTGCTGCCGCGAAATCACAAATAAAGATTTTCAACTGCAGGGGACCCGACCATTATCTAGAAGTCACGTGTGTTGTGCTCATTCTGTATTTATTTGTTACAAATCACTGGACAGGCATTAAGACCCTGTGGGAGCTATTCACAGTTGCTGTATTCATGCTGGTTCATGTCAGTTTGGGGACACCACTTTGGGTTGTATAAAAGCACAGTTAAGCTAAGTTACATTTCTCCTGGCTCAGTTTGTCAGTTAGTTACACAAATACAACATAATATGGCGACAAGGATGACACAAATTGTCCTACCTACCACCCTGCCTTTCCTCTCCACACCCGAGGACCCTCCAATTCCATGGCCGAGATGGAAGGTCAACGCATCTTTGGCGAAATCGAAGGTACGGAGTCCTACGACAAAACGGTAAGCATCCTAGAGAACTATTTTGGGCCAAAGAAAAGTATCGTGATGGAGAGATACCAATTCCATCAAAGGGGGCAAGGCAACAGTGAACCAATTCATTAACTGAAATGGCCGCCACGTGTAACTTTGGAGCATTTACAGAGGAAATGATCAGGGATCAAATTATTGAGAAAACAATGATCCTCCGCATTCGGGAACACTTGCTAATGGAGGATGACAAATTGACATTAGACAAAGCAACTAATCTGGCCATCCAAATCGAATCAGTGCTTTCCAATTCAAAAGCGATCAGATCCCCTGCTCCCCCTGTGCAGCAGACTTCAGCTACAGCCCATGTGCAAGGCGTTCGTCCAAAACGGAAATCACAGCAGAGACCCGGGCTAGTAATAAGCCGCCCACTATGGATCAGGGGTTAACTTCCACTGCTTTAACTGTTGGGACAAATCACATTCAGCAAAGAGTCCTAACTGCCCTGCACATGGGAAGAAATGCTCTGCATGCGGTAAAATGAACCATTTTGCTAATGTCTGTCGCTCATCGCAGCATATTCGACAGATGGGCAACCCTGATAGTGATGAACCCTGTATGGTTTACACCGTTAGTAACATTTCGCACATCAGTTCGGGCAAATTCAAGGACTGTGAGTTAAACATTGACTGCACGCTCTGCTGCCTTCACATTGACCTTGGAGCCAAAGTGTCCATATTGAGCGAGGCTGTATACAAAACCCACTTCACGCACTGTCAACTGCAGCCCACAACTTCCATTCTACATGCGTACTCCGACTCCAAAATTAAGGTATTTGAGATCATATTTATCCTGATATACTACAAGGACATAACATCGGAGAACTTTTCCTTTTATGTCGCGAAGGGACGAAGCCTGATGGGTGTTGACCTTTTTGACAAGCTTGGGTTCAAAGTTTACGACCCAACTAGCACACCTGTGTACATGGTGGACTTTGACAAGCAGTATCCCTCAATCTTCACAGGGTTTGGAGTGACAACAAAATTCTGCCATTGTCCCCACATTGACTCTTCCATCAAACCGGTTACGCAGTGACATCACCGTCTCCCATTCGTGGTTCGCGACCAAGTATCCGCAGAATTAACGCGACTCGAATCTCAGAGAATCATTCAAAGCATCGACTTCTCATCCTGGATCTCGAACTTTGTCATTGCTTGGCGTAAAAATGGGGAGATTCACCTATGCATCGACCTGAAAGAGGTCAACAAGGCCATCATCCCCGACAAGTATCCTCCTCTTACCATTGACAAAATGTATTCAGAATTCCACGGCTCAATAGTCTTTACGAAACTCAATATGCGCCGCAGTTACCTGCAAATACCCCTAGCGGAGAACAGCAAACTGCTCACGGCATTCACGACGCATGATGATCTGTATCAGTATCGACGCATGCCCTACTGACTATTTTCTGCACTGTGCATTTCAGAAGATTATCACTACTATGCTAGCAGGCATAGAGGAAGCCTTCAATCTGCTTGATGATATCGTCATCCATGGACGGACAATGGAAGAACAAGACCAGCGACTTCACACAGTTATGGCTAGACTTGCCACACATAAAATTACACTTAATGTCGATAAGTGTACATTTGCTGCTGGAGAAATAAACTTTCTGGGCTACAGAGTCACAGCACAAGGTGTAACATTGTGATCCAGTGAATGCAGGAGGCTACCAACGTCAAAGAACTTTCATCATTCCTCGGCACTTGCAACTTCTATCTGAAGTTCGTCCCACACTACGCGCTGATTGCCGAACCACTTCGCAAGTTGCTGAGCAAGGACGTCCCTTGGGAATGGACAGATTCCCAGGCTCAGGCATTCACCACGCTTAAGGAGAAAATCACATCCCCTCCTATCCCCGCGCACTTTGATCTGAATGTCACTACGTAAGTCACCACAGATGCATCAGACACCGCTATGGGCGCTGTGCTCTCACAATGGATTGATGGCCTGGAACGCCCAGTCACCTTCACCTCTCACATGCTCTCGTCTGCAGAACGTAAATACTCTACAGGGGAATGCGAAGCACTCGCATGCATCTACACATGTGAATGCTGGCACATCTACCTCTATGGGCAAGAAATTTACCCTCCATACAGATCACCAAGCATTAACTATGCTACTTGCTACAACTGGATCTAGGCACAGAACACTACGAATCAGCCAATGGTCAGATCGCCTTCATCAGTATAACTTTGATGTACCGTACATCGCTGGCAGTCGCAACTACGTAGCTGACATGTTCAGCCGCTCGACCCCCGTTTCAGACTCTGGTGCTGACTTGTTCACAGATGACGACACTTATGTCACGTCGATCATCACTCAATCCATCAGAAACCTTGTCTCCTGCGACAAACTCAAAACTGAATCACAGAGTGATGCTACGCTCCAGCACGTGAGCCACTTTCTCCAGACTAAGCAAATTCCGGAAGAGCTGAAAACATTCCACAGACTTTGCAATGAATTTTCCGCTTGGAATGATGGCTGCCTGGCTCATGGTGATAGAGCAGTAATTCCCAAGTCGCTTCAACAGCGCGTTCTCTCATTGGCACATGATAGATACCCTGGCATTGTCTGCATGAAGCAGAGATGTCGTGATTCAGTATGGTGGCCTGAGATTGACACTCGCATCGAAACATGCAGGCTGAGCGAAAAGGCCACAAACATCTGACCAGCGCTAATGAAGCCTGTAGAATTTACCAATATCTCGCAAAGATTCCAGGTACCTTTCCCCTGCAGAGAAGAAGAATCCCTTTCTGGGCTTTTAAAATGAGTTTAAAGGGGCAGACGAAGCCTGCGGGGGATAAAAGGGGATGCATTCATGGAGACCCCCCCCAGTGTTTGGACTCATAGGAAAGGGAATTCAAAATGGACCTAAATTACAGAAGCTTGAGGAAGGAGCATATCAATTTTAAGATTCTACAACATTTTGGCTGCGAAAAAGAGTTACCAAATACAGGAGGTGGGGCCAACCTCTGAAGCAAATTCGTGCATTAAGGATCCCAGGCTATTCACCCCCTAAGAGATAATCGAATTACCCAATCAAGCACAATGGAAATCATGGTCAAGAAACTGGACAATCCTAAAACAATGCAAAACCAATGATAGCACATTCTCACACCCTAATCGAGTTACTGCTGACAAAGGAGACATTTGAAAATCAATGGACAGAACAGTTTAAACAGAGCCCAAGAGATTTGATGGGAAATAACGGAGCCTTTTTTTGGGATATATCTATCCCCCCAGTTTTACAAGGAAAAACTAGCTGAACACAAACTCGAACAAGGACAGACGGGAACACAGACACAGACACAAGCAGCCTGCTTCCTTTACAGTGAAGAAATGGAATAGTGAAGGAAACTACCAGAACTCATCAAGAACTGACCGAGCACGAGGCCCACGAAACGGAAGGTTGTCAGCAACCAAATTGACAACCACTCTACAATCTACTTCTGAATGACCAAACGGGTGAGAAATTACCAAAAGGGACTAACTAAAACTATTCCTAATCAAAGAAAATGGGTACTTACCCCATACATCCAAAACGCAACTTAGCGCATCAACGGACGCACCCCAACCGAAGACTACGCAGTCCGATGTCCTCTCCTCCATCCGGGGTGTGGCTCGCCTAGAAGGCCAAGTGCAGCGAACCGCGAAACCGTGATTCACCGGCAACTGTCTAAAGGGATTGGTGAGCATAGCCCCTGAACCCTCAGAGCTATAGCTTAGTTAGTTAGGGGAATTGGGAGGGAGGAGGCTGGGATAACTTGTGTAAATGTATCTGCATTCTCCTCTTTACCCCATTTAGAGTTTAAGCTGTATTCTTTTCCCCACAGGCTGTAATTTGACATTTTATTCAATGTGTTGTACCCTTCAGTGTGTATTGGTCCTTGTGTGTTATTAAAGGTGTGCCTTTTACTTCTTTTTAAACACAATAAAGCCATACCTGCTTCCTACCTTGAAACCGATTGTCTATCCAAGCCTGTCACAGTCCCTTCATAATTCCAGTGTCTAGAACCAAGGGTGTGGGAGCGATTCGGAACCGCTCATATAAGGTCAGAAGGGAAAGCTGACCCCCTGCAAGCCACCCCTTATAAGCCCATTCCATGGCCACAAAAATCATGGCAACAACTTCAGTTGGATATCTTCGGTCCAGTTGAAGCAGCTCCACAGCACCAGTGGTTTCTTGTTGTAATACATGACCTGCATTCTAAATGGCCAGAAATCACTACAAGTTCAGTGGCCTCATCAACGACCGTCACTATTCTGTAGCATATATTCACGAAGTGGGGCCTCCCAGAGGTCATAATCATTGACAATGGACCACAGTTTGTGTCCGACCAGTTCGCAGATTTCCTCACTCGTCATGCCTTCACCTTACTGCTAGGTACAATCCTCAAACCAACGGAGGTGTTGAGCGATTTAACCGTGTCATCAAAGTGGGTTTGAAAGTCAACCTCGCAGCAGGCCAAACATTCGACGAAGCGGTTCAAACCATTCTCCGCACTTACCATTCGACAAAGCACTCGGTAACGGGGAAGACACCCGCTGAGCTCATGATTGGGCGGAATCTTCGCTGGCTACTGGACATTCTCAAACCCCCAGCCAAGCCTCGCGCGAAGAGACCAGCAGGATAGAATAGAGGCACTGTTCTGTTTCCCAACCAAAACCTAGAGCAAACACCGCAAGCTCCACGCTGATCTCAGCGAATCAGAACATGACCTGGCTATCTCAAGGACTTTGTCTGTACATAGACTGTGGTTCTAAAAAGGAGGGAAATATGTTTGTGTTCATACTCTATTTATTTGTTACACCTCACCGGACGGGCATTAAGACCCTGCAGCAGCTATTCACAGTTGCTGGAGTCATGCTGGTTCATGCTGGCTTGAGCACTCCATTTTGGGTTGTATAAAAGCACAGTTAAGTTAAGTTACATTTCTCCTGGCTCAGTTTGTCAATTATTTACATGTACACAGCAACGTGATCAGTTGTTATTTGATCTGACCTCATGAGATCTGATGTTATATGGTCAGATGTTATGTGGTCAAAATGTCATGTGATCAAACCTCCAGGAATGCATCCAACCAGAATTGGCAACCTTAGGGTCCACACAACCCATTACAGTCAGTTGTAATAATTTTTTTACACTGAATTATCTCTTCAAGCTGTGTAAAAGCAATAACAGAAACATAATGAGCAGCTATGAGTGTAATAGTTATTTAAACTGCCTGGTCAGATGCTAGTTTGTTGTTGGTCTGTCTGCTTCCCAAGCCAAATCTGTCACAATGCAATTCACGGATGAAAGTTCAGGATCTCGCATTAGTTTAGACCATGTTACCAAGCAAATTGTGCCAATAGCTGCATCCTCTTATTTATTTAATATAGATGGTCCTAAATTTTCTCAAGGATTCTCTCGAGGTCCTGCCGTAACTTCAGCAGAACCCAAGAAACAGTGTAAATGGTCATTTTTAGCTGTTTACATGGTTTCTCCAGGAGAATCCTCTGTGGAAATTCAGGACAATACATTATGTTACAGTTGCATACGTGGGAGTGTAATGAATAGAAAATCAATACGCATGTGTCTTTTTTTTAAGTCGCATTTTAATTTAGCTGGTCCTGAAATATCAAAAATGATGACTGATAAAGGCAAAATTAACCCACAACAATGACTCGAATTTATATAGAACCTTTAATATAGAAAAAAGACTTGAAACATTTTCCAGAGGGGAAGAAAAATAAATAGAAGGGAACAGTCACAAAACAGTAGAGGGAGAGATTAGTAAAAGTGATTAAAAGTCTGGTCAAAAAGATTGATATTTTGAAGGTTTTTAGAGGTGGAGAAACATGGAGGCTTGGGCTAGAGTTTCCCCTCCAATCATCGATTTAACGCCCAGTTACCGCCCGTTTCGTAAAGTACCACCATGTACCACTCATTTCACCTCCCGATTATCGCCGGCAGTAATTTCGGCCTACCATTACCGCCGGTGTTGTTGCAACACGCCCGCTCACATTGGACACTCAGAAATCAGGGAACTTTCCCTGCCTGCCAGCGCTAATTTCTTCAAAAAAAAATTTTTACGGCCCGCTACCGCTCATTATCGCTCCAATCAAAACTGTCAATTTCTGAAGTACTTACCTGATTTGGGCCCAGCATAATGCCTTCCTCTGTTTTATTTTCACCTTTACAGTGGGCCAGAAGATTGATGTTAATGAAGAAAACCTTTGTTGGGGTATAGTACAACAGGCACCAAATTCCCACTGGTACATCACCCTAATGGCTATTTTTATTTAGTGTTCCTGATGTGTAAATTAGTTGCACTGCAATTTGAAAAAAAGTTTTTAGGTTTTCAAGCAAACCTTCTCTTTAAGTGCTCAGATGCCGATACATTTGGGCCAGTACTTCAGTGTGTGAGTCCAATTGGCTTTTCAATTAGAGTGACATCTTAGCCATGTTTGCTCTTATCGTTGCTCAACATCCATAAACATGGAGTCAGGAGTCAGAACCTTGGCTGCACCTTACACCCTCCGTATTGCACCCCCCCTCCTCCCCACCCCAGCCAAGGAGCGCTAAGGCCATTCTAGCGTCCACACTGTCACCTGAGTCAGGAGTCAGAACCTTGGCTGGTTTATTGTACCCTACCCCGCAACCCCCCCCACTTCAATACCACCTCCCCTCCCTTGCCTTGTCTTACTAGCTACTGTGAATTCAGAGACACACTGAACTCAGGGTGTTTGCTGAGCGATGCTGCCTGGTGTATTTCTGGTTCCTTAGAAAACAGACGCACCCAATTGAAACATTATTTAAAAAATAAACCCAATTGGATTGCAGATGTTTTGCATCTGTTTGGCTGGAGTAACTGACCAGTACCTGTGTAACATGCCGAGGGATTGATTTTGTGGGAGGTAGCAAATGTATTTTGTAAAATATATAACACCACTTAGGTGTCATTGGAGTCATGCCCACTGAGCTATTCATTGCTGAACATTAATTATTCCCAGGAAATGTTCTCCCTCCCCCCCCTTGACTGATGCTGGCTGTAGCGGGGCCGCGGAGTGGGGAGGGGTTCTGTCCACGCAATGGGGCCTCATCCAAGTCACTGTGTGTACAGAACGATCTGAAGGGGCGGGGGGGTGGGGGGCGGAGCGGGGGGGGTGGCGGCGAGAAGAGAGTCAGTCACTGGGTGTACATCCAAGTAACCATTCTTCATGTGGCTTGATAGAGTGGTTGTGGGGCTATTCAACTCTAACAGGCATCACAACTGTAATGTATGCATCTGTGAGAATGCTCACAGGTTGCATTGTGAATGGCTTACCCAGTTATGTAATGTTCACAAAACTCAAGAAAACCCCAGTCAGTTGGGTCTAGGTCATTCAAGATGAGGTATGAGTTTACAAGGGACACCGGCAATCACATATTTAAAGTTGTGTTTCCTAAAAGTTGTCAAATGGGATATATTTTCCCCTTCCCAGAAGTGAGTGAGACACAGTACAAGAATGGTTTAGTTGAATAAAATGTTATATAAAACTTGTAATTTGTATTAAACTTTAACAATGTAATAAAATAATATATTTTTTATGAATACAAATGTTGACTACAAAAAACATTATGAACAACAAACAGCAACAGCAACAACAATATCAACAAAAGTATAAAACCACTCGAAACACCCCTGCACCCTCCCACAATTCTACCTGCAGCCACCTTTCCCAACGCCTTTCCTCCCCAATCCTCCCGACCCCCCCCCCAACCCTTGGCCCTGACCCCCTCTTCCTCCTCCCGCTATCAATGCCCCGGCCCTGCCCATGTCAGGACCAGTACGTCGTGCACCAGCAGAGCACCTCGAGCGTGACTGCTGAGGGGGGGGGGGGGGGCGACAATGGCAGTGCTATGTTTGGGGGTTCTGGATAATATGGCGGTGCTAAGGACTCATCTTCAAAGTCGGAAGAAACTGGTTCCTCCCGACAATCAGGTGCTGTCACCATTGGTGGTAAGGCACCTTGGGGTGCAGTACCATATCCCACGACCGTCGATTGCCGCATAGCATTGGCATTGGCGGTCTGGGTGATCTCCCTCACCGCGACAATCAGCTCCGCCATGTCCTCCGATTGGCGGGCTACTAATGCCACGATGTTTTCGGCCAACCCAGCAATGGCCTGGAGGAGCTCTCGAATCAAGTCGATGCTCATCCTGGATAGTCCCATCATGTCCGGGCTAGCACCTGCCTGTCGCGCAGCATTCCCACTTTGGCGGATCAGCAGCCGCGGATTCACCATGGGGGTCGATGTGCGCTGCTGCAGTCCGCTTGGTCCCACTTCCTCGGACCGGAATCCAAGAAAGTTGGATTCTGACGAGGAACCAGTGGCCACCAGTAGAAAGGACCCTTCAAGTCCCACCACCCCCCCTCCTCCTGCACCACCACCGTTACAACACTTTGAGGAGTGCTCTCCTCCAGTTCCTGCAGCACCATCTCCTCCATCTATTCCACCACCATCTCTTCATTTGGTCTTTGAGAGAGGTAGGCGGCTCCACCCGAGCAACATAACATTAATGGTTGGCGACAGGGGAGGGGAGAGGTCAGAGGTAACATCAGAGCAATTCACTTTGTGCAGGCTTATGTGGAGAACAAACATTTTTTACTGAGAATCATTACATGAAAGTATCATAAGCAAAATATAGAGTAAGTACACGACATAACAAAACTTGAGTCCCAAACAGTTTGGTTTCCAAGTGGCAGAGTGTGATCAACCAAAAACTCATGTCACAACTAACAAAATTTCTTGCTCCCAGCATTACATTACATTCTACATTATATTGCCATAAGATTGAATTACATGACCGCAGTACAGTCCAGGAATTATGCAGACTTATCCTCCGGGAGAACTGGTTCGGCACCAACACACGTGGCGGTGTGATCATACACTCCCGTCAGGGCTGCAGTGCATTCCTCGAGGTTCATCAGAGGAATAGTCTTCGGCGGACCACTGCCTGTTTTGTAGAGCTCTGCCCTACTGCCGGCTAGTCTTTTCTGCAAAGGTGACAAAAAATAAATGTGAACTAATCTGACAGCTACTAATATCGAACACACACATACATAGGTACACATCCCCAATTAGCCATCCCCCAGTCTATTCGTCAATGAGTGCACAATTTAAGTTTTGTTAGCATGCAAATAGTGCATGATGAACACGTGAACATACAGAGGACTAACACAATAAGATCAATGATGGGAAATAAAAATGACACCAAGCTTTACAACATCATAAAACGTGGCACTACTTAAGAGTAAATCATCAATGCATGATAAATATTAGTACTTACTCTCGCTGACCCAACGATGTCGTTTCACCATTTGCAGCACTGGTTTGGACCCCGCATCACAGGCACAACGGAGGACACCGCCTCAGCGATCTGTCGCCATAACCGCTGATACACGAACAGTGACGGCTTCCCTCGCCCACCCCGTGTTAACTGATTCCAACGGGTCTCCACTGCCTCCACCAATGACTCCTGGGCTTCCTCCGAGAAACACTCTTTTTCCCTTTCCTCCCATCCAACGGCCTCTCCACTTTGATGACTTGATTTTCCATTTTGTTAATATTTATTTATATATATTTGAATCGAATTAATTATTTTTTTTAAAGATTTTAAGATCTATTATTATTATAATTATTACTAGTTATATTATTAATTATATTATTTTATATTATGATATAATTGTAAATATACTGAATATAATCAATGTACTCCTCAAAAAATCCTCTCACAGCTCCTCTCTCACTGACCTCAACCAACCTCTGCAGCTTCAAGATATCCAGTGCTGTCCTACTCTTCTCTGCACATGTGCAGGGTCACCCTTGACCCTGAACTCGCGGGAGAATGACCACGCATGCGCAGAGAAGATTTTCCGGCCATTTTCTGCAGTGGTTCTGCTTCCCTTACTAAAGGTAAAGAGATCCCTGACTTTTTTCCCGTTTTCACCGCCTGCTCCAATCCGCTATCGCTAGGTTTCACCACCACCGACATCGAGGACCCGAAAACTGCGGGAGCGCGCACCAGCGGCATTCCGGCAGTTAAAAAAATGCAACCGCCAGAATATCGCTAAGGATCTGCGCCAGCGATCGGAGGGGAAATTCTAACCCAAGGGTTTGTAGAAGGAGCGTCAGAGTAGGACCAAGGCAGCTAAAAGCTCTGAGGTTACAGGAAGATGGATGCACAAAAAGCCAGAGTCAAAGGATTGACGAGTGTACAGAAAGATAGAAAATGTCACGGTCAAAAAAGAGCATAGGTCTACCTAGTTCACCATCCTGCTGTTTCAGCATTTGTAGCCAATGATCTGTTTCTCTTGTCCAATTTGAACTTTAAGAGATCTAAGCTACTTTCCCCCTACACATTCACAAGGAAAGCCATTCCAAAAACCGACCACCTTATCAGAGGAAGTAATGATTTCTTATCTCTTCTGAATCTACGCCTTTTCAAATTATACTTATAGAATCATAGCCCTAGAAATTCAAGTCAACACAAAAGCTGCAGGAGCCACCACGGCCATCAGTTAACGGCCGTCCGAAAATGGTGGCGCCAGTAGGAGTGAAAAATTCATGCTGGGGACTAAAGATTATTAGTCCAGCACTAAACTGACCATGTAATGCCCTCCTGGTGGTGTTAGTCCCAGCATCAGGCCACAATGTGGCATCCAAAAGGGTCATTGCATCTTCCAATAGCCTCTGGAAGTGAGGTTGTGATTTTGCAAAGCATTGAGGGAGGTTAAAAAGGCAAAGCATTGTCGTATTCTTCTGAAAATATTTTTAAAATGATGTAAAAAGAGGCAGTTTTCAGCCCTTATAGCTCAACTGCCTTCTGAAAAAATGTAACATTTGAAAAAAAATTCCCAAATGGGAGTCTTCCGCACCTAAAAAAAAATGGGAAAACACAAATAGCTTAGCAAGCCATGGCAGGTGCACCCAGGGTCTCACACTCCAGTTATGTGCAGAAGGTCAACACTGATCCTCTACACACAGGGGACAGGAGGCCCTATAGAAAGAATGTTGTGGGAACAGATCACAGAGGCCATCACTGTAGTGTCGTCCCGAAAACCTGGCTCCAGTGCCCAAAAAAGCTTCATGACCTCAGACCACTGGTCATGGTCAGTGCATACATCTTCAAAAGTCATCTCCTACCAACTGCACCACTAGCCTCACACACTTCTTAATACATGACACCACCCCACCCCCCGCCCGCCCCCCCACCCAATCACATACCTACCAACAATCTGTACCAAACACGAGGCAAGCCTCCCCTTCCTACCCTCACCTCAACCCCTTGGAGGAGACAGTGCTGGTCATTCTTGGCAGGGGCATGGCTGAACCCTTGGCCAGTGGCAGGGCTGAAAGGCTAAAAGTTAATGGTACCTTATACGTTATCCTCCTTCTGGCATGCACCTCTTGCTTTCCAGTCTTCCCCTCACCACAACTCTACCCTTGTGCCTTCCTCATGTCACATACCCAAGAAATACAGCCTGCCCAGCCAGTGGTTGACCAAGAAGAGGGAGAGGAGAATGAAGAAGAAGAAGAAAAAGAAGAAACATCATCACTCGATTTGATGCTTCCAGCCACCAGCTCCTCAAGGTCGACCAGCAAGGCCATTTATAGTGTCTTCCACTGAAAGTCAGCAGCCTTCCACCTGCCATGCTGCAGCCACTGGGGTCGCACTGTGTGACATCAGTAGGATAGGCAAAGGCATACACAGGACTGTCACTAAGAGAATGCATAGGGTGATGAGTTGATTTCTTGATGTCACATTGGATGGATAGATGTATAAAATTGGATTGGAAATTTTGTTTCGTGGTGGCTTTTATTTCAGCATAGTGCCACAAGATGATGCTGTGATGGTCAGTAATAGAGGGAAGGAAAGGTGTGGAATGACTGTTGAAAGGAGAATTGGGATTGTGGCCACTGGTATTGCAGGCGGATGATTCCATCCCGGATATCTCAGCCATAAAGGAGCTGTCTGGGTTGCATCATTCCTTCGGCTCCTTCCTCTTCTGTGTCTTCCTCTTCCCTTTGTGAGCGGATGCTGTAAATCTGAAATAAAAGCAGAAAATTCTAGAAATACTCAGCAGGTCAGGCAGCATATTGACCTGAGACGTAGGGGCTGAAATTCAGGCCCGCCAGAAACCTGGCGCACTTACCAGTTTTTTGCTGCCATTACCACCACAACAGCGGCGACCATTGGATCGATTTTTATCAATTTTTTGAAAAAAATGGCGTCCAGCGATAATGAGCAGCGGGAATCGGGACTTTGCAGTGGTATGGGTGGATCGATTGGGTCGCAATTACTACGGGGAAATTCACCTTCTGGTGATTTCCAGCTAACGAACCAGCTGCTCCCTGGCCGTCTTAAAGGCCAGATTTTGCAGCTAGGCACTGAGGAGGGAAGACCTTGCAGTAAAGGCCATGGCTGGTGCTGCTGTACCAAGGAGGGCAACCCACTTCTCCAATGCAGGGCTGGAGACCCTAATACAAGCTGTCAAGGGAAGAAGGCAAGTCCTGGACCCAGACGCAGGGTGACCCAGTCGGGAAGTATTTAGTAATGCCTTGAGGGAGATTGCTGTGGAGGCCTCAGGGACCTCCATCCATGATTGGACGGCTATCCAATGTCGGAAAAGGATAAACGACATCATTCATTTGATGAAAGTGAGCACCCAATCCACCAACTGCTGACCTTCCATTTGCGAGCCTCTCCGTCATCCTCCTCTCATTTCCCACCTTCAATGTATAATCACTGAAGCAGAATTTCATTGTTGAGGCAATGGCGGCTCCCTCTCATCTCACAGTTACAGCTGCATGTCAGGGAAATACATTCGACCACTCATAAGAACATAAGAATTAGGAACAGGAGTAGGCCATCTAGCCCCTCGAGCCTGCTCCGCCATTCAACAAGATCATGGCTGATCTGGCCGTGGACTCAGCTCCACTTACCCGCCCGCTCCCCATAACCCTTAATTCCCTTATTGATTAAAAATCTATCTATCTGTGACTTGAATACATTCAATGAGCTAGCTTCAACTGCTTCCTTGGGCAGAGAATTCCACAGATTCACAACCCTCTGGAAGAAGAAATTCCTTCTCAACTCGGTTTTAAATTGGCTCCCCCGTATTTTGAGGCTGTGCCCCCTAGTTCTAGTCTCCCCGACCAGTGGAAACAACCTCTCTGCCTCTATCTTGTCTATCCCTTTCATTATTTTAAATGTTTCTATAAGATCACCCCTCATCCTTCTGAACTCCAACGAGTAAAGGCCCAGTCTACTCAATCTATCATCATAAGGTAACCCCCTCATCTCCGTAATCAGCCTAGTGAATCATCTCTGTACCCCCTCCAAAGCTAGTATATCCTTCCTTAAGTAAGGTGAGCAAAACTGCACGCAGTTCTCCAGGTGCGGCCTCACCAATACCCTATACAGTTGCAGCAGGACCTCCCTGCTTTTGTACTCCATCCCTCTCGCAATGAAGGCCAACATTCCATTCGCCTTCCTGATTACCTGCTGCACCTGCAAACTAACTTTTGGGGATTCATGCACAAGGACCCCCAGGTCCCTCTGCACCACAGCATGTTGTAATTTCTCCCCATTCAAATAATATTCCCTTTTACTGTTTTTTTTTCCCAAGGTGGATGACCTCACACTTTCCGACATTGTATCCCATCTGCCAAACCTTAGCCCATTCGCTTAACCTATCTAAATCTCTTTGCAGCCTCTCTGTGTCCTCTACACAACCCACTTTCCCACTAATCTTTGTGTCATCTGTAAATTTTGTTACACTACACTCTGTCCCCTCTTCCAGGTCATCTATGTATATTGTAAACAGTTGTGGTCCCAGCACCGATCCCTGTGGCACACCACTAACCACCGATTTCCAACCCAAAAAGGACCCATTCATCCCGACTCTCTGCTTTCTGTTCACCAGCCAATTCTCAATCCATGCTAATACATTTCCTCTGACTCCGCGTACCTTTATCTTCTGCAGTAACCTTTTGTGTGGCACCTTATCGAATGCCTTTTGGAAATTTAAATACACCACATCCATCGGTTCACCTCTATCCACCATGCTCATTATATCCTCAAAGTATTCCAGTAAATTAGTTAAACATGATTTCCCCTTCATGAAATCATGCTGCGTCTGCTTGATTGCACTATTCCTATCTAGATGTCCCGCTATTTCTTTCTTAATGATAGTTTCAAGCATCTTCCCCACTACAGATGTTAAACTAACCGGCCTATAGTTACCTGCCTTTTGTCTGACCCCTTTTTTAAGCAGAGGCATTACATTAACTGCTTTCCAATCCGCTGGTACCTCCCCAGAGTCCAGAGAATTTTGGTAGATTATAACGAATGCATCTGCTATAACTTCCGCCATCTCTTTTAATACCCTGGAATGCATTTCATCAGGACCAGGGGACTTGTCTACCTTGAGTCCCATTAGCCTTTCTAGCACTACCCCCCCCTAGTGATAGTGATTGTCTCAAGATCCTCCCTTCCCACATGCCTGTGACCAGCAATTTTTGGCATGGTTTTTGTGTCTTCCACTGTGAAGACTGAAGCAAAATAATTGTTTAAGGTCTCAGTCTACTTTAGCCAACTCTGCCCTCACCCCACTGTAGACCCCTTTGTTTAAGCATAGTACGCTCGTTTGAGACACTACTTCCTCACCCTCAATCTGTATTACAAATTCAACCATACTGTGATCACTCATTCCGAGAGGAGTAGTACTTGTCATGTCTTCAGCGAGCACACTAACACACAGCCTGTAAGATGGCTGTAGGTTCCGAAATCTTCCCCTGCTGGTCAGGTGACCTGCTCTTTATTAAAAATTACTAGCTGCAGTAACACAGGCATCCACAGTGTGGAGCTACAGACATTACACTTCTCCCACCTTAATGAAGAGTTATTATAACAAACAAACATCACACATAACTTGCATGGTTATACATAACAAAGTGTATGGACTTATTTTTACATATTTACAAATCAAGCTTAACCACTTGTTTTCTGTTTCGAAGAGGATACCTTCGCTCTCGAACAGAACCTTTCAACCATGGTGTCAAAGTTAAGCTCATTCGAGGCTAATCCTGAGGGAAGTTTTCCTCCAAGGGATGCCCTTGATTTCCATTTAAACTCTCTCTAACTTCAGACTGTTTGTTTTCCTGGCTCGGACTCAGACTTAAATTTTGACTTTCTCTTGGATTTGTTTCCAGTACATTGGATATAGGATATGCTACTGGTGTATCAAAACTATCTGATGAGTCAGAAATAATCGAATCACTCCCACTCTCAACTACTTCCATGTCTGTAGGTAAAATATGATCAATGTGAACAAACCTAACCTGTCCATTATCAAACATCTTGACTAAATATGTGCGAGGACCACATATCTTCACCACTCTTCCTTTTAACCACTTTACCCATTTATGGTGATGGATCTTCACTCTCACCTTCTGATTTAATTTCATACTTCTCTCTTTTACTCTACCTCTATCATGATTCTCTTTCTGTCTTAATTGTGTCTCTTCTACGTGTAAGAATAAAAGTGTTTATTAATAATTAAAATTGATTATGTGTATGTATAATTGTTAAAAATGTAGATTATATGGAAAGGCCTGTTAGTCTTGAAACAAAATGGATGCCCACAGAGCCCACAGAGATGCCGCATGGCTTTTGTGTATTGGCCTCCAGACAGCCACATGTGTGAGGAGAGCCAATAAGGAGCTGCCCTGGAGCCAAGATCCAATCATGAGGCTTTTGGAGGGACAATGGCCTTAAGGGATTTAAAATCTCAAGCCACACAGGTTGCTCTCTCTCTCTCTTGGACACATGGCACGAGAAGACAGACCAGCTGAAAAAGCAAGCCATGTGTTCAAACCAGCCAGCCAAAGGTACGTAACGTATATCACTCTTTATTATAATCTCATTGTATCTCTGTTGTAACTAAGGTAGATCTGCAGGATATTTGACGACTGCTGTTAAATGCATGTGTGTGTTTTTAATAAACTGTTCCAATTGTTTTAAAGAGAATCGTCCCACTGTCAAATGTAAGCCCAAAGAGATTTAGAAATCTTACATATGGACCGTGCCAAGTTTGGTTTTAACAACGAGAATCTGGCTCGTTGCTGTCATTTGAGAAACAACTCTGCTGGTGTTCTACCAGTAGTTGTGTGAGGAGTATTACGATACATTATTAGAAAATTAGGCAATTTGTGGTCCAATGACAACTGTCGTTTCTTTGGATTTGGATCCAACATTTGTTTGATGAGGGCACATTTAACAATGTGTACAGTGCACTCTGCTGCACCATTCGAGGCAGGGTGGTATGGTGGAACCTTGGTATGTTTCACACCATTTTTGCTCGTGAACTGTGCAAATTCTTCTGAATGAAATTGTGGTCCATTATCCAAAACAATTTCTTCTGCGAGGCCAAATGAAGAAAATAATCTTCGCAAAATGTCTAATGTTTTATTGTTGTTATTTTCCACATTGGAAACACCTCGACCCACTTCGAATGGCTATCAATCACAATAAACAATTGTTGCCCTTCTATTCAGTAAAATCAATATGTAGCCTTTGCCCCACCCTGGGAGGCCATTTCCATGGCTGTAATGGTACTGGTGGTGGTTGCTTGCTTACCAATTGACATGTCGTACACTGACTTACGATGTACTCTATATCTTTATCAAGACCTGGTCACCATAAATAACTGCGTGCAAAACTCTTGGCCAAGCACATCCCCAGGTGCTGGTCATGGAGGTCTCCTAATAATTTGGACCTGAATTTATTTGGTATAATCACTCTTGCACCCCACATGATACAATCTTTATCGACTGATAATTTATTCCTACACATGAACAATGGATGAATATCTTTGTCTGGTTTGGCCATCCATTTAGAATATAATCATACACCTTTCACATAACTGGGTCACGTTTGGTTCCTCTACCAATCTCTTCAGCTTTGACTGGCAGTTCATCAATGTATGAAAAATAAAACACCTCTTCCCTATCGGGTGTAACTTGTGATGGGGAAGGCAATCTAGACATAGCATCAGCATTACTGTGATCAGCTGATCGTCTGTATTCAATATCATATGTATATGCTGACAAAAATCAAAGCCCATCTCTGCATTCGGGCTGCAGCTATGTTGGAACTGGGGACTTTGGATGGGAGATTGCTGTCAGAGGCTCATGGTCCATAATGAGAGTAAACTTACGACCATACAAGTATTTGTGGAACTTCTTGACCCCAAAAATTAATGCCAAAGCTTCCCTTTCAATTTGCGCATAATTACGCTCATTGGCACTGAGAGTGCGTGAAGCAAAAGCAATTGGTCTCTGCTCCCCACTACGTAATACATGAGAGATTATGGCCCCAACTCCATACGGAGAGACATCACATGCTAGTTTGATCTCCTGAAATATGTCATAATGAACTAACATGGTGCTCTTTACCAAGTTGCTTTTACACTCCTTGAATGCTGTATCACATTCTTTTGACCACTTCCAATGGACCTGTTTTTTTAATAGTTAATTCAGTGGATGTAATTTGGTAGGAATTTCGCATAATAGTTCAAAAGACACAAAAATGATCGAAGTTCAGTGACATTGTTGGGAGTGGGTGCATTTCTGATTGCATCCAGTTTTTCTTAGTTGGATGTAAACCATCTTTGTCTACTCTGTACCCTAAGTACTCCACTGAGTTTTGAAATAACTCACACTTGCGAGCAGACACTCATACTCTGTGCTTCTCTCACCGTTTGAGGACTTCATTCAATATGTTATTATGAATTTGCCTATTTGGTGCTGAAATTAGTATGTCATCTAAATAACATACTATCCTTTCAATACCTTGCAAAATCTGATTCATTACCCCTTGGAATATGGCAGGGGCAGAAGACACTCCAAATGGTAGCCTATTAAATTGATATAGGCCTAGATGGGTATTTATAGTCAAGCATGATTTGGACTCCTCATCTAGTTCAAGCTGTAAGTAGGCATTCGTAAGATCCAACTTTGAGAAAATCTGACCCCCTGTCAGTGTTGTGAACAAATCTTCTATATTTGGCAATGTATTGGGGATATTACCGTCTAGAACCTGGTTTACGGTTACTTTATAATCACCACACAATCTTACCTTACCATCGGACTTAGGTACAACAACAATGGGTGTACATCGATCTATCTTAGAAATAATGTTCTCAGTCTCTAGTCTTTTGAGTTCTTGCTCAACTTTCTCCTTGAGTGCATATGGTACGGAACATGGCTTGCAATAAACAGATCTAGCGTCCTTCTGTACCCTGACACTCACCTTGAAGCTTGGATCGGACTGCCCGTTTCGCAGAACACCTTCGGATAATTCTTGATTACATCATCCTTTGATGCAAATCTCATTTCAACACGAAAAATCTCACTCCAATCCAGCTTCAGTGAACCCAACTAATTTCTTCCAAGTAAGGCAGGCTTGTCTCCTGCCATTACTATTAGAGGCAAGCTCTGAACTTGATCCTTCTTTTTCACCGGTACGGTGATATGACCTACCACTGGAATGTTCTCTCCCGAGTAGCCTTGCAGCTCTATCTTGGCTTTCTCCAATGGGAAATCCCGCAATTTGTCGGGGTATAGCGACTCCGGTACTACACTCATGGATGCACCAGTGTCGATTTCCATGCGTAACTTGAATCCCGCAACATCTATGTGGATTATGATACTTTTCGAATCACTGTCCGTTGACCTCGTGCTCCTGATGATGTTTAGCTCTAACATCTCCTCGTCCTGTTGTTGTTCTTCTATGCTATGTAGTCTCTGGGGATTTCTACTCATAGCTTTGAAAGCTGGTTTACCCTTCAGTCGGCATGCTTTCGCAAGATGCCCAGTTTTCCTGCAGAAGAAACACTCTGCCTTCACATATGGACAACTTTGAGCAATGTGTTGTCCCAGGCACCGACAGCAGGACGTCAATGCTCTGTTCCCATTTCCAGTTTCTGAGACTTTGGGGCCCACCGCCTTTTATTTTTAACCTGCAGGCGATTCACCTCGGTTGTCTGACGACTGAAATTAGTATGAAATTCTTGGGAATATTGGTCGGCCATGCTCATCAACCGAGCTGTCTGACAAGCTAAATCAAAAGTCAAGTTAGGCGTCGTCAAGAACTTTCTTCTGATCGCATCATTTTTCATTCCACATACAAAGCGGTCTTGCAATGCTTGGTTCTGAAAGTCTCCGAAATTACAGTGAATATATAGCTTTTTTAATGCTACAATGTACTCACTGATATTTTCTTCGGCCTTCTGATTTCGTATTCTGAAACAATAACTTTCAGCAATTTCTAACGGAACGGGGCTGTAATGTTGTTCTAGCTTGGTTAGAATCTGTTTCAGCATTGTATCCTTTGGCTTGTCAGGCACAAGCAAATTTATCAGCATTTCATACAACTCGGGCCCGGCCTCAGTTAAGAATATAGCTCTTTTTCATTCCAACACCGCCCGGTTATTGTCTTCATTACCAGGGGTTTTGGTGATATTATTTGCAGTGAAAAACATTTCTAGCTGATCCACATACGCTCTGAAACTTTCATGGTTGAGTTGAAATGCCCCCAAATGCCCTATAACTGCCATAGGGGTAGCCATTTTGACTATGGCAGTTTAACCAAATGTGCTCGTAATTTACCTCGGATTTGTAGCTGTTTCCAAAAACAGAGAAGCTCTCAAAGTCTCTCTGTCGGTTGGCTGAATCCTTCACCAACAAAAATTTCAGTTATGTATTATCCGCTTACATCCCATTCTCGTCGCCAAATGTCTTATCTTCAGCGAGCACACTAACACACAACCTGTAAGATGGCAGCAGGTTCCGAATGTTCCCCTGCTGGACAGGTGGCCTGCTCTTCATTAAACAGCATTAGCTGCAGTAACACAGGCGTCTACAGTGTGGAGCTACAGACATTACGGTACTCACCAACCATTCTTTGTTTTGCAGGCCAAACTTGCTCATAACAGAATGGAGCAAAGGAGGACTGGTGATGGCGAGCCCCAGCTTCAAATCCTCACTTTGTAGGAGAGGGTAGAAGCGCTCATGGGTAGACATGCTGCCTTCCCTATGCTCTCTGGTACTGGCGATGCTGATGTGGGTCAGTGAAGGCCCTCCTTTAATGCTATCGCTCCCTGAATGCGCCAGCGCCTACTGTGCCTTTCCCTCTGAAAGTATGCTAGTTGCAGCCTCCATGCGTCAATTCCCCACCTCCTCATCACGGCAACCCTTGTGCCATTGATGCTTGCAGATGAGAGATCGATTGACAGCCGAGGCGAGGGAGAGGCTCCCCCTGACACACAGTCGCGAGGCCTGGAGGAGACCCTTGATGACAATGATAGAGATCTACATCCTGACAGCCTTGAGGACATTGACGGCTCCAGCCTTGCTGACACCCTGGAGCGCACTCCATCTTTTGGGGACATGTCCGATGCGGAAAAGGAAGCGGAGGACACGGTTGACAGCACCACGTCACTGCTTGCACTCACACCCATCAGCTCAGATACTGGGAGTGCACTGTCCAATCTAGTTAAGATAGCAGAGGGGTCTGCACTGCGTGTTGCACCAGGGCCTAGAGTGCTGCAGCATGGTAACAGGCAGAGGGAACCTCAGGTGCGAGCTCCCCGGGGGGCGTATCTGCACTGGAGTTCTGCTGAGGAGGATTCAGACAAGCCCATCGATGCTGCAGCTTACGAGAGAAGGGTGGAGGGTTGGTGGCACTGGCAAGGGTGCCGGAGAGGCTGCCGGAAGTGGTGGGGAGTGTGGAGGAGTCCGCATCTTGCATTGTCGACAGCTCTGCGCACACCATGGAGCCAATCGTTGCCAGTGTGCAGGCGATGGTGGACTCCCAGAGAGACCGTGCGGATCCAGCTGTGAGGCTGCAACTCACAGGTGATGTGGCAGCTGCCATTGCAGCACAGGCGCAAGGGAACAAGTGTATTGGTGCATGTTTGGAGAGAATGGCCACGGCCCTGGAAGCTCAAAATGCACTTATACACTCTGTGCAACAGGCCGCGGAGCATCTATCGTATCTGGTGGCTTTGAGACTGTGGCTGCTCTCATTCTGTCTCAGCTCGATGCCACCCGAGACCTCAGTGTTGCCTTTCGCGGCTGGGTCCATCACGGGCCACGGGGGATCTTCCGGTGTGGCGCTACACCACCGACCTAAGCTCCCTCAGATTGGTGGTGGTGTTAAGGTGCCACCCCCGGTGAATGACTCAGGCTCCTCGGGCCAGGATACGGATGATGCCCTCCCTCAGAATCACAGCATTCCTGGCCCCAGTCCTGTCACTCCGCCAGTCACAGCATGGAGTCACCCAAGCCAAGCCAGACTGAACCCTCCCAGGTGGGTGCTGACCAGTCTCCAGCCGGCCCTTCCAGGGCCAAAGCTGGTCGAGGGCGTCAGGGAACACAGCAGCCTTCCCAGACCCATGAGGCAGCCACAGGGGAAAAACTGCGGCATAGTAGTAGGATAGCCACATGTAAGAGGGGCTATAAGGAAATGCACAAGGATGAGAAATGATATTTTGTGTTAGTTTTTTGCACTGATTTTGATGTTGCTTCCTTGGAGCAGAGAAGATTGAGAGGAGATTTGATAGAGATGTTCACAATCAGGAAAGGTCTGGACAGAGTAGATAGAGAAAATCCGTTCCCATTGGCAGAAGGGTAGAGAACCAGAGGACACAGATGTAAGGTGATTGGCAAAAGAACCAAAGGTGACATAAGAAAAAACTTTTTTACACAGCTAGTGGTTAATATCTGGAATGCACTGCCTGAAAGGGTGATGGCGATAGACTCAATTTTACCTTTCAAAAGAGAGTTGGATAAGTACCTGCAGCTGTGGTGATGCATTCAGAATGCACAACACTGCCACTCCACCCCGGCACCTATATTCACTACAAAATGCCTGCCTGTTTCCTGACAACGCCAACGCCAGCTTTTTGAGTCAGAGTGCTTTGCCGGGCTGCTTGAGACCGGCAGCAGAGGGGAAAGGAGGTTTGATGGGATTGGTTTTTTTTCGTTCTGTCCCCCTTCTTAAATACAGGTATTACATCAGCTATTCACCAGTCCTCTGGCACTACACCTTTATCTAACAAATTATTAGATATGTGTAGTAATGCCTTTGTTATCTCTTCCCTAGATTCTTTTAAAATGCATGAATGCAAACCAGGGGTTTTATCCTCTTTGAGCTTGATTAGTTTATTTAATAAAACTCCTCTTTTTATTTTAAATGCACTCATCTCAATACTAATCTCATCATCCAATGAGAATGATTCCAAGAGGGGGGACAGAACATATCCAAGGAATTATAGACCAGTCAGCTTAACATCAGTGGTAGGAAAAATAATGGAATCCCTACTAAAGGAAAAAATAGAAGAACATCTAGAAATCAAAAATATAATAATGAATAGTCAGCATGGATTTCAAAAGGAAAAGTTTTGCTTGGCCAACCTCTTTGAATTTCTGGAAGAGGTAACAGAGAGAGAAGACAATGGTAATGCAATAGATGTAATTTATCTAGATTTTCAAAATGCATTCGATAAGGTACCCCATAATTGACTGATTAACAAGGGCAGAGAATGCTGAGTCAGGGAACAAGTAGCAGAAAGGATAGCTGGCTGACTTCAAGACAGAAAGCAGAGAGCAGGAATAAAAGGTAACTATTCACAGTGGCAGAAGGTGGGCAGTGATGTTCCACAAGGATCAATGCTAGGACCATTGTTGTTCACAATTTATACTAACGATTTAGACTTTGGAATCAAAAACACAATTTCTTAATTAGTGATGACACCAAATTAGGGGGGATAGTCAATACTGAGGAGGACTGCAACAAATAACAGGAGGACATTAATAAACTTGCAGAACAGGTATATAATTGGCAAATGGAGGTCAACACAGATGAATGTGAGGTATTACATTTTGGTGGGAAGAATAGGAAGGTCACTTATTACTTGGAGGGTGCAAGTCTGGGTGGGGTAGAGGAACAAAGGGATCTCGGAGAACAAATACACAAATCACTAATAGTTGTGATACAGGTTAGCAAGGCCATGAAAAAGCAAACCAAGCACTAGGATTTATTTGTAGAGGTATAGGGGTTGAAATTCACTGTCCTCAAAAGAACGGCTACCGCGGAGTTTGGGCGGTCGACCGAAAAAATCGATCGGCCACCACGGTCAGGTACTTTTGCCTCCCCGAGCCATATTCAGTTCGGGGAGGATTTGAGCAGTGTTCACTTCTGCCGGAAACGGCGCGGTGAGGCCGCGATAAAGCAGGGTTTCCAGCGGTGAGCTCTGCAGCGTGCGGGCCGCTGGAAAGGGACTACCACAGCAAAATTCACCGAGGAAAAGGTAGGACTTTTCCCGGCAGTGCCCCCGTGAGGTTTTCGATGTGGTGTAGGTAAAATTTTTATTAATTATTATTGTTTTTATTTCATTTTTCAGCAAGTATCTGTAGTATTTATCTCTTGATATAGTTTTATCAATTATTAGTGTTTTTATTTCATTTTCCATGGTCTGTAGTATTTATCTCTTGATACAGTTTTATTATTTATTAGTGTTTTTATTTCATTTTCCATGGTCTGCAGTATTTATCTCTTGATACAGTTTTATTATTTATTAGTGTTTTTATTTCATTTTCCATGGTCTGCAGTATTTATCTCTTGATAGAGTTTTTATTAACTGTTTTGGCTCCATTAAACCTGTTGAGTACTGCTCAGACGTTTACACATACCCCTGTACTTTTGTACAATTTTCAGGTCTGACTCTTTAGTGGGCTGCAGAGACCTGCTTGGCAGGGTTCACCCTGAGGATGGGAGGAGTGTTGGGAGGGCAACACCTGGTACACCAGAAGCAGGGCGGCACGCAGGAGAAGGCATCGCCATCAGCACCATGCAGACAGGCAGCGGGCAAGGAAGGCAGCAGCCATGATTCGTTCATTCTGTGCCAGACCAGTGTGCCGGCCATTTTCACTGGTCCGAATCAGGATTGCGGTTGGTTGCTTGGGAGAAGGGATATCCCCTGTGGCTGCTCACTCCTCTGCAGAACCCCAGGACAGCGCCAGAGCATGCATACAATGACGCTCATTGTGCCACCAGGTGCATCATCGAGCAGTGCATAGGCATCCTTAAACAGAGGTTCTAGTGCCTGGACCGCTCTGGTGGCACCTTGCAGTATTCTCCTCAACAGGTCTCCATAATTGTCATGGTCTGCTGCATGCTACACAACCTGGCCATCATGAGGGAACAGCCACTGGAGATCGAGCCAGCACTATCACCTGAGGAGGAGGAGGAAGAGGAAGAGGCGCAGGAAGAGGAGGAGGATCGCTGTCGCCCCAGAGCTAGGAGGCATTGTCCCATCGCCACCCTGGAAGGGCCGGGTGCAGACTGGCCAGCACCCGCCTGGGAGGGTGCATCCTCACATATATGGAGGTGGCTGACACCTTCCCTGCAATCTCCCTCCATGCATTATGTACTGCCTGTCTTCCAGGTCTCCCCACGTCAGGAAACAGTATTCTTCTTCTGTCCTCCACACCGTTCATCCAGCTCCATATCAGTGAACCTCCTTGTAAATTAATCCCACTGTCAGCAAAGTTTGCAGACAGGTTTCTGCTACATTCACTGGAACGGAAGTCCTCAGCAGAGTCCAGTTGACACGAGGTGCTGTGCAACTGTATCACGGAGTTGGCTCTCCTTGCACCTCTTACACCAGCCATCCTTCCAAACTCCTTCCCCCCCTCATGGCCTTGTTGCAAACTCTGCTCTTTAAAAAGGCCAGGGAACAGCTAGCACGTTAGAAACCCTTACCTGCATGCTGAATTTCTCAGTGGTGATAACGCTCAAATTAAGACAGTCACACTGCTGAAAAATCCACTTTGGAAGGGTTCATTGGCACTGAAATGCATTTGTTCACTTTTGGAGCTGAATATGGGGTGGCCCAGCCACGAAAAAATTTTGGTGCTAATGGCCACAAAAAGGTGAGGAGAGCACCAGCTTTCCAGTGGTACTGAAGCTCGGGCACATAGAATTGAAAAGTAGGGAAGATATGCTAAACCTATATCGAACCTTGGTTAGACCACACTTAGAATACTGTGTACAGTTCTGGTCGCCATATTATAAAAAGGATATTGAGGCAATGGAGAGGGTGCAGAGAAGATTTACAAGGGTGATACCAGAAATGTGAGGGTATACATATCAGGAAAGGATGAACAGGCTGGGGGGGTCTCGTTTCTCTTGAGAAAATAAGGCTGAGGAATGGCCTAATAGAGGTCTTTAATGAAAGATTTTGATAGAGTGGGTACAGAGAGAATGTTTCCACTTGTGGAGAAGAGCATAATATAAGGTAGTCACCAAGAAATTCAATAGGGAATTCAACAACAACAACAACAACTTGTATTTCTATAGCACCTTTAGCGTAGTGAAACCTCCCAAGGTGCTTCACAGGAGTATTATAGATAAAACAATTTGGCACCGAAATTAGCTTGGTCAAAGAGGTAGGTTTTAAGGAGTGTCTTGAAGGAGGAAAGAGAGGTAGAGAGACGGAGAGGTTTAGGGAGGGAATTCCAGAGCTTGGGGCCGAGGCAACAGAAGGCATGGACACCAAATGATTGAGCGATTATAATCAGGGATGCTCAAGAGGGCAGAATTAGAGGAGCGGAGACATCTCTGGGGGTTGTGGAGCTTAAGGAGATTACAGAGATAGGGAGGGACAAGGCCATGGAGGGGTTTAAAAATAAGGATGAGAATTTTGAAAATGAGGCATTACTTAACCGCAAGTCAATGTAGGTCAGCAAGCACAGGAGTGACAGCTGAGCATGACTTAGAGCAAGTTAGGACATGAGCAGCCAAGTTTTGGATCACCTCTAGTTTACATAGAATCAGTAGAAACTTCTTTACCCGAAGAATGGTGACAATATGGAACTCGCTACCAGAGGGAGTGGTTGAATAGTATAGATGCAGTTAACAGGAGGCTGGACAAACATATGAGGGAGAATGGAATAGAGGGTTATGCTGATAGTTTTTGTTGAGGAAAGACTGCAGGATGCTCGAATGGAGCATAAACGCTGGTATGGATAGGTTGAGCCGAATGGCCTGTTTCTGTGCCGTATATCCTATGTAATCCTATGTAATTTATGGTGTATTCCCTTGCCTTGTTAGCCCTCCCCAAATATATTATTTCCAACATTTCTCTGGATTGAATTCTCCTAAATCTGCTATCCTGAAGAAATGAAATAGCCCTGACTAATTATCTACATCCCTGAGCCTTATTAATTTGAATAATGCAATATTGGGGGGAAAATTGTAGTTGGAGGCTTCCTTCGTATTGTCGCCTCCGACCCGAAAAGTCTACAAATGTACCTGGTGATCCCAGAGAAATTTAAGATTCCGGTCGGAGGCCTAGATTTGCTGCGCAGCGCAAGGGAAGATATTTTTCAGGTACATACATATATGCTAGAGTCACATGGGCTTGGACCACCAATCACTATGCAGTATTTTCATTGATACAAACTGGACGGGTTGCACCTCAACAGCACCGGGACCAATATCTCGTGGGGAGTTTTGCTAGTGCTGTTGGGAAGAGTTTAAACTAACTTGGTGGAGGGATGGGAACCTGAGAACAAATTCAATAGTGAAGGAAGTAAAGCTGAAAATGGAAAGCAAGAATGTAGAACGTGAATCTGTAAGACAGAGGAAAGAAGGGTTAGTAAGTAGTAATCAAGGAGATCATCCTGTGCTAAATGGTATATACTTCAATGCAAGGAACAAGGCAGAAGATCTGAGAGCACAGGTAGACACTTTGGAGTATGACATTATAGCCATCAAGGAGACATGGCTGAAAGAGGGGCAGGTTTGTCAGCTCAATATTCCTGGTTACAGGATTTTTAAACAGGACAGAGTGTGGGGGGGGGGGCACAGGGGTAAAAAGTAGAGGCATTGCAGTCTTGATTAAAGAAACTATTACAGCTGTTAGGAGAGATGATATGTTAGAGGGATTATCAAATGAGGCCATATGGGGCGAACTGAAAAATAAAAAAGGGGCGATCACACTGCTGGGCATGTATTATAGATGTCTAAACAATGGGAGGGAGAGAGAAGAGCAAATATGTAGGCAAATTTCTGTGAAGTCCAAAAACCATAGCGCAGTAATAGTAGGGGATTTCAATTATCCTAATATTGATTAGGACAAATATTGTGTCCTATAAATATAGGTGCGGAATTCCTAAAATGCACTCGAGAACTTTTTTAGTCAACACGGAAGGAGGCGGATCTGGATTTAGTCTGGGGGAATGAAGCTGGGCAGGTGGAAGTATCAGTGGGAGAGCAGTAACCATAATTCAGTCATATTCAAGGTAGTTATGGATAAGGACAAGGATAGACCAGGAATAAAAATCCCAAATTGGGGAAAAGCTAACTTTGCTAAGTTGAGAAGTGATTTGGCCACAGTGGTCTGTGGAGAAGTGATTTGGAAACAGCTACTTGAAGGTAAATCAGTGTCGGAACTGTAGTATATGTAGGCACCTTTAGTAATGACTCCATGAGGCAGGGTATGATACTTAAACTGTGCAGACCTGTAGTCCTTTATTTGCAGCTCCTGAGTGCTGACAACAAACTGTGAGTTCCCTTTTATACTGGGTTACCTGCCGTGTGCAGGAAATCCCCAGGTCTCCAGCAGCAGCACCATCTGGTGTACAGGCAAGGTGTGTACAGTGTAAGGGTACATTCAGTGTTGCATAACAGTGTTACAGACATCACACAGTAAACAGGCATGCATACACAACAATACTTCCCCCTGAGCATTTTTCATATCCTTATTGTCATGACCAGGGGAGGTGATCAGTGGTGGGCTATGGGAGGTTGTGGTGAGGGTTGTGTGGTTGCCAGGTGTGACCCCTGTGCTTGAGGCTGGCCTTGTACGTTTTCCCTCCCTCACACACAAACCAAGTGGGTGTCACTGTTGTGGGATTCCTTGGGGAGGTAGCCACGACAGCAGTGGGTGGTGTGATGTGGGGCGGTTGGCAGGGCAGGGTGGCCTCCTTGTCCACAAATTTGGATGAGGTCAGGTCATCCCAGGGTTTGCCAGGGAAGCTGGAGGGTATTGGCCTCATGCTCCTGGTGTTGGCCCTGGTGGCCAGGGGCTGTAGGGCTGGTCTGGTGCAGGTTGCCATTGGTGGTGGCTGGGCTGCCCATTGACCACTGTCCCTGTAGTGGGTCTGCTCCCACTGCCTGTATGTGTGTCCTGCAAGGGGCATCACATTTGTTCCAAAGGTCCAGGCTACATGGTCAGGTAGCCTGCTGGACCTGGGGGTCTCCCACAGGGGGATTCCATTGGCATCAGCATGGTCCCTGTAGGACCCAATGTCCTTTGGCAGTATCCTACCGGTATACATGACACGTTGGCTCTGATCACCCATAGTCGAGCCTGCATTATACATTCTAGCATTTACATCACTTTTGGGTGTCCTGGTTTCAACAGACATCATTACATTAGGCATTTCACAAACTCTATCATTACTGTTAAGCATAATAAACTTGTTCTTAACCTTACTGACACCTGCATTCATATCATTAGTCACATTAGTTAAACCAGCATCACAATTCATTGTTACATTGCATACATTTTCACACTTGCACACTTTAATCGCATCTTTAGCTTTCAAGTCCGTGTACTCAAATAGTTGAAACTTCCCCTTTAAATTTCTTTGGTTACTGGTCTCCTTTAAGGGAGCCTTCAAATCCGATTGGCTGCTCGGTGTCATGTCATGCTCCTCCATGCTCACTGGTGGCATGGCGGTGGCCATTTTGATTACATGTGTTTCTCCTTGTGCTGCTGGTGCTGCAGCCATTTCCTGGCTTTCCTGCAGGAGGGCTATGGTGGTCTTTTCTTCCACAGGGCCACTTCGCCTGATGTGGACCCAGTTCATCCAATTCCTGCCCAGCAGCGTGGGACCATCGCCGGCTACAATCCACAGGGGGAGTTTGTTTCACACGCCGCCCTGGGAGACCTGCACATCCATGCTGCCAACGATTTGGATTTTACCTTTGGTATAGGTGAGCAGCTTTGCCTGGACAGGAGACAGAGTGGCAGGATTCATCCAAAGTTGTTCCAAGGTCATTTGGCTCACCACAGACTGACTCGCCCCATGTCGATTTCCATGGAAACTGGGACCCCGTCGATGTCCATTTCCATCGTCCACGGAGAATTTTCAGTGAAGCAGGTAAAGATTCCATACTCTTCTTCCAGGGTTTGAGCAACTTCCTCTTCATCTGTGTCAGAGCCCGGTTGATCAGCCAACTCATCAGAGACATGGTGAGTAAAGCGTTTTCTGCACATTCTCCGAAGGTGCCCTTTCTCTTTGCAGCCTTTGCATGTATAGTCTTTGTAGCAGCACTGGTGGGCTCTGTTGTTTCCTCCACAGCGCCAGCACGGGGCCATCTGGTTTGCCCCATGTGGCAGACTCAGGGTTGCGGGACTGGGGGCAGCATTTCTGCCTTTAGAAGTATCCATGCGGTGTACTGCGCTTGCTGGTTTAGAGTCCTGGGTCAGTATTCGCCTGGAGTCGCCGGCCGAAACCATGTAGGCCTGGCTCACTTGGATTGCTTTCTGCAGGGTGACCGTGATGTCAGCTGAGAGCAATTTGTGTAGGAGGCCTTTGTGGACGATTCCGATGACAAATATGTCCCTTAGTGCTTCATTAAAGTGGTCGCCAAAATCATACGGTGCAGCTAGTCTTCTTAATATGCAGCATACTTAGCAATTTCTTGGCCCTCAGGTCGCCGGTAAGTGTAGAACCGGTGCCTGGCTGTGAGGATGCTTTCTTTCGGTTTTAGTTGTTCCTGTATGATTGTTACAAGTTGCTCATAGCTCTTGGTGGTTGTCTTCTCCGGGGCTAGTAAGTCCCTGACGAGACCGTAGATGGTGGGCCCACAACTGCTAAGCAGGATGGCCCTGCGTTTGTTCGGTAGTGTAGCCGGTGTGTCCCCGTCCAGGTCGTTGGCTATAAAGAAATGTTCCAATCTTTCCACAAAAGCGTCGCAAATTTCCCCTCTGTAAATTGCTGGAAGTTGCTGAGGTTAGACATGTTGAGCGTATAGTTTGTGACCTCGTATTTCCGTCGCCAGTTGTAGTATATGTAGGCACCTTTAGTAATGACCCAACGAGGCAGGGTATGATACTTAAACTGTGCAGACCTGTTGTCCTTTATTTGCAGCTCCTGAGTGCTGACAACAAGCTGTGAGTTCCCTGTTATACTGGGTTACCTGCGGTGTACAGGCAACCCCTAGGTCTCCAGCAGCAGCACCCTCTGGTGTACAGGCAAGGTGTGTACAGTGTAAGGGTACATTCAGTGTTGCATAACAGTGTTACAGACATCACACAGTAAACAGGCATGCATACACAACAGGAACAGTGAGAGGCATTCAAGGAGGAGATCTGGAGGGCTCAGGCCAAACATGTCCCCTTAAAGAAAAAGGGTGGGAATAACAATTCTAGAGCCCCTTAGATGTCTTGGGACGTACAGGGGAGGATAAAGAAAAAAAGGGAAGCTTATGTCATATACCAATGGCTAAATACTGTAGAATCTCTGGAGGAATATAGAAAGTTCAGAGGTGAAATTAAAAAGGATATTAAGAATGCTAAGAGAGAGCATGAAAAATTCTTGGCAAGTAAAATCAAGGAAAACCAAAAGATGTTCTATAAATATATTAAGAGCAAGAGGATAACTAAAAAAAGGGTAGGGCCTATTAGAGACCATGTGTGTGTGGAGGCGGAAGATGTGGATATGGTTCTTAATAAATACTTTGCATCTGTTTTCACAAAGGAAAGGGGCAATGCAGATACTAATATCGAAGAGGAGAGTGAAATTCTGGATGAAATAAACATTGTGAGAGAGGAGGTATTAAGGGGTTGATAAGTCCCCAGGCCCAGATGAAATGCATCCCAGGCTGTTGAGCAAAGTAAAAGAAGAGCAGAAGCCTTGACCATCATTTTCCAGTCCTCTTTGGATTCAAGCATGGTGCCGAAGGACTGTAATGTGCTACCCTTGTTTAAGAAGGAGAAAGGGATAGGCCGAGTGTTAGCGCAAATGTACCCTCCAAGAATCACTCGTCACTCAGGGTCGGTCCATACATCAAAACGGTTTATTACGCCGGTGGGGAGAGGAAGCCACTGGTGGGTCCAGGTACCTCTCTCTGCCGAACAAAGGGTTCCATGGATTTTTATATGTTTTACAACAGTTTACTACAGTTACATCAGCCCATTTCGGCTGGACACTGTCCAATCATATTGATTATAGATTACATATATTCAAATAGACCAATAGAAGTGGTCTCTAAACATTAGGTGACTGCGTGATTGCTTCATGTGTTGCTAAGGGTTATTCATGGTCTCGTGACATGGTCCGGGCCCCCCTTATCTTACTGTCATTGGGTGCTGTCTTTGGGCAGTCTCCTTATCTTAGTCCTGTTACAGAGTCGTATTGTTCTAACACGAACCAGGACATCTTGTCTGAGGCCTGAAAGCCCGTTGATCAGGGACATCTGCAGAACTCATGTGTATTCCTATGTGAGAAACAGCAGTTATCAGTAACTAGAAATGCAGTCTCTTTCTGCTGGCTGAAACCCTTTGGGGCTTTGCTGAACCACGAGTAGCCAACTTCATACATTTTACACACGCATTTAATACTACAATTACATATTTAGTTCTAACATTATGCTACAGGTGCCGTTGCTCTATGGAAAAATCTTTCTCTATAACAATACCCCCTTTCAGTAAAGGGGCTAGTCCTAGACCCCTGAAACCGACACTAATTTATATTATATTATTTTATGTTTTTGTATCACCCAGTACTCCCTGCTTCGACGTGTTGGCCAGTCACGCGATTTCAGGAGTCCCAGTTGTTTTAGATCAAATTAATATAGTTCGAATCGCCCCTTTCGCCTGTCACGCAAACTTCCTTGCTTATCTGAGCTCTGGTGTTAAACCTCCGTTGTTGTGCATAATATCTGCAGGTCCAGCAAGCCATGACTCCCCATGCTAACGCTAGGACTAGCTGTATTCCGACCAGTATATGTGATATAATTCGAATCCAAGTGTGGATTTTGACATTCATTCCCCAGTTCCAAACCCTCCTCCGTCTTTTCATTCTGCAGCTCTGTGTCGGTGTCTTTCTCCAGTATCTCAATCTTTGTCCGCAGTTGGTGGTAGAGCTTAACAGACTGGCCGACTCTAAGTCTTAGTTCCCTTAGTACTTCCGCTAAATGGGGAATAGGGGCCTGTTCTGGCTCGTCATAGTCCTGCAGGTGATCATGGAGCTGATCGGTACCTCGCCGTCTAACTTGGATAATGCGGGCTTGCCCTATAGTAACGGGTTGTAGGGGTGTAAAGCAGAAGTTTGGTTGCGGGATCTGGCATTGCAAGCCGTTATACTGATATGAGTGTTCCGTGATGGAGACACGGTGTCTCCCTTTGCCTCCGTACCCGGCCCGGGCAAAATGTGTAGGGGCAGGTACTATTTCCAGAACGCATCCATCGGTTCGATTAAAACCACACTCATCTAATTCTCCCTGTCCCACCGGGTGGGGGCACACCGTGATCTCGCCCCTCTGTTGGCACCCTGTCAGGGAGACGCCATATAGCGTGTTATCTCTACGGATAGCAGAGTCTGCGGTTATGTAGTAATGGAGGGAGGCATTGTCCCATACAACCCCGATATTCTCTAGTTGATAAAGGGGAAATGGACCTGAGTCTCGTGTGACTATAGGGATCATCAAGACAATCCCCACTCCTGCAGCTGTGCCCATTTGGCAGTTTGGGATCGCTGGGTATACTCTGGTTAGTCCCTTCAGAGTGCAGTTATCCAGTGTCCCCTTCAGCTTGGCTAGCTGAGATAGGTGTGAGCTGTCTATCCAGTCTGGTACCTCCCCCCCTTTGAATCTGATCGAGGTTATGTCGTATCTGTCCTACCATCCACAAACCATAAGCATGACAGAGTTGCCCTTGTCGGAGCTTTCCGGCATCTTCCTTTTTTCTGTCAATTAAACGATTAATTGTTTTGGCATGTGTCTCGATTATTGAAATTCCATCTAACTGTATCTCCATGCCTTCCCTTCCTAAGTCAACTTAGTCTTTCTGATTCTGCTCTGCCCGCTCTAACAGTTCCCTCATCACCTCTTTAAGTTGTTCCACCTTTTCATTCAGCCCTTGTATATCCAGTGAGTTTACTATGGAGGTCCTGGTATTAAAGCCGGTAGCAGCGTCATTAATTATTCCCCTCTTATGCCTATGCACCTGCTCTTGTCCTTGAAACCTACTGGCACCCATGGCATCGGCAGCCTGCTGCATTACAACCTTACTTAATACACTATACATATTCCTTGCCTGTTCAGTACAATATTCCGGCATTCATATGCCTGAGATATTGATCAGAACAGGCACAATTTCATGCTTAACGTTATGCGTTAAAATAAGTTCTGTCCTTGCTCCAGTCCTTGGCTGCTGGGATACATATTCCATCAGTTAAATTAAACAAGATCCCATAGTTCGGGTAAGTGTGTCTTTCCTGCATCCCCCGTAGTCCATCCGGGTTATTTGATGCTTGTATGAGTGTCGAGATTCCTAGTATCATGCTGCAGAGCTGAAGTGGCCACTGTAATTCCATCTCGGTGGGTATTTTATCTGCAAATTTTAAACAGATCCTGGTCATCACCAGATGTTAGGTTCTGGTCTACTCATCTTTTATCCATGCATGTTGAGGTCACTCTGTGAAATCAGAGTTAAGGGTTAGGTTGGGTTTGTGGACTCCACCTACCCACCGTGGGGTACATTGGCTCTATTGCCATAGGTGATGGTGCTATGGCTGCGCACTGCACTATCCGTCTGGTCCCGTTTTTTTATTTCTCTTCCAGCTTATTTATCTTAGCTTTTAACTGTTGAATTTGTTTTGTTTGAGTATCTATTTCTTTATTGTATCAGGCAAGTATTATTACATCGGCTAGTTCTATTTTATTTTTATCCTGACTATTCCACCATTTCCTCTATCTGTCAGGTGAGTCTTCTTTATTTTATTAAGAAATCCAAATTAATAATATCCAGTCTAAAACAGCTCTCAATGGAAAGGGTTAACTCCTTTACAGGTTTGTAAGAAGGCCTGATTACGTGACTTTGCGTAATCATCCGAAAAAATTTGTTTTCCTAATCTTTGTGCCTTCAAAACTTGCTTAGAAATTAGGAATCCATTAAAACTGTAGAAATCATTAGTAAAGCCGTCACAATAAAAATCTTCTCATCAGGAAAGACAGCATTTTAGATTAAACTCCAATCTTTCCTAAACTTCTAATTCAAGTACTTGCCAAAGATTTTTTTTAATTGATTTAAAACGAGACCACACATTTTTAATAAATATTTTGTTTACTGAATCCAATTTTCACACAAGCTGTATACATTCCAACATTTCGGGGTTTTTTACGGTCCTGTTCACTGGGCAAATCTTGTGTTTTATTTCTCTCTCAGCACTAAATCTAAACTTCCGTGCCAGTTCCATTTTCTATAAGAATTTTAAAATTCAGTAAGATTTTCTAATTCCCAGTTTTTTTTCTTTCTGTGCTGAGTTCGCATAGCTTAGATCTTTTCTCCTCATTATTTTTAAAACCCTCCTGCTTGTTTAGATTGTTCGGGACTTTTCTTGATAAACAACGTCGGTTTTGGAAATCTTTTCAAACTGCAGTGAAACTTTCTCGTAATTTAAATCATTATCAATGGAGAGTGTCTTTTACCTCTTCCAAAATGTTTTCAATTAAACCAATATCTTTTTCACAGTCAATGTCAACTAGTATTTAGTAAGTTATGCCTTTTTCCATTGCAAACACTCATTTTTTTTTCAGCACCGATTTAGTACATTACGTCTTTTTTTTTCAGATCTCCTTTCTTCAAATTAGGTTTTGTATTTTACACAGAGGGCTCGTGTCTCCGTAAATTTGTTAATTTAAAATCATCAGACAATCGAAGATACTTTTTCTTTCAAATTCGTTCAATTTGTTTTCTTTCAAGGTTGCGTCTTTATTTTTTTTTCATCTTTTCCATAACTAGAACGGAATCTAGCATGTAGGCTTTGAGAGCTGCTTTTAGTTATCTCAAATGTTCCCGTTTCAAGGCCGTTACACTGTCCTTTTTTTCTAAACTGCTAAAGCTTGCCGTTTTAACATTTTATTTATTTTTTTCAAAAGACCCTTTTACACCTTCGCAGATAGCTCACTACTCACCCAGGAGTTTGACCTGATCCCTGAAGGTATTTCTAGATTGTTTCCAAACCTTTTAGTTATATTTCTCTCTGTTTTTAAGAGATTAGATTTAATTCAATTTTTTTTTTCTGGTTTGAATCTATCTCAGTATTTTGCTGTGTCTTCTCTTAATATCTCAAAATCCCAATTCAAATTTTGTAATGCCAATCTTTTATTTAAAATCTTTTTACTGAGCTAGAAGCTTTCGTGTCAAGGTTTTACACAAAGGAAAATGGGAGCGTGCTTCCCCAGCCCGCATCCTCGAGAGACCCACGCAGGCTTTTTTTAAAGGCATTCTTTATCTCATTCCCAGGCTAAATTTATGTCTTTCAACCCAATGTAATCAATGATTGCGGGTTTTCTTTCAACAAGTAAGTTTTTTAAACCACCGGGACCATATATTTTTTATCTTTTGCTCAACAAACCTATATCCTTTGTGCATTTCCTAGCTCCATAACTTATCATCCAAATAAATCCACACCTGCGGTTCTAACTTAAAATTTCCTACATACAGGACAACACTACAGAGGGTTAAAAAAAAACTTTCACTCTGTCTGAAAAAGTGGGTGGAGCTAAAACAAACAAACAGCTCCACCATTTTTCCAAACAGGCTTTTAGACATGAAAAATTCATTCCGCAGTTAAAAAATCACACAAGCACTCTCACTCAAAGACAGACCTTCACAAAAGTCTCTCTTCATTCAACAAAGCTTATTGTTTGGCCGGCTCTATTTTTTTGGATCCATACATCACTTAAGATAGTCACTATCAGGGTTTTTTAAAATAAATCATACATGATTGATTTACTTTCTCTGTTAATTTTACATGGGCTCGAAGAATCAAAACCCAGACCTTTTCTATTACTTTCTTTTGTTTCTCCACCAGGTAGTGGGTAAGGGACCTTTCTGGCCCCCACTCGAGTTTTGTTGTTATATTGGCCATATTGTGTATTGGGGATGGTTAGAGATCTAACTCTCAGCGGTCCGCCTTCACCAGCGTGACTTGTAGTAGACCACCTCACTCTCAGCGGTCCGCCTTCACCAGTGTGACTTGTAGTAGGCTGTTTCTAACTTGTAGATTGTTTCGGGTGGGTAGTTCGTTCAGAATCTAGCTTTCAGAGATCCGCCCTTTTATTTTCCAGCGCGACTTGTAGTAGACCATCTAACTCTCAGCGGTCCGCTTGTACCTGGCGTGACTTGTAGTAGACCGTTCATAGCTACTGTCAGGTCACACGTATGCTGTTCCCGCAGTGCCCTACGTCTCCTTACGACTACCTACCACCATTTTGCCTGTTCGCTCCGACCCTCCTTACAGGTTGGATATTGCATCAGCCTCTGGACACCACCTGGTCCCTTACCCCCCGGGATCTATTGCCAATACTCACCCGGATTCTCCAGGGTTGTCCCAATGGCCTCTGCAATATCCTATCGTGACGCCATTGTTAGCGCGAATGTACCCTCCAAGAATCACTCGTCACTCAGGGTCGGTCCATACATCAAAACGGTTTATTACACCGGCGGGGAGATGAAGCCAGTGGTGGGTCCAGGTACCTCTCTCCGCCAAATAAAGGGTTTCATGGATTTTTATATGTTTTACAACAGTTTACTACAGTTATATCAGCCCATTTTGGCCGGACACTGTCCAATCATATTGATTATAGATTACATATAGATTCAAATAGACCAATAGAAGTGGTCTCTAAACATTAGGTGACTGCGTGATTACCTCATGTGTTGCTAAGGGTTATTCATGGTCTTGTGACATGGTCCAGGCCTCCCTTATCTTACTGTCCTTGGGTGCTGTCTTTGGGCAATCTCCTTATCTTCATCCTGTTACAGAGTCGTATTGTTCTAACACGAACCAGGTCATCTTGTCTGAGGCCTGAAAGCCCATTGATCAGGGACATCTGCAGAACTCATGTGTATTCCTATGTGAGAAACAGCAGTTATCAGTAACTAGGAATGCAGTCTCTTTCTGCTGGCTGAAACCCCTTTGGGGCTTTGCTGAACCACGAGCAGCCATCGTCATACATTTTACACATGCATTTAATACTATAGTTACATATTTAGTTCTAACATTATGATACAGGTGCCATTGTTCTATGGGAAAAACTTTCTCTATAACAGCCAAGTAATTACATGCCTGTCAGCTTTGTCATGTATGTATGCTTGGGGTTACTAGCCACCAGGTGGCACCACTGTTGGAGATCATTGGGCTCTACGCACGTGTGTGCGGCCCAGGTGTAAAAGGCAAGCCATCATGTAATGTAATCACTTTGGGCCCTAATAAAGCAGAGCCAGGTTTTTACCTGTGTTAGTTTACAGTATTCAGTCTATAGAGTTATTACATGCATAACAAGCCTAACCTCAGAGGTGGGAATATTGTCAAAAATCCTGACGGACAGGATAACGCGAGAAAGGTAAGGATTAATTAGGGACAGTCAGCACGGATTTGTTAAGGGAATATCGTGTGTGACTAACCTGATTGAATTTTTCGAGGAGGTAACCAAGAGGGCCGATGAGGGTAGTGCGTATGATGAAGTGTATATGGACTTTAGCAAAGCTTTTGATAAGGTCCCACATGGCAGACTGGTCACAAAGGTAATGTCCCATGGGATCCAGGGCAAAGTGACAAATTGGATCCAAAATTGGCTTAGAGGTAGGAGGCAAGGGGCAATGGTTGATGGATGTTTGTGTGACTGGAAGGATGTTTCCAGTGGGGTTCCACAGGGCTCAGTACTGGGTCCCTTGCTTTTTGTTGTATACATCAATGATCTAGGTTTGAATATAGGGAGTATGATTAAAAAGTTTGCAGATAACACTAAAATTGGCTGTGTGGTTGATAATGAAGAGGAAAGCTGCAGACTGCAAGAGGATATCAATCTACTAGTCAGGTGGGCAGAACAGTAGCAAATGGAATTTAATTTGGAGAAGTGTGACATATTATTAGTATTAGGCAGTCCCTCGTATCGAGGATGACCCGCAAGTGTGAGGTAATGCAATAGGGGAGGGCTAATAAGGAAAGGATATACACATTAAATGGTTGGCCACTTAGAAGTGTAGAAGAACAAAGGGACCTTGGAGTGCTTGTCCACAGATCCCTGAAAGTAGCAGACCAGGTGGATAAGGTGGTTAAGAAGGCATACGGAATGCTTGCCTTTATTGACCGAGGCACAGAATACAAGAGCAGGGAGGTTATGTTTAAATTGTATAATACTCTGGTTAGGCCAGAGCTGGAATACTGTGTACAGTTTTGGTCGCTGTATTATAGGAAGGATGTGATTGCACCAGAAAGGGTGCAGAGGAGATTTACTAGAATGCTGCCTGGAATGGAGAGTCTTAGCTATAAGGATAGATTGGATAGGCTGGGTTTGTTCTCATTGGAACAGAGGAGGTTGAGAGGAGATCTCATTGAGGTATGTAAAATTTTGAGGGGTCTAGATATAGTGGATAGTAAGCGCCTATTTCCCTTGGGCGGAGGGGTCAATTACAAAGGGACATAGGTTTAAGGTGGTTGGGGGAAGGTTTAGAGAGGATTTGAGGGAAAGCTTCTTCACACAGAGGGTTGTGGGGGTTTGGAACTCACTGCCTGGAAAGGTGGTAGAGGCAAAAGCCCTTACCACATTTAAAAAGTGTTTGGATGGGCACTTGAAGTACCGTAACCTGCAGGGTTACAGACCTAGAGCTGGTAAATGGGATTAGACTGGATATGCTCTTGTTGGCTGGCATAGATACAATGGTAAGTACTTCAGGGAATCTAATACGGCCAAAATGGTCTCCTGGACTAGTTTTGATCGCCTGAATGGGTCGGAGAGGAATTTTCCCAGATTTTTTTCCCAAATTGGCCTGGGTTTTTATCTGTTTTTTTGCCTCTCCCAGGAGATCGCATGGCTCTGGGTGGGGTGGAGTGTAAAATGTTGCGATACATGGGGTATCGCAGTTGTGTGGGACAGACTGGTTGGGCCGGATGCTTTTTACCTGTACACCATTGTTCATTGTTCATAGGTTTATATGTAACCTTCAATGCTGCTGACCGAGGGTCGTGTGGCTCTTTGTCGGCCGGCATAGACACAATCGGCCGAAATGGCCTCCTTCTGCGCTGTAAATTTCTATGTTTCTATATAAATTTCTATGTTCTATAAAAATGGGAACTCCGTTTGTACAAGTTCCCATTACTATCAATGCGAATTAGCCCCTAAAATTGCAAAATACAGCATAATAAATAAATAAAACACCTCACATATTTAATTAATTGAAATTAAATGTAATTAAATGTTTTAGAAAAAAATATATATTTTTGGAATTTTTTTTAATGCATTTTAATAGTGTTAAAAATAAACTTACCTTAATGGACAGGGTTTTTAATCTAAAAATGAGAGTTAAAAAATGTTTTTTATATGTTTTAAATCTCTTACACTGGCAAAAGTAAGCTAAGCACCTGCTTTTACAGGCATAAAAGTTTGAAGGACATTCGCTGGGCAAGAGTTGGGTAAATATCCCAAACTCTCCCACGCGGAATTCCTTCTCCCGGGGATGTGGAGGATCTGTCTACCGATAGCTTGACAGATCGGAAAAGCTGGTTTTCAGCGCATGCGCATCGCGCCCAGAAATCCAGCTTTTGCAAGGCCTCACCGGGTCCGAGCGCACTTCGTACAGACTCGGCGATCCACAATTTTAGGCCCATTATTTCCCTTCAGTCTTCTTCTCTCTTACGAGGGCCTGAAATTCACCACCGTAAAAATCGATTTAGCTCCATTTTGTGGAACTAAATGTTTTTTTGGAACTAAATAAATTTAGGGCCATTTTGCTAATTTTGGCAGTGGTGTAACGCCGTCCTTAAAAAATAAGCGCCGATTTTTTTGAGACCCGTTTTTGTGACTTCACTCGGCATCAAAACCAGCGATAACATCGTTTTTGAGAGTTTCGCCAATAAGGACATTTTTAAGTCAATGCTAAATATCGATTTGGAAAAGCTTGCCTTACCTGGTGGAGTCCAATCGAAATCGGTGCTAACAGCGCCATCTTGAGAATCACAGAGGTTACATTATTCTAGTCCCCAATCTGTCAAGTTCAACCTGACTTGAAGTGAATGATCTTCAAGGCAGAACAGATAATATATGAACATAAATGTCCATGGAGTGGGGCAAAGTTTAGAAGATTTGATTTGATTTGAGATTGCAATTCCATGTTAGGTAAAAATGTCTGCACTCCTGCTACTAGAATTGAAGCTCAAATTGTATGGCCTCTCACTGATGAATGACAATCATGTGCATGACAACTGACAGTTGCAATTTGATGATAAAAGTTGGGCGGCTTGTAAAACTCTGCTATGTGAAAACTGTCCACATTGCAGTCCTGGACACACTGGGCCCAAGTTTGCCCCTGGGGTTAGAACGGCGCACCTCCGTATGGTGCGATGACTTTTTAGAACAGAAACGACGCCTATTATTTACCTTGGTATTCTCCCCTCTGTCCGGTTGGTCTAGGCCCTTGGCGCAGCGCAGCAGAACCCGTGAAGGGCGGAGCCAGGTCCCGGCGCTGAAACCAGTGCCGGGACCTCTGCACATGCGCACTAGAGTGATTTGCAGCCCGAATCTGTGCAGGCTGTGTGGGAGGGGCCCAAAGAACGCCGCTGCTAGCCCTGGCCAAATGGGCTCACCGGGCATTGATGATGGGGACTCGGGCTTCCCTCCCATTCAGCTCCTCCCACCACCTCTTTCCCATTCAGCCTCCCCCCCTCCCTCCCGTTCAGCCTCCCTCCCATTCAGCTCCCCACCCCCCTCCCGTTCAGCCTCCCTCCCTCCCTCCAGTTCAGCCTCCCCCCTCTCTCTCCACCTCCCTCCTCTCTCCCCCTTCCTCTCTCCCTCCCCCTCCCTCCCCCTCCCTCCCCTCTTCTCTCCCCCCTCTCCCTTCCCCTCCTCTCCTCCTCCTCCTCTCCCCCTCCCTCCCCACTCCTCCCCCTCCTCTCTCCCCCCTCCTCTCCCCCATCCCTCCTCCTCTCCTCTTCCCCCCACCCCTCTTCCTCTCCCCTCCTCCTCCTCTCCTCCCCTCCCTCCCCCTCCCCTCTTCTCTCCCCCTCTCCCTTCCCCTCCTCTCCCCCTCCCGCTCTCCCTCCTCCCCTCTCCCCTCCTCCCCCCTCCCCCCTCTCCCCTCTCTCCCTCCATCCATCGCTGCCAGAAACACAGAGAGACACTGACAGAGACACAGAGAGAGACACTGGGGTGGGGGGACCCTATCCCAGCAGGCTGTTGGAGGGCTCCCGGTGCTGCAGTAGGTGAGTAGAAACTTATTTTTTTATTATTGATTGATTTTTTATTTGTTATTTAATTTTTATTGTTTAAATTTTTTTGATTGATTTATTGGTTGATTTATTGATTTATTTATCATTTATTATTGATGATGGCTCTTTATTTGTAAAAGTGAAGTGTTCAATGTTTGTAAACCCCCCTCCTCATTCCTTACGCCTGATTTATAAGTGTAGGCAAGGTTTTTCTGAACATAAAAAACTCTACACTTACTCCATTCTAAGTTAATTTGGAGTAAGTTTTCGCTGCCGAAACTTGCAAAACAGGTGTAAGTGACTGGACACGCCCCCTTTTGAAAAAAAAAATCTGTTCTAAAATGAAACTATTCTAACTCACTAGAACTGGAGCAAACTAAATGTCGAGAATTTCAATTTCTAAGATGCTCCATTCTAAACAAGTTGCTCCAAAAAAATAGGAGCAACTCAGGCCAAAACTTGAGCCGACTGTAACAACCAGTAACAATATTCCTGGGATGGGATTCCGAAGGCGAAGATTAAGAAGAATTTGACAGTGGTGATGGCGGATGTGATAAGAGTGAGAGGAGAGGTACTGGCCGGGGGGAGAGGTTGGAACTGAGCATCGAGCTGATGTGTCCGGCCGAGGGAACAATCCTGCTAGCTGGTGCGCCGACTTTATTGAAAGGTCTCCAGGGTTGTTAAATGTAATTGGAAATAAGTCTCCAGTAGTGCCTTTAACAGGTCTGTGTACTAAGTTTTCTGTCTGGTTGCATTTTTAAACTGATTGAGACATGTGATTGTTGTGTGGAAAATAGATTAAAGTGTAGGACAGTTGATGAACAGTGGCGTACATTTTAAATAGATATTTCACAACTCTCAAGAAAAATATATTCCAGTGAGGAGGAAAGGGTATGAAAGAAAAGTTAGCCATCCATGACTAACTAAAGAAAAATAGGATGGTATTCAATTAAAATCAAGGGCATACAAAGTGGCCAAAACTAGTGGGAGGACAGAAGATTAGAAACTTTTCAAAGGCAGCAAAGAATAACGAAAAAAATGATTAAGAAAGGGAAGATAGACTATGAAAGTAAACAGGCATGAAATATAAAAACAGATAGCAAGAGTTTCTATAGGTATATAAAAAGGAAAAAAGTGGCTAAAGTAAATGTTGGTCCCTTAGAGGACGAGACTGGGGAATTAGTAATGGGGAACATGGAGGTGGCAGAAACTTTGAACAAATATTTTGTATCAGTCTTTACGGTAGAGGACACTAAAAATATCCCAACAGTGGATAGTCAAGGGGCTATAGGGGGGGAGGCATTTAACACACTCACAATCACTAAGGAGGTGGTACTGAGTAAGATAATGGGACTAAAGGCAGATAAATCCCCTGGACCTGATTGCTTGCATCCTAGGGCATTAAGAGAAGTAGCGGCAGGGATAGCGGATGCATTGGTTGTAATTTACAAAAATTCCCTGGATTCTGGGGAGGTCCCAGCAGATTGGAAAACTGCAAATGTAACACCCCTATTTAAAAAAGGAGGCAGACGAAAAGCAGAAAACTATAGACCAGCTAGCCTAATATCTGTGGTTGGGAAAATGTTGGAACCCATTATTAAAGGAGCAGCAGCAGGATATTTGGAAAAGCATAATTTGGTCAGGCAGAGTCAGCATGGATTTATGAAGGGGAAGTCATGTTTGACAAATTTGCTGGAATTCTTTGAGGGTGTAACGAACAGGGTGGATAAAGGGAAACCAGTGGATGTGGTGTATTTGGATTTCCAGAAGGCATTTGACAAGGTGCCACATAAAAGGTTACTGCACAAGATAAAAGTTCAAGGGGTTGGGGGTAATATATTAGCATGGGTAGAGGATTAGCTAACTAACAGAAAACAGAGAGTACAGATAAATGGTTCATTCTCGGGTTGGCAATCAGTAACTAGTGGGATGCCGCAGGGATCAGTGCTGGGACCCAACTGTTTACAATCTATATTAATGACTTGGAGGAAGGGACCGAGTGTAATGTAGCCAAGTTTGATGATGATACAAAGATGGGAGGAAAAGCAATGTGTGAGGAGGACACAAAAAACCTGCAAAAGGACATAGACAGGCTAAGTGAGTGGACAAAAATTTGGCAGATGGAGTATAATGTTGGAAAATGTGAGGTCATGCACTTTGGCAGAAAAAAATCAAAGAGCAAGTTATTATTTAAATGGAGAAAGATTGCAAAGTGCCGCAGTACAGCGGGGCCTGGGGGTCCCGGTGCATGAAACACAAAAGATTAGAATGCAAGTACAGCAAGTGATCAGGAAGGCCAATGGAATCTTGGCCTTTATTGCAAAGGGGATCGATTATAAAAGCAGGGAAGTCTTGCTACAGTTATATAGGGTATTGGTGAGGTCACACCTAGAATACTGTGTACAGTTTTGGTTTCCATATTTAAGAAAGGATATACTTGCTTTGGAGGCAATTCAGAGCAGGTTCACTAGGTTGATTCTGGAGATGAAGGGATTGACTTATGAGCAAAGGTTGAGGAGGTTGGGCCTCTACTTATTGGAATTCAGAAGAATGAGAGGTGATCTTGTCGAAACGTATAAGATTATGAGCGGGCTTGACAAGGTGGATGAAGAGAGGCTGTTTCCACTGATAGGGGTGACTAGAACTAGGGGGCATAATCTTAGAATAAGGGGCCGCCCATTTAAAACTGAGGTGAGGAGAAATTTCTTCTCTCAGAGGGTTGTAAATCTGTGGAAGTCGCTGCCTCAGAGAGCTGTGAAGGCTGGGACATTGAATAAATTTAAGACAGAGATAGACAGTTTCTTAACCAATAAGGGAATAAGGGGTTATGGGGAGTGGGCAGGGAAGTGAATCTGATTCCATGATCGGATCAGCCATGGTCGTATTAAATAGCGGAGCAGGCTCGAGGGGCTGTATGGACTACTCCTGCTCCTATTTTTTATGTTCTTATGTGTTTCACAGCCTGAGGCATGTAACTCTGCTGATCAGTTTCCAGACCTGAACTAAATCCCAATAACTCCAGTTTGACTATCCCCAACCACTCCCCCCCACTGACCCCACCCACTGACCCCCTCACCACCCCCCTCGCATTCACCAGAATCTGGGCTAGCACAGAACGGGTTTAACACAAACATTTTTTGCTCCATTCTTAAAAACGGTGGTATTTTAACACACGAACATTATAAAAACTTTTGCCAAAACTTAGACCTTATTTTATTGGCGCTATTTCAGCATAAAAAATCAGCTGTAATTCTCAAATAGCGCCAAAAAATGATGTTATTCTTAAATGTGGAATTTCTAGCCCTGAGTTCTGTGAATCTATCTTCATATGTTTTATTTTTTGATCCCCTCGTCTTTCTTGTAGTTCCTCTTTGCACCATTTCCAGCTCTGCTACATCCATCCAGCAATGAGAATTCCAAAACTGAAATATTGAATTTTCAATATTGAACAATATTGAAATGAGGACCGTGCCAGAGCCAATAAAAAAAGACCTTCATAAATTTAGTGCCATCCCGAACGCACTCACGAATTGGGCACGGACTGTCGCTCTGCTAAATTCGGTATTGTTGTGCCCACTCTAAGCCTGTAAAACATTTGCAACAGTGTTAAATTTCGGCCCCAGAGTATTGGCAAACTTGCCATCTGATTCTAACCTGTGCGGAGCTACCGCTCCAGATCATCGCAAAGACCACCTACTTCCATCTCTGTAACTTCAGTGGTTTCCACCCCTGCCTCCGCCTATCTGCTGCTGAAATTCTCATCCAATCCTTTTAACACCGCCAGACTTGACTATTCCCATGCTCTTTTGACTAGTTCCAATCCTTCAAACTGTAAACGTCAGCTCACTCAAGATTCTGCTGCCTTTATCCTCTGCCTCACCAAGTCCCGCTCACCCATCAATCTCGTCCTTGCTGACCTACATTGATTCCTGGCCTTCATTTTCATCCTCACGTTTAATTTCCCTTCATGGTCTTGCCTCCCTCTCTTTGTAACCTCCTCAAGCCCTACAATCTCGCAGAGCACTTCATTCCTCGGACTCTGGCCTGATGCACCAGTCCCTCCCTTCGTCCCACCATTGGCATCCATGCCTTCAGCTGTGTAGACTTCACACTCTAGAATTCTCTCCCTAAACCCCTCCACATCTCTGCCTCCTTCTCCTCCTTAAAAGCCACCTCTTTGACAAAGCTTTCTATCACCCCTCCAGTATTTTCTGCTGTTTTCTGATTACATCCATGTGAAACACCTTCGGATAGTTTTCTAACTTAAAGCTTGTGGATAAAAGCACATTGTTGTTGTTGATATAGGCACTACAACGGGTCCCAAAATTGGCTGTGGTTAAACTTGAGACTGTTAGTCAGTAACCCCTGCTCAAAAAGGCTTTAATGCAGACATTTGGGGAGGTCTGGATTAGGCTTAGCTACATGCCCTTCATGGACATGATGAGCAGCCTGCTGACACTTGCTATCGGCTTTTTCATTTTAAAATGGTCAATCGGGAAAGATACTAAAGAGCTGAGACTGTCTCTGGAACAGTATGCCAGCCTGAGTTACTGCCTTCAGGAACAGAAGGGAAAAAATTAAGAGAGTGTAAAGCATACCTCACTCAGTGATTTGAAACTTCCTTATGTGGAACAGTTAAAAAAATTGGAAGTGAACTTGATGTAATTCCCAAAAGTGGCAATTGATGGATCACTAGCACTTAGTTATTTTAGTGGTACGTTCTTTATAATATTACAAAGTTGTCAAACTACACTGACATTGCAAAGTACAGTGGATTTCTCCTTCTAAAGGTCGTCTGACTAACTTGATTACATTTTTTGAGGAGATAACAAGGAGGGTCGATTAGCGTAGTGCGTTTGATGTAATGTACGTGGATTTTAGCAAGGCTTTAGATAAGGGGCTCAATTTTCCCCGTTCATTTGCACCGTTTTTTTGTTGCACGCAGTTTTTACATTTTTCTTTCAAAGTTTCCTCCTGCGACCTGCACCAGCGTAATTGACTTAGTTACGATTTTTCTAGGCAAGTTTTTTTTACATCATGGGGTCGTTCCCTCATGTCTGTGCCGGTTTTATCAATTGTTCGCAATTTGGCCAACATTTTTTTCTCTTAGGTTGGCGTATCTGGCCACTCCCAAAAAACATTCTGGTGAGTTAAGAAAACCAGCGCACATTCACAAATCTGAGCTGAAAGACGCCATTGTTTTTAAATCAAAGATTTTGGAGGGAATCAAGAACACTAAAAATCAATAATAAAGTTCAACTTTTCTTAACCTGTCAACGTAGAAATGTAAATTTGTTGGATTTCAGAAGTTCTCTCATTTGTTAACTCACTCACACTCCACCACCGAACGTCTTGAAACAGGGCTGGAGGGTCATAAGTTTGGCCGTTAGAATCGGCCCCGCGCCCAGACACAGCTCATCCATGAACGCTTTACTGTTGCCTAAGCGCTCAGCGACAACTGTTCCACAAGAACCAGGTTTACTATTTGGAGCTGTTCCGTAATGTTGTATTGTGTTAATGGAACATGATTCAGTTTTAATGTAAAATATATTTTCTTCAAATGTACAATGTACTTATCTTAACTTTAATAAAATTAATCTTGTATTAAACTTTACTCTAAGATCACTTAAAAAATTTAAGATCACTTATTGCAATGACTCAAGAGTCTTGTTACTGTAAACTGCATCAGGTGTAAACCTGATCCATCTTTATTCGTGCCCAAAGTACCCCCGTGACACAGTATCCATGCTTATATACACCCGTGACCGCACACGCACATACAGCCCAATGACCTCTGACAGTAGTGCCCTCTGGTGTCTCGTGACCCCAGGCATCAATACATAACAACATCTCCTTTTCAAGATCTAAATATCAGTCTTTTTACAAATTAAGACGGTCCAGGACTTTCCGCTCACGGGTTGATTGTCTCAGTTCAACTTTCATTCTAGGCGAGCGTTCTGAATCAGTTGTGACTGAAGGCTGAGTAACAGATCTGGTGGGTGTGGTAATGACCACATCAGAGACTGAAGGTCCAGGTTCAGGAATGACAGCAGAGTCCTCTGATGAATGAACACTGGTTGGTTGGCCACTGACTGCATCTTCCTCAAACAGTTCCAGTTCATCCAAGTGCCGGAATTTTACCTGGTCAACATGTTTCCTGCATGTTTGCCCATTCCTGAGCACGACAATAAACACTTTGTTACCCTCCTTGGCTGTAACAGTACCGGCGATCCACTTTGGACCTTGACCATAGTTCAGTACATAAACTGGATTGTTAACAGAAATATCACGTGACTCAGCAGCATGATCATGATAACATTGCTGACTTTGACGTCTGTTTTCAACACGATCATTCAAATCAGGATGAACAAGAGAAAGCTTGGTCTTGAGATTTCTCTTCATCAGTAGTTCAGCAGGAGAAACCCCAGTAAGCGTATGAGGTCATGTCCTGTAACTGAGTAATATACATGACAAATGAGTCTTCAGTGAACCCTGAGTTACACGTTTCATACTTTGCTTGATCGTTTGAACAGCACGCTCTGCTTGACCATTAGAAGAAGTTTGAATGAGGCTGACCTCACATGTCTAATACCATTGAGCTTCATGAACTATTGAAACTCAAGACTTGTGAAACAAGATCCGTTGTCACTCACAACAATGTCAGGTAAGCCATGAGTAGCAAACATGACATGAAGGCACTCAATAGTGGCTGTAGACGTACTGGATGACATAATACTACACTCTATCCACTTTGAATATGCATCCACCACAACAAAAAACATTTTTCCCAGGAAAGGACCCGCAAAATCGATGTAGATCCCCGACCATGGTTTAAATGGCCACCGACTAAAGATTCAGCGGAGATTCCGCTGGTAATTTACTTAGCTGTATGTAAGTGTTGCACTGATGCACACATGATTCCAGATCAGAGTCAATTCCAGGCCACCATGCATGAGACCTAGCAATGGCTTTCATCATGACACTACCGGGATGAGTGCTATGTAGTTCACGTACAAATTTTTTTCTACCGTCAAGGAGGAGGTGGAGCAGCAGTCGGAGAGACCTACAAAAGGCCCAGCAGTCGGAGCGGCTGGAGTTCGTCAAGGAGGAGGGAAAGGCAAAAAAGTAGAAAGAAATAGAAGAGTGACGTCACAGCCAAGGGGGTAAGTGATTGGCTGGTGATTGGTAAGTAGTTTTTCTTTTTGTTTTCTTTATCAGTAAGTAACCTTTTAGCATTGTTGTTGCCAAATTAAGTTTATCTAAGGGTTAAGTCATGGCAGGACAGCTCGGACACGTGTTAAGCTCCTCCTGTACTATGTGGGAAGTCAGGGTTGCTTTCAGTGTCCCTGACGACTACGTGTGCGGGAAGTGCATCCGCCTGCAGGACAAGGGAGAACCAGTGGATGTGATGTATTTGGACTTTCAAAAGGCTTTTGACAAGGTCCCACACAAGAGATTGGTGTGCAAAATTAAAGCACATGGTATTTGTGGTAGTATACTGACATGGATAGGGAACTGGTTGGCAGATAGGAAGCAGAGAGTCGGGATAAATGGGTCTTTTCAGAATGGCAGGCAGTGACTAGTGGAGTGCCGCAGGGCTCAGTGCTGGCACCCCAGCTATTTGCAATATACATCAATGATTTGGATGAGGTAATTGAGTGTAATATCTCCAAGTTTTCAGATGACACGGTGTGAGCTGTGAGGAGGATGCTAAAAGGCGGCAGGGTGACTTGGACAGGTTAGGTGAGTGGGCAAATGCATGGCAGATGCAGTATAATGTGGATAATTGTGAGGTTATCCACTTTGGTGGCAAAAACACGAAGAAAGAATATTATCTGAATGGTGGCAGATTAGGAAAAGGGGAGGTGCAACGAGACTTGGGTGTCATGGTTCATCAGTCATTGAAAGTTGGCATGCAGGTACAGCAGGCGGTGAAGAAGGTAAATGGTATGTTGGCCTTCATAGCTAGGGGATTTGAGTATATGAGCAGGGAGGTCTTAATGCAGCTGTACAGGGCCTTGGTGAGACCTCACCTGGAATATTGTGTTCAGTTTTGGTCTCCTAATCTGAGGAAGTACGTTCTTGCTATTGAGGGAGTGCAGCGAAGGTTCACCAGACTGATTTCCGGGATGGCAGGACTGACATATGAGGAGAGACTGGATCGACTGGGCCTGTATTCACTGGAGTTTAGAAGGATGAGAGGGGATCTCATAGAAACATATAAAATTCTGATGGGACAGGACAGGCTAGATGCAGGACAAATGTTTCTGATGTTGGGGAAGTCCAGAATCAGGGGATATAATCTAAGGATAAGTGGTAGGCCATTTAGGACTGAGATGAGGAGAAACTTCTTCACTCAGAGAGTTGTTAGCCTGTGGAATTCCTTACCGCGGAGAGTTGTTGATGCCAATTCGTTGGATATATGCAAGAGGGAGTTAGATATGGCCCTTACGGCTAAAGGGATCAAGGGGTATAGAGAGAAAGCAGGAAAGGGATATTGAGGTGAATGATCAGCCATGATCTTATTGAATGGTGGTGCAGGCTCGAAGGGTTGAATGGCCTACTCCTGCACCTATTTTCTATGTTTCTATGTTTCTATATTTCTTAGGCATGATGACACGATTACCCCACAGTAAATAATCTGACTGAATGGACAGCTCATCTTTGCGACGGTTGTGTTTGGTCTCATCATATATCTCCATAGGTATTGCAGCCGAATCACCACTGAGGACAGAACATTTCACAACCGATAAGATAGGGTCGTGGCTGGTCCAGATCCTAACTTGTTGAGCAGTGACAGGAGTTCCTTCACTCAAAAGCATCCATTACTAACAGTAGATCTGCGGAGTCTATGATGAATAACGTATTCATAGGCAGACAATGTCAACGCTAAATATGAGACGATGCATTGGTATTAATACCTTTGTTTTCAGAAAACATTGAAATGAGTGGTTTGTGATCCGTTTCAAGTTCAAAACGAAGACCAAACAGGTACTGATGCATCTTTTTTATCCCATACACACAAGCCAAAGCTTCTTTTTCTACCATGCTGTAAGCTCTTTCCGCTTTTGATAAACTTCTCGAAACATGCACAACAGGTTGTGGCTTACCCGACTCATTTGCTTGTTGCAGTACACAGCCAACCTCATATGATGAAGTATCACAGGCCAATACAAGACGCTTATACGGATCATAATGAACAAGCAACTTGTTTGAACAGAGCAGATTTTTAGCTTTATCAAAGGCTCTATCTTGAGACACACCCCAGACCCAGTTGTCGCCTTTTCTGAGTAGCATGTGCAGTGGCTTTAATAAAGTGCTCAATCTGGGTAAGAAATTACCAAAGTAGTTGAGTAGCCCAAGGAACAAACGCAACTCTGTCACATTCTGAGGCCTGGATGCATTTTTGATGGCCTTGGTTTTTGAATCAGTAGGCGCGATGCCATCAGCAGAATTCTTCCTCCCGAGGAATTCAACTTCAGGTGCCATGAAGACACACTTTGAACTTTTCAGCCTGAGTCCCACTTTGTTCAGACGATGTAAAACTTCTTCAAGATTGTTCAGATGTTCAGCAGTGTCGTGACCTGTGACCAGAATGTCATCTTGAAACACAACAGTTCTAGGAATGGACTTCAATAGACTCTCTATATTACTCTGAAATATGGCTGCAGCCAAACAAATTCCAAAAGGACACCTTTTGTAGACAAACAGCGAGGAGGAGCAGCAGCGTCGAGTCGGGAGGCCGAGAAGAGGCCCATCAGCAGCAGTCGGGGAGCGGGAGAGCGAGGAGGAGGAGCAGCGTCAAGTCGGGAGGCCTACAAGAGGCCAGGCAGTGCAGCCGCAGCTGGGTGAGAAGGCAAAAAAGAAGTAGAAAGAAATTGAAAGGTGACGTCACAGCCAAAGGGGTAAGTGATTGGCTGGTGATTGGTACGTAGTTTTTCTTTTTCTTTTATCAGTAGGTAACGTTTAGCATTGTTGTTGCCAATTTAAGTTTATGTAAGGATTAAATCATGGCAGGACAGCTCAGACACGTGTTATGCTTCTCCTGTACTATGTGGGAAGTCAGGGACTTCGGGAAGTGCGGGAAGTGCATCCGCCTGCAGCTCCTGTCGGACCGCATTGCGGCACTGGAGCTGCAGATGGATGAACTCCGGAGCATCCACGATGCTGAGAATGAAGTGAATAGCACATTTAGTGAGTTGGTCTTACCGCAGGTCAAGGGTACACAGCCAGATAGGGAATGGATGACCAACAGGAAGAGCAGTGCAAGGAAAGTAGTGCAGGGGTCCCCTGCGGTCATCCCCCTGCAAAACAGATACACCGCTTTGGGTACTGTTAAGGGGGATGACTCATCAGGGGAGGGCAGCAGCAGCCAAGTTCATGGCACCGTGGGTGGCTCTGCTGCAGAGGAGGTCAGGAAAAAGAGTGGGAGAGCTATAGTGATAGGGGATTCAATTGTAAGGGGAATAGGTAGACATTTCTGTGGCCGCAACCGAGACTCCATGATGGCATGTTGCCTCCCTGGTGCAAGGGTCAAGGATGTCTCGGAGCGGGCGCAGGGCATTTTGAAGGGGGAGGGTGAACAGCCAGTTGTCGTGGTGCATATAGGTACCAACGATATAGGTAAAAAATGGGATGAGGTCCTACAAGACGAATTTAGGGAGCTAGGAGCTAAATTAAAAAGTAGGACCTCAAAAGTAGTAATCTCAGGATTGCTACCAGTGCCATGTGCTAGTCAGAGTAGGAATCGCAGGATAACTCAGATGAATACGTAGCTTGAGGAGTGGTGCAGAGGGGAGGGATTCAAATTCCTGGGACTTTGGAACCGGTTCTGGGGGAGGTGGGACCAGTACAAACCGGACGATTTGCACCTGGGCAGGACCGGAACCAATGTCCTAGGGGGAGTGTTTGCTAGTGCTGTTGGGGAGGAGTTAAACTAATATGGCAGGGGAATGGGAACCTATGCAGGGAGACAGAGGGAAGTAGAACGGGGACAGAAGCAAAACATAGAAAGAAGAAAAGTAAAAGTGGAGGGCAGAGAAACTGAAGGCAAAAAGCAAAAAGGGCCACATTATACCAAAATTCTAAAGGGGCAAAATGTGTTAAAAAGACAAGCCTGAAGGCTCTGTGCCTCAATGCAAGGAGTATTCGGAATAAGGTGGACGAATTAACTGCGCAGATAGCAGTTAATGGGTATGATGTAATTGGCATCAAGGAGACATGGCTCCAGGGTGAACAAGGCTGGGAACTCAACATCCAGGGGTATTCAACATTTAGGAAGGATAGACGGAAAGGAAAAGGAGGTGGGGTGGCATTGCTGGTTAAAGAGGAAATTAATGCAATAGTAAGAAAGGACATTAGCTTGGATGATGTGGAATCGGTATGGGTGGAGCTACGGAATACCAAAGGGCAGAAAACGCTGGTGGGAGTTGTGTACAGATCACCAAACAGTAGTGGTAAGGTTGGGGACAGCATCAAACAAGAAATTAGGGATGCATGCAATAAAGGTACAGCAGTTATCATGGGCGACTTTAACCTATATATTGATTGGGCTAACCAAACTGGTAGCAATGCGGTGGCAGAGGATTTCCTGGAGTTTATTAGGGATGATTTTCTAGACCAATATGTCGAGGAACCAACTAGGGAGCTGGCCATCCTCGACTGGGTGTATGTAATGAGAAATGACTACTTAGCAATGTTGTTGTGTGAGGCCCCTTGGGGAAGAGTGACCATAACATGGTAGAATTCTTTATTAAGATGGAGAGTGACACAGTTAATTCAGAAACTAGGGTCCTGAACTTAAGGAAAGATAACTTTGATACTTTGAGGCGTGAATTGGCTAGAATAGACAGTGGTGTGCCACAGGGATCGGTGCTGGGACCACAACTGTTTACAATATACATAGATGACCTGGAAGAGGGGACAGAGTGTAGTGTAACAAAATTTGCAGATGACACAAAGATTAGTGGGAAAGCGGGTTGTGTAGAGGACACAGAGAGGCCGCAAAGAGATTTAGATAGGTTAAGCGAATGGGCTAAGGTTTGGCAGATGGGATACAATGTCGGAAAGTGTGAGATCATCCACCTTGGGGGAAAGAAAACAGTAAAAGGGAATATTATTTGAATGGGGAGAAATTACAACATGCTGTGGAGGAGGCATTTAAATTGGCCAGAAAAAGCAACAAACCTGAGGACTGGGAGAAATTTAGAATTCAGCAGAGGAGGACAAAGGGTTTAATTAAGAGGGGGGCAATAGAGTACGAGAAGAAGCTTGCCGGGAACATAAAAACTGGCTGCAAAAGCTTCTTTGATAGGTGAAGAAAAAAAGATTAGTTGAAGACAAACATAGGTCCTTGCAGTCAGATTCAGGTGAATTTATAATGGGGAACAAAGAAATGGAAGACCAATTGAACAAATACTTTGGTTCCGTCTACACGAAGGAAGACACAAATAACCTTCCGGAAGTACTAGGGGACCGAGGGTCTAGTGAGAAGGAAGAACTGAAGGATATCGTTATTAGGTGGGAAATTGTGTTCGGGAAATTGATGGGATTGAAGGCCGATAAATCCCTGGGGCCTGATAGTCTGCATCCCAGAGTACTTAAGGAAGTGGCCCTAGAAATAGTGGATGTATTGGTGATCATTTTCCAACAGTCTATTGAATTTGGATCAGTTTGTATGGACTGGAGGGTAGCTAATGTAACACCACTTTTTAAAAAGGGAGGGAGAGAGAAAGCGGGTAATTATAGACCAGTTAGCCTGACATCAGTAGTGGGGAAAATGTTGGAATCAATTATTAAGGATGAAATAGCAGCGCATTTGGAAAGCAGTGACAGGATCGGTCCAAGTCAGCATGGATTTGTAAAGGGTAAATCATGCTTGACAAATCTTCTGGAATTTTTGAGGATGTAACTAGTAGAGTGGACAAGGGAAAACCAGTGGATGTGGTGTATTGGACTTTCAAAAGGCTTTTGACAAGGTCCCACACAAGGGATTGGTGTGCAAAATCAAAGCACATGGTATTGGGGGTAACATACTGACGTGGATCGAAAACTGGTTGGCAGACAGGAAGCAGAGAGTCGGGATAAACGGGTCCTTTTCAGAATGGCAGGCAGCGACTAGTGAAGTGCCGCAGGGCTCAGTGCTGGGACCCCAGCTCTTTACAATATACATTAATGATTTGGATGAAGGAATTGAGTGTAATATCTCCAAGTTTGCAGATGACACTAAACTGGGTGGCGGTGTGAGCTGTGAGGGGGACGCTAGGAGGCTGCAGGGTGACTTGGACAGGCTTGGTGAGTGGGCAAATGCATGGCAGATGCAGAATAATGTGGATAAATGTGATGTTATCCACTTTGGGGGCAAAAACGCGAAGACAGAATATTATCTGAATGGCGGCGGATTAGGAAAAGGTGAGGTGCAACAAGACCTGGGTGTCATGGTTCATCAGTCATTGAAAGTTGGCATGAAGCAGGCGGTGAAGAAGGCAAATGGTATGTTGGCCTTCGTAGCTAGGGGATTTGAGTATAGGAGCAGGCAAATCTTACTGCAGTTGCACAGGGCCTTGGTGAGGCTTCACCTGGAATATTGTGTTCAGTTTTAGTCTCCTAATCTGAGGAAAATAAAACAGGGAAGGTGGCTCAATCGTGTCTAAGAAGGGAAATTAGGGATAGTGTTAAATCCAAGGAAGAGGCATATAAATTGGCCAGAAAAAGCAGAAAAACCTGAGGACTGGGAGAAATTTAGAATTCAGCAGAGGAGAACAAAGGGTTTAATTAGGAGGGGGAAAATAGAGTATGAGAGTTAGCTTGCAGGGAACATAAAAACTGATTGCAAAAGTTTCTATAGATATGTGAAGAGAAACAGATTAGTGAAGACAAATGTAGGTCCCTTGCAGTCAGAATCAGGTGAATTCTTAATGGGGAACAAAGAAATGGCAGACCAATTGAACAAATACTTTGGTTCAATCTTCACTAAGGAAGACACAAATAACCTTCCAGAAATACTAGGGGACCGAGGGTCTAGCGAGAAGGAGGAATTGAAGGAAATCCTTATTGTGTTAGGAAAATTGATGGGATTGAAGGCCGATAAATCCCCAGGGCCTAATATTCTGCATCCCATAGTACTTAAGGAAGTGGCCTAGAAATAGTGGATGCATTGGTGGTCATTTTTCAACACTCTATAGACTCTGGATCAGTATCTATAGATTGGAGGGTAGCTAATGTAACCCCACTTTTTAAAAAAGGAGGGAGAGAGAAAACAGGGCATTATAGACTGGTTAGCCTGACATTGGTAGTGGGGAAAATGTTAGACTCAATTATTAAAGATGTAATAGCAGCGCATTTGGAAAGCAGTGACAGGATCGGTCCAAGTCAACATGGATTTATGAAAGGGAAATCATGCTTGACAAATCTTCCAGAATTTTTTGAGGATGTAACAAGGGAGAACCAGTGGATGTGGTGTATTTGGACTTTCAAAAGGCTTTAATGTGCAAAATCAAAGCACATGGTATTGGGGGTAATGTATTGACGTGGATAAAGAATCGGTTGGCAGACAGGAAGCATAGTGTAGGAATAAATGGGTCCTTTTCAGAATGGCAGGCAGTGACTAGTGGGGTACCGCAAGGTTCAGTGCTGGGACCCCAGCTATTTACAATATACATTAATGATTTAGACAAAGGAATTGAATGTAATATCTCCAAATTTGCAGATGACACTAAGCTGGGTGGCAGTGTGAGCTGTGAGGAGGATGCTAAGAGGCTGCAGGGTGACTTGAATAGGTTCGGTGAGTGGGCAAATGCATGGCAGATGCAGTATAATGTGGATAAATGTGAAGTTATCCACTTTGGTGGCAAAAACAGGAAGGCAGAATATTATCTGAATGGTGACAGATTAGGAAAAGGGGAGGTGCAATGAGACCTGGGTGTCATGGCACATCAGTCATTGAAAGTTGGCATGCAGGTACAGCAGGCGGTGAAGAAGGCAAATAGCATGTTGGCCTTCATAGCGAGAGGTTTTGAGTATAGGAGCAGGGAAGTCTCACTGCAGTTGTACAGGGCCCTGGTGAGGCCACACCTGGAATATTATGTACAGTTTTGGTTTCCTAATCTAAGGAAGGACATTCTTGCTATTGAGGGAGTGCAGCAAAGGTTCATCAGACTGATTCCCGGGATGGCAGGACTGACATATGAAGAAAGACTGGATCGACTAGGTTTATATTCACTGGAATTTAGAAGAATGAGAGGGGATCTCATAGAAACATATAAAATTCTGACGGGATTGGACAGGTTAGATGCAGGAAGAATATTCGCGATGTTGGGGATGTCCAGAACTAGGGATCACAGTCTAAGGATAAGGGGTAAGCCATTTAGGACCACGATGAGGAGAAACTTCTTCACTCAGAGAATTGTGAATCTGTGGAATTCTCTACCACAGAAAGTTGTTGAGGCCAGTTCGTTAGATATATTCAAAAGGGAGCAAGGTGTATGGTGAGAAAGCAGGAATGGGGTACTGAAGTTGCATGATCAGCCATGATCATATTGAATGGTGGTGCAGGCTTGAAGGGCCAAATGGCCTACTCCTGCACCTATTTTCTATGTTGCAATGTTTCTATGAATACAAACCATACACTTCGTCCTCAGGTTGTGTATCCGGGCCAGCATTGAACTGGTCATCATCAATAATGTGATGAGCAGCAGCACGCTTGCTCAGTTGTGGGCACATTTTCTGAAGATGCCCCACTTTCGAACAGCCATTACAGGAGTATCGTTTAAACCGACACTGACGAGGCTGATGATTGCCTCCGCAAAGTCAACAGGGTGAAATCAGATTCATACCAGTTGGCGGACTCTGAGTAGCTACAGCTTTCACATAAACAGTCGAATAGGCCCTGCCATAAGCAACTCTGCCAGAAGACTACACAATCTTGTTTACAGTACCTGCCGTGGAACTCCGACTCTTCAATGATATCTGCCTCAAATTATCATCAGTCATCATGCATGCCTGGGCAGTCGCAAAGGCCTTTTATTTTTGTTCGAAAGTGGGGCATCTTCAGAAAATGTGCCCAATAATTTCCGAAGAATTTCCGTGGTTGATGCCTATTACGATGAAATCTCTCAACATGTCTTCCAACATGTTCCCGAACTTACACGGCTCAGCAAGACAAATCCAGACACATTCTGGCCCTCAGCACGAACATGCATATAGAAGCGATAGCATGAGATGATGATCCCCTCTTTTGGTTTAAGATGGTCACACACCAAAACATACAAATCCTCGTACTCTTTGTCCCTTGGACACAAAGGCGAGAGAAGGTTCTTCATGAGGCCGTAAACTTTCTGACCACAAACGGTGAGGAAAACCGCCCTGCGCCGAACTGCGTCAGCCTCTCCCTCCATTTTGTTGGCCACAAAATATTGACCCAGGCAGTCAACAAAATCCGCCCAATCCTCACCATCCATGAATTCATGAAGAATTCCAATAGTGCCCATTGTACATGCGAAGGTTCTTAATTTACCTCGTCGCCAAATGTAATGACTCAAGAGTCTTGTTACTGTAAACTGCATCAGGTGTAAACGGACCAAGAGCTGGAATGTGGGATTAGGCTGGATAGCTCTTTGTTGGCCAGCGTGGACACAATGGGCCAAAATGGCCTTCCTTGCTGTAAATTTCTATGATTCTATGAACAATTTTGTTTTAATGCATAATACTGCCACCAACGGAGAAATAAGCACAGTATATACAAAAGGAAGTGTATTGAATTTTGAGCAAAGGAACTGTCATGGTTTTAGTACTTGAAAGTGGCACTATTTATAGGAAAACCCACCAGAGTCATTGCCTGGATAAGAGTGACCCACTGCCTGAAATTATTCCTTAGACCTGTCTAAATTACATAAATGTTATTACATAGTGCAGCACCATCTAGTGCATGGCCAAGAGAAAAAAATTACAGCTAATAGATAAAAGGGAATGTTCTGTAATTGATTTCTCAGTATTAAATTGCTCAGCAATGATTACAATGTCTTATTAGCTTGTGTAGATATCTGAACCATTCAGCATAATTTTTCACATTTCATGGATTCCTTTTGTTTTGGGTAGTAAAGGTAAATAGTAACACATGAAAAAAGTACAAAAAAAAAGTTATTTAGCAGCAAAGTACAAGTTCATATCGAATCCTTGACATTGGTCTTTAAATCTACTTCTGCCTTCCGGCAACTCTATACACCTATTTTATGCCAACATGTAGAGCGAAAGGCCACAGGTATGAAGGGAGGGAAATACAGTGGGACATGAAAGCACCATTAAAATTCAGTGTTTCACCAGCATTTCTATGGCTACTTCCAGCTACTGACATCGTTTGAAAAATAATTCATTTTCAGGATGTGGACGTTGCTGGCAAGGCCCGCATGTATTGCCCATCCCTAGTTTCTCTTGAAAAGGTGGCGGCAAGATTTATTTTTGAACCGCTGCAGTCCATATGGTGAAGGTACTCCCACAGTCCTCTTATGGAGGGAGTTCCAGGATTTTGACCCAGCAATGATGAAGAACCGGCTATGTATGTCCAAGTCAGGATTGTGTGTAACTTGGAGGGGAACCTGGAGGTGCTGGTGTTTCCATGCACCTGCTGCCCTTGCCCTTCTAGGTCTTGAAGATCACGAGTTTGGGAGGTGCTGTTGAAGAAGCCTTGGCGAGTTGCTGCAGTGCATTCTATAGATAGTACACACTGCAGACATGGTGGAAGGAGTAAATGTTTGAGGTGGTGGATTGCCTGCCGATCAAGCGGACTGCTTTGTTCTGGATGGTGTTGAGCTTCTTGAATGTTGTTGCAGCTGCACTCATCCAGGCAAGTGAAGAGTATTCAATCACACTCCTGACTTGTGGACAGACTTTGGGTAGTCAGAAGGTGAGTTTCCCACCACTGAATACCCAGCCTCTGACCTGCTCTAGTATGGCACGACATTTATCTGGCTGGTCGAGTTGAATTTCTGCTCAACGGCAACCCCCAGGATGTTGATGGTGGAGAATTTGGTGATGCCATTGAATGTGAAATGGTTGTATTCTCTCTTATTGGAGATGGTCATTACCTGGCACTTGGGTGATGCAAATTATTCTTCTGAATCGTGTTCAGGAGAAAATGTTAACAGGGCTTTTACAGGCAGAGATACATTACTAATCCTTCCTGACCCATTTTCCTCTTCCATGCCCACTCAATCTGCCCAAAAATAGGTAAAAAAACACAAGGAAAATCTAAGCCCATGTGTTTGAACTTGAATTTGCAGTTGTATAGATCTAATGAATTCCATAATATATACAATGTCACCAATTAATTACCACTACACAGTGTTAGAAGTGGAAATGTTGTGTTTAGAAGCCTTGATAGACTATGACATAGAAATGATGACTCCATTGTGACCTATGAGCTACCATGATCAGAATTGTAGCAACTGACAAAGAAGGATGCTGTCTGCAACTATGAGGTTGCTAGGGAAGTAGCAAAAAAAGAAGCTGCAACTACATTCCTCACTGTATAGGGAATAAGGAGCTGGAGACATTATAGGCCTGAATATTCCAATCTGGGAGGGGAATCCCATGGGATTGGTAGCAACTAAGGCTTTGTGCCCACTTGTTGCACTGCACCCAGATCCCAGCACATAGTCCAGGTTCAAGCTCATTATCACATTGGAGATTGGCCCATGGCACTTTTCCTGGCAAGGTCAGAGAGCCCACTTCTAGGGCTTGACAAATATTGTTGTTGCACACCTCAGATTCCTGCAGCACTGGACCATGTGGCAATTGAAGAAAACCTTTTAAATTTTGAGCAACTCTGAATTTGGCACGCTTTCCTCATACAATTGATTACTTTACAACCGATCGCCCGCAGCTTACAGGACACCGAAATGTAATCCACAAAGGTTAGGAAAAAGGATCAGAAGCTGTGTCTCCACCCTGTTTATGTTACCCTGGGCTGGCAGGACTCCCCCAAGGAACAGATCAGGCCCTGTGCTCACAGAAGGCACAATGAAAAATTGACTGTTTAAATGAGCCATGGTGGAACATTTTTGATACCCACATCTCACTTTCCTGCAGTGCCACCAGTTCAGCATCTAGACACCAGCAAAAAGAAGCTGACATTGGGTCTTCAGCCTGTACCTTCTTCAAATCGAAGGCAGAAATCAAGGTGGTCCTAAAAAGGACTGACAATGCCAACTTATGTGACTGCTGCAGCCTTCTCAGGCCTGTTGCAATGCTGCAAGAACCTACTGAGGGCAAATCGACAGTGGGGTGTGACCTGGCCATGGTAATAACAATACACTTGCCGTCAGAGAGAACCCAGTGAAATTAATGAGCTAATAATAATATTAACCCCTTACTTCTATGCTTGATACTTCTCATTCACTGTTGTATATTGTTAATAGAAGACCATTTCTTTTGCACAATAGAAGTTTCGGCAATGGATTTCTCCCCCATCTGCTTTGGTCAACTTTGTCTCTCTCATATTGCAGCAATGTGATGATGTAATCATTGTGTCTTCCTCATTGTTCTCCCCTTTTCTTGTGTGTGTCCCAAACGTCAACATCATTTGTATGCATTAGAAGTAACAATTATCAGCAGGTGACAAGAGATTTATTTTATCGTAAACTGAAAATCATTTCTGGATGATTTGACAGATTTTAGAGAATTCTGAAGGGACACAGCCTAGTTTCCTTTCAGTAAAGAAGCTGTGGCTTTCTGGATCTTTTTCAAGCGTTTGCATTGCTAAAGGGAAAGCCAAGAACATGACCTATTTTCAATATAAAGACTGACTTTTGACTGTGATATATTCTTTATGACATCACTGAGCACATTACACACAAGATGGCTCTCAGGAACTTGTCATCATGTGACTTGTCACGTGACCCTTTTATTGTATTTACAGAAGCAGCTGCACTACCACAGTAGTCCACTAGGTGGGGCAGTAGTCCATTAGTATTATACTTCTCCCTCCGAAATGAAGAAGTAATCATCACAAAATAATCATTATACATAACTTGCATGGTTATACACAACAAAAGATATGGACTTATTTTTCCATATTTACAAATCAAATTACTCTACTTGTAACAAGACTATCTGGCTCAGAATTTGCGGGGTTTGAGGAATTGGAGGCTCCTGGCCCCAGTGGCGTACAGCAATGCAATGCCGGGGTGGAATCCCGCAGGCCAGCTCTCCGGAGGGTGAGTTGGCAAAGTCGGTCTGCTAACGACATAGAAACATAGAAATATAGAAAATAGGTGCAGGAATAGGCCATTTGGCCCTTCGAGCCTGCACCGCCATTCAATGAGTTCATGGCTGAGCATGCAACTTTAGTACCCCATTCCTGCTTTCTCACCAAACCCCTTGATCCCCCGAGTAGTAAGGACTACATCTAACTCCTTTGTGAATATATTTAGTGAATTGGCCTCAACAACTTTCTGTGGTAGAGAATTCCACAGGTTCACCACTCTCTGGGTGAAGAAGTTTCTCCTCATCTCGGTCCTAAATGGTTTACCCCTTATCCTTAGACTGTGACCCCTGGTTCTGGACTTCCCCAACATTGGGAACATTCTTCCTGCATCTAACCTGTCTAAACCCTTCAGAATTTTAAACATTTCTATGAGATCCCCTCTCATTTTTCTGAACTCCAGTGAATACAAGCCCAGTTGATCCAGTCTTTCTTGATATGTCAGTCCCGCCATCCCGGGAATCAGTCTGGTGAACCTTCGCTGCACTCCCTCAATAGCAAGAATGTCCTTCCTCAAGTTAGGAGACCAAAACTGTACACAATACTCCAGGTGTGGCCTCACCAAGGCCCTGTACAACTGTAGTAACAGCTCCCTGCCCCTGTACTCAAATCCCCTCGCTATGAAGGCCAACATGCCATTTGCTTTCTTAACCGCCTGCTGTACCTGCATGCCAACCTTCAATAACTGATGTACCATGACACCCAGGTCTCGTTGCACCTCTCCTTTTCCTAATCTGTCACCATTCAGATAATAGTCTGTCTCTCTGTTTTTACCACCAAAGTGGATAAACTCACATTTATCCACATTATACTTCATCTGCCATGCATTTGCCCATTCACCTAACCTATCCAAGTCACTCTGCAGTCTCATAGCATCCTCCTCGCAGCTCACACTGCCACCCAACTTAGTGTCATCCGCAAATTTGGAGATACTACATTTAATCCCCTTGTCTAAATCATTAATGTACAATGTAAACAGCTGGGGCCCCAGCACAGAACCTTGCGGTACCCCACTAGTCACTGCCTGCCATTCTGAAAAATACCCATTTACTCCTACTCTTTGCTTCCTGTCTGCCAACCAGTTCTCAATCCACGTCAGCACACTACCCCCAATCCCATGTGCTTTAACTTTGCACATTAATCTCTTGTGTGGGACCTTGAAGTGTAGCAGATTGTTGTTGTGGGTCAGGAGTCCAGTGAGGCCATTATTGCCCACATGCAGAGGCTGATGGCCTCTAGAAGCGACAGTGGAGTTCCAGAGTGTGTGGTGCATGCTATTGATCACAACGCAGAATTGGCCGCATCACAGGCACAAGCTTTGCTTGAACTTGGGCAGGTGATGCAGTCCATGTCTGTATCCATACACTCTGCGTTCCCCACTGTCCAACGGGGAAGTGACGGTGCCAAAGCAGGCTAGCAAGTTGTGGGGAGACATCGTGCTCCAGTTGCTAAGGCCCAGCCCCGTCGAAGAGTGAGTGGCTCCATGGAAATGGGAGGTGGTGCCATTGGGCGGTGACAGCATTCCAGATCTCAGCACACACTCGCCAACCATGCACCATAGACGATTGACACCCAAGCCACATGTGACTGGTAACACCCAGAAAGACGCACCCCAGTCGAAAGCTGAGACTTCCAGGCCAGGAGCTGGTCCAATGCATCCTCAAACGCTGTCTCCATTGTCTGACCCCCCAACACAGCAGCCCTCTAGCAGCCTTGCTATATGCCCTGAGGTCTCATTGAGGAGGAGCAGCAGGCATGGGAGGGGGTTGAAGGAAAGGGGGGGTTCTCCAAGACACAATAATGGCTAAAAAATAATCATGGGGCATTCAATTTGGTGCACTGCAGGAAGCAGTCTTTTTTTATTTCAATTTTGTGCACTGCAGTATGCAGTTATTCATTTCATAATATTTTGTGGACTTCAGGATGAAGTTATTATTTTCCAAATATGTTGTGAATTTCAGGAAGCAGTAATATGTCCATAAGTGGCTAACCATTCTATTATGTAGGGTTCTGTTGGGGGGGGGGGCGGCGGTGGGGTGCGCAGATATTGAGAGTGTTACATGTTGGTAAAAATTGATCTTAGATCTTTGACATTATGCAAATGAGCCACAAGATACCAATCATTTGTACATTAGACAGCAATGTTGGCATAGAGTGGTGGGGCAATGCTCAAACCTCCCGTTCCCCGTTCAAGCAAACCGCTCAATGATCAGCTGCCGCCATAAGGCTCTTCCAGCGGCCAGATCTCCACACTGCCTCCCCTGTGGTCATGGTGGTTGTGGGAAGGCTTCCTCACCAGGCTCCTCTTCTTCCTATTCCTTCTCCTCCTCCTCCTCCTGAGGTGGTCCTACAATCCCCATTGGCAATGCCTGAGTTGTGTAGCATGCAACACACGACAATGAGGGGGATATTGAAGGCTGCCTCCAGAGCGGTCCAGGCATTGGAAGCGCTGCTTCAACATGCCAATTGTCTGTTCAATTATGTTGCGGGTGGCTGCATGGCTGTCATTATATCGCTGCTCGGCTTCTGTGGCAGGGTTCTGGAGGGAGGGGTCATGTACCAGGTGGCCAATACTTATCCTTTGTCCCCGATCATCCAGCTCTTTGTCGCTGAAACATGCGTGAGTCACTGCTCTCACACAAGATGAAAGCATCATGTGTGCCCCCTTTCTTCATAAGTCAACCCCTTCAGCTCAGGAATCAACCTAGTGAACTTCTCTGAACTGCCTCCAATGCAGGTATATCCCTCCTTAAATAAGGAGACCAAAACTGTACGCAGTCTTCTAGGTGTGGCCTCACCAATATCCATTACAATTGTAGCAGGACTTCTCTACTTTTATACTCCATCCCCCTTGCAATAAAGGCCAACATTCCACTTGCCTTCCTGATTACTTGCTGTACCTACATACTAACTTGTTGCATTTCATGCTCACGGACTCCCAGATCCCTCTGTACTGGAGCATTTTGTAATTTTTCTCCATTTAAATAATAACTTGCTTTTTTATTTTTTCTGCCAAAGTGGATAACCTCACACTTTCTCACGTTATACTCCATCTGCCCACTCACTTAGCCAGTCTATATCCCTTTGCAAATTTTTGTGTCCTCTTCACAAATTGCTTTCCCACCCATCTTTGTATCATCAGCAAACTTGGCTACATTACGCTCGGTCCCTTCATTCAAATCATTAATATGGATTGTAAATAGTTGAGGCCCCTCACATAGCATCAGCATTACTGTGATCAGCTGATCACCTGTACTCAACGTCATACGGACATGCGGGCAAAATCTTAGCCCATCTCTGCATTCGGACGACTGCAGCTAAGGTTGGAACTGCGGATTTGGGATGGAGGATTGCTGTCAGGGGCTTATGGTCCGAAACGATGGTAACCTTATGAGGTTACAAGTATTTATGGAACTTCTTGACCCCAAAAATTAATGCCAAAGCTTCCCTTTCAATATGCGCATCATTACGCTCACTGGCACTAAGAGTGCATGAAGCAAAAGCAATTGGTCTCTCCTCCCCACTATGAGAAATCACTGCTCCAACTCTATATGGAGAGGCGTCACTTGCTAACGATCTCCTTAGATACATCATAGTGAATTAACATGGTGCTCGCTACCAACTGGCTTTTACACTCCTTGAATGCTGCATTGCGTTTTTCTGACCACTTCCAATGGACCTGCTTTTCAACAGCTCATTCAGTGGATGTAACACTGTAGCCAAATTTGGTAGGAGCTTCCCATAATAGTTCAAAAGATTCAAAAATGATCGAAGTTCAGTGACATTCTTGGGAGTGGGTGCATGTCTAATTGCATCCATCTTTCACTAGGTTGGATGTAAACAATCTTTGTCTACTCTGTGCCCTAAGTACTTCACTGAGTTTTGAAATAACTCACACTTGCAAGCAGTCACTCGTACTCTGTGCTTCTCTAACCATTTGAGCACTTCATTCAAAACGTTATTATGAATTTGTCTGTTTGGTGCTGAAATTAGTACATCATCTAAATAACATACTAACCCTTCAATGCCTTTCAAAACCTGGTTCATCACCCCTTGAAATATGGTGGGGACAGAAGACACTCCAAATGGTAGCCTATTAAATTGATATCGGCCTAGATGAGTATTTATAGTCCTCATCTAGTTCCAGTTGTAAGTAGGCATATGTAGATCTAACTTTGGGAAGATCTAACCACCTGTCAGCGTTGTGAACAAATCTAATACATTTGGCAATTTATTGGGGAGATTACCCTCTAGATCCTGGTTTACGGTTACTTTATAATCACCACTCAACCTTACCTTACCATCTGACTTAAGTACAACATGAACTTAGGCACAAAATGGGTGTAGTCCAATTACATAGATCTATCTTAGAGCTAATGTTCTCAGTCTCTAGTCTTTTGAATTCTTGCTCAACTTTCTCCTTGAGTGCGTACGGTATGGGATGTAACTTGCAGTAAACTGGTCTAGTGTCCTTTTGTACCGTGACTCTCGCCTTGAAGCCTTGGATCGGACTGCCTGTTTCATAGAACACCTTCGGATACTTCTTGATGACATCATCCTTCAATGCAAATCTCGTTTCAATATGAAAAATCTAATTCCAATCCAGCTTTAGTGATCCCAACCAATTTCTACCTAGAAAGTCAGGGTTGTCTCCTGCCACTACTAAGAGAGACAAGCTCTGAAATTGATCTTTGTATTTCACCGGTACGATGATACGACCTACCACAGGAATTTGCTCTTCTGAGTAATCTCGCAGCTCTACCTTGGATTTCTCCAGTGGGAAATCACACAATTTGTCAAGATACAGCAATTCCGGTACTACGCTCACAGATGCACCAGTGTCGATTTCCATGGGTATCTTGGTTCCTACAACATCTACTTGAATGATATTTTTTGAATCGCTGTTAGATACCCTCATGCTCCTGATGACATGTATCTCTTCATCTAGTTGCTTTTCTTCCATGCTATGTAGTCTCTGGGGATTTCTACTTATAGCCTTGAAAGTTGGTTTACTCTTCAGTCGGCATGCCTTCGCAAGATGCCTAGTTTACTTACAGAAGAAACAATCTGCCTTCACATATGGACAACTTGGAGCAATGTGTTGACCCAGGCACCAATAGCATGATTTCAATATATTGTTATCTTGGCCAGTTGCTGAGGCCTTGGGGCCCAACTGCCTTTTTCTTTTAACTTGCAGGCAATTCGCCTCGGTTGTCTGACAATTGGAAATGGTACGAAATTCTCGGGAATATTGTTCGGTCATATCCATTGACATAGTTGTCTGACAAGCTAAATCAAAAGTCAAGTTAGGGGTTGTCAACAACTTTTTCTGATCGCTTCATTTTTTATCCAACAAACAAAGCGGTCACGCAATGCTCGGTCCTGATAGTTTCTGAAATGACAGTGAAGGGATAGCTTTTTTAATGTTACAATGTACTCACTGATACTCTCGTCAGGTAATTCATTTGGATTCCAAAACTATAATTTTCAGCAATTTTCAGTGGCTCAGGACTGTAGTATTGTTCTAACTTGCTTAGAATCTCCGTAAGTGATGTGTCCTTTGGCTTGATGGGAACAAGCACATTTTTCAGCGTTTTTTACACCTCGGGGCCTGCTTCAGTCAGGAAAATAGCCCATTTTCTTTTTAAAACCACATGATTACTGTTTTCATCATCGGGGACTCCGATAATACTGTTTGTGGTGAAGTACATTTCTAGCTGCTCCACATACACTCCGAAAGTCTCTCGGTCACACTGAAACTCCCCGAAGCGCCCTATTATTCCGATAAGTGAGGCCATCAAGACTCTGGCAGTTCAGCCAAGTGTGCTTGTAATTTACCTTTGATTTTTAGTTGTTCTGCAACAAAAAAGACATCTCTAGTCTCTCTGTTTGGCTGAAATCATCCACCAACAAAAATTTCAGCTAGGGCATCCGGGAATCTGATCCTACATCGCCAAATATGGTATATTCTCTATGACATCACAACACACAGACTTTACCAGATGGCTCTGAACACAGGAACTTATCAGGTGACCTGTCACCTGATGCTTTTATTGTATTTACAGCAATGGCTGTATTACCACATAATCTACTAGGTGGAGCAGTAGTCCACTAGATGGAACTATATATTACATGGGTCATGTTTAGTTGCTCTACCAATCTCTTCAGCTGTGATTGGCAGTTCATCAATGTATTAAAAATAGAACACTTCTTCCCTTTTTGGTGAAACTTGTGATGGGGATGGCAACTTGGACATAACATCAGCTTTATCATCTGACTTAGGAACAACAACAATGGGTGTAGCTCAATTACTTAGATCTATCTGACAGATAATGTCCTCAGTTTCTAGTCTTTTGAGTTCTTGCTCAACTTGCTCCTTGAGTGCGTATGGTATGGGACGTGACTTGCAGCAAACTGGTCTAGCATCCTTCTGCACTCTGACACTCACCTTGAAGTCTTGGATCGGACTGCCTGTTTCATGGAACACCTTCGGATACTGCTTGGTGACATAATCTTTTGATGCAAATTTTGTTTCAACACGAAAAATCTAATTTCAATCCAGCTTCAGTGATCCCAAACAATTTCTACCTATCAAGGCAGGCTTGCCTCCTGCCAGTACTAAGAGAGAGAAGCTCTGAAACTGACCCTTGTATTTCACTGGTACGGTGATATGTCCTACCACAGGGATTTGCTCTCCATAGTCTCACAGCTCTATCTTCGATGTCTCCAGTGGAAAGTCGCTCAACTTGTTGAGCTATAGAGATTCCAGTACTATGCTCATAGATGCACCAGAGTCGATTTATATGGATATCCTGGTTTCTGCAACGTCTACTTGGATGACGATACTTCGCAAATCGTTGTTAGATATCCTTGTGTTCCTGATAACATGTATCTCCAGAACCTGCTCATCCTGTTGCTTCTTTTCCATGCTATGCTGTTTCTGGTAGTTTCTACTTACAGCCTTAAAGGTTGGTTTACTCTTCAGTCGGCATGTCTTTGCAAGATGCCCAGTTTTCTTGCAGAAGAAACACTCTGCCTTCACATGGACAACATTGAGCAATGTGTTGTCCCAGGCACCGATAGCACAACTTCAATACACTGTTATCTTGGCCAGTTGCTGAGGCCTTGGAACCTGACTGCCAATTACTTTTAAACTGCAGGTGATTCATCTCGGTTGTCTGACGACTGGAAATGAAATGAAATTCTCAGGAGTATTGGTCGGCCATATCCGTCGATATAGATATCTGAGAAGCTAAATCAAAAGTTAAGTTAGGGGTTGGCAACAGCTTCCTCCTGATTGCTTCTTGAATCCCACAAACAAAGCGGCCACGCAATACTCAGTCCTTTAAGTTTCCGAAATGACAGTGAATGGATAGCTTCTTTAATGCTACAATGTACTAACTGGTACTCTCATCAATGAATTGATCTCGTATTCCGAAATGATAACGTTCAGCAATTTCCAGGGGCTCAGGACTGTAGTGCTGTTCTAACTTGCTTAGAATTTCTGTCAGTGGTGTATCCTTTGGCTTGATGGGACAAGCAAATTTTTCAGGGGTTCATACACCTCGGGGCCTGCTTCAGTCAGGAAAGAGCCCGTTTTCATTCTAGCACCTTCCGGTTATGGTTTTCATCATCGGGGACTTTGTCGAAACTATTTGCAGTGAAAAACATTTCTAGCCGCTCCACATAGGCTCCGAAAATCTCTCGGTCATGATGGAACTCACGCAAGCACCCTATTATTCCCATAGGTGCAGCCATCTGGACTCTGGCAGTTCAGACAAGTGTGCTTGAAATTTACCTTGGATTTTTAGCTGTTCTGCAAAACAAGGAACCTCTCAAAGTCTCTCAGTCGGTTGGCTGAATTATCCACCAACAGAAATTTCAGCTAAGGAATCCGATTATGCTAACCTCATGGCCAAATGTGATATATTCTTTACGACATCAAGTTGGCGCTGCAGGAACTTGTCATCATGTGACTTGTCACATGACCCCTTTATTGTATTTACAGCAGCAGTTGCATTACCACAGTAGTCCACTAGGTGGAGCAGTAGTCTGGGGGAGCTCTATATTACAGATATCACCCACAGTTTTCCAAAATGTGTAATCACATGCAGTAAAACAGAAGATGGGCCGGGATGCCAGGTCACGTGATAATATCATGTAATGTGGCTTGCTTGCAGTAAAGTTTATTTTCTTGAAAGCAAGTAAATAAACACCTTCTACAGGTTTTTAAATACCAGCACAAGACAATGCAATCAACTTTGGTTGATGAAAGTATCTAATACTGCAAGAATGTTAGGATCCACTGGCACAATAATGGAGTCCAAGTCCAAGAATTTTATTGAGGCAGCACTTTGTATGTCACAGTCAGGTTTAATCAACTTAGCTGCAGAGATATTGAAACGATGTGGAGGAAATAAGCAAAAGTGATTCCAAGCCTTAGATCACTAAACTGTGATGGCAAGCTATGAAAGCTGAGATTACAATGAAAGTGGTGAAAGAAGATAATTCAGGCTTATGAAATAACAGGAAAGTTAGATGCAGTGAGGGTCACTAATCTACTCAAATGGATAATAGAAATGGAGGACATAGGACATACTTTCATAAATTGCTACCTAACTAAGATTTTAGACACAATGATGTGCCACAGGTAGCCACTGAGTATCACACTTTGTTTCCTATATAAAGAATCGAAAATCCTTACCTCTGAGTCAGAAGGTTGTAGGTTCACAAGCCCCATTCCAGGATTTGGTTGCATAAATTGGAATAATGGCCCTGAAATTCCAGCCTCCCCGGGTCCGTACGGAGTTCCTGCGGAGCGTGTGCTGGAAACTGGCATTTCCGATCTGTCAAGTTTCTGGCTTGACAGATCATAGCCAGATTGGGAGCGAGGACACTTGTAAGTGGAAATTTCCGATATTTACGCATACAAATGTCCTCAAAAATCTTGCGCCTGAAAAAGCAGGCGCATAGTCTACTTTTACAGGCGCGAGTGTTTTAAAAAACACAAACATATAAAAATAAAACTATTAAAACATATTTTATCATTAAAAACGCTCCCCACAATGGTAAGTTTATTTTAAAAAACGTTTTAAAACATCGGGAAATTATTTTTTTTAAGACATTAATAACTTTAATTTAAATGAATGTAGTGTAATTATTTTCTATTTTTTATTACTGTTTTGGGTGTTTGGGGCTGTGTTTTGGGTGTTTTGGGTCTATCACAATCATAGTAATACGAGTTTAGGACCTTGGCGAACTCCTATTACTATGATACCTTACCTGATTGGCTGCCCAGAGCTATGTGACTCCAGCTCGAGGCATGCACGCACTGCGAATCGCAGTCAAAGGAGGCCACACCATCAGAAAGTCTAACTTGGGCACCAGCTTAAGATAGGTGCGTATTTTTTCTCTAAAATGCCCGCGGGAAGGCCAAACCGGAATTTCAGGGCCATTATTTCAGTGCAGTATTGAGGGTGTGCTGCACTGTCAGAGGTGATGTTTTTTTGATGAGATGTTAAATTAAGATTCCAACTGCTGGCTCAAAGTGGAAGTAAAACATCCTACAGCACTATTCAAAGAGGAACAGACATTTATCCTGGCATCCTGGCCAATATTTATCCCTCAATTAACATCATCTAAAACAGATTATCGGGTCATTATCTCATTTTTGTTTGTGGGATCTTCCTGTGTACAAATAAGCTGCCGTGTTTACCGACATGACAACAGTGACTACACTTCAAAAGTACTTCATTGGCCATGAAGCACTTTGGGACACGCTGAGGCCATAAAAAGCTCTATATAGATGCAGGTCATTTCTACCTTTCTTTACTATTCAATAATTAACAGTTCAATTTTTATTAAAGGTTCACAGGATTGAGTTGAAGAATTCAAAATGTTTAGTCTTTCAAAGAAAGGAAATGCTCTCATAATAATGGTGGCAGTATAACACCTTTACACTCATTAACCTAGATTTTAAATGTTAAGCATAATTTTGGGAGCACTCAGTGTGATAAATAGTGTACTATCTCACAATGCAAATTCAAATCCCTCGTGTCAAGATTGTTGAGCCTCTCCATTATTGGATTATTTATTTTCCAGCTATGTTTTACTAAGTTAGTCATTCACTGATAAAGATACAGATGTCTGTTGTGAAAATTAGATAATTTTATATAACTCTTCACTATTTCAGCCTTAAAAACAAAGAGCTAGAAATTCGTTTGGATAGCGACCCTCGTGAGGAGCGCTATAAGGGGCGCTAAAGGGTTTGCAGCTGCGAGTGCCAGCATTCATGCCGCTCAGCAAATTCAGTGTACCGGAATCAGTGGCGTTGAGAAGTATCACCTGGGAGTGTAGTACCGGTGTGCAACGCCCCCAGTATCGACACCGATGCAAAATTTGTTTTGTGCTGCACCCGTGCACCCCGTAGTGACACCGCCAGAGAAAACTGGTGGCAGAGCTGTCTCGGGGTGTTAAGGGAAAGAATAACTGTATGAGGTAAGTGTGATTGATATTTTTTTTTTGCGATTTAACTTTATTTGGGTGAATAATGTATAGGGAATGTTTTTTGTTCAGATTCTTTTTTTTGCAGACTCTTACTTCCCCTCTTTACTGTACCTTTTCCTAATCTACTGCTCCTACGTAGTGTCTCGCAGTGGCTGCAGCAGTGCTGGTGGGAGACTGCTGTGTGTCGGTGACAGAGACTGCAGATGGCCTTGCAGTATGCCCTCGACCAGCTCTAGGCCTGGAATGCCCAGGTGTACACTGCACCACCTCAGGATGGGCAACGACAGTCTGGGCTGGCTGGATGATGGTGCAATGGCAGAGTGACAGTAATGGGATCCAGAATGCTGTCATCCTGAAAAAAGACAGCAGGTTCCTGCTCCACTGACCCACTGCCATTGTCCCAGGGCAGCACATCAGCAGCCCTACCAATCTGCTGGAGCACAGATTGATGGCCTACTGCGACATCGCGAGATACCCGGTGGACTGTGGTGGACCCAGCAGCAATGGCAGCAGTCAGAACTTGCGTGGCATCCAGCTAAGACTGTATGAGAGCAGACTGAGACTCATTGCCAGCAACCACCTTCTGCATTACAGCACTAAGACATTGCGTGGCTTCTGCAATAGAAGCTGCCACATCGCCCATGCGATGCATCATGAGATCTTGAAACGCACGGACTCTCTGGGAGACCACCATCCTCTGCAAAGTGGAAGGGAGGGGCTTCATGGTGTGCGGAGAACTCTGTGCAATATTGAAGTGCAATGTAGTGACGCAGTGCTTTGCCCCGCCTGCTCTTCTCCTTCCTCACTCTCAGTGCGAGGCTCAGGGACAGGCTGCTCATCTGGTTGCTGATTATCTGAAAGCATAAAGGCACAAGACTAATGTTAAGGTGAGAGAAGGGAGATGGGAATGGAGCAAGGAATGCAGACATTATCAGGAGCTGGAAAGTGAGAAAGGCTTGTGGTGTGAGGGGGAAGCGGGATGAGAGAAGGAGAGGGGATGAAAATACTGTTGTTGACCCCAACATCACCGGCAGCCACAGTGCCCACCACCTGCTGCCCAATGTGTCACAGCACTCGCCCCTCCAGGTCTGAAAGCTGTTGGAGCTATGCATCACTCGTGCCAAGATGGCCCACTATAGAAAGGAGCACCAGAAGAAATTCAACTACCTCACTCAGGTGGTCAAGATGAGTACCCATATACCAGCATCTGAACCTCAATCTGTACACAGTCTCTGCTGCTCCTTTCTATAGTGGGCCATCTTGGCCTGCAAGAAAAACAAATGTGTGTGAGTCAGAGTCCAGCTATGTGTTTGGGAGATATGCATGCCATAGTTGAATAGCTATAATTGTACGCAAGGCGTGAGATGCGGAGTTTGAGTAGGTGCAGAGGCTTGGTGGGTGAGTGCTGAGGGTTAAGGTTGTTTGTGCAGTGTGTACAGACTGAGGTTCAGATGCTGGTATATGGGTACTCATCTTGACCACCTGAGTGAGGTAGTTGAATTTCTTCTGGCACTGTGCCAGACTGCAGACGACCACACTACTGGCCAAAACCTCCTGGGCCACTTCCCTTCACATTGCCCTGAAGACCTGGGCCAATGGCTTCCTTCGAGTGTCCAGGAACAGCACTTCCCTCCTTCGCTCCACTCCCATGACCAACACCTCCAATGCCTTGTCCGTGAAACAACGAGCTCTCTCCCTGGAAGTGGGATCAGCCATTATGATCATTGAGTTGGCCTTCACAGCCAGCAATGCTGATATTGAGGATCTGCACAATGATGCAACCTCCCCTTTCAGAGCTGGAAGGTGCCAGTGTGAAGGATCATTCCCGCTTGCATTGCACCTGAAATTCATTATCGCTCTGCTGGTAGCGCCCCTGTAGCGCCCTACTGAGGGCATTAGCGCTTGATTTAGGGGAAGCTGAGAATCATTACCGCCTGCCGCTAATTTTTCAAGATTCCAAAAATTAGCGCCCCATTTCTAGCCCTTGATATTTTGGGCCTGGGGAGATGAAACTTTTACATTTAAAGACTTTTTTTTGCTTGTTTAAACACATCACTTTTCACTGATGTGCATTGAGATCAACAACACTTTGAGGATAGTATTTAAGATCTTTCACAGTACCTTGGCTCAGCTGTTGTTTAACCTTCCTTTTATTATCAGCTTTTCATGTGACTCATGATGAATACACCAGAGGGACATGATACATCTGGCAGCGTGCAGCATTATCTCAAACATTAAAGCTGCCATAGACTCAAATAGAAGGCAAGAGAAATCTTTTTTTTATTCATTCCTGAGATGTGGGCATCGCTGGCAAGTCCAGCATTTATTGTCCTTCCCTAATTGTCCTAGAGAAGGTGGTGGTGAGTTGTCTTCTTGAACTGCTGCTGGGTGAAGGTACTCCCACAGTGCTGTTAGGGAGGGAATTCCAGGTTTTGACCCAGCAACGATGAAGGAATGGCGTTATATTTCCAAGTCAGGATAGTTTGTAACTTAGAGGGGAACTTGTAGGCGATGGTGTTCCCATATGCCTGCTGCCCTGGTCCTTCAAGCTGGTAGAGGTTGCGGGTTTGGAAGGTAATGTCGAAGAAGGCTTAGTGAGTTACTGCAGTGCATCTTGTAGATGGTACACGCTGCAGCCACAGTGTGCCTGTGGTGGAGGGAGTGAATGTTTAAGGTGGTAGATGGGCTGCCAATCAAGCAGGCTGTTGTCCTGGATGGTGTCGAGCTTCTTGAGTGTTGGTGGAGCTGCACTTATCCAGGCAAGTGGAGTGTATTCCATCACTCCTGACTTGTGCCTTATAGATGGCACTCTTGTATATCTAATAAATGGATAATCAACTTTGTAGCATTAAAAGAAAGACATACATTTATAAATTAAAGACTTGGATTTATATAGCGCCTTTCAATTGAATGAAAAGAAAAGAAAAACGAGAAGACATAGTGAGAAAGTATTATAGCATATGTTGCAGTAAAAGATATTCTTGAATTGTTTTCAATAGATCGGGTGCTATAATCGGGTGCCAGCTGGGTGTGGGCTGCATTCTACAGCGCCAGCAATAAACTTCCAATTTTAAAGTTACAAATTGCAGCTTTAATTTCTGACTCTCCAAGGACTGTTCACATATTAAATAATGTAATTTTCCCTCCTCCTTTACTCCACGATTGCCACTGCCTGTATCTGCTGAATTACTGGCCAATATCTGATTTGTGAAATGCTAGAGAGCCTGTGAATGGAACAATAACTTTTGAAGAGGCCACTCTGGCACATTTCACTCGTTTAAAATCCTATAAACTTTTATACATGAGCAGCTTCTAGCAAAATTTGGACAATGCAACACTGCAGCTGCAAAAACATTTACTTCCACATCTCATCCAAGAGATGGCACCTCCAACACTGCAGTACTGAGGGTGTGCTGCACTGTTGGAGGTGCCTTCTTTGGATAAGATGTTAAGCCAAAGCCACTCTCAGGTGAGTGTAAAAGATCCCATGGCACTATTTGAAGAAGAGCAAGGGAGTTCTGCCAGTGAGCTGGCCAACACGTATCCCTGAACCAGATTATCTGCTCGTTACTTCTTTGCAGTTTATAAGACCTTGCTGTACACAAATTGGCTGCCACATTTTCCTACGTTATAACAGTACTTTATTGGCTGTAAAGTGCTTCGGAACATCCTGAGGTCATAAAACGTGCTTTATAAATGTAAGTTCTTTCTACCTGCTTCAATCTCTACCTCAACCAACCTTCTCCATGCTTCTTTCACCTCTAGACTCAACTCTTCCAATGCTCTCCTGGCTGGATGCCCATCCTCCACTTTCCACAAACTTCAGCTCATTCAAAACTCTGCTGCCCTTATCCTATCCCAATCGTCCATTACCCCTATACTCGATGACCTACATTGACTCCCAACACCTCAAATTTAAAATGTTCATCCTTCTGTTTAAGTTCCTTCATGGCTTCCCCCCTCTGTAAACCCCTAGTGCTAAAAGCCCCTCCACTGAACTCCATTGCTCCAACTCTTCTCGTATGCACCCCCCCCTCACCTCTTCATCCCATTATTGGTGTCGCTGCTTTCAGTTGCCTGGGCTCCATGCTCTGAGATTCCCTCGCTAAATCCCTCAACCTCTGCATTTCCCTGCCCTTTCTTAAAACCCTCCTTAAAACGTATCTCTGTGTCCTAGCTTTAGGTCACTCCTCCTAATATCTTCTTTTTTGGTTTGCTGTCGATATTTTCCTTACATATCAGTGAAGTTTATCTATGTTAAAGGTGCTGTATAAATGCAAAATATTGTCGTTGGGTGTTAAAAAAATTTGGGTGGGGGGTTGAAAATGTCCCTTTTTATAGTCCTGTTAGCGCCTCCGGGGGGCGCTAACGGGGCACAAAGATGTTTTCGCCCGGGGGAGGGGGTGCTACCACCTCCCGAGAAATTACCCCGGAGGTTTGGGGGGTGCAGTCCTGGCAGCGCCGCACCCCGCGGTTAGCAGCTAGGGTCAGTGCACAAGCAGCGATGACATGATCAGTGTGTGCACCGACCCCTCACCTCCCCACACCGACCCCTTAACGCCCCACAAGGGAAATTGCCCCATGGGCGGATGTCAACGCCAGCTCCGCGGGTCGCGAAACTGGCGAACATCCGCTCCTGCTGCTCTGCTTAAAAGGGAGGCCTGCAGCACTCGGGCCATCACCTTTGTTGGTCAGCCAACTCTTGGGTCTGCCTGACCATGGCAGCCCTAGCGGGAACCAGGGCACCATCGTGCAACCCGGCACTCCGTTTTGGGTGCCGGGACACTGGCTCGGTCTCACGCGTCCCTGGTGGCCACCAACGAGCAATGCAGAGTGCGCAGCAGCCCTCCTTTTTAAAGGAGTAGGAAGGGACATTGTAGCACGTCAGCCCTGGGAGCGCCCCTCTAAGGAAGCTTCCTATGAGGGGCGTGAGGCCCAATTCCACATCGGGGGCGGGACTTCCGGGCCGGGTGATAAGAGTCCCGGCCTCGGAAGATTAGTGCCCCCAATCGGGATGCAGGGCAATTTCACCCCCTTTAACTATTGTGGGTGTGCATTACGTAAATCAGGTGCCGAAATTGCCCTCCGCCCGAAACGGGGTGCACGCACCACATTTTAGCGTCCCTTCCCGCCAAGATGGATGGGGTGGTGTTTAAAGCAAAATTCAGCTTTTTCTGGCCCAAAACGGAGCGGAGTGGTAATGACTGAGGTAATGGACTGATTTCAACAGTGCTGCAGCAGAGTGGCGTTTGAACCACAAAATTCTGCTCCTAACCAATTGATGCTAACAATAGAACTGCTCCCTGGCCTTCTTAAAGGGCAGGTTTTGCAGATGTGCCTTGACTTCGTTCTGACTTGCTTGAGAGGAGATGGCTGTAAGGGGAGGTTTGAGGAGGGCCAGCCACTTCAGCGATGCAGAACTCGAGACTCTTATCGAAGGTGTGGAGGGAAGGAGGCAGCTACTCTTCCCTGACAGTGATGGGAGACCAAGTAGGAACGGCTTCACAAATTCCTGGAGGGAGATTGCGGAGGAGGTTTCGGGCACCTCCATTCACCAGCAGATCCCCAGCCAATGCAGGAACAGGCTAACCGATCTTATTCAACTGATGGAAATGAGTAGATGTTCCCCTAACTCCTCACATTACATCTGCCACACTCTCCTTCACCTTAACTTGTTTCTCACCAACACTAAGTAGCTGAAGTGCCTGTTGCTTGCTCGGCCTGTATGTGTGCACACTCACAATGGAGGATCGCTTGCATCTGAGATTCACAGCTGCATGTAATGGACCCACACTTGTACTCATTGCCGAAGCCTCTGAAAACTGACACTTACCTACCCTTCGATGCTTTGCAGGTCAAGGTGGCGCACAACCGTGGCCAGCAACAAGCCACTGATGAGGGCGAGTCCCAAAATGTCCAGCTCACTGATATGGAGGAGAGGGTGCAGTGGCTAGTCGGCACGCACGTTGGACACCTTATGGCTGGTGGTCGCTCCAATGGCGCTGGGGACAGCATGCGTAAGTGAAGGCCTTTGTGCAATGCCATCTCTCCCTCACAGTGCAATGGCCTACCTGGTTATTGCTTATGCTTCTGTGCAAGCTGTTTGTTGCATGGTGCAATGCAGCACCTCACCATCATGGCACCCCTTCTCCCATTTATGATTCCAGATGAGACCTCGAGTGTCAGCATGAGCGACGCAGAGACCCTTGGACCGACTGGCAGCCACAGTCAGGAGGAGACATTTGACACCCTCGATGATCTTGGCAGCATCTCGGATGAGGGAGATGGAGAGGAGAAGAGCTCCGCCAGCAACACCGCGTCACTGCTTCATACAGTCCCACGCACCAGCTCAAATACTGGTGGTCCGCGGTCGGGTATTTCAGATTTAGGACAGGAGTCTGCACTGGGTGAAGCACCAGGGCCTAGTGGGCTGCAGCATGGTGAAGGGCAAAGGAAACCTTGGGTGCCATTTCTCCAGGGGGCGAACTCGCAGCCGAGTCCTGCTGAGGAGGACTCAGACGAGCCCATCAATGTTAGGGCTTATGAGCAAAGGATGGAGGCCACGCATTCCGAGTTCTTGGTGACAATGCAAGCGGTGCCCGAGAGGCTGTCACAAGTGGTGAGGAGCGTGAAGGTGTCTGTCTCCCGCATTGTGGACAGCTCTGCGCACATCATGGGGACCATCAATGGTGGACTCCCAGAGTGACTGTGTGGATCCAGCTGCGAAGATGCATCTCTTGGCGGAGGTGACAGCTGCCATTGCAGCACAGGGGCGAGGGAGCGAGTGTGGCTATGCATCTTTGGACAGGCTGCCCTGGAAGCTCAGAATACTCTCATGCACTCTGGGCAACAGAGCACGGAGCGTCTGACTGATATCATCTCTGATGGCTTCCTGAGTGTGGCTGCTCTCATGCAGACTCAGCTGGAAGCGACGTGAGATCTGACTGCTGCCATTGCGACTGGGTCCACCACAGTCCACCGGGGGCCTAAGGTTCCACTCCACCCGCCGACCTGTGCTGCAGCAGCTTGGTGGGGGAGGTGGGGTTCTGCCCCGGGGGAGTGGCGCTGTCTCCTCGGACCAGGATACTGATGTGGGCTCTCTGGTTCTCAGCAGGCCTGAGCCGAGAATAAAAACAGAAAATGCTGGATATCTCAGCAGGTCAGGCAGCATCTGTGGAGAGGAAGCTGAGTTAACGTTTCGGGTCGATGACCCTTCGTCAGAACTGGAGAGCGTTCGGAAAGAACAGATTCTTAACAAGCACTGAAAGGGGGAGGGGAAGAAAGAACAAAAGGGAAGGTCTGTGATAGGTTGGAAGACAGGAGAGATTAGAGAGAGAAAAGGGTTGATGGCTTAAATTCAAATGATAATGCCAGGAGTTAGAAAAACATTAGTCAAGATAGGGTGTGAATGGTGTGATAATGACCAGCTGCCATTAGAGACAAGGAGAAAAATAGAAAGAAAGAAACAGGCTCTGAGGGGGAGGTGGGGCAGGGAGGGAGCATAAGATCGGCAGCGGTTACGCTCTGAAATTTTTGAACTCGATCTTAAGTCCAGAAGGCTGTAAAATACTTAAACAAAAGTTGAGGTGCTGTTCCTCAAGCTTGCATTGAGCTTCGTTGGAACAGTGTAGGAGACCGAGGACAGAGAGGTCAGAGTGAGATTGGAGCGGGGAATTAAAGTGACAGGCGACTGGAAGCTCAGGAACATATTTACAGACTGAACGGAGGTGTTCCACAAAGCGGTCACCCAATCTATGCTTGTTCTCCCCAATGTAGTGGAGACCACATCATGAGCAGCGAATACAGTATACTAAATTGAAAGAAGTACAAGTAAATCGCTATTTCACCTGGAAGGAGTCTTTGGGGCCCTGGATAGTGAGAAGGGAGGAGGTGAAAAGGCAGGTGTTGCATCTCCTGCGCTTGCAAGGAAAGGTGCCGTGGGAAGGGGAGGGAGTGCTGGGGGTGATTGCAGAATGGTCCAGGGTGTTCCGGAGCGAGCGGTCCCTTCAGAATGCTGAGAGGGGAGGGGAGGGAAAGATTTGATTGGTGGTGGGATCACGCTGGAGGTGGTGGAAATGACGGAGGATGACCCGTTGAATGTGGAGGCTGGTGGGGTGAAAGGTGAGAACAATGGTTCTGAGATGGAGGGGAAGGGGTGAGAGCAAAGGTGTGGGAAATAGAACTGACAGGGTCGAGGGCCATGTTAACCATGGTGGGGAGGAATCCTCTGTTGAGGAAAAAGGAAGACATGTCAGAGGCACTCGTGTGAAAGGAGGCATCGTCAGAGCAGATGTGACGGAGACAGAGAAACGGGGAGAATGGAATGGAGTCCTTACAGGATGTGGGGTGGGAGGAAGTGTAGTCCAGGTAGCTGTGGGAATCAGTGGGCTTATAGTGGATACTGGTCAAAAGCCTATCTCCAGAGATGGAGACGGAGAAATAGAGGCAGGGAAGGGAAGAGTCGGAGATGGACCATGTGAAGGAGAGGGAAGGGTGGAAATTGGATGGAGAGTAGGAAACGGCACCGATACAGTCATCAATGTACTGGAAAAAGAGGTGAGGGAGGGGACCCAAGTAGGACTGGAACAAAGAATGTTCCACATATCCCATGAAACGTCAGGCATAGCTAGGACCCTTGCGGGTTCCCATAGCAACACCTTCAATTTGGAGAAAGTGAGTGGTGTTAAAGAAGAAGTTGTTCAATGTGAGAACAAGTTCAGCCAGGCGAAGGAGGGCGGTGGTGGATGGGGACTGGTTGGGCTTCTGCTCGAGGAAGAAGCGGAGCGCCCTCAGACCATCCTGGTGGGGGATGGAAGTGTAGAAGGATTGGATGTCCATGGTGAAAAGTAGATGGTTGAGGCCGGGAAACTGGAAACTGTTGAAGTGACGGAGGGCGTCGGAGGAGTCGCGGATGTAGGTGGGAAGAGAGTGGACAAGGGGAGTAAAAATAGAGTAGAGATAGAAAGAAATAAGTTCTGTTGGCCAAGAATAGACTGAAACGATGGGTCTGAGCCGAGACCTGCCGCTCCGCAATTGCTGCCATCCATGGCATCGCCCCAGCCACTTGCGACTGTAGGCGCAGAGGAGGATGCAGCCCAGTCTGCACCGGCCCTTCCAGGGCCAGAGCTGGTCGAAGGTGTCCGAAAAGGACATCTGTAGCTTCCTCTACTGACACACAGCAGCCTTCCCAAAGCCATGAGGAAGCCACAGGGGAGACACTGTGGTGCAGTGTAAGGATACGGCTGCATGAGGGGTAATAAGGAGTTGCACAAGTGTGATAATTAATTATGTGAATGTTTTGGAAACCCATTGTTTTGGTTCTAATAAATCTTTATGTTGTGTTTGGAATTTCTGATGTGGTCTCTCATTTAACTGTGCAGGAATGATGTGTCAGAGGGCTCACAGGTTGGCCCGTGGACATGGCCAGATTCAGGCTCAGTTGGGCATTGAGTTAAGTGAAACGCACAGCAATGAGACGGCTTTGTGCCTCCCTTGCAGGGTCACGATGGCGACACCGCTTCCTGCGTGGCCGCCCAATCACATCCTCCTCCTCCTCCACAGGTGTCACTGCTGCCTCGTCCTCCAATGGCTGTGCCCCCATGATGGCCAGGTTGTGGAGCATGCAACACATCATCACGAATATGGAGACACGCACAGGTGAGTACTTCAGCACACCCCCTGAGCAGTCTAGGCAATGGAATCTCTGTTTGAGAATGCCAATAGTGTGTTCGATGATGGTCCTGGTGGCCGTCAGACTCTCATTGTACGCGAGCTATGCAGCAGTTCTAGGATTGCGCAGAGGAGTCATGAGCCAAGTGCTCAGTACGTAGCTCTTGTCACCCAGGAACCAGCCGCAATCTTTATTGGGCCCAGTGAAGTCTGACGCTCCCTGGTCATAGGGAAGGAGATGTAATCGGCCCCCCCTCCTATACAGAGCATCTGTGACATCCCATATCGATGTATGGACTACAAACTGTGAGATGTTGCAGATGTCCACAGTGGCAGCTTAGAAGGACTCAGTCGCATAAACGTTCATGGCAATAGTAACCTTGGAGGCCACGCTCAGGGCTGTCCTCACCCGTGTTTGCGGCTCCAAGTCTGCCTGTGGGAGATTGCAGAGCTGCGTCACTACGTCCTTGCAGAATCTTAGTCTGCGCAGGCACTGATCATCATTCAGGTCCCTGTATGAGAATTGGTGATGGAAGTTCCCTTTGTCGATATGGCCGTGTGCCCCCACATCTGTGCAGCCGTCTTGCTCTCTGTTGTGGGTCATTGGCTCCTCCACCTGTGCAGGCTGCTGCTGCCAAACATCTGCCTACGCTGCAGGATGCCTCCTCTCCTGGGGGATCCATGTACCTCACTCTCCCCTTGCTAAGGGCCTTCCTGTGGCATCTCTCTGGCCTCCCCTCAGTCGCCACCTCCCTGGCCCTCTCCATGCTGGGCCGCTATGATAACTGCGGCCCTGGCCCGCTGCCTCTGCAGACATTGGATCCGGAGCCACCTTCTCCTGCGTGCCTCGGCGGCACGCACAATGTGCAGAAGGTGTTGGCCTGCCAGCGCTGCCCCCATTTCCAACCCCTCCCTAAGCCCAGCCTCCTCGAAGTGGTTTCCCTGTTCTGGTTCTGCAGGTGGAGGCGCCTCCAGCACTCGCAAACAATCGTGCACTGTATCCTTTTACTACTTCTCAAACAACGGGAAAAAGTCGCCGACACAAAATCAACACAAACCAACACACCTTTAAGGCACTCGGGCGGTGTGCATCAGGAACTAGGCACCAGCTGAAAAAATCCAACTCTTGGCACCGCCGAGCGGTTGGAAGATTTTTATAGCGGAATGGGGCTTCTGGCCCGGGATCTCGTGGTATCGCACTTAGGAGTGCTGGCCAGCACCGCCGCTGAACTGGAGGGGAAATGGTGCGGTGATAGTCACCGCCGGAAAACCACGGAAGGGCAATTGAGAGATCAGCGGCCATTACACGAAAAGTTGGCGACCACTCCACTCCGCAGCATGGCCGCCGATTTGCGGTGGTAGCAGGCCTTAAGGAAAGAGGCAATTTCGGCTCCCGGGAGTGATGCACAACAAATATTTGTCAAGGAACCAGACGAACTCTTAATCTCTTTACTTAACTCAGTGTCAAGGAAGCATCTGCAGTTCAATGCCCAGTGCACACCCAGGAGTTAATGATGCCTAGATTTAGCTTGCCGAGCTGTCTTGCATCAATCAGTTCAGATAATTTACCAAAGTAGCCTCTAATTTACCCCATCAACCTCCAAATACACAAGCTGCTGAATGATTTAAAATAACTCTTTCTTATCAAATCATCAAAGAAAAATGCAGATAACAAATCATATACTAACAGATGGCATGGAAATAATTCGTCGATATGGTTAACTAACAAAATGAATAATAGAGAATATAAACGCAGTTCAGTGATAGCACAATAATTCAGCATGAACTGGTTTGCTGTTTATCAATTTACGACTGAGATTGATATATGTTGGTGAGATTAATTTAGGATTGGACTCCTTCGATACCTGACAAGTTAACATAGAAACATAGAAACATAGAAAATAGGTGCAGGAGTAGGCCATTCGGCCCTTCGAGTCTGCACCACCATTCAATCAGATCATGGCTGATCATTCCCTCAGTACCCCTTTCCTGCTTTCTCTCCATACCCCTTGATCGCATTAGCAGTAAGGGCCATATCTAACTCCCTCTTCAATGTATCCAATGAACTGGCATCAACAACTCTCTGCGGCAGGGAATTCCACAGGTTAACAACTCTCTGAGTGAAGAAGTTTATCCTTATCTCAGTCCTAAATGGTCTACCCCTTATCCTAAGACTGTGTCCCCTGATTCTGGACTTCCCCAACATCGGAAACATTCTACCCGCATCTAACCTGTCCCATCCCGTCAGAATCTTATATGTTTCTAAGAGATCCCCTCTCATCCTTCTAAACTCCAAAGTATAGAGGCCCAGTTGATCCAGTCTCTCCTCATATGTCAGTCCAGCCATCCCGGAAATCAGTCTGGTGAACCTTAGCTGCACTCCTTCAATAGCAAGAACATCCTTCCTCAGATTAGAAGACCAAAACTGAACACAATATTCCAGGTGAGGCCTCACTAAGGCCCTGTACAACTGCAGTAAGACCTCCCTACTACTATACTCAAATCCCCTAGCTATGAAGGCCAACATACCATTTGCCTTCCTCACCGCCTGCAGTATCTGTATGCCAAATTTCAATGACTGATGTACCATGACACCCAGGTCTCATTGCATTTCCCCTTTTCCTAATTTGCCACCATTCAGATAATATTCTGTCTTTGCGTTTTTGCCCCCAACGCAAATAACCTCACATTTATCCACATTATACTGCATCTGCCATGCATTTGCCCACTCATCTAACCTGTCCATGTCACCCTGCAGCCTCTTAACGTCCCCCTTACAGCTCTCACTGCCACCCAGTTTAGTGTCATCTGCAAACTTGGAGATATTACACTCAGTTCCTTCATCTCAATCATTGATGTATATTGTAAAGAGCTGGGGTCCCAGCATTGAGCCCTGCGGCACTCCACTAGTCACTGCCTGCCATTCTGAAAAGGACCCATTTATCCTGACTCTCTGCTTCCTGTCTGCCAACCAGTTCTCTATCCACGTCATTAAATTACCTCCAATACCATGTGCTTTGATTTTGAACACCAATCTCTTGTGTGGCACCATGTCAAAAGCCTTTTGAAAGTCCAAATACGCCACATTCACTGGTTCTCTCTTGTCCACTGTACTAGTTACATCCTCAAAAAATTCCAGAAGATTTGTCAAGCATGATTTCCCCTTCACAAATCTATGTTGACCTGGACCGATCCTGTCACTGCTTTCCAAATGCGCTGCTATTTCATCCTTAATAATTGATTCCAACATTTTCCCCAATACTGATGTCAGGCTAACCAGTCTATAATTACCCGCTTTCTCTCTCCCTCCCTTTTTAAAAAGTGGTGTTACATTAGCTACCCTCCAGTCCATAGGAACTGACCCAGAGTTGATAGACTGTTGGAAAATGATCACCAATGCATCCACTATTTCTAGGGCCACTTCCTTAAGTACTCTGGGATGCAGACTATCAGGCCCCGGAGATTTATCGGCCTTCAATCCCATCAATTTCACTAACACAGTTTCCCGCCTGATAAGGATATCCTTCAGTTCCTCCTCACTAGACTCTCGGTCGCCTAGTACTTCCGGAAGGTTAATTGTGTCTTCCTTCATGAAGACAGAACCAAAGTATTTGTTCAATTGGTCTGCCATTTCTTTGGTCCCCATTATAATTTCACCTGAATCAGACTGCAAGGGACCTATGTTTGTCTTCACTAATCTTTTTCTCTTCACATATCTATAGAAGCTTTTGCAGTCAGTTTTTATGTTCCCTGCAAGCTTCTTCTCGTACTCTATTGCCCCCCTCTTAATTAAACCCTTTGTCCTCCTCTGCTGAATTCTAAATTTCTCCCAGTCGTCAGGTTTGCTGCTTTTTCTGGCCAATTTATATGCCTCTTCCTTGGATTTAACACTATCCTTAATTTCCTTTGTTAGCCACAGTTGAGCCACCTTCCCCATTTTATTTTTACTGCAGACAGGGATGTACAATTGCTGAAGTTCATCCATGTGATCTTTAAATGTTTGCCATTGCCTATTCACTGTCAACCCTTTAAGTATCGTTTGCCAGTCTATTCTAGCCAATTTATGCCACAAACCATCGAAGTTACCTTTCCTTAAGTTCAGGACCTTAGTTTCTGAATTAACTGTGTCACTCTCCATTTTAATAAAGAATTCTACCATGTTATGGTCACTCTTCCCCAAGTGGCTTCGTACAACAAAATTGCTAATTAGTCCTTTCTCATTACACATCACCCAGCCTAGGATGGCCAGCTCCCTAGTTATTCCTCGACATATTGGTTTAGAAAACCATCCCTAATATACTCCAGGAAATCCTCCTCTGCCACATTGCTACCAGTTTGGTTAGCCCAATCTATATGTAGATTAAAGTCACCCATGATAACTGCTGCATCTTTATTGCACACATCCCTAATTTCTTGTTTGATGCTGTCCCCAACCTCACTAGTACTGTTTGGTGGTCTGTACACAATTCCCACTAGTGTTTTCTGCCCTTTGGTATTCCGTAGCTCCACCCATACCGATTCCACATCATCCAAGTTAATGTCCTTTCTTACTGTTGCATTCATTTCCTCTTTAACTAGCAATGCCACCCCGCCTCCTTTTCCTTTCTGTCTATCCTTCCTAAATGTTGAATACCCCTGGATGTTGAGTTCCCAGCCTTGGTCACCCTGGAGCCATGCCTCCGTGATGCCAATTATATCATACCCGTTAACAGCTATCTGCGCAGTTAATTCGTCCACCTTATTCCGAATACTCCTCGCATTGAGGCACAGAGCCTTCAGGCTTGTCTTTTTAACACACTTTGCCCCTTTTGAATAACAACAATAGATAGCCAGTCTATTGGATAGATTAGAGTCTTATGTGTTGGTAATTAGCAATAATTCCAGACTTTATGCCACCTCATCCTTATGAGTTGGCATGGATTAACTGATTGTCTCACCTTCCTCTGAGAGGATGTTAGCCTTCTTAAACATCAAAGTGATGTGACTCCATTTATAGAGGTGCTATCCATTCCCATTCGATATGTCATGCTTCCTACATGGTTACTGCTTGTACTATTACAAGGTGTGCCACCAGAGGGCACTGCAGTGGGAGACTTGTAAGTTGTCTGTACAGGTGTGCCTGGCTTAGTATAAAAGGCAGGCCACCATGTGTGATCCTCACTCTGGAGTTACATTAAATGAACTAAGGTCACTACAGTTCAAGCACAACACATTGCCTCGTGGTGTCATTTTCAGAGCATCTGAAGACATAACAATTGGCGACGAGATTACAGACCTTCACGCGAAAATGGCTAACTTTGGTACATTGCAGCAGTTCGCTGATGGTGATGATTGGGACGCCTTTGTGGAGAGGCTCGACCATTTCTTCACAGCAAACGACCTGGCAGGCAACAATCTGGCCACAGTGGCTGATAAGCGCAGAGCTATCCTGCTAACCAGTTGTGGCCTCACCGTCTATAGCCTCGTCAGGGACTTGCTGGCACCAGCGAAGACAATGACCAAGACATACAAGGAGCTTGTAACGCTGATACAAGAACAACTCAAGCCCAAAGCGAACATCTTCACAGCCAGACACCGGTTTTATACACACCGACAGCCCAAAGGCCAGGAAATCGCGAAATATGTTGCAGACCTCAGGAGGTTGGCAGCACCGTGTGATTTCGGCGAACACCTTACCGAAGTGCTGTGGGATATCTTTGTCATCGAATCAGCCATGAGGGCCTTCTTCATAAGCTACTCTCTGCGGATACCACAGTCACACAGCAGAAGGCCATCTCCGTGAGCCAAACATTCATAACCTTGACCTGTGGCTCTAGGCGGATGACTCATCCTCAGGACTCAAACCCAGCAAGTACTGTGCACAGAATGGCGCCTTTTAGAGACTGGACTGTAGAACGTGAATCTTCTCAGGGGAGAGAGAACAGGCCCCTGAGTTCCTTAACTCAGAGTCCGCCGAGGGGGGCTAATCGAGTAGCACTATGCTGGAGTTGTGGAGGGAATCACAGGGCTCACCAGAGCCGTTTCAAAGACTACCTGTGTAAAGACTGCAGCACCAAGGGCCACCTCCAGTGAATGTGTAAAAGAAATTTGACTCACTGTGTTGATGAAGAGTCTGCAGACGGCCATGAATCCAGCATGGATTATGAAGCGATAGTCTGAGAGGCAGCTCAGCCTCACGATGAGGTATATAGCACCACCGAATGTTCTCCGTTGAGAATGGAAGTCGAGATAAATGGCATTCCAGTCTTCATGGAAGTGGATATGGGGGCGAGTCTATCAGTAATGAATCTAGAAGCCTTTGAGAGGCTATGGGACAATCATCCTGAACGACCCAAGTTGGTCCCGGTTCAGGCAAAGCTGCACATCTACACCGATGAACCTATCCCAGTCATTGGTAGTGCAGATGTAAAGGTACCCCATGACGGTGCGGCGCACAAGTTACTCCTGTGGATTGTTGCAGGTGATGGACCAATGCTACTCGGAAGAAGGTGGATGGAAAAGATCCATTGGAGCTGGGAAGATTTCATCCCTCCAACTATCGACGTCCTCCGCGCTCAGAGGCAAAACAAGCCCTCACCTGAGGATGGATCCGGCACCAGAGAGCAGACCAGTACAGCACCCGAGGTACAGACCGCTCAGCACGACTGTGTGGAGATGATCCAGTTGAGACGACCCGAACACACTTTCCGGGCTCCAGTGACAGGACTCCGGAGGAAAAAAATTGGATCCAGAGGCGACTTCCCAGCCTCGGTGGCAGAAACCGGGGAGAAGAGGATCACAGCAGTCGACATCATGGACAGAAGAAAGATGGCGCCCAAACCATGAGGTGAGGCGCTGAAGAAAAAGATGGCGGCGGCCAGACCACGAGGTGCAGCGCTGATGGAGCAACACGTGATACCAAGCGAAGAAGAGGATTGGGGTAAAGATAGCAAGGCTCTCTTAAAGGAGGCCTGAACTCACCACACTTAAAGGGACAGCTCCACATTTTCAATCTATGTAATAGCAACTGTGAGTTAGATGTAAAATGTGTAATTGATGATCAGAGTTGTGTACATGCAATAAGCAAAGAAAAGTCGCGCGATTGCAATCGGAGCTACAGGTTATTTACAATGAGTAATGAAACGTTGTGCGATGTAGGATTTCAACTGCATACAATCAATGCAGCGGGCAAACACCCATCGGGAGCACACAGGTCCAGCGATCTACCTAATGCTGTAGCCTGCGTCCCTGGGACCAGAGTGATGCACCACAGAGTGTGGCCACAAGCAACTAATATAGACAAGCTGCAGAGCAAGCGATCTCAGGAGGGCAACGGCACCGGTATCGATACCCTGGCCCCAATTGGCTCCACCTCTCAAGCACCCGATGGCATCAACCGCCACGAGCCTGAAAGAGCAAACCACGCTATCGCCACTAAGGCCCCAACCAGGAATGAAGAGTCACCCGCAATGGTTCGCCCAAATGGGACTGGGACCAGCCAGGATCCCAAACCAAACCACGCCCAGGCAAGCAAGTCAGCAGTTCCCTGTGCACTGCTAGACGACTGCTCCTCAGGGAGCAGCAGCAACCTGGGGTGCATGGAGAGGACAGGGAGGTCACAGGCATCTGTGAACTTGCCCGACCCTAGGAGCAATGGCAAAAGCCCCGAGAGCAGGCAACTTGAGCCAACCGGGTTCCTACTGCCAGCACTGGGCACCGCGCCGCCACCAGACTACCTGGACACCATCCAGCAGTTCTGGCACTAGTTTGTCCTCATGCACCGGTGCTGACCCCAGCACTGACTCCAAGTATATATCTCACCATTCAAATGGATTTGCCTCACTACGGTACCATGAATGTAATACTGTAAATGCAAATTTTTTTGGGACTTGAATGTATATGAATGTAATGAGCCAACAGCACAATCTGCATGTGGGGGGGAGGGGAGAGAATGGAGTGGTCATGGACGCACAAACAGAAACCACCAGCACCTCTACTGCCAACAAAACACCACCTACTCACCCAAGGTGGAAACGACCCTCCAAGGGCCAACCAGATAGAGCTAAGCCCAGAGCACAGTCAATGCAAAGGCGATTTGCACTAAGGACTTGGGGGAGAGTGATGTCATGTATCCGACATGGTTACTGCTTGTGCTACTACAAGGTGTGCCAACAGAGGGCATTGCAGTGGGAGACTTGTAGGTTACCTGTATCGATGTGCCAGGCCTAGTATAAAATGCAGGCCACCATGTGTGATCCTCACTTTGGAGTTACATTAAATGGACTAAGGTCACTACAGTTCAAGTACAACACATTGTCTCGTGGAGTCATTATCAGAGCATCTGAAGACATTACAAGATCCTTTGCTCCAGGGAAAATCCACCTTGCATGTGGTAGCTGTATCTGGACAGGTTGGTTTAAATCTCACCTCCATTGGTCTCAGGGAAACTTATGCATCTGATACAACCTCTCTCTCTCTACCTAGGATGCATTTCCCACCTTTTTCAGAGATACCCTTCTATATAAACTAGATAAAGACTAACAGAATATGACCTAAAGAACTAAGAAAATCCAGAACTGAATTGAATTGAACTTAACTCTTGAACTGAGTTTTTCTTACCGTTAATAAACCATCTTATATATATCCTTGATTTTCAAAGAAACCGCGTCAATTCAGTTGACCAACCTGAGTGTCACATGTATTAGAACAGTTCACTTAATTTTTGTTCCAATCACCTCACACAACCGAGTACTTCTGATAACCTCAGGTTAACAATGCATCAGTACGCAGACAAGGCCAATTTCACTTCCTTGACTTTCAGTCTTCGTTTATCAAAGAACTCCACGATGCTCTTTCCAATAAGGAGTGATATGCTTATATTTCCTATCAAGTTATCTCTAGGCCTGTTGCTTTTATAGCCTAAAGGAGATAAATGGGTATGAGGTAAAAGCCAAGAAAATGCCTTTGAGAAAGGTAGGAAGCTGTTATGTTCAAACAAATTGCTTGTGTTGTACGATCCATGTAAGCGTTTGGTACTAGCATGTGATGCGTCGTCGTACGTTCGGGTGTGTATTGCAACAAGCTAATGAATTTGGGAAATTGCAACCGGTTGCTTATGCATCCAGAAGTCTGTCTAAGGCCGAGAGGGCCTACAATATGATCGAAAAAGAAGAATTAGCGTGTGTTTACGGGGTAAAAAAATGCATCAATATTTGTTCGGGCTCAAATTTGAATTGGAAACCGACCATAAGCCGCTTATATCCCTCTTTTCGGAAAGCAAGGGGATAAATATGAATGCATCGGCCCACAGCCAGAGATGGGCGCTCATGTTGTCCACATATAACTACGCCATCTGCCACAGGCCAGGCACAGAAAACTGTGCTGATGCTCTCAGTAGGCTGCCATTGCCCACCACAGGGGTGGAGATGGCACAGCCCGCAGATTTAGTTATGGTAATGGAAGCATTCAAGAGTGAGCAATCACCTGTTATCGCCCAACAGATTAGAACCTGGACAAGCCAGGACTCCTTACTGTCCTTAGTAAAAAACTGTGTGCTCCACGGGAGTTGGTCTACTGTCCTGTTAGAGATACAGGAAGAAATAAAGCTGTACCAGCGGTGCAAAGATGAAATGTCTATATAGGCAGACTGCCTCCTATGGGGTAATCAAGTAGTGGTGCCAAAAAAGGGCAGGGACACTTCCATTAGTGATCTCCACAGCACCCACCCAGGCATCGTAATGATGAAAGTGATAGCCAGATCCCACATGTGATGGCCCGGTATCGATGCAGACTTAGAGTCCTGCATGCACAAATGTAATACATGTTCACAGATAAGCAAAGCACCCAGGGAGGCGCCACTAAGTTTATGGTCCTGACCCTCCAAACCGTGGTCCAGGGTCCATGTCGACTATGCAGGCCCATTCTTGGAAAAAATGTTCTTAGTGGTTGTAGATGCGTACTCCAAATGAATTGAATGTGTGATAATGTCGGCAAGCACGTCGCTGCCACCATTGAAAGCCAATGGGCCATGTTTGCCATGCATGGCCTGCCTGATGTCCTTGTAAGTGACAATGGGCCGTGCTTTACCAGTGCCGAGTTCAAAGAGTTCATGACCCGCAATGGGATCAAACATGTCACATATGCCCCATTTAAACCAGCGTCCAATGGTCAGGCAGAACGAGCAGTTCAAACAATCAAGCAGAGCTTGAAAAGGGTAACTGAAGGCTCACTGCAGACTCGCTTATCCCGAGTCCTGCTCAGTTACCGCACAAGACCCCACTCGTTCACTGAGGTCCCTCCCGCTGAACTGCTCATGAAAAGGGCACTTAAGACAAGGCTCTCGTTAGTCCACCCTGATCTACATGAACAGGTGGAGAGCAGGCGGCTTCAACAGAATACATATCATGATCACGCAAATGTGTCACACGAAATTGAGATAAACGATCCTGTATTTGTGTTGAACTATGGACAAGGTCCCAAGTGGTTTCCTGGCACTGTTTTGACCAAAGAGGGGAGTAGGGTGTTTGTGGTCAAACTTTCAAGTGGACTCACCTGCAGGAAACACTTGGACCAAACCAAACTCAGATTTACGGACTATCCAGAACAGCCCACAATAAACTCCACCTTTTTCGACCCTCCAACACACACACAAGTGGCAACCGACCCAGTGGTTGACGAAGCAGAACCCATCACCCACAGCAGCCCAGCAGGACTCACCATCCCCAGCAGCCCAGCAAGGCCAGCTGCACAGCGAGGGCCCAACAAACAACTCACCAAAACCAGCATTTGCACCGAGACGATCAACCAGGGAAAGGAAGGCCCCAGATCGACTCACATTGTAAATAGTTACACTATTGACTTTGGGGGAGGAGTGTTGTTATGTATGTAAGCTGTAAATACGTCTAACCACCAGAGGGCTTATTCCCTGGAGTCCCAAGGGATCCCACAATCCCTTGGGAGCACTTGTATATAAGGAGGCCTCACAGGCTGGAGAGGCACTCTGAGATCTGTAATAAAGGACTACAGTCACACTTTACTTTGAGCTCGCAGTATCTAGTCTGACTCTTTATTCAAGACATAACAGTCATGAAATGTGATGTCTGCGATGATTTTGAGGGCAGTGGTGCTTTTGTCGTGCATATGCTGTGTGTAGTGCTGGACTCACCTTGTCACCCTGGCACCCTCTTTTTCTCTAATAACCTCATTTGTGTTTTTCAGCTCAGCCATCAGCGCGTCCCAAGACAAGACCACAGAGGTCAGAAGGTGGAGGTGAGGGGCAGGAGTCAATGGACGATCCTACATCTGTTGCTGAGGAGCTCTGATTCTCGCCCGTCAATCCGCTGAATCTGTTCTCCACACATGAGAGCGCGGATTTCGAGGAACCTGCATCGCCATGCTCCAGAAGCCATTCTACCCCAAGGCCATCTAATGCTCCTCCGGTCATTCCTGCCTCCACTCTGGAGGTACCGGCCCCAAGCACCTCGCCACAGGACACCCCATTTGTCCCCAGAATGGCGCCGACCCCGTGGAGTTCCCGTGGATGCGGCAGGTCTGTTCCACGAGCACTACATGACAGCGGAGAGATGGTATAGTTGTCCAGGAGGACTGTAGACATTGGTGACCAGCTCATCGAAGCATTGGGGGGCATATCCTGACATCTGGCCACCATGACCGAGTACATTCCGTGGATGGCGGAGGCCCTGGATGCGATAGCCAGGAACACTGCTGGCACAGGCCTCCCAGTGGTCCACGAGCACGGCACTCCACCCCTAGGTTCCGCACCACCACTGAAAATGACAGATGAGAGCAAGGACCAAGATTCTGCTTCTGCATCAGAGAATGTTGCCCCCTTGGCATCCCCCGCTCCCGTACCCGTGCAATGACCGCATCTGCCTTCATCCCCCATCCAGGTGCCATGGAGCGAGGAGGGAAAGGGGTAGAGGGGGGGAGAAGAAGGGGAGGGGGAAGGAAAGTGAGGTGCATGTCTGCAGGTGATGGCAGTGTTATATCTCCATCTGGGTGTATGCAATTTGTTGCAATGTATAGGGGCTGGAGATCACGCGCCTGCTTTGCCTTTGTATTCTGTGTTGTGGGACATGTTGAACATGTGATTGATGTCAATGGTGGAAAAAGTGGGGTGTGAGCGGGGATTGGGTGTTATTGCCTGTGATACTTATGATTTCAGATCAATGTTGGAATAAAAGTTTTGTTATTGAACATAACCTTGTTGCGCATTGTCTCAGATAGCTGCACCATTACACATTGTTGATTCCTTAACATGAAAAGGTTAAATACAACTTAACATCAATCAACGTAAACTTTAACTGGCACCAAGATGATGGGCACCATTGATGTCTGAGCTGCACACACACAGCAGTGTGTCAGCGTTGTCACTCACATCAACGCTCTTTCAGGCAAATCGTTCAGATTTCAGCTCCTCACGTAAGAGTGGGATTTAAAAAATGCCAGCCACACCACTGCCGTTCGTTCAGAACAGTTCCACTTTTTGTGGGCGTTTTTTTGGGTGAGTGATATTGTGAGCGATATGTGTGCGAGGTGAGGAAAGTGACGGTGGGTGATCTCCTGGGCGTTAGTTTCGCCAAATGTGCTCTTTATGACAAAAAAAAGTGGACGGGTGGTATTATTGAATTTTGGTATTAATTCCCTGTGGAAAGTCATGCTGGGCGATATTATGGCCGTTGATTTTGCCTATTCTGATGATTCTGCCCAAAAAAAGTGGGCGGGCGGTAATATTTTTTCCCGGTGTTAACCACATGGGGAAAGTAACGCTCGGCGATAAGTTTTCTAAAAATGCACGTCAGTTTCCATTTTGTGCCAAAATAGGTGATATAAGGGCGTTATATATCATTTCAGCGGTAAAATGGGCATTAAGTGGGTGCTAGGCATGCAAAAAAAGTGGAGGTTCTAGCCCATGGACTTATTTTGCCATATTTACAAATCAAGCTTAACCACTAGTTTTCTGTTTTGTAGAGGATACCTTCACTCTCGAATAGAAACTTGCAAACATGATGTCGAACTTAGACTCATTCTAGGCTGATCCTGAGGAAAGTTTTCCTCCAAGGCATGCTCTTGATTTACATTTGAAATCTCGACAACTTCAGACTGTTTCTCTGCCTTACTCGGACTCAGACTTAAATTCTGACTTTCTCTTGGACTTGTTTCCAGTACATTTAATGTAAGATATGCTACTGGCACTTTACTTGTATCAAAACTATCTGATGAGTCAGAAATAATTGAATCATTCCAACCTTCAACTCCTTCCACGTCTATAGGTAAAATATGATCAATATGAACAAACCTAACCTGTCCATGATCAAACATCTTGATCAAATATGTGTGAGGATCACATATCTTCACCACTCTTCCTGGTAACCACTTTAACCATTTATGGTGATGGTTCTTCACTCTCACCTTCTGAGTTAATTTCACATCTCTCTTTTACTCTACCTCTATCATGATTTTCTTTCTATCTCAATTGTTTCTTTTCTACAGACCAAGTATGATTTCAACTATGATAATCTGGTTCATGGCTATCGTTTGAGAAACAACACTGCTGTTGTTCTATCAGTAGTGTATGAGGAGTATTACAATATGTAATTAGAAAATTAGCCAATTTGTGGTCCAATGACAACTGTCGTTCCTTTGTATTTGGATCCAACATCTGTTTGATGAGGGTATGTTTTACAATTTGTACAGTGCACTCTGCTGCACTATTTGAAGCAGGGTGGTACAGTGGAACCTTGGTATGTTTCACACCATTTTTGCTCATGAACTGTGCAAATTCTTCTGAATGAAATTGTGGTCCATTATCAGAAATAATTTCTTCTGGAGGCCAAATGAAGAAAATAATCTTCACAAAATGTCTAATATTTTACTTGTTGTTATTTTCCACATTGGAAACACCTTGACCCATTTCAAATGGCTATCAATCACAATGAATAATTGTTGTCCTTCCAGCTCAGCAAAATCGATATGTAGCCTTCGCCATACTCTGGGAGGCCATTTCCATGCCTCTAATGGTACTGATGCTAGTTTCTTGCTTACTGATTGACATGTCGCACACTGACTGACGACGTACACTATAACTTTATCTAGACCAGGCCACCATAAGTACCTGCATACAAAACTCTTGCTCAAGCACATTCCCAGGTGCTGATCATGAAGATCTCCTCATAATTTGGACCTGAATTTATTTGGTATAACCACTCTTGCACCCCACATGAGACAATCTTTATCGACTGATAATTCATTCCTACGAATGAAGAATAGATGAATAACTTTGTCTGTTACCGGTTTGGCCAGCCATTTGCAATGTAATCATACACCTTTAACATAACTGGGTCACATTTGGTTGCTCTACCAATCTCTTCAGCTGTGACTGGCAGTTTATCAATGTATGAAAAATAGAACACTTCTTCCCTATCGGATGTAACTTGTGATGGGGAAGGCAATCTAGACATAGCATCAGCATTACTGTGATCAGCTGATCATCTGTATTCAAGATCATATGTATATGCTGACAAAATCAAAGCCCATCTCTGCATTTGGGCTGCAGCTAATGTTGGAACTGGGGATTTTGAATGGAGGGTTGCTGTCAGGGGCTTATGGTCCGTAATGATGGTAAACTTACCCAGTGGAACTTGACCCCAAAAATTAATGCCAAAGCTTCCCTTTCGATTTGCGCATAATTATGCTCACTGGCACTGAGCGTGCGTGAAGCAAAAGCAATTGGTCTCTCCTCCCCACTACGTAGTACATGAGAGATCACTGCCCCAACTCCATACAGAGAGGAATCACATGCTAGCTTGATCTCCTTAGTTACGTCATAGTGAACTAACATGGTGCTCTCTACCAATTTGCTTTTACAGTACTTGAATGCTGTGTCGCATTCTTCTGACCACTTCCAATGGACCTGCTTTTTCAATAGTTCATGCAGTGGATGTAACACTGTAGCTACATTTGGTAGGAGCTTCCAATAATAGTTCAAAAGACCCCAAAATAATCGAAGTTCAGTGATATTCTTGGGAGTGGGTGCATTTCTGATTGCATCCAGCTTTCCCTTGGTTGGATGTAAACCATCTTTGTCTACTCTTTGCCCTAAGTACTCCACTGAGTTTTCAAATAACTCACACTTACAAGCAGTCACTCATACTCTGTGCTTCTCTAGCCATTTGAGGACTTCATTCAATATGTTATTATGAATTTGCCTGTTTAGTGCTGAAACTAGTATGCCATCTAATTAACATACTATCCCTTCAATACCTTGCAAAATCTGGTTCATCACCCCTCGGAATATGGCAGGGATGGAAGACACTCCAAATGGTAGCATATTAAATTGATATAGGCCTAGATGAGTATTTATAGTCAAGCATGACTTGGACTCCTCATCTAGTTCAAGTTGTAAGTAGGCATTCATAAGATCCAACTTTGAGAAGATCTGACCACCTGTCAGTGTTGTGAACAAATCTTCTAAATTTGGCAATGTATTGAGGAGATTACCCTCTAGAACCTGGTTTATGCTTACTTTATAATCACCACACAACTGAACAACAACAATGGGTGCAGCCCAATTACATAGATCTATCTTAGAGATAATGTTCTCAGTCTCTAGTCTTTTGAGTTCTTGCTCAACTTTCTCCTTGAGTGCATATGGTACGGGATGTGGCTTGCAGTAAACTGGTCTAGCGTCCTTTCTATACCCTGACACTCGTCTTGAAGCCTTGGATCGGACTGCCTGTTTCACAGAACACATTTGGATACTTCTTGATGACATCATCCTTTGATGCAAATCTCATTTCAACACGAAAAATCTCACTCCAATCCAGCTTCAGTGATCCCAACCAATTTCTCCCTAGGCTTGCTTCTGCCACTACTAAGAGAGGCAAGCTCTGTAATTGATCCTTGTATTTCACCGGTACGGTGATACGACCTGTCATGTATCTTACATTATTATATACAACTGTATCCTAACATGCTATACATGACTGTAATAAGATATGACCTGTAACCACCAGTATACCTTACCACCAGGGGTGCACTTGCAAGAGACAGGTATATAAGGACAGGTCTCAGGCAAGTGCAGAAATAAAGGTGCAGGTCCACTTTGGAGGGGGTACAGAGACGATTCACGAGATTGATTCCGGAGATGAGGGGGTTACCTTATGATGATAGATTGAGTAGACTGGGTCTTTACTCGTTGGAGTTCAGAAGGATGAGGGGTGATCTTATAGAAACATTTAAAATAATGAAAGGGATAGACAAGATAGAGGCAGAGAGGTTGTTTCCACTGGTAGGGGAGACTAGAACTCGGGGGCACAACTTCAAAATACGGGGGAGTCAATTTAAAACCGAGTTGAGAAGGAATTTCTTCTCCCAGAGGGTTGTGAATCTGTGGAATTCTCTGCCCAAGGAAGCAGTTGAGGCTAGCTCATTGAATGTATTCAAGTTACAGATAGATAGATTTTTAACCAATAAGGGAATTAAGGGTTACGGGGAGCGGGTGGGTAAGTGGAGCTGAGTCCACGGCCAGATCAGCCATGATCTTGTTGAATGGCGGAGCAGGCTCGAGCTGCTAGATGGCCTACTCCTGTTCCTAATTCTTATGTTCTTATGTCCAGAGTGACCTTGACTTCACTACATGTCTCGTGTGAATCTGTACTGAGGGGACAGGACTTTACAGTGGCGACGAGTTACGGGATTACCGAATCCACAGAATGGCGAACAACGGATCAGATGAAAAGTACAATGCGGGAGACAATTGGGAGGACTTTATAGAAAGGCTCCAGCAAAGCTTTGTAACCAAAGACTGGTTAGGTGACGATAAGGCAGACAAGAGAAGAGCCCATCTCTTGACCAACTGTGGCTCGAAAACATATGCTTCAATAAAGGATCTGTTGGCACCCGAGAAACCAGCAAGCAAGTCGTTTGAAGAATTGAGCACGCTGGTAAGAGACCACCTGAAGCCAGCGAGCAGCCTACACATGGCCAGACACAGGTTCTACAACTACAGACGCTGTGTGGGCCAGAGCATACCCGAATTCGTGGCGTAACTTCGGAGGTTGGCTAGTTTATGTGAGTTCTCCGATGAAATGAGGAGAGAAATGCTGAGAGACTTTTTCATTGAAGGAATAGGCCACGCAGGCATATTCCGAAAGCTCATACAGACCAAGAACCTGACCTTAGAGGCAGCAGCACTGGTTGCACAGACATTCTTGGTAGGGAAAGAAGAAACGAGGCTGATTTACAATGCAGGTACGACAACTAACGAAATAATGGAACAAGGAGTTCACAGCATTAGAAAAGCTGCTACCCCCACACACAGACAAAACCGGCAGAACAAGCTTTCGACAGCAAGCAGTGGCAACAGAAGCCATCAAGGGCCACAGGAACGGCCGTTCACACCTCATCAACCCACAATGCGAGCAATCAACTACAATCTGAGAGAAGCTCAAGAGAGATCAGCCAGACGCAGCTCATTCTTTGCAAGCAGTCTGTGCTGGAGGTGTGGGGGTGGGCACTCATCAAGGGGATGTCGATTTCAGCAGGCTGTTTGCAGAAATTGTGAATATACAGGGCATTTGGCCCGCATGTGCAAAAAAACGGCAGCTCGGCTGGTATACAAATCGGATGGGTCGGAAAGCGGACCAGAAGATGGTGGGGACAGTACCCGGGACACCGGTGTACAGCAGGTCAACACGATCAATGGCCGCTGCTCCTACAACAGGATGCCTCCTATAATGATGAGGGTCCTACTCAACGGGATATCTGTCAACATGGAGCTGGATACGGGAGCGAGTCAATCTCTCATGGGCGCTCAACAATTTGAACAACTGTGGCCGCATAAAAGAGACAGACCAAAACTCACAAGGGTCGACACCACACTAAGGACCTATACCAAAGAAATCGTACCAGTCCTCGGCAGCACCATGCTCTCTGTCACACACAAAGGGACAGTGAACCGACTTCCCCTGTGGATTGTCCCTGGAGACCCCCCAGCACTGCTGGGGAGAAGCTGGCTGGCAAAACTAAACTGGAAATGGGATGATGTCCATGCCATGTCATTAGAGGAACGGACCTCCTGCTCAACAGTTATAAAGCGATTTGAACATCTCTTTCAGCCAGGTGCGGGCACTTTCAAAGGGGCCAAAGTCAAAATCTACATCACACAGGATGCTAGACCAGTCCATCACAAGGCCAGAGCTGTATCCTATGTGATGAGGGAAAAGATTGAACACGAACTAGACAGGCTTCTGCGGGAAGGCATTATATCACCTGTGGATTTTAGCGACTGGGCAAGTCCCATCGTCCCAGTCATGAAGCCTGATGGATCCGTACGAATCTGTGGGGACTACAAATCTACCTTAAACAGAGTCTCCCTTCAGGACCAGTACCTGCTGCCCAGAGTGGGGGACTTATTTGCTACATTGGCTGGAGGTAAACTTTTCTCAAAATTAGACCTCACATCTGCGTATATGATGCAAGAATTGACCGAGGAATCCAAGCTACTCACCACCATCAACACACATTGAGGCCTTTTCATGTACAATCGATGCCCATTCGGCATCAGGTCGGCAGCTGCCATATTCCAGCGCAACATGGAGAGTCTGCTCAAGTCCATCCAGGGGACGGTTGTATTTCAAGACGACATACTTATCACGGGCAGGGACACCGACTCCCATCTCCGTAATTTGGAGGAAGTACTAAAGCGGTTGGATCGGGTAGGCCGACGAGTCAAGAAATCCAAGTGCCTGTTTCTCGCACCCGAGGTTGAATTTTTGGGCAGAAGGATTGCCGCTGATGGAATCCGCCCAACAGAGTCCAAAACAGAAGCAATTCGCCTGGACCCAGGCCCCGGAATGTCTCAGAACTGCACGCCTTTCTCGGGCTACTCAATTACTTTGAGAACTTTATGCAGAATTTAAGAATGCTGCTGGAGCCTCTCCACGTGCTACTCTGGAAGGGGTGCGATTGGTTTTGGGGGACGCCCAGGAACACGCCTTCAATAAGGCACTCAACCTTCTGTGTTCCAACAGTGTTTTCACTTTGTTTGACCGAGGTCAAAAGCTAGTTCTCACATGCGATGCGTCAGCGTATGGGGTCGGGTGCGTTTTGCAACATGTCAATAGTGTGGGCAAATTACAACCCATAGCTTATGGCTCCAGGTCACTTTCGCGGGCGGAGCGCAGGTACGGAATGGTAGAGAAGGAGGCGCTCGCGTGCGTGTACTGTGTCAAAAAGATGCACCAATACCTTTTCGGGGCCAAGCTCGCTTTTGAAACCGACCACAAGCCCCTCACGTCCCTCCTATCCGAGAGCAAGGCAATAAACGGCAACGCCTCGGCGCGAATTCAACGGTGGGCACTCATGCTGGCGTCCTACAACTACACAATAAGGCACAGACCAGGCACAGACAACTGTGCCGACGCGCTCAGCAGGCTACCCCTGGCGACCACGGAAGGGTCTGACGAACAGGACTGTGAGATAGTCATGGCAATCAATGCCTTTGAGTCCACAGGTTCGCCCATGACGGCTCGCCAAATCAGAGCCTGGACGGCCAGCGACCCCATGTTATCCTTAATAAAAAGATGTGCCCTAACCGGTGACAGGACAGAGGCTCATGATGCCTGCCCCGAGGAATTAAAACTCTTTCACAGGCGCATGCGTGAGCTATCACTACAAGCAGACTGCCTGATGTGGGGCAGCCGAGTAGTCATGCCTCTGCGAGGCAGAGAGGCATTTGTCCGTGAGCTCCACCGCGAGCACCCGGGGATCGATCTCATGAAGGCCATAGCCAGATCCCACGTCTGGTGGCCTGGTATTGACGCGGACTTGGAGCTCTGCGTCCGAAGGTGCACCATTTGTGCCCAACTCAGCAATGCCCCCAGGGAGGCTCCACTGAGCCCCTGGCCCTGGCCTACCAAACCGTGGTCGCAGGTGCACGTAGACTATGCGGGCCCATTCATGGGCAAAATGTTCCTCGTAGTTGTAGATGCATTTTCAAAGTGGATCAAATGCACCATTTTAAACTCGAGCACAACCTCCACCACTGTGGAGAGCCTCGCAACCATGTTTGCAATGCACGGAATCCCTGACACATTGGTCAGTGACAATGGTCCGTGCTTCACCAGCGCAGAATTCCAAGACTTTATAATTGACCACGGCATAAATCACGTCAAGACGGCACCGTTCAAGCCGGCCTCCAACGGCCAGGCGGAAAGAGCAGTGCAAATCATTAAACAAGGCATGCTTAAAATCCAAGGTCCCATGCTGCAGGGGAGTGAAGTTTATCTATGTTAAAGGTGCTGTATAAATGCAAAATATTGTCGTTGGGTGTTAAAAAAATTTGGGTGGGGGGTTGAAAATGTCCCTTTTTATAGTCCTGTTAGCGCCTCCGGGGGGCGCTAACGGGGCACAAAGATGTTTTCGCCCGGGGGAGGGGGTGCTACCACCTCCCGAGAAATTACCCCGGAGGTTTGGGGGGTGCAGTCCTGGCAGCGCCGCACCCCGCGGTTAGCAGCTAGGGTCAGTGCACAAGCAGCGATGACATGATCAGTGTGTGCACCGACCCCTCACCTCCCCACACCGACCCCTTAACGCCCCACAAGGGAAATTGCCCCATGGGCGGATGTCAACGCCAGCTCCGCGGGTCGCGAAACTGGCGAACATCCGCTCCTGCTGCTCTGCTTAAAAGGGAGGCCTGCAGCACTCGGGCCACCACCTTTGTTGGTCAGCCAACTCTTGGGTCTGCCTGACCATGGCAGCCCTAGCGGGAACCAGGGCACCATCGTGCAACCCGGCACTCCGTTTTGGGTGCCGGGACACTGGCTCGGTCTCACGCGTCCCTGGTGGCCACCAACGAGCAATGCAGAGTGCGCAGCAGCCCTCCTTTTTAAAGGAGTAGGAAGGGACATTGTAGCACGTCAGCCCTGGGAGCGCCCCTCTAAGGAAGCTTCCTATGAGGGGCGTGAGGCCCAATTCCACATCGGGGGCGGGACTTCCGGGCCGGGTGATAAGAGTCCCGGCCTCGGAAGATTAGTGCCCCCAATCGGGATGCAGGGCAATTTCACCCCCTTTAACTATTGTGGGTGTGCATTACGTAAATCAGGTGCCGAAATTGCCCTCCGCCCGAAACGGGGTGCACGCACCACATTTTAGCGTCCCTTCCCGCCAAGATGGATGGGGTGGTGTTTAAAGCAAAATTCAGCTTTTTCTGGCCCAAAACGGAGCGGAGTGGTAATGACTGAGGTAATGGACTGATTTCAACAGTGCTGCAGCAGAGTGGCGTTTGAACCACAAAATTCTGCTCCTAACCAATTGATGCTAACAATAGAACTGCTCCCTGGCCTTCTTAAAGGGCAGGTTTTGCAGATGTGCCTTGACTTCGTTCTGACTTGCTTGAGAGGAGATGGCTGTAAGGGGAGGTTTGAGGAGGGCCAGCCACTTCAGCGATGCAGAACTCGAGACTCTTATCGAAGGTGTGGAGGGAAGGAGGCAGCTACTCTTCCCTGACAGTGATGGGAGACCAAGTAGGAACGGCTTCACAAATTCCTGGAGGGAGATTGCGGAGGAGGTTTCGGGCACCTCCATTCACCAGCAGATCCCCAGCCAATGCAGGAACAGGCTAACCGATCTTATTCAACTGATGGAAATGAGTAGATGTTCCCCTAACTCCTCACATTACATCTGCCACACTCTCCTTCACCTTAACTTGTTTCTCACCAACACTAAGTAGCTGAAGTGCCTGTTGCTTGCTCGGCCTGTATGTGTGCACACTCACAATGGAGGATCGCTTGCATCTGAGATTCACAGCTGCATGTAATGGACCCACACTTGTACTCATTGCCGAAGCCTCTGAAAACTGACACTTACCTACCCTTCGATGCTTTGCAGGTCAAGGTGGCGCACAACCGTGGCCAGCAACAAGCCACTGATGAGGGCGAGTCCCAAAATGTCCAGCTCACTGATATGGAGGAGAGGGTGCAGTGGCTAGTCGGCACGCACGTTGGACACCTTATGGCTGGTGGTCGCTCCAATGGCGCTGGGGACAGCATGCGTAAGTGAAGGCCTTTGTGCAATGCCATCTCTCCCTCACAGTGCAATGGCCTACCTGGTTATTGCTTATGCTTCTGTGCAAGCTGTTTGTTGCATGGTGCAATGCAGCACCTCACCATCATGGCACCCCTTCTCCCATTTATGATTCCAGATGAGACCTCGAGTGTCAGCATGAGCGACGCAGAGACCCTTGGACCGACTGGCAGCCACAGTCAGGAGGAGACATTTGACACCCTCGATGATCTTGGCAGCATCTCGGATGAGGGAGATGGAGAGGAGAAGAGCTCCGCCAGCAACACCGCGTCACTGCTTCATACAGTCCCACGCACCAGCTCAAATACTGGTGGTCCGCGGTCGGGTATTTCAGATTTAGGACAGGAGTCTGCACTGGGTGAAGCACCAGGGCCTAGTGGGCTGCAGCATGGTGAAGGGCAAAGGAAACCTTGGGTGCCATTTCTCCAGGGGGCGAACTCGCAGCCGAGTCCTGCTGAGGAGGACTCAGACGAGCCCATCAATGTTAGGGCTTATGAGCAAAGGATGGAGGCCACGCATTCCGAGTTCTTGGTGACAATGCAAGCGGTGCCCGAGAGGCTGTCACAAGTGGTGAGGAGCGTGAAGGTGTCTGTCTCCCGCATTGTGGACAGCTCTGCGCACATCATGGGGACCATCAATGGTGGACTCCCAGAGTGACTGTGTGGATCCAGCTGCGAAGATGCATCTCTTGGCGGAGGTGACAGCTGCCATTGCAGCACAGGGGCGAGGGAGCGAGTGTGGCTATGCATCTTTGGACAGGCTGCCCTGGAAGCTCAGAATACTCTCATGCACTCTGGGCAACAGAGCACGGAGCGTCTGACTGATATCATCTCTGATGGCTTCCTGAGTGTGGCTGCTCTCATGCAGACTCAGCTGGAAGCGACGTGAGATCTGACTGCTGCCATTGCGACTGGGTCCACCACAGTCCACCGGGGGCCTAAGGTTCCACTCCACCCGCCGACCTGTGCTGCAGCAGCTTGGTGGGGGAGGTGGGGTTCTGCCCCGGGGGAGTGGCGCTGTCTCCTCGGACCAGGATACTGATGTGGGCTCTCTGGTTCTCAGCAGGCCTGAGCCGAGAATAAAAACAGAAAATGCTGGATATCTCAGCAGGTCAGGCAGCATCTGTGGAGAGGAAGCTGAGTTAACGTTTCGGGTCGATGACCCTTCGTCAGAACTGGAGAGCGTTCGGAAAGAACAGATTCTTAACAAGCACTGAAAGGGGGAGGGGAAGAAAGAACAAAAGGGAAGGTCTGTGATAGGTTGGAAGACAGGAGAGATTAGAGAGAGAAAAGGGTTGATGGCTTAAATTCAAATGATAATGCCAGGAGTTAGAAAAACATTAGTCAAGATAGGGTGTGAATGGTGTGATAATGACCAGCTGCCATTAGAGACAAGGAGAAAAATAGAAAGAAAGAAACAGGCTCTGAGGGGGAGGTGGGGCAGGGAGGGAGCATAAGATCGGCAGCGGTTACGCTCTGAAATTTTTGAACTCGATCTTAAGTCCAGAAGGCTGTAAAATACTTAAACAAAAGTTGAGGTGCTGTTCCTCAAGCTTGCATTGAGCTTCGTTGGAACAGTGTAGGAGACCGAGGACAGAGAGGTCAGAGTGAGATTGGAGCGGGGAATTAAAGTGACAGGCGACTGGAAGCTCAGGAACATATTTACAGACTGAACGGAGGTGTTCCACAAAGCGGTCACCCAATCTATGCTTGTTCTCCCCAATGTAGTGGAGACCACATCATGAGCAGCGAATACAGTATACTAAATTGAAAGAAGTACAAGTAAATCGCTATTTCACCTGGAAGGAGTCTTTGGGGCCCTGGATAGTGAGAAGGGAGGAGGTGAAAAGGCAGGTGTTGCATCTCCTGCGCTTGCAAGGAAAGGTGCCGTGGGAAGGGGAGGGAGTGCTGGGGGTGATTGCAGAATGGTCCAGGGTGTTCCGGAGCGAGCGGTCCCTTCAGAATGCTGAGAGGGGAGGGGAGGGAAAGATTTGATTGGTGGTGGGATCACGCTGGAGGTGGTGGAAATGACGGAGGATGACCCGTTGAATGTGGAGGCTGGTGGGGTGAAAGGTGAGAACAATGGTTCTGAGATGGAGGGGAAGGGGTGAGAGCAAAGGTGTGGGAAATAGAACTGACAGGGTCGAGGGCCATGTTAACCATGGTGGGGAGGAATCCTCTGTTGAGGAAAAAGGAAGACATGTCAGAGGCACTCGTGTGAAAGGAGGCATCGTCAGAGCAGATGTGACGGAGACAGAGAAACGGGGAGAATGGAATGGAGTCCTTACAGGATGTGGGGTGGGAGGAAGTGTAGTCCAGGTAGCTGTGGGAATCAGTGGGCTTATAGTGGATACTGGTCAAAAGCCTATCTCCAGAGATGGAGACGGAGAAATAGAGGCAGGGAAGGGAAGAGTCGGAGATGGACCATGTGAAGGAGAGGGAAGGGTGGAAATTGGATGGAGAGTAGGAAACGGCACCGATACAGTCATCAATGTACTGGAAAAAGAGGTGAGGGAGGGGACCCAAGTAGGACTGGAACAAAGAATGTTCCACATATCCCATGAAACGTCAGGCATAGCTAGGACCCTTGCGGGTTCCCATAGCAACACCTTCAATTTGGAGAAAGTGAGTGGTGTTAAAGAAGAAGTTGTTCAATGTGAGAACAAGTTCAGCCAGGCGAAGGAGGGCGGTGGTGGATGGGGACTGGTTGGGCTTCTGCTCGAGGAAGAAGCGGAGCGCCCTCAGACCATCCTGGTGGGGGATGGAAGTGTAGAAGGATTGGATGTCCATGGTGAAAAGTAGATGGTTGAGGCCGGGAAACTGGAAACTGTTGAAGTGACGGAGGGCGTCGGAGGAGTCGCGGATGTAGGTGGGAAGAGAGTGGACAAGGGGAGTAAAAATAGAGTAGAGATAGAAAGAAATAAGTTCTGTTGGCCAAGAATAGACTGAAACGATGGGTCTGAGCCGAGACCTGCCGCTCCGCAATTGCTGCCATCCATGGCATCGCCCCAGCCACTTGCGACTGTAGGCGCAGAGGAGGATGCAGCCCAGTCTGCACCGGCCCTTCCAGGGCCAGAGCTGGTCGAAGGTGTCCGAAAAGGACATCTGTAGCTTCCTCTACTGACACACAGCAGCCTTCCCAAAGCCATGAGGAAGCCACAGGGGAGACACTGTGGTGCAGTGTAAGGATACGGCTGCATGAGGGGTAATAAGGAGTTGCACAAGTGTGATAATTAATTATGTGAATGTTTTGGAAACCCATTGTTTTGGTTCTAATAAATCTTTATGTTGTGTTTGGAATTTCTGATGTGGTCTCTCATTTAACTGTGCAGGAATGATGTGTCAGAGGGCTCACAGGTTGGCCCGTGGACATGGCCAGATTCAGGCTCAGTTGGGCATTGAGTTAAGTGAAACGCACAGCAATGAGACGGCTTTGTGCCTCCCTTGCAGGGTCACGATGGCGACACCGCTTCCTGCGTGGCCGCCCAATCACATCCTCCTCCTCCTCCACAGGTGTCACTGCTGCCTCGTCCTCCAATGGCTGTGCCCCCATGATGGCCAGGTTGTGGAGCATGCAACACATCATCACGAATATGGAGACACGCACAGGTGAGTACTTCAGCACACCCCCTGAGCAGTCTAGGCAATGGAATCTCTGTTTGAGAATGCCAATAGTGTGTTCGATGATGGTCCTGGTGGCCGTCAGACTCTCATTGTACGCGAGCTATGCAGCAGTTCTAGGATTGCGCAGAGGAATCATGAGCCAAGTGCTCAGTACGTAGCTCTTGTCACCCAGGAACCAGCCGCAATCTTTATTGGGCCCAGTGAAGTCTGACGCTCCCTGGTCATAGGGAAGGAGATGTAATCGGCCCCCCCTCCTATACAGAGCATCTGTGACCTCCCATATCGATGTATGGACTACAAACTGTGAGATGTTGCAGATGTCCACAGTGGCAGCTTAGAAGGACTCAGTCGCATAAACGTTCATGGCAATAGTAACCTTGGAGGCCACGCTCAGGGCTGTCCTCACCCGTGTTTGCGGCTCCAAGTCTGCCTGTGGGAGATTGCAGAGCTGCGTCACTACGTCCTTGCAGAATCTTAGTCTGCGCAGGCACTGATCATCATTCAGGTCCCTGTATGAGAATTGGTGATGGAAGTTCCCTTTGTCGATATGGCCGTGTGCCCCCACATCTGTGCAGCCGTCTTGCTCTCTGTTGTGGGTCATTGGCTCCTCCACCTGTGCAGGCTGCTGCTGCCAAACATCTGCCTACGCTGCAGGATGCCTCCTCTCCTGGGGGATCCATGTACCTCACTCTCCCCTTGCTAAGGGCCTTCCTGTGGCATCTCTCTGGCCTCCCCTCAGTCGCCACCTCCCTGGCCCTCTCCATGCTGGGCCGCTATGATAACTGCGGCCCTGGCCCGCTGCCTCTGCAGACATTGGATCCGGAGCCACCTTCTCCTGCGTGCCTCGGCGGCACGCACAATGTGCAGAAGGTGTTGGCCTGCCAGCGCTGCCCCCATTTCCAACCCCTCCCTAAGCCCAGCCTCCTCGAAGTGGTTTCCCTGTTCTGGTTCTGCAGGTGGAGGCGCCTCCAGCACTCGCAAACAATCGTGCACTGTATCCTTTTACTACTTCTCAAACAACGGGAAAAAGTCGCCGACACAAAATCAACACAAACCAACACACCTTTAAGGCACTCGGGCGGTGTGCATCAGGAACTAGGCACCAGCTGAAAAAATCCAACTCTTGGCACCGCCGAGCGGTTGGAAGATTTTTATAGCGGAATGGGGCTTCTGGCCCGGGATCTCGTGGTATCGCACTTAGGAGTGCTGGCCAGCACCGCCGCTGAACTGGAGGGGAAATGGTGCGGTGATAGTCACCGCCGGAAAACCACGGAAGGGCAATTGAGAGATCAGCGGCCATTACACGAAAAGTTGGCGACCACTCCACTCCGCAGCATGGCCGCCGATTTGCGGTGGTAGCAGGCCTTAAGGAAAGAGGCAATTTCGGCTCCCGGGAGTGATGCACAACAAATATTTGTCAAGGAACCAGACGAACTCTTAATCTCTTTACTTAACTCAGTGTCAAGGAAGCATCTGCAGTTCAATGCCCAGTGCACACCCAGGAGTTAATGATGCCTAGATTTAGCTTGCCGAGCTGTCTTGCATCAATCAGTTCAGATAATTTACCAAAGTAGCCTCTAATTTACCCCATCAACCTCCAAATACACAAGCTGCTGAATGATTTAAAATAACTCTTTCTTATCAAATCATCAAAGAAAAATGCAGATAACAAATCATATACTAACAGATGGCATGGAAATAATTCGTCGATATGGTTAACTAACAAAATGAATAATAGAGAATATAAACGCAGTTCAGTGATAGCACAATAATTCAGCATGAACTGGTTTGCTGTTTATCAATTTACGACTGAGATTGATATATGTTGGTGAGATTAATTTAGGATTGGACTCCTTCGATACCTGACAAGTTAACATAGAAACATAGAAACATAGAAAATAGGTGCAGGAGTAGGCCATTCGGCCCTTCGAGTCTGCACCACCATTCAATCAGATCATGGCTGATCATTCCCTCAGTACCCCTTTCCTGCTTTCTCTCCATACCCCTTGATCGCATTAGCAGTAAGGGCCATATCTAACTCCCTCTTCAATGTATCCAATGAACTGGCATCAACAACTCTCTGCGGCAGGGAATTCCACAGGTTAACAACTCTCTGAGTGAAGAAGTTTATCCTTATCTCAGTCCTAAATGGTCTACCCCTTATCCTAAGACTGTGTCCCCTGATTCTGGACTTCCCCAACATCGGAAACATTCTACCCGCATCTAACCTGTCCCATCCCGTCAGAATCTTATATGTTTCTAAGAGATCCCCTCTCATCCTTCTAAACTCCAAAGTATAGAGGCCCAGTTGATCCAGTCTCTCCTCATATGTCAGTCCAGCCATCCCGGAAATCAGTCTGGTGAACCTTAGCTGCACTCCTTCAATAGCAAGAACATCCTTCCTCAGATTAGAAGACCAAAACTGAACACAATATTCCAGGTGAGGCCTCACTAAGGCCCTGTACAACTGCAGTAAGACCTCCCTACTACTATACTCAAATCCCCTAGCTATGAAGGCCAACATACCATTTGCCTTCCTCACCGCCTGCAGTATCTGTATGCCAAATTTCAATGACTGATGTACCATGACACCCAGGTCTCATTGCATTTCCCCTTTTCCTAATTTGCCACCATTCAGATAATATTCTGTCTTTGCGTTTTTGCCCCCAACGCAAATAACCTCACATTTATCCACATTATACTGCATCTGCCATGCATTTGCCCACTCATCTAACCTGTCCATGTCACCCTGCAGCCTCTTAACGTCCCCCTTACAGCTCTCACTGCCACCCAGTTTAGTGTCATCTGCAAACTTGGAGATATTACACTCAGTTCCTTCATCTCAATCATTGATGTATATTGTAAAGAGCTGGGGTCCCAGCATTGAGCCCTGCGGCACTCCACTAGTCACTGCCTGCCATTCTGAAAAGGACCCATTTATCCTGACTCTCTGCTTCCTGTCTGCCAACCAGTTCTCTATCCACGTCATTAAATTACCTCCAATACCATGTGCTTTGATTTTGAACACCAATCTCTTGTGTGGCACCATGTCAAAAGCCTTTTGAAAGTCCAAATACGCCACATTCACTGGTTCTCTCTTGTCCACTGTACTAGTTACATCCTCAAAAAATTCCAGAAGATTTGTCAAGCATGATTTCCCCTTCACAAATCTATGTTGACCTGGACCGATCCTGTCACTGCTTTCCAAATGCGCTGCTATTTCATCCTTAATAATTGATTCCAACATTTTCCCCAATACTGATGTCAGGCTAACCAGTCTATAATTACCCGCTTTCTCTCTCCCTCCCTTTTTAAAAAGTGGTGTTACATTAGCTACCCTCCAGTCCATAGGAACTGACCCAGAGTTGATAGACTGTTGGAAAATGATCACCAATGCATCCACTATTTCTAGGGCCACTTCCTTAAGTACTCTGGGATGCAGACTATCAGGCCCCGGAGATTTATCGGCCTTCAATCCCATCAATTTCACTAACACAGTTTCCCGCCTGATAAGGATATCCTTCAGTTCCTCCTCACTAGACTCTCGGTCGCCTAGTACTTCCGGAAGGTTAATTGTGTCTTCCTTCATGAAGACAGAACCAAAGTATTTGTTCAATTGGTCTGCCATTTCTTTGGTCCCCATTATAATTTCACCTGAATCAGACTGCAAGGGACCTATGTTTGTCTTCACTAATCTTTTTCTCTTCACATATCTATAGAAGCTTTTGCAGTCAGTTTTTATGTTCCCTGCAAGCTTCTTCTCGTACTCTATTGCCCCCCTCTTAATTAAACCCTTTGTCCTCCTCTGCTGAATTCTAAATTTCTCCCAGTCGTCAGGTTTGCTGCTTTTTCTGGCCAATTTATATGCCTCTTCCTTGGATTTAACACTATCCTTAATTTCCTTTGTTAGCCACAGTTGAGCCACCTTCCCCATTTTATTTTTACTGCAGACAGGGATGTACAATTGCTGAAGTTCATCCATGTGATCTTTAAATGTTTGCCATTGCCTATTCACTGTCAACCCTTTAAGTATCGTTTGCCAGTCTATTCTAGCCAATTTATGCCACAAACCATCGAAGTTACCTTTCCTTAAGTTCAGGACCTTAGTTTCTGAATTAACTGTGTCACTCTCCATTTTAATAAAGAATTCTACCATGTTATGGTCACTCTTCCCCAAGTGGCTTCGTACAACAAAATTGCTAATTAGTCCTTTCTCATTACACATCACCCAGCCTAGGATGGCCAGCTCCCTAGTTATTCCTCGACATATTGGTTTAGAAAACCATCCCTAATATACTCCAGGAAATCCTCCTCTGCCACATTGCTACCAGTTTGGTTAGCCCAATCTATATGTAGATTAAAGTCACCCATGATAACTGCTGCATCTTTATTGCACACATCCCTAATTTCTTGTTTGATGCTGTCCCCAACCTCACTAGTACTGTTTGGTGGTCTGTACACAATTCCCACTAGTGTTTTCTGCCCTTTGGTATTCCGTAGCTCCACCCATACCGATTCCACATCATCCAAGTTAATGTCCTTTCTTACTGTTGCATTCATTTCCTCTTTAACTAGCAATGCCACCCCGCCTCCTTTTCCTTTCTGTCTATCCTTCCTAAATGTTGAATACCCCTGGATGTTGAGTTCCCAGCCTTGGTCACCCTGGAGCCATGCCTCCGTGATGCCAATTATATCATACCCGTTAACAGCTATCTGCGCAGTTAATTCGTCCACCTTATTCCGAATACTCCTCGCATTGAGGCACAGAGCCTTCAGGCTTGTCTTTTTAACACACTTTGCCCCTTTTGAATAACAACAATAGATAGCCAGTCTATTGGATAGATTAGAGTCTTATGTGTTGGTAATTAGCAATAATTCCAGACTTTATGCCACCTCATCCTTATGAGTTGGCATGGATTAACTGATTGTCTCACCTTCCTCTGAGAGGATGTTAGCCTTCTTAAACATCAAAGTGATGTGACTCCATTTATAGAGGTGCTATCCATTCCCATTCGATATGTCATGCTTCCTACATGGTTACTGCTTGTACTATTACAAGGTGTGCCACCAGAGGGCACTGCAGTGGGAGACTTGTAAGTTGTCTGTACAGGTGTGCCTGGCTTAGTATAAAAGGCAGGCCACCATGTGTGATCCTCACTCTGGAGTTACATTAAATGAACTAAGGTCACTACAGTTCAAGCACAACACATTGCCTCGTGGTGTCATTTTCAGAGCATCTGAAGACATAACAATTGGCGACGAGATTACAGACCTTCACGCGAAAATGGCTAACTTTGGTACATTGCAGCAGTTCGCTGATGGTGATGATTGGGACGCCTTTGTGGAGAGGCTCGACCATTTCTTCACAGCAAACGACCTGGCAGGCAACAATCTGGCCACAGTGGCTGATAAGCGCAGAGCTATCCTGCTAACCAGTTGTGGCCTCACCGTCTATAGCCTCGTCAGGGACTTGCTGGCACCAGCGAAGACAATGACCAAGACATACAAGGAGCTTGTAACGCTGATACAAGAACAACTCAAGCCCAAAGCGAACATCTTCACAGCCAGACACCGGTTTTATACACACCGACAGCCCAAAGGCCAGGAAATCGCGAAATATGTTGCAGACCTCAGGAGGTTGGCAGCACCGTGTGATTTCGGCGAACACCTTACCGAAGTGCTGTGGGATATCTTTGTCATCGAATCAGCCATGAGGGCCTTCTTCATAAGCTACTCTCTGCGGATACCACAGTCACACAGCAGAAGGCCATCTCCGTGAGCCAAACATTCATAACCTTGACCTGTGGCTCTAGGCGGATGACTCATCCTCAGGACTCAAACCCAGCAAGTACTGTGCACAGAATGGCGCCTTTTAGAGACTGGACTGTAGAACGTGAATCTTCTCAGGGGAGAGAGAACAGGCCCCTGAGTTCCTTAACTCAGAGTCCGCCGAGGGGGGCTAATCGAGTAGCACTATGCTGGAGTTGTGGAGGGAATCACAGGGCTCACCAGAGCCGTTTCAAAGACTACCTGTGTAAAGACTGCAGCACCAAGGGCCACCTCCAGTGAATGTGTAAAAGAAATTTGACTCACTGTGTTGATGAAGAGTCTGCAGACGGCCATGAATCCAGCATGGATTATGAAGCGATAGTCTGAGAGGCAGCTCAGCCTCACGATGAGGTATATAGCACCACCGAATGTTCTCCGTTGAGAATGGAAGTCGAGATAAATGGCATTCCAGTCTTCATGGAAGTGGATATGGGGGCGAGTCTATCAGTAATGAATCTAGAAGCCTTTGAGAGGCTATGGGACAATCATCCTGAACGACCCAAGTTGGTCCCGGTTCAGGCAAAGCTGCACATCTACACCGATGAACCTATCCCAGTCATTGGTAGTGCAGATGTAAAGGTACCCCATGACGGTGCGGCGCACAAGTTACTCCTGTGGATTGTTGCAGGTGATGGACCAATGCTACTCGGAAGAAGGTGGATGGAAAAGATCCATTGGAGCTGGGAAGATTTCATCCCTCCAACTATCGACGTCCTCCGCGCTCAGAGGCAAAACAAGCCCTCACCTGAGGATGGATCCGGCACCAGAGAGCAGACCAGTACAGCACCCGAGGTACAGACCGCTCAGCACGACTGTGTGGAGATGATCCAGTTGAGACGACCCGAACACACTTTCCGGGCTCCAGTGACAGGACTCCGGAGGAAAAAAATTGGATCCAGAGGCGACTTCCCAGCCTCGGTGGCAGAAACCGGGGAGAAGAGGATCACAGCAGTCGACATCATGGACAGAAGAAAGATGGCGCCCAAACCATGAGGTGAGGCGCTGAAGAAAAAGATGGCGGCGGCCAGACCACGAGGTGCAGCGCTGATGGAGCAACACGTGATACCAAGCGAAGAAGAGGATTGGGGTAAAGATAGCAAGGCTCTCTTAAAGGAGGCCTGAACTCACCACACTTAAAGGGACAGCTCCACATTTTCAATCTATGTAATAGCAACTGTGAGTTAGATGTAAAATGTGTAATTGATGATCAGAGTTGTGTACATGCAATAAGCAAAGAAAAGTCGCGCGATTGCAATCGGAGCTACAGGTTATTTACAATGAGTAATGAAACGTTGTGCGATGTAGGATTTCAACTGCATACAATCAATGCAGCGGGCAAACACCCATCGGGAGCACACAGGTCCAGCGATCTACCTAATGCTGTAGCCTGCGTCCCTGGGACCAGAGTGATGCACCACAGAGTGTGGCCACAAGCAACTAATATAGACAAGCTGCAGAGCAAGCGATCTCAGGAGGGCAACGGCACCGGTATCGATACCCTGGCCCCAATTGGCTCCACCTCTCAAGCACCCGATGGCATCAACCGCCACGAGCCTGAAAGAGCAAACCACGCTATCGCCACTAAGGCCCCAACCAGGAATGAAGAGTCACCCGCAATGGTTCGCCCAAATGGGACTGGGACCAGCCAGGATCCCAAACCAAACCACGCCCAGGCAAGCAAGTCAGCAGTTCCCTGTGCACTGCTAGACGACTGCTCCTCAGGGAGCAGCAGCAACCTGGGGTGCATGGAGAGGACAGGGAGGTCACAGGCATCTGTGAACTTGCCCGACCCTAGGAGCAATGGCAAAAGCCCCGAGAGCAGGCAACTTGAGCCAACCGGGTTCCTACTGCCAGCACTGGGCACCGCGCCGCCACCAGACTACCTGGACACCATCCAGCAGTTCTGGCACTAGTTTGTCCTCATGCACCGGTGCTGACCCCAGCACTGACTCCAAGTATATATCTCACCATTCAAATGGATTTGCCTCACTACGGTACCATGAATGTAATACTGTAAATGCAAATTTTTTTGGGACTTGAATGTATATGAATGTAATGAGCCAACAGCACAATCTGCATGTGGGGGGGAGGGGAGAGAATGGAGTGGTCATGGACGCACAAACAGAAACCACCAGCACCTCTACTGCCAACAAAACACCACCTACTCACCCAAGGTGGAAACGACCCTCCAAGGGCCAACCAGATAGAGCTAAGCCCAGAGCACAGTCAATGCAAAGGCGATTTGCACTAAGGACTTGGGGGAGAGTGATGTCATGTATCCGACATGGTTACTGCTTGTGCTACTACAAGGTGTGCCAACAGAGGGCATTGCAGTGGGAGACTTGTAGGTTACCTGTATCGATGTGCCAGGCCTAGTATAAAATGCAGGCCACCATGTGTGATCCTCACTTTGGAGTTACATTAAATGGACTAAGGTCACTACAGTTCAAGTACAACACATTGTCTCGTGGAGTCATTATCAGAGCATCTGAAGACATTACAAGATCCTTTGCTCCAGGGAAAATCCACCTTGCATGTGGTAGCTGTATCTGGACAGGTTGGTTTAAATCTCACCTCCATTGGTCTCAGGGAAACTTATGCATCTGATACAACCTCTCTCTCTCTACCTAGGATGCATTTCCCACCTTTTTCAGAGATACCCTTCTATATAAACTAGATAAAGACTAACAGAATATGACCTAAAGAACTAAGAAAATCCAGAACTGAATTGAATTGAACTTAACTCTTGAACTGAGTTTTTCTTACCGTTAATAAACCATCTTATATATATCCTTGATTTTCAAAGAAACCGCGTCAATTCAGTTGACCAACCTGAGTGTCACATGTATTAGAACAGTTCACTTAATTTTTGTTCCAATCACCTCACACAACCGAGTACTTCTGATAACCTCAGGTTAACAATGCATCAGTACGCAGACAAGGCCAATTTCACTTCCTTGACTTTCAGTCTTCGTTTATCAAAGAACTCCACGATGCTCTTTCCAATAAGGAGTGATATGCTTATATTTCCTATCAAGTTATCTCTAGGCCTGTTGCTTTTATAGCCTAAAGGAGATAAATGGGTATGAGGTAAAAGCCAAGAAAATGCCTTTGAGAAAGGTAGGAAGCTGTTATGTTCAAACAAATTGCTTGTGTTGTACGATCCATGTAAGCGTTTGGTACTAGCATGTGATGCGTCGTCGTACGTTCGGGTGTGTATTGCAACAAGCTAATGAATTTGGGAAATTGCAACCGGTTGCTTATGCATCCAGAAGTCTGTCTAAGGCCGAGAGGGCCTACAATATGATCGAAAAAGAAGAATTAGCGTGTGTTTACGGGGTAAAAAAATGCATCAATATTTGTTCGGGCTCAAATTTGAATTGGAAACCGACCATAAGCCGCTTATATCCCTCTTTTCGGAAAGCAAGGGGATAAATATGAATGCATCGGCCCACAGCCAGAGATGGGCGCTCATGTTGTCCACATATAACTACGCCATCTGCCACAGGCCAGGCACAGAAAACTGTGCTGATGCTCTCAGTAGGCTGCCATTGCCCACCACAGGGGTGGAGATGGCACAGCCCGCAGATTTAGTTATGGTAATGGAAGCATTCAAGAGTGAGCAATCACCTGTTATCGCCCAACAGATTAGAACCTGGACAAGCCAGGACTCCTTACTGTCCTTAGTAAAAAACTGTGTGCTCCACGGGAGTTGGTCTACTGTCCTGTTAGAGATACAGGAAGAAATAAAGCTGTACCAGCGGTGCAAAGATGAAATGTCTATATAGGCAGACTGCCTCCTATGGGGTAATCAAGTAGTGGTGCCAAAAAAGGGCAGGGACACTTCCATTAGTGATCTCCACAGCACCCACCCAGGCATCGTAATGATGAAAGTGATAGCCAGATCCCACATGTGATGGCCCGGTATCGATGCAGACTTAGAGTCCTGCATGCACAAATGTAATACATGTTCACAGATAAGCAAAGCACCCAGGGAGGCGCCACTAAGTTTATGGTCCTGACCCTCCAAACCGTGGTCCAGGGTCCATGTCGACTATGCAGGCCCATTCTTGGAAAAAATGTTCTTAGTGGTTGTAGATGCGTACTCCAAATGAATTGAATGTGTGATAATGTCGGCAAGCACGTCGCTGCCACCATTGAAAGCCAATGGGCCATGTTTGCCATGCATGGCCTGCCTGATGTCCTTGTAAGTGACAATGGGCCGTGCTTTACCAGTGCCGAGTTCAAAGAGTTCATGACCCGCAATGGGATCAAACATGTCACATATGCCCCATTTAAACCAGCGTCCAATGGTCAGGCAGAACGAGCAGTTCAAACAATCAAGCAGAGCTTGAAAAGGGTAACTGAAGGCTCACTGCAGACTCGCTTATCCCGAGTCCTGCTCAGTTACCGCACAAGACCCCACTCGTTCACTGAGGTCCCTCCCGCTGAACTGCTCATGAAAAGGGCACTTAAGACAAGGCTCTCGTTAGTCCACCCTGATCTACATGAACAGGTGGAGAGCAGGCGGCTTCAACAGAATACATATCATGATCACGCAAATGTGTCACACGAAATTGAGATAAACGATCCTGTATTTGTGTTGAACTATGGACAAGGTCCCAAGTGGTTTCCTGGCACTGTTTTGACCAAAGAGGGGAGTAGGGTGTTTGTGGTCAAACTTTCAAGTGGACTCACCTGCAGGAAACACTTGGACCAAACCAAACTCAGATTTACGGACTATCCAGAACAGCCCACAATAAACTCCACCTTTTTCGACCCTCCAACACACACACAAGTGGCAACCGACCCAGTGGTTGACGAAGCAGAACCCATCACCCACAGCAGCCCAGCAGGACTCACCATCCCCAGCAGCCCAGCAAGGCCAGCTGCACAGCGAGGGCCCAACAAACAACTCACCAAAACCAGCATTTGCACCGAGACGATCAACCAGGGAAAGGAAGGCCCCAGATCGACTCACATTGTAAATAGTTACACTATTGACTTTGGGGGAGGAGTGTTGTTATGTATGTAAGCTGTAAATACGTCTAACCACCAGAGGGCTTATTCCCTGGAGTCCCAAGGGATCCCACAATCCCTTGGGAGCACTTGTATATAAGGAGGCCTCACAGGCTGGAGAGGCACTCTGAGATCTGTAATAAAGGACTACAGTCACACTTTACTTTGAGCTCGCAGTATCTAGTCTGACTCTTTATTCAAGACATAACAGTCATGAAATGTGATGTCTGCGATGATTTTGAGGGCAGTGGTGCTTTTGTCGTGCATATGCTGTGTGTAGTGCTGGACTCACCTTGTCACCCTGGCACCCTCTTTTTCTCTAATAACCTCATTTGTGTTTTTCAGCTCAGCCATCAGCGCGTCCCAAGACAAGACCACAGAGGTCAGAAGGTGGAGGTGAGGGGCAGGAGTCAATGGACGATCCTACATCTGTTGCTGAGGAGCTCTGATTCTCGCCCGTCAATCCGCTGAATCTGTTCTCCACACATGAGAGCGCGGATTTCGAGGAACCTGCATCGCCATGCTCCAGAAGCCATTCTACCCCAAGGCCATCTAATGCTCCTCCGGTCATTCCTGCCTCCACTCTGGAGGTACCGGCCCCAAGCACCTCGCCACAGGACACCCCATTTGTCCCCAGAATGGCGCCGACCCCGTGGAGTTCCCGTGGATGCGGCAGGTCTGTTCCACGAGCACTACATGACAGCGGAGAGATGGTATAGTTGTCCAGGAGGACTGTAGACATTGGTGACCAGCTCATCGAAGCATTGGGGGGCATATCCTGACATCTGGCCACCATGACCGAGTACATTCCGTGGATGGCGGAGGCCCTGGATGCGATAGCCAGGAACACTGCTGGCACAGGCCTCCCAGTGGTCCACGAGCACGGCACTCCACCCCTAGGTTCCGCACCACCACTGAAAATGACAGATGAGAGCAAGGACCAAGATTCTGCTTCTGCATCAGAGAATGTTGCCCCCTTGGCATCCCCCGCTCCCGTACCCGTGCAATGACCGCATCTGCCTTCATCCCCCATCCAGGTGCCATGGAGCGAGGAGGGAAAGGGGTAGAGGGGGGGAGAAGAAGGGGAGGGGGAAGGAAAGTGAGGTGCATGTCTGCAGGTGATGGCAGTGTTATATCTCCATCTGGGTGTATGCAATTTGTTGCAATGTATAGGGGCTGGAGATCACGCGCCTGCTTTGCCTTTGTATTCTGTGTTGTGGGACATGTTGAACATGTGATTGATGTCAATGGTGGAAAAAGTGGGGTGTGAGCGGGGATTGGGTGTTATTGCCTGTGATACTTATGATTTCAGATCAATGTTGGAATAAAAGTTTTGTTATTGAACATAACCTTGTTGCGCATTGTCTCAGATAGCTGCACCATTACACATTGTTGATTCCTTAACATGAAAAGGTTAAATACAACTTAACATCAATCAACGTAAACTTTAACTGGCACCAAGATGATGGGCACCATTGATGTCTGAGCTGCACACACACAGCAGTGTGTCAGCGTTGTCACTCACATCAACGCTCTTTCAGGCAAATCGTTCAGATTTCAGCTCCTCACGTAAGAGTGGGATTTAAAAAATGCCAGCCACACCACTGCCGTTCGTTCAGAACAGTTCCACTTTTTGTGGGCGTTTTTTTGGGTGAGTGATATTGTGAGCGATATGTGTGCGAGGTGAGGAAAGTGACGGTGGGTGATCTCCTGGGCGTTAGTTTCGCCAAATGTGCTCTTTATGACAAAAAAAAGTGGACGGGTGGTATTATTGAATTTTGGTATTAATTCCCTGTGGAAAGTCATGCTGGGCGATATTATGGCCGTTGATTTTGCCTATTCTGATGATTCTGCCCAAAAAAAGTGGGCGGGCGGTAATATTTTTTCCCGGTGTTAACCACATGGGGAAAGTAACGCTCGGCGATAAGTTTTCTAAAAATGCACGTCAGTTTCCATTTTGTGCCAAAATAGGTGATATAAGGGCGTTATATATCATTTCAGCGGTAAAATGGGCATTAAGTGGGTGCTAGGCATGCAAAAAAAGTGGAGGTTCTAGCCCATGGACTTATTTTGCCATATTTACAAATCAAGCTTAACCACTAGTTTTCTGTTTTGTAGAGGATACCTTCACTCTCGAATAGAAACTTGCAAACATGATGTCGAACTTAGACTCATTCTAGGCTGATCCTGAGGAAAGTTTTCCTCCAAGGCATGCTCTTGATTTACATTTGAAATCTCGACAACTTCAGACTGTTTCTCTGCCTTACTCGGACTCAGACTTAAATTCTGACTTTCTCTTGGACTTGTTTCCAGTACATTTAATGTAAGATATGCTACTGGCACTTTACTTGTATCAAAACTATCTGATGAGTCAGAAATAATTGAATCATTCCAACCTTCAACTCCTTCCACGTCTATAGGTAAAATATGATCAATATGAACAAACCTAACCTGTCCATGATCAAACATCTTGATCAAATATGTGTGAGGATCACATATCTTCACCACTCTTCCTGGTAACCACTTTAACCATTTATGGTGATGGTTCTTCACTCTCACCTTCTGAGTTAATTTCACATCTCTCTTTTACTCTACCTCTATCATGATTTTCTTTCTATCTCAATTGTTTCTTTTCTACAGACCAAGTATGATTTCAACTATGATAATCTGGTTCATGGCTATCGTTTGAGAAACAACACTGCTGTTGTTCTATCAGTAGTGTATGAGGAGTATTACAATATGTAATTAGAAAATTAGCCAATTTGTGGTCCAATGACAACTGTCGTTCCTTTGTATTTGGATCCAACATCTGTTTGATGAGGGTATGTTTTACAATTTGTACAGTGCACTCTGCTGCACTATTTGAAGCAGGGTGGTACAGTGGAACCTTGGTATGTTTCACACCATTTTTGCTCATGAACTGTGCAAATTCTTCTGAATGAAATTGTGGTCCATTATCAGAAATAATTTCTTCTGGAGGCCAAATGAAGAAAATAATCTTCACAAAATGTCTAATATTTTACTTGTTGTTATTTTCCACATTGGAAACACCTTGACCCATTTCAAATGGCTATCAATCACAATGAATAATTGTTGTCCTTCCAGCTCAGCAAAATCGATATGTAGCCTTCGCCATACTCTGGGAGGCCATTTCCATGCCTCTAATGGTACTGATGCTAGTTTCTTGCTTACTGATTGACATGTCGCACACTGACTGACGACGTACACTATAACTTTATCTAGACCAGGCCACCATAAGTACCTGCATACAAAACTCTTGCTCAAGCACATTCCCAGGTGCTGATCATGAAGATCTCCTCATAATTTGGACCTGAATTTATTTGGTATAACCACTCTTGCACCCCACATGAGACAATCTTTATCGACTGATAATTCATTCCTACGAATGAAGAATAGATGAATAACTTTGTCTGTTACCGGTTTGGCCAGCCATTTGCAATGTAATCATACACCTTTAACATAACTGGGTCACATTTGGTTGCTCTACCAATCTCTTCAGCTGTGACTGGCAGTTTATCAATGTATGAAAAATAGAACACTTCTTCCCTATCGGATGTAACTTGTGATGGGGAAGGCAATCTAGACATAGCATCAGCATTACTGTGATCAGCTGATCATCTGTATTCAAGATCATATGTATATGCTGACAAAATCAAAGCCCATCTCTGCATTTGGGCTGCAGCTAATGTTGGAACTGGGGATTTTGAATGGAGGGTTGCTGTCAGGGGCTTATGGTCCGTAATGATGGTAAACTTACCCAGTGGAACTTGACCCCAAAAATTAATGCCAAAGCTTCCCTTTCGATTTGCGCATAATTATGCTCACTGGCACTGAGCGTGCGTGAAGCAAAAGCAATTGGTCTCTCCTCCCCACTACGTAGTACATGAGAGATCACTGCCCCAACTCCATACAGAGAGGAATCACATGCTAGCTTGATCTCCTTAGTTACGTCATAGTGAACTAACATGGTGCTCTCTACCAATTTGCTTTTACAGTACTTGAATGCTGTGTCGCATTCTTCTGACCACTTCCAATGGACCTGCTTTTTCAATAGTTCATGCAGTGGATGTAACACTGTAGCTACATTTGGTAGGAGCTTCCAATAATAGTTCAAAAGACCCCAAAATAATCGAAGTTCAGTGATATTCTTGGGAGTGGGTGCATTTCTGATTGCATCCAGCTTTCCCTTGGTTGGATGTAAACCATCTTTGTCTACTCTTTGCCCTAAGTACTCCACTGAGTTTTCAAATAACTCACACTTACAAGCAGTCACTCATACTCTGTGCTTCTCTAGCCATTTGAGGACTTCATTCAATATGTTATTATGAATTTGCCTGTTTAGTGCTGAAACTAGTATGCCATCTAATTAACATACTATCCCTTCAATACCTTGCAAAATCTGGTTCATCACCCCTCGGAATATGGCAGGGATGGAAGACACTCCAAATGGTAGCATATTAAATTGATATAGGCCTAGATGAGTATTTATAGTCAAGCATGACTTGGACTCCTCATCTAGTTCAAGTTGTAAGTAGGCATTCATAAGATCCAACTTTGAGAAGATCTGACCACCTGTCAGTGTTGTGAACAAATCTTCTAAATTTGGCAATGTATTGAGGAGATTACCCTCTAGAACCTGGTTTATGCTTACTTTATAATCACCACACAACTGAACAACAACAATGGGTGCAGCCCAATTACATAGATCTATCTTAGAGATAATGTTCTCAGTCTCTAGTCTTTTGAGTTCTTGCTCAACTTTCTCCTTGAGTGCATATGGTACGGGATGTGGCTTGCAGTAAACTGGTCTAGCGTCCTTTCTATACCCTGACACTCGTCTTGAAGCCTTGGATCGGACTGCCTGTTTCACAGAACACATTTGGATACTTCTTGATGACATCATCCTTTGATGCAAATCTCATTTCAACACGAAAAATCTCACTCCAATCCAGCTTCAGTGATCCCAACCAATTTCTCCCTAGGCTTGCTTCTGCCACTACTAAGAGAGGCAAGCTCTGTAATTGATCCTTGTATTTCACCGGTACGGTGATACGACCTGTCATGTATCTTACATTATTATATACAACTGTATCCTAACATGCTATACATGACTGTAATAAGATATGACCTGTAACCACCAGTATACCTTACCACCAGGGGTGCACTTGCAAGAGACAGGTATATAAGGACAGGTCTCAGGCAAGTGCAGAAATAAAGGTGCAGGTCCACTTTGGAGGGGGTACAGAGACGATTCACGAGATTGATTCCGGAGATGAGGGGGTTACCTTATGATGATAGATTGAGTAGACTGGGTCTTTACTCGTTGGAGTTCAGAAGGATGAGGGGTGATCTTATAGAAACATTTAAAATAATGAAAGGGATAGACAAGATAGAGGCAGAGAGGTTGTTTCCACTGGTAGGGGAGACTAGAACTCGGGGGCACAACTTCAAAATACGGGGGAGTCAATTTAAAACCGAGTTGAGAAGGAATTTCTTCTCCCAGAGGGTTGTGAATCTGTGGAATTCTCTGCCCAAGGAAGCAGTTGAGGCTAGCTCATTGAATGTATTCAAGTTACAGATAGATAGATTTTTAACCAATAAGGGAATTAAGGGTTACGGGGAGCGGGTGGGTAAGTGGAGCTGAGTCCACGGCCAGATCAGCCATGATCTTGTTGAATGGCGGAGCAGGCTCGAGCTGCTAGATGGCCTACTCCTGTTCCTAATTCTTATGTTCTTATGTCCAGAGTGACCTTGACTTCACTACATGTCTCGTGTGAATCTGTACTGAGGGGACAGGACTTTACAGTGGCGACGAGTTACGGGATTACCGAATCCACAGAATGGCGAACAACGGATCAGATGAAAAGTACAATGCGGGAGACAATTGGGAGGACTTTATAGAAAGGCTCCAGCAAAGCTTTGTAACCAAAGACTGGTTAGGCGACGATAAGGCAGACAAGAGAAGAGCCCATCTCTTGACCAACTGTGGCTCGAAAACATATGCTTCAATAAAGGATCTGTTGGCACCCGAGAAACCAGCAAGCAAGTCGTTTGAAGAATTGAGCACGCTGGTAAGAGACCACCTGAAGCCAGCGAGCAGCCTACACATGGCCAGACACAGGTTCTACAACTACAGACGCTGTGTGGGCCAGAGCATACCCGAATTCGTGGCGTAACTTCGGAGGTTGGCTAGTTTATGTGAGTTCTCCGATGAAATGAGGAGAGAAATGCTGAGAGACTTTTTCATTGAAGGAATAGGCCACGCAGGCATATTCCGAAAGCTCATACAGACCAAGAACCTGACCTTAGAGGCAGCAGCACTGGTTGCACAGACATTCTTGGTAGGGAAAGAAGAAACGAGGCTGATTTACAATGCAGGTACGACAACTAACGAAATAATGGAACAAGGAGTTCACAGCATTAGAAAAGCTGCTACCCCCACACACAGACAAAACCGGCAGAACAAGCTTTCGACAGCAAGCAGTGGCAACAGAAGCCATCAAGGGCCACAGGAACGGCCGTTCACACCTCATCAACCCACAATGCGAGCAATCAACTACAATCTGAGAGAAGCTCAAGAGAGATCAGCCAGACGCAGCTCATTCTTTGCAAGCAGTCTGTGCTGGAGGTGTGGGGGTGGGCACTCATCAAGGGGATGTCGATTTCAGCAGGCTGTTTGCAGAAATTGTGAATATACAGGGCATTTGGCCCGCATGTGCAAAAAAACGGCAGCTCGGCTGGTATACAAATCGGATGGGTCGGAAAGCGGACCAGAAGATGGTGGGGACAGTACCCGGGACACCGGTGTACAGCAGGTCAACACGATCAATGGCCGCTGCTCCTACAACAGGATGCCTCCTATAATGATGAGGGTCCTACTCAACGGGATATCTGTCAACATGGAGCTGGATACGGGAGCGAGTCAATCTCTCATGGGCGCTCAACAATTTGAACAACTGTGGCCGCATAAAAGAGACAGACCAAAACTCACAAGGGTCGACACCACACTAAGGACCTATACCAAAGAAATCGTACCAGTCCTCGGCAGCACCATGCTCTCTGTCACACACAAAGGGACAGTGAACCGACTTCCCCTGTGGATTGTCCCTGGAGACCCCCCAGCACTGCTGGGGAGAAGCTGGCTGGCAAAACTAAACTGGAAATGGGATGATGTCCATGCCATGTCATTAGAGGAACGGACCTCCTGCTCAACAGTTATAAAGCGATTTGAACATCTCTTTCAGCCAGGTGCGGGCACTTTCAAAGGGGCCAAAGTCAAAATCTACATCACACAGGATGCTAGACCAGTCCATCACAAGGCCAGAGCTGTATCCTATGTGATGAGGGAAAAGATTGAACACGAACTAGACAGGCTTCTGCGGGAAGGCATTATATCACCTGTGGATTTTAGCGACTGGGCAAGTCCCATCGTCCCAGTCATGAAGCCTGATGGATCCGTACGAATCTGTGGGGACTACAAATCTACCTTAAACAGAGTCTCCCTTCAGGACCAGTACCTGCTGCCCAGAGTGGGGGACTTATTTGCTACATTGGCTGGAGGTAAACTTTTCTCAAAATTAGACCTCACATCTGCGTATATGATGCAAGAATTGACCGAGGAATCCAAGCTACTCACCACCATCAACACACATTGAGGCCTTTTCATGTACAATCGATGCCCATTCGGCATCAGGTCGGCAGCTGCCATATTCCAGCGCAACATGGAGAGTCTGCTCAAGTCCATCCAGGGGACGGTTGTATTTCAAGACGACATACTTATCACGGGCAGGGACACCGACTCCCATCTCCGTAATTTGGAGGAAGTACTAAAGCGGTTGGATCGGGTAGGCCGACGAGTCAAGAAATCCAAGTGCCTGTTTCTCGCACCCGAGGTTGAATTTTTGGGCAGAAGGATTGCCGCTGATGGAATCCGCCCAACAGAGTCCAAAACAGAAGCAATTCGCCTGGACCCAGGCCCCGGAATGTCTCAGAACTGCACGCCTTTCTCGGGCTACTCAATTACTTTGAGAACTTTATGCAGAATTTAAGAATGCTGCTGGAGCCTCTCCACGTGCTACTCTGGAAGGGGTGCGATTGGTTTTGGGGGACGCCCAGGAACACGCCTTCAATAAGGCACTCAACCTTCTGTGTTCCAACAGTGTTTTCACTTTGTTTGACCGAGGTCAAAAGCTAGTTCTCACATGCGATGCGTCAGCGTATGGGGTCGGGTGCGTTTTGCAACATGTCAATAGTGTGGGCAAATTACAACCCATAGCTTATGGCTCCAGGTCACTTTCGCGGGCGGAGCGCAGGTACGGAATGGTAGAGAAGGAGGCGCTCGCGTGCGTGTACTGTGTCAAAAAGATGCACCAATACCTTTTCGGGGCCAAGCTCGCTTTTGAAACCGACCACAAGCCCCTCACGTCCCTCCTATCCGAGAGCAAGGCAATAAACGGCAACGCCTCGGCGCGAATTCAACGGTGGGCACTCATGCTGGCGTCCTACAACTACACAATAAGGCACAGACCAGGCACAGACAACTGTGCCGACGCGCTCAGCAGGCTACCCCTGGCGACCACGGAAGGGTCTGACGAACAGGACTGTGAGATAGTCATGGCAATCAATGCCTTTGAGTCCACAGGTTCGCCCATGACGGCTCGCCAAATCAGAGCCTGGACGGCCAGCGACCCCATGTTATCCTTAATAAAAAGATGTGCCCTAACCGGTGACAGGACAGAGGCTCATGATGCCTGCCCCGAGGAATTAAAACTCTTTCACAGGCGCATGCGTGAGCTATCACTACAAGCAGACTGCCTGATGTGGGGCAGCCGAGTAGTCATGCCTCTGCGAGGCAGAGAGGCATTTGTCCGTGAGCTCCACCGCGAGCACCCGGGGATCGATCTCATGAAGGCCATAGCCAGATCCCACGTCTGGTGGCCTGGTATTGACGCGGACTTGGAGCTCTGCGTCCGAAGGTGCACCATTTGTGCCCAACTCAGCAATGCCCCCAGGGAGGCTCCACTGAGCCCCTGGCCCTGGCCTACCAAACCGTGGTCGCAGGTGCACGTAGACTATGCGGGCCCATTCATGGGCAAAATGTTCCTCGTAGTTGTAGATGCATTTTCAAAGTGGATCAAATGCACCATTTTAAACTCGAGCACAACCTCCACCACTGTGGAGAGCCTCGCAACCATGTTTGCAATGCACGGAATCCCTGACACATTGGTCAGTGACAATGGTCCGTGCTTCACCAGCGCAGAATTCCAAGACTTTATAATTGACCACGGCATAAATCACGTCAAGACGGCACCGTTCAAGCCGGCCTCCAACGGCCAGGTGGAAAGAGCAGTGCAAATCATTAAACAAGGCATGCTTAAAATCCAAGGTCCCATGCTGCAGGGTCGCCTGTCGCGACTGCTGCTGGCATACAGATCTCGTCTGCACTCACTGACTGGGATCCCCCCCGCGCAACTGTTGATGAAAAGAACTTTAAAAGCAAGGCTCTCATTAATCCTCCCAGACATGCACAAAATCGTTGAGGCAAAGCGCCGTAAGCTGACTGAGTACCATGACAGAAATTCGAGGGGGAGATGGAATGAGATGGGGACAAAGTGTTCGTACTAAACTATGGCAGGGGTCCCAAATGGCTTGCAGGGACAGTAATGGGCAAGGAAGGAAACAGGCTACTGGTAGTACAAATGGACAATGGCAAAACCTGCCGGAGGCATGTAGACCAAGTCAAAAGCAGATTTACCAACAACACTGCGGAACCAGAGGCAGACTACAATGTGGAACTCGCACCACACCTGGTGGACAGACAGAGGGAACAACCTGAGGAAAGGGCAATCCCAACAGACAGCCCAGGCGAGTCAATAACAATCACACCAATCGAAACAGACAGCCCAGGCAAGATACCAGCAACCACACCCAAAGAAAAACAGACACCAAGACAAACAACTGAACCACAACTCAGACGCTCCACGCGAGAGCGTAGACCACCTGAGAGACTGAACCTATAAAGACAATAAGACCTTGGGGGAGGGTGATGTCATGTAACTTACATTATTATATATAACTGTATCCTAACATGCTATACATGACTGTAATAAGATATGACCTGTAACCACCAGCATACCTTACCACCAGGGGTGCACTTGCAAGAGACAGGTATATAAGGAGAGGTCTCAGGCAAGTGCAGCATTCCAGAGCTGTCAAATAAAGGTGCAGGTCCAGAGTGACCTTGACTTCACTACATGCCTCGTGTGAATCTGTACTGAGGGGACAGGACTTTACACGACCTACCACAGGAATGTTCTCTCCCAAGAAGCCTCGCAGCTCTACCTTGGATTTCTCCAATGGGAAATCACTCAATTTGTCGAGGTACAGCGATTCTGGTACTGCACTCACATATGCACCAGTGTCGATTTCCATGGGTATCTTGGTTCCTGCAATATCTATGTGGATGATACTTTTTGAATCGCTGTTAGTTACCCTCGTGCTCCTGATGATGCGTGGCTCCAAAACCTCCTTGTTCTGTTGTTTTTCTTCCATGCTATGTAATCTCTGGGGATTTCTACTTTTAGCCTTGAAAGTTGGTTTACTCTTCAGGGCATGCCTTCGCAAGATGCCCAGTTTTCCTGCAGAAGCAACACTCTGCCTTCACATATGGACAACTTTGAGCAATGTGTTATCCCAGGCACTGATAGCATGACTTCAATGCTCTGTTACAATTGCCAGTTGCTGAGACCTTGGGGCCCAACTGCCTTTTACTTTTAATCTGCAGGCGATTCACCTCGGTTGTCTGACGACTTGAAATGGTATGCAGTTCTCGGGAATATTGGTCGGCCATTTCCATTGACATAGCTGACAAGCTAAATCAAAAGTCAAATTAGGAGTTGTCAATAACTTTGTTCTGATCGAATCATTTTTCATCCCACAAACAAAGCGATCACGCAATGCTCGGTCCTGAAAGTTTCTGAAATAACAGTGAATGGATAGCTTTTTAATGCTACTATGTACTCACTGATAATTTCGTCGGTTAACTGATCTCGTATTCCGAAACGATAACTTTCAGCAATTTCCAGGGGCTCAGGACTGTAGTGCTGGTCTAACTTAGTTAGAATCTGCTTAAATGATGTGTCTTTTGGTTTGACAGACACAAGCACATTTTTCAGGTTTACCTCGGCCCTGCTTCAGTTAAGAAAATAACCCATTTTCTTTCCAATACCACCTGGTTATGGTTTTCATCATCGGGGACTTCGATGATATTATTTGCTGAGAAAAATATTTCTAGCCGCTCCACATACACTCCGAAACTTTCACAGTCACTTTGAAACTCCCCCAAGCGCCCTTTTATTTGCATAGGCACAGCCATCTGGACTTGGCAGTTCAGCCAAATGTGCTTGTAATTTACCTTGGATTTTTCACGGTTAATCAAAACAGAGAAGCTCTCAAAGTCTCTGTCAGTTGGCTGAATCATCCACCAACAAAAATTTCAGCTCGGTTATCCGATTATCCTATTCTCATCACCAAATGTTACATTTTCGGTACGACATCACAAACGCGCAGACTGTAAGATGACTGATAACTTCAGGAAGCCTGTCAGCTGAACTGAACTGTTTATTCTTGTAAACAGTACTGGCTGCAATGCCACAGTAGTCCACTGGGTGGAGCTATATATATATTATACTTGGTTATCCACCTTGGTTTGACCAGCCCCTAGGAGAATAAGAAGCCAGCATATTTGACATGTTTGGAAGCTTGGTCTGTCTTGCTCTTGCACATGCCGATGAACTATGTTCCGTAAGCATGTGTTTAGATTATTTCTTTCAAAGGTCATATACTATTTTCACTGACGATCAATATAGACTCTGGATCAGTTCCTATGGATTGGAGGGTAGCTAATGTAACCTCAGTTTTTAAAAAAGGAGGGAGAGAGAAAACAGGGAATTATAGATCGGTTAGCCTGACATCGGTAGTAGGGAAAATGTTGGAATCAATTATTAAAGATGTAATAGCAGTGCATTTGGAAAGCAGTGACAGGATCGGTCCAAGTCAGCATGGATTTATGAAAGGGAAATCATGCTTGACAAATCATCTTGAATTTTTTGAGGATGTAACTAATAGAGTGGACAAGGGAGAACCAGTGGATGTGGTATATTTGGACTTTCAAAAGGCTTTTGACAAGGTCCCATACAAGAGATTAGTGTGCAAAATTAAAGCACAAGGTATTGGGTTAATATATTGACGTAGATAGAGAACTGGTTGGCAGACAGGAAGCAAAGAGTAAGAATAAACAAGTCCTTTTCAGAATGGCAGGCAGTGACTCGTGGGGTACAGCAAGATTCAGTGCTGGGACCCCAGCTATTTACAATATATATTAATGATTTGGACGAAGGAATTGAATATAATATCTCCAAGTTTGCAGATGACACTAAGCTGGGTGGCAGTGTGAGCTGTGAGGAGGATGCTAAGAGGCTGCAGGATGACTTGGACAGGTTAGGTGAGTGGGCAAATGCATGGCAGATGCAGTATAATGTAGATAAATGTGAGGTTATCCACTTTGGTGGCAAAAACAGGAAGGCAGAATATTATCTGAATGGTGACAGATTAGGAAAAGGGGAGTTGCAATGAGACCTGGGTGTCATGGTACATCAGTCATTGAAAGTTGTCATGCAGGTACAGCAGGCGGTGAAGAAGGCAAATGGCATGTTGGCCTTCATAGCGAGAGGATTTTTGAGTATAGGAGCAGGGAGGTCTTACTGCAGTTGTACAGGGCCTTGGTGAGGCCACGCCTTGAATATTGTGTACAGTTTTGGTCTCCTAATCTGAGGAAGGACATTCTTGCTATTGAGGGAGTGCAGCGAAGGTTCACCAGACTGATTCCCGGGATGGCAGGACTGACATATGAGGAAAGACTGGATCGACTAGGCTTATAATCACTGGAATTTAGAAGAATGAGAGGGGATCTCATAGAAACAGATAAAATTCTGACGGGATTGGACAGGTTAGATGCAGGAAGAACATTCCCAATGTTGGGGAAGTCCAGAACCGGGGATCACAGTCTAAGGATAAGGGGTAAGCCATTTAGGACCGAGATGAGGAGAAACTTCTTCACTCAGAGAATTGTGAACCTGTGGAATTCTTTACCACAGAAAGTTGTTGAGGCCAGTTTGTTAGATATATTCAAAAGGGAGTTAGATGTGGCTCTTACAGCTAAAGGGATCAAGAGGTATGGAGAGAAAGCAGGAATGGGGTACTGAAGTTGCATGATCAGCCATGATCATATTGAATGGTGGTGCAGGCTCGAAGAGCCGAATGGCCTACTCCTGCACCTATTTTCTATATTTCTATCTTTCTATATTTGATGCGAGATACCCTGGGAGCACCCATGATGCTTTCATCCTACATGTGAGCGCTATATCAGTCATGTTTCAGCAACAGCCAGAAGGGCAGAGCCGGCTGCTAGGGGACAAAGCCTTGCCACCTGGCTCATGACACCCCTACGTGTAACCCGGATGGAATCTGTGTGGGAATATAACATGTCACACATTGCAATGCGCAGCACAATAGAGATGACCATTGGCATCTTGAAGCAGCATTTCCAATGCCTGGACCATTCCAGAGGTTACTTGTCGGTCAGTTCACTGTTGTCTGCTGCATGCTGCACTACTTAGCCATCATGAGGCAACAGCAGCTGATAGTAGAAGACCCAGCTGAGGTGAGAGTGGCTGATTATGAGGAGGAAGATGCAGATGACAAGGAGGAGGAGGAGGAGGAAGCCATGCAATTACCTGAACCTGAAACATAACAGCGGAGGAGAGGGCCGTCATGCCCCTTTAACAATTGCTCGAGCCTTGCGGCAGCAGCTCATCCCTGAATGCTTTGCTTCCTGACGGCTCAGCAGCAACTATTCCAAATGGACCATGTTTACTGTTTGTACCTGTTCCATAATGTTGTGTTGTGTTCATAATGGAACAAATAATGTAACTGATTCAATTATAATTTAAAATATATTTTATTCAAAATGTTAACACTTGTTTGTACTTTTCTTTAATAAAAATATTCTTCCATCAAACTTTAAACTGTTCAGTTAAGATCACTTACAAACTTTAAGATTACTAGCAAACTTTTAAAATTCTAAATTTACATTACTTACAAAAAACTTTTAATTTGAGAACAGTTACAACAATAACAACAATAATAATAACAACAATAACAATACAACAACAGCAAAGAAAGGCTGCACCCATTTCTCCTCCATCTTATTCTAAGGCCGCCCACTGCACTTAGTCTTGGTGACTCCACCCCTGCCCGCAAGTGGTGGCACAGCATTTCTCGGGTTGGTACCAAGCTTATTCTGTCGAGCATCTTGGGTAATGCACACTTCTTGTTGGGGGGCGTGGGCAGGCAGTAATGTGGACGGCCCGGCTTGAGCCTCTTCAGAAGTTGGTCTGGGGATTGGAGTAGGAGTGGCAGTTGCTGGCGTCAATGGCTGTGGGGTCTGGCCACGTTCCCTTATTGCAGCAGCTATCTTCGACATTCCCTCCCTCATGCGCCCCGCCAGCATCTCAACTACCTCCAATATTCCCTTCCTAATGTTCACCAACAGTGTATCAGCTACCTGCGACATTCCATCCCTAATGTGCCCGGACAGTGCTCCCATTTCACGAGAGTGTTGTTACTTCACCCGACAGTCCCGATACCTCATCACCCATTCCACCAATGGTGTCCAGGAGTGATCACATAAGGTCAAAGCTCTCCCCATTCATTGCCATCATCTGAACCATATCTGTTACATCCTGCATCTCAGGAGAGTGCTGTCCAGCTCTCCTTCCCCTCCTCATCCTGGGTGTAGCTCACTGCACCCCACTGGGACCCGCAGCCTCGACAGTGTGAAACCATGGAATGTCCCAACAGTCGTGCCACTCAGGAAAGCGGCTGGCACCTCAATGGGCAGCACCAGCACCTCCTCCAGAGTGAGTACAAGAGTGGGGGCTTCATCCTCCGCCTCCCCCTCCCCCCTATGTTCTTGATCTGAAAGATGGGATTGGAAGATGTTCTCCTCTTCAGGCTCGTCCGCGTCTGAATCTTCTTCTGCATCAACTTTAGCCTCGTCAGGGTTGGCCTCAAGTTCTGCAAAATATAACAGAACAGACAAATGGTTAGCAGCAGAGGAGGGGGCAGGGTGGCATGAGTAGGCTCACACAGCGCAGTCAGCAGATTCATTTGAAGGACCACAATAAATGATAGCACATTGCATCAACTGAAGCATAGAAACATAGTAACATAGAAAATAGGTGTAGGACTAGGCCATTCGGGCCTGCACCAGCATTCAATAAGATCATGCCTCATCATCACCTCAGTACCCCTTTCCTCCTTTCTCTCCATACCCCTTGATCTCTTTAGCCATAAGGGCCATATCTAACTCCCTCTTGAATATAACCAACGAACAGGCATCAACAACTCTCTGCGATAGAGAATTCCACAGGTTAACAACTCTCTGAGTGAAGAAGTTTCTCCTCATCTCGGTCCTAAATGGCTTACCCCTTATCCTTAGACAGTGACCCTGGTTCTGGACTTCCCAAACATCGGGAACGTTCTTCCTGCATCTAACCTGTCCAGTCCCGTCAGAATTTTATATGTTTCTATGAGATCCCGTCTCATCCTTCTAAACTCCAGTGAATACAGGCCCAGTCGATCCATCTCTCCTCATATGTCAGTCCTGCCATCCCGGGAATCAGTCTGGTGAACCTACGCTGCACTCCCTCAATAGCAAGAACATCCTTCCTCAGATTAGGAGATCAAAACTGAACACAATATTCCAGGTGAGGCCTCACCAAGGCCCTGTACAACTGCAGTATGACCTCCATACTCCTATATTCAAATCCCCTAGCCATGAAGGCCAACATGCCATTTGCCTTCTTCACCGCCTGCTGTACCTGCATGCCAACTTTCAATGACTGATGTACCATGACACCCAGATCTCGTTGCACCTCCCCTTTTCCTCATCTGCCGCCATTCAGATAATATTCTGCCTTTGTGTTTTTGCCACCAAAGTGGATAACCTCACATTTATCCAAATTGTACTATATCTGCCATGCATTTGCCCACTCACCTAACCTGTCCAAGTCACCCTGCAGCCTCTTAGCATCCTCCTCACAGCTAACACCACCACCCAGCTTAGTGTCATCTGCAAACTTGGAGATATTACATTCAATTCCTTCATCTACATCATTGAAGTATATTATCAATAGCTGGGGTCCCAGCACTGAACCCTACGGCACTCCACTAGTCACTGCCTGCCATTCTGAAAAGGACCTGTTTATCCTGACTCTCTGCTTCCTGTGTGCCAACCAGTTCTCTATCCACATCAGTACATTACCCCCAATACCATGTGCTTTAATTTTGCACACTAATCTCTTGTATGGGACCTTGTCAAAAGCCTTTTGAAAGTCCAAATACACCACATCCACTGGTTCTCCCCTGTCCACTCTACTAGTCATATCCTCAAAAAAATTCTGGAAGATTTGTCAAGCATGATTTCCCTTTCGTAAATCAATGCTGACTTGGACCGATCCTGTTACTGCTTTCCAAATGCGCTGATATTTCATCTTTAATAATTGATTCCAACATTTTCCCCACTACTGATGTCAGGCTAACCAGTCTATAATTCCCATTTTCTCTCTCCCTCCTTTCTTAAAAAGTGGTGATAAAATTAGCTACCCTCCAGTCCATAGGAACTGATCCAAAGTCGATAGACTACTGCAAAATGATAACCAATGCATCCATTATTTCTAGGACCATTTCCTTAAGTACTCTGGGATGCAGACTATCAGGCCCTGGGGATTTATCGGCCTTCAATCCCATCAATTTCCCTAACACAATATCCTGACTAATAAGGATTTCCTCCAGTTCCTCCTTCTCACTAGACCATCGATCCCCTAGTATTTCCGGAAGGTTATTTGTGTTTTTCCTCGTGAAGACAGAACCAAAGTATTTGTTTAACTGGTCCGCCATTTCTTTGTTCCCCATTATAAATTCACCTGATTCTGACTGCAAGGGATCTATGTTTGTCTTCACTAATCTTTTTCTCTTCACATATCTATAGAAGCTTTTGCAGTCTATTTTTATGTTCCCGGCAAGCTTCCTCTCATACTCTATTTTCCCCCTCCTAATTAAACCCTTTGTCCTCCTCTGCTGAATTCTAAATTTCTCCCAGTCCTCAGGTTTGCTGCTTTTTCTGGCCAATTTATACGCCTCTTCCTTGGATTTAACACTATCCTTAATTTTCCTTGTTAGCCATGGTTGAGCCACCTTCCCTGTTTTATTTTTACTCCAAACCGGGATGTACAATTGTTGAAGTTCATCCATGTGATCTTTAAATGTTTGCCATTGCCTATCAACCGACAACCCTTTAAGTATCGTTTGCCAGTCTATTCTAGCCAATTCATGTCTCATACCATCGAAGTTACCTTTCCCTAAGTTCAGGACCCTAGTCTCTGAATTAACTGTGCCACTCTCCACCTTAATAAAGAATTCTACCATGTTATGGTCACTCTTCCCCAAGGGTCCTCGCACAATAAGATTGCTAATTAGTCCTTTCTCATTACACATCACAGAGTCCAGGATGGCCAGCTCTCTAGTTGGTTCCTCGAAATATTGGTCTGGAAAACCATCCCTACTACACTCCAGAAATCCTCCTCCGCTGTATTGCTACCAATTTGGTTAGCCCAATCTATATGTAGATTAAAGTCGTCCACGATAACTGCTGTACCTTTATTGCACGCAACCCTAATTTCTTGTTTGATGTTGTCCCAAACTTCACTACTACTGTTTGGTGGTCTGTACACAACTCCCACTAGCATTTTTTGCCCTTTGGTGTTCTGCAGCTCTATCCATACAGATTCCACTTCATCCAAGCAAATGTTCTTCCTTACTATTGTGTTAATTTCCTCTTTAACCAGCAATGCTACCCCACCTCCTGTTCCTTTCTGTTGATGCTTCCTGAATGTTGACTACCCCTGAATGTTGAGTTCCCAGCCTTGATCACCCTGGAACCCTGTCTCCGTAATGCCAATTGTATCATATTCGTTAATAGCTGCCTGCGCAGTTAATGCGGCCACCTTATTACGAATACCCCTTGCATTGAGGCACAGAGTCTTTAGGCTTGTCTTTTTAACACACTTTGCCCCTTTAGAATTTTCCTGTAACATGGCCCTTTTTGATTTTTGCCTTGGGTTTCTCTGCCCTCCACTTTTACTTTTCTCCCTTCTATCTTTTGCTTTTGCCCCCATTCTATTTCCCTCTGTCTCCCTGCATAGGTTCCAATCCCCCTGCCATATTAGTTTACCCCCTCCTGAACAGCACTAGCAAACACTCCCCCTAGAACATTGGTTCCAGTCCTGCCGACCGTCCGGTTTGTACTGGTCCCACCTCCCCCAGAACCGGTTCCAATGTCCCAGGAACTTGAATCCCTCCCTCTTGCACCATTCCTCAAGCCACGTATTCATCTTCGCTATCCTGCAATTCCTACTCTGACTAGCACGTGGCACTGGTAGCAATCCTGAGATTACTACCTTTGCCCTACTTATTAATTTAACTCCTAGCTCCCTAAATTCAGCATGTTGGACCTATCCCGTTTTTTACCGATATCATTGGTACCTATATGCACCATGACAACTGGCTGTTCACCCTCCAATCCAAAATGTCCTGCAGCCTCTCTGAGACATCCTTGACCCTTGCACCAAGGAGGCAACATACCATCCTGGAGTCTTGATTGTGGCCACAGAAACGTCTATCTATTCCCCTTACAATAGAATCCCCTTCCACTATATCTCTCCCACTCTTTTTCCTGCCCTTCTGTACAGCAGAGTCACTCACGGTGCCATGAACTTGGCTGCTGCTGCTCTCCACTGGTGAGTCATCCCCCCCAATATTACCCAAAATGGTATACCTGTTTTGGAGGGAGATGACCACAGGGGACCCCTACACTTCCTTCCTTCCACTGCTCTGGCTGATAGTCACCCATTCCCTATCTACCTGAGTAACCTTTAGCTGCAGTGTGACCAACTCACTAAACGTGCTATTCACAGCTTCCTCAGCATCGCGGATGCTCCAGATTGAATCCATGCGCTGCTCCAGTGCCGCAATGTGGTCTGTCAGGAGCTGCAGCAGGATGCACTTCCTGCATATGTAGTCATCGGGGACACTGGGAGCATCCCTGAGTTCCCACATAGCGTAGGAGGAGCATGACACGGGTCTGGGCTCTCCTGCCATGACTTAACCCTTAACTAATTTAATTTGGCAACAATGTCAAAGGTAAAGGAAAGAAAAACTGATAAAGGGAAAGAGAAGAAGAAAAACTACTCACCAATCACCAGCCAATCACTTATCTCCTTGGCTGTGATGTCACCCTTCGATTTCTTTTTACTTCTTTTTTGCCTTCTCTCCCTGCACCAGCTGGCCTCCTCAATCTCCCACTGCTCCGACGATGTTGGGCCTTTTATAGGCCTCCCCCAAACTCCCGCGCCTCCTCCTCAATCTCCCGCTGTTCCCGACGATGTTGGGCCTTTTATAGGCCTCCCCCAGACTCCCGCGTCACCTCCTCGATCTCCCGCTGCTCCGGCGATGTTGCGCCTTTTATAAGCCTCCCCCGGATTCCCGCGCCGCCTCCTCAATCATAACAGACGGAGACATCCCCATGAACCTAGCCCGTGCAGTGCATAAAATTTAGCAAAGCCAGACTGGAATTTGCAGGACTTACCCTCTCCCTCGAATGTGGGCCCAGCTTGTGCAGTCGTTGTTGCTTTTCTCCAGGCAGGACCCATCAAAGCAGTGACCCTCTCTTCCATGGGTGCCAGTGTGTGCAGATTTTCTGGGTCTCCTCCTGTTAGAGAGTTCTCTCTCTTTTGTAGTGGGCCACCTTCCTCTGCAAAGATGAAAATATAACTTTTTAGAGAGGGTGTCTTTCTGCTGGGTGGGAAATACAGATGGTCACATTTACAATTGCAATTCCAGTGAATAAATGAAAATATTACTTTCACCAACTGCCATTTCTTTTTGCACTGGCCTGCGGACCTCGGGGTGATCACCATTGCGCAGTAATCTTGTGAAAGTTGGTCCCAGCGTTTCTTCATTTCTTTTGGTGTAACTTTTATTTGACTTCTGCTGGTGTCCAGCTCGTGTCATTTTGCCTCAATTATAGGAACCAAGGCTTCCACTTCGTCCTGTGAGAAATTCACGGTCCTTGAGCCGCGTTGCATATTGTAGCTCCGATTTTCTCCATTCAGAATAAAAGTTCTCATACACAACTGGCTCTTTAAAAATGGCTGAATGCAGACCAGGAGGTGTACTGGGCATGCGCGCCCATACCAGTCACATAGAAAATGTCATATTTTTTTTCGCGCATGCGCAGAAGAGTGGACATTCTTTTTTCGGCGCAGACCTTAGGCTCCACCCTGCAAAGCTAAAGGACAGGCTGCGCAGCGCCAATTAAAAAAATTACAACAGGTGAACCTTTACATTTTTTTTTTGCTGCAGTCGGTTCCAAAGAAAACGGGCGCAACTCTTCAAATACGCCAAAAAATGGCATTTGGGAAAATTGAGCCCTAAGGATTATGATCTTGCATTTGTTTTGACTGAACCAGCAATTCTGTATCATTCTTTCTTTTTCTCAATGAAAGCAGTGAGAGAAAACAAGAAATCACAATGAAGGAGTGAAGGTCACAGCATCCATAGGGTTAGAAAAGATATCTATTAAATCAATACACTTTGACTTAGTGGTGGTACTCATGCCCGAGCCAGAAAGTTATGGGTTCAATCCACATTCTTGAGCACATGATCTATGTTGACACTTCAGTGCCATACTGAGGGAATGCTGCACTGTTAAGAGATTCTGGCCTAGAAACTGGCCTTCTTAGCGCCTCCCATATTCGCCTCTTGGGGGTGTTAACAGGGCGTTAATGACTTATCGACTGGGCATGGCGAGATGATCCACTCACGCTAACTTCAGCAAGATGTTTTCCATGACGGTAAGACATTGCGCCACGATCTGCTGCGCTCATCGTCCTGGTCGTGCCCCAGACGCGAACTTTGGTTCCGTCCCCTGCAGCATCGCTGGGCGAAAACACCGATAGCAGCAGCAGGCATTGCTCGGGAGGCTGGGAGGTTCGGGGGCGAAAGTAAAAGGGGAGAGTCCCGAGGTAAGTACAAAAATTTCTAAAATGGTATTTTTTAATTGTTTACATTCCACTTCGGCCGTGATCGATCGGTCCGGCACCCTGCTGGAGTGCATGGGGCTGATCGGGCAGGATTGCGTCTGCTGTCGGGGATCAGCTAACTGGTCCCAATGCAGAGCCTGCAGCGATTGGCCTTCCCTAGGGAAAGAAGCAGCCTCGGAACACGGCAGCGCTGTATGGCCCATTGTGCAGTGCTGCACAACCACCCGCCTGCATCCTTTAGCGCTCCAGGAAGGAAGTGGAGCACTTGATTTAGCACTTCACTTCCTTCCTGGAGTGCAAACACCAAATTTTTAAAAAGCTGGGAATAATTACTATTGTGTTCTTAACACAGTTGAGGCTGCACACAGGGAGGTTAAAGTAACAGTGACCTCAGTCTTTATTAAGACACTCCAGAGTGAGGAACAGGCCTGAGGGGCCGGCTTATATACAGTGCTCCCAAGGGATGCTGGGATCCTTGGGACTTCAGGGGATGAGCTCCCTGGTGGCAGAACATGGGAATGCATGCTTTACAGATACACAACATCACTCCCCCACCAAAGTCAAAGTGAAAACTATTTACAAGGTGAGGCGGTCGGGAGCCTTTCTTTCCCTGGTGGACCGCCTCGGTACAAATGTCTATTCTGGTGTGTTGGCTGTGCCCTCGCTGGGCTGGCGTGTTGTTGGCCCTGCAGGGCTGCTAGGTGAGCCTGGCCTTGCTGGGCTGTTGGGCGTGATGGGTTCGATTTCCTGGTCCGGCGTGGTGTCGTTGATCCTTTGGGTGTGTGTTGTGGGCTCGAAAAAGGTGGTGTCTGCTATGGGTTGTTCAGGGCAGTCTGTGAACCGCAGCCTCGTTTGGTCCAGGTGCTTTCTGCAAACTTGTCCATTGTCGAGTTTGACTACAAAAACCCTACTCCCTTCTTTAGCTATCACTTGGGACCATGTCCATAGTTTAGCACATACACAGGGTAATTCAGATCAATTTCCCGTGACACAGTGGCGCGACCATCGTTTACATTTTGTTGCTGCCGCCTGCTCTCTACCTGATCATGCAGATTGGGGTGAACCAGCGAGAGTCTAGTTTTAAGTGTCCTTTTCATGAGTAGCTCAGCCGGGAGCACCCCTGTGAGCGAGTGGGGTCTTGTGCGGTAGCTGAGCAGTACTCGGGACAGGCGGGTTTTGAGTGAGCCTTCTGTGACTCGTTTAAGGCTCTGTTTGATGGTTTGTACTGCCCTCTCTACCTGCCCATTGGAGGCTGGTTTAAACGGGGCCGAGGTGACATGTTTGATCCCATTGCGGGTCATGAATTCTTTAAAATCGGCACTGGTGAAACATGGCCCATTGTCACTGGCCAGTATGTCGGGCAGGCCGTGGGTGGCAAACATGGCCCTCAGGCTTTCAATGGTGGCGGTGGCGGTGCTTCCCGACATTATTTCACATTCAATCCATTTTGAAAAAGCATCCACCACCACCAGGAACATTTTACCGAGAAATAGGCCCACATAGTCGACATGGATCCTCGACCATGGTCTGAAGGGCCAGGACCACAAACTTAGTGGTGCCTCTCTGGGCGCGTTGCTCAACTGAGCACATACGCTGGATTGCCGTACACAGGACTCTAATCAGAGTCGATACCGGGCCACCACACATTGATCTGGCTAGCGCTTTCATCATTACTATACCCCAGGTGTCTGCTGTGGAGATCCGAGATGAACGTCTCCCTGCCCTTTTTTGGTAGCACTACGCGGTTATCCCACAACAGGCAGTCTGCCTGAATGGACAGCTCATCCTTTCGCCGCTGGAATGGCTTGATTAGCTCTTGCATTTCAACAGGGATGCTGGCCCAGCTCCCATGCAGTGCACAGTTTTTTATTAGGAACAGCAGAGGATGTTGGCTGGTCCAAGTCCTAATCTGACGGGCCGTGACAGTTGATTTATCATGTTCAAACGCTTCCATGACCATCAACAAGTCTGCGGGCTGCGCCACCATTAACAGGTTTGCAGGCTGCGCCATTTCCACCCCGTGGTGGGCAATGGTAGCAGACTGAGAGCATCCGCACAGTTCTCGGTGCCTGGCTTTTGGCGGTGGTATAGTTATATGCTGATAGCGCGAGTGCCCACCTTTGTATGCGGGCTGAGGCATTAGTAGTTATCCTCTTGTTTTCAGCGAACAGGGATGTGAGGGGCTTGTGATCGGTTTCCAGCTCAAATTTGAGGCCAAACAGGTACTGATGCATTTTCTTTACCACGAACACACACGCTAATGCCTCTTTCTCAATCATGCTGTAGGCCCTGTCGGCCTTAGACAAGCTCCTGGAAGCATAGGCGACAGGTTGCAACTTCCCCGAAATGGTAGCTTGTTGTAATACACACCTGACTCCGTACGACGACACGTCACATGCTAGCACAAGTCTTTTACACGGGTTATACAATACAAGCAGCTTGTTGGAGCATAAAATGTTTCTGGCTTTCTCAAAAGCAATGACTTGGTTTTTTCCCCATACCCAGTTCTCACCTTTGCGCAATAACACATGTTGGGACTCTAAAAGGGGTGCTTAAACCCAGTAGGAAGTTACCAAAATAGTTGAGGAGTCCCAGGAACGACCACAGCTCCATGACGTTCTGTGGCCTGGGCGCGTTGCTGATAGCCTCTGCCTTGGCGTCTGTGGGCCGAATGCCGTCCGCCACGATCTTGCTCCCCAAAAGCTCCACTTCTGTTGCCATGAAGATGCATTTTGACCTCTTCAGCCATAGCCCTACGCGATCCAGTCGCTGGAGGACGTCCTCCAGGTTTTGTAGGTGTTCGGCCGTGTCCCGACCTGTGACCAATATGTCGTCCTGAAATACCACCGTATGTGGTACCGACTTGAGTAGGTTCTCCATGTTTCTCTGGAAGATCGCTGCAGCCGACCGAATTCCAAATTGGCATCTGTTGTAGATGAACAGTCCCTTGTGCGTGTTGATGCAAGTGAGGCCCTTTGAAGACTCCTCCAGATCCTGAGTCATGCAGGCCGAAGTCAGGTCGAGCTTGGTGAACGCCTTGCCTCCTGCCAGCGTCACAAATAGGTCGTCTGCTTTAGGTAGTGGGTATTGGTCCTGTAGTGAGAAACGATTAATAGTTACTTTATCATCGCCGCAAATCCTGACCATGCCATCACTTTTGAGTACTGGAACAATCGGGCTGATCCACTCGCTGAATTCCACTGGGGAGATGATGCCCTCGCGTTGCAACCTGTCCAGCTCGATTTCCACTCTCTCCCTCATCATGTGAGGTACCGCTCGCGCCTTGTGGTGAATGGGTCATGCCTCTGGGACCAAGTGGATTCGCACCTTCACCCCGGAAAAGTTTCCAATGCCTGGCTCAAAAAGGGAAGGAAATTTGTTAAGAACCTGGGTACACGAGGCCTCATCGATACGTGATAGCGCTCGGATGTCATCCCAGTTCCAGCGGATTTTGCCCAGCCAGCTCCTTCCAAGCAGTGTGGGGCCATCGCCCGGGACAATCCAGAGTGGCAGTTCGTGCACCGTGCCCTCGTAGGTGACCTTGACCATGCAGCTGCCCAGGACAGTGATAAGCTCTTTGGTGTACGTTCTCAGTTTCATGTGGATGGGGCTCAGGGCTGGTCTGAATGCTTTGTTGCACCACAGTCTCGCAAACATCTTTTTACTCATGATGGATTGGCTAGCGCCAGTGTCCAGTTCCATGGCTACGGGTAAGCCATTCAATTTTATGTTTAACATTATAGCTGGACATTTTGTCAAAAATGTGTGCACCCCATGTACTTCAGCATCTGCCTCCTTTCGCTGAGGCTCAAAATTGCTTTGATCCACCATGGACCGATCTTCCTCTGCCACGTGGTGGTTAGCAGGTTTTGCAGAGCTTGCAGCTCGCTTGCAAGCTCGTTGGAGGTGCCCCATTGTTCTACAGCTCTTGCAAACATACCCTTTGAAGTGGCATGAATAGGCTGAATGGAAGCCTCCACAATGCCAACAAGGTATGAATTGCCTTGCATTCATCCTTTGTTGGGGACTCTGAGTTATCTTGGTCACCTGAGGCCTGCTGGCAGTTGCAGACTCATGGGCTCTGCCCTGTACATTTCTGCGCGCAAACACAGTTCCAGTTAATTTATGAACATTGCTAGCACTTGTGTGCTGAGAGATTTGTTTGGTGTTATCACTGGTGGACATAAACGCCTGTGCTATCGCAATGGCCTTACTGAGGGTCGGTGTCTCTACAGTCAAAAGTTTTCGTAGGATGATCTCGTGGCCTATGTCCAGTACAAAAAAGTCTCTGAGCATTTGCTCCAGGTAGCCATCAAACTCACATTGTCCTGCAAGTCGCCTTAGCTCGGCGACGTAGCTCGCCACTTCCTGACCTTCAGATCACTGGCACGTGTAGAACCAATACCTCGCCATCAGCACGCTCTCCCTCGGGTTAAGATGCTCCCGAACCAGTGTACACAGCTCCTCATACGACTTATCTGTGGGTTTCACTGGAGCCAGAAGATTCTTCATGAGGCTGTAGGTCGGTGCCCCGCAGACCGTGAGGAGGATCGCTCTCCTTTTTGTAGCGCTTCCTTCTCCGTCCAGCTCCTTGGCTACAATATACTGGTCTAGATGTTCGACATAGGCTTCCCAGTCCTCACCCTCCGAGAACTTCTCCAGGATGCCCACAGTTTGCTGCATCTTTGCGTTGGATTCGTATTCTTGTCGCCAGTTATTGTGTTCTTAACACAGATGAGGCTGCACACTGGGAGGTTAAAGTAACAGTGACCTATGTTTTTAATAAGAAACTCCAGTGAGGAACAGGCCTTAGGGGCTGGCTTATATACAGTGCTCCCAAGAGATGCTGGGATCCCTTGGGATTTCAGGGGATGAGCTCCCTGGTGGCGGAACATGGGAGTGCATGCTTTACAGATTCACAACAATTATCACCTGGCTTTAATTTTCTGAGCTATTAAATTTAGCACCCCAAAAAGGACGCTCCCGAATTTCTCCCCCTCTTCCTTTCGAACAAGACATTAAATTGAGTTCCTATCTAATGGATATAAAAGAGCTTATGCCCTACTTGAGGAAGAGCAAGGAAGTTCTGGCCAGCATTTATACCTCAACCATTATAGGGAGGGAGGTAGGAACAATCAATATCACGAAAGAAGTAGTACTCAGTAAAATAATGGGACTAAAAGCAGACAAGTCCCCTGGACCTGGTGGTTTACATCCTAGGGTCTTAAAAGCAGTAGCTGCAGAGATAGTGGATGCATTGGCTGTAATCTACCAAAATTCCCTGGCTTGTGGCGATCCCAGCGGATTGGAAAACCGCAAATGTAACGCCCCTATTTAAAAAAGGAGACAGACAAAAAGCAGGAAAGTTAGTTAGCCAAACATCTGTCATTCGAAAAGTGCTGGAGTCCATTATTAAGGAACCAGTAGTGGGACATTTGGAGAAGCATAATTCAATCAAGCAGAGTTAGCATGGTTTTATGAACAGGAAATCATGTTTGACAAATTTGCTGGAGTTCTTTGAGGATGTAACGAACAGGGTGGATAAAGGGGAACCAGTGGATGTGATGTATTTGGTTTTCCAGAAGGCATTTGATAAGGTTCCACATAAAAGGTTACTACACAAGATAAAAGTTCACGGGGTTGGGGTAATATATTGGCTTGGATAGAGGATTGGCTAACTAACAGAAAACAGAGAGTCAGGATTAATGGGTCATTTTCCGGTTGGCAAACAGCAACTAGTGGGTTAGGGTTAGGGTTAGGGAATCGGTGCTGGGGCCTCAACTATTTACAATCTATATTAATGACTTGGATGAAGGGACCGAGTATAATGTTGCCAAGTTTTCTGATGATACAAAGATGGGTGGGAAAGCAAATTGTGAGGAGGACACACAAAATCTGCAAAGGGATAGAGACAGGCTAAGTGAGTGGGCAAAAATTTGGCAGATGGAGTATAATGTGTGAAAATGTGAGGTTATCCACTTTGGCAGAAAAATTATGATTTAAATGGAGAAAAATTGCAAAGTGCTGCAGTAGAGAGGGACTTGGTGGTCCTTGTGCATAAAACACAAAAAGTGAGTATGCAGATACAGCAAGTAATCGGGAAGGCAAATGGAATGTTGGCCTTTATTGCAAGGGGATAGAGTATAAAAGCAGAGAAGTCCTGCTACAACTGTACAGGGTTTGGTGAGGCCACACCTAGAGTACTGCGAACAGTTTTGGGGCTCAATTTTCCCCAGTGATTTGCGCCATTTTTTTGCTGCAGGCCGCTTTTTTTGGCCCAAGTTAAAAAACCCAAGTTGCCCTGATCAATTTGCACCAGCGTAACTCAGTTAGTTACGATTTTTTTAGGTACTTTTTTTTTCAGGCAAAGGGGGCGTAACCTGCCACACCCGCCATATCTGGCCATTTAGGCAAGTTTGGCCAGCTGAGGGTTACTCCAGTTCTTCTTAGGCCAGGGTATGTGGCCTCTGTAGAAAAACCTTCTGGTGAGTTAAAGAAATCGATGCATATAGGGAAATTGGCGCAGGTAACTGCAGCAGATGCCCAGACAGCAGCAGCAGGAGAGGTAAGAGAAAGGGGGAGAGAGGGCGGCGGGACAGCCTTTCGGTTATAGTTAGCTGCGGGAGGGAGGAGGCCATTCGGCCTGGGATAGGTGCAGGGGAGCAGACCGGGTGGCCACTCGGCCAGGGCTAGGTGCGGGACCGGGAGGGAGGAGGCCACTCTGCCAGAGCTAGGTGCGGGACCGGGAAGGAGGAAGCCACTCAGCCAGTGTTAGGTGCGTGGGAGCTGACCTGGAGGCCCTTCGGCCTGGGATAGGAACGGGGATCAGCACTGGCATCGGAAGGGGGGTGATGGGGGGACTTTAATAATTTACTGGAGGTAAGTTACTGCAATGTATTTGTGCTTGTGAAGTTGCGGCAATGTATGTTAATGTGCTGGTGCAGGCTGCAAGCTAGCTGTAAGTTTCACTTTCCAGCCGCAGCCCGCATTGTGGCCCTGGTTACCGTGGCAACCCGATCTTTTTGGTGCAGATCAAGGTTCCAGCCCCAAAACTAAAGGACAGGCTCGGCTGTGCCAAAATGAAGAAATCAAACAGGGAAACTTGGAACATTTTTTTTTTGGCGCACTTGGGCCCCCAAAAAACAGGCCTAACTCCTCAAGTCCACCAGAAATAAACTTTGGGGAAAATTGAGCCCTTGGTCTCCATATTTAAGAAAGGATATACTTGCATTGGAGGTTGTTCAGAGAAGGTTCACGAGGTTGATTCTGGAGATGAGGGGGTTGACTTATGAGGATAGGTTGAGTAGGTTGGGCCTATACTCATTGGAGTTCAGAAGAATGAGAGGTGATCTTATCGAAACATATAAGATAATGAGGGGGCTCGACAAGGTGAATGCAGAGAGGATATTTCCACTCATAGGGGAATCTAAAACTAGGGGACATAGTCTCAGAATAAGGGGTCGCCCATTTAAAACTGAGATGAGGAGAAATTTCTTCTCTCAGAGGGTTGTAAATCTATGGAATTCTCTGCTCCAGAGAGCTGTGGAGGCTGGGTCATTGAATATATTTAAGGTGAAGATAGATAGATTTTTGAGTGATAGGGAATAAAGGGTTATGGGGAGTGGGCAGGGAAGTGGAGCTGAGTCCATGATCAGATCAGCCATGATCTTATTAAATGGTGGAGCAGGCTCGAGGGGCCAAATGGCCTACTCCTGCTCCTATTTCTTATGTTCTTATTATCCCCAAAACAGATTACCTGGTCAATTGTCTCATTGCCGTTTGTGGGACCAAGCTATGTTTAAATTGGCAATTGTGTTTCCTTATATTACAACAGTGACTGCACATTAAAAACAAGTACCTGTAAAGTGCTTTCCTTGCTCTGAGATCATGAAAAGTATTATATAAATCCAAGTTATTTATTGAATAAGGCTTTAATTGTTGGTTTGCATCCTGGATAGCCATACCTCAACTGCTGTCTCTTGCTTTTTTTCAAACTCAAGTGAGAGAAATAAATACATTTGTATATCTCACAGCCAAGAAAAGCTGCAAAGAGAGAAAGAATTACAGAAAAAGGGGAAAAGATGACAAATACAGAGAAAAGAGCAAAAAGAATGATAAGAATCAGAAAATATGAGCACCAAGCATATTTTATGCAGTCTGAAGCTGCCAGCACTTTCACACAAAATAAATTTTCTGAAAGCTATGATTCATGCAGGCAGTAGGAAAGACAATTACTGTAGTAGAAGACTTCTCACTTCATACAGCACAATGAGAGCAGATGGCGCCTGCACCATCATACACACAAGAGCAGCTGTTAAACAAGTTTACACTTCCTACAGTGATTAAGTTAGTTGAGACATTATACCCATACCTCGGGAGCCTCTTATCAACAAGAGCAGGCATTGACGATGAGAGTCAACACTGCCTCCAGTGCGCCTGAGGAAAAGAGTGTTCGAAGACCAGGCCCTCAAATCTGCCACTAAGCTCATCGTCTACAGGGCTGTAGTAATACCCGTCCTCCTGTATGGCTCAGAGACATGGACCATGTACAATAGACAGTCGGCGAGAGGCGGGAGCAGCGTGGTGAGGCCTATAAAAGGCCCAGCGGGTGTTCCACAGGCAGCGGCAGTCGGCGACAGGCGGGAGCAGCGTGGTGAGGCCTATAAAAGGCCCAGCTTGTGCAGCTCCAGCCGGGAGAAAAAGCAGAAAAGAAGTAGAACGGAATCAAAAGGTGACGTCACAGCCAAAGGGGTAAGTGATTGGCTGGTGATTGGTAAGTAGTTTTTCTTTTTCTTTTTCATATCAGTAAGTAACCTGTAACAGTGTTGTCACCAATTTAAGTGTATCTAAGGGTTAAGTCATGGTAAGAGAGCTCAGTCACGTGATATGCTCCTCCTGTACCATGTGGGAACTCAGGGACACTTCCGGTGTCCCTGACGACTACGTGTGCGGGAAGTGTATCCGCCTCAGCTCCTGACGGACCGTGTTGCAGAGTTGGAGCTGAGGGTGGATTCACTCTGGAGCATCCACGATGCTGAGAATGACGTGAGTAGCACGTGTAGCGAGTTGGTCTTACCGCAGGAGAAGGGTCCACAGCCAGCTAGGGAATGGAAGACCAGCAGGAAGAGCAGTGCAAGGAAGGTAGTGCAGGGGTCCCCTGTGGTCATCCCCCTGCAAAACAGATACACTGCTTTGAGTACTGTTGAGGGGGATGACTCATCAGGGGAGGGCAGCAGCAGCCAAGTTTATGGCACCGTGGCTGGCTCTGTTTCACAGGAGGGCAGGAAAAAGAGTGGGAGAGCGATAGTGACAGGGGATTCAATTGTGAGGGGAATAGATAGGCGTTTCTGCGGCCGCAACCAAGACTCCAGGATGGTATGTTGTCTCCCTGGTGCAAGGGTCAAGGATGTCTCTGAGCAGGTGCAAGACATTCTAAAAAGGGAGGGAGAACAGCCAGTTGTCGTGGTGCACATTGATACCAACGACATAGGTAAAAAAAGGGATGAGGTCCTACGAAACGAATTTAAGGAGCTAGGAGCTAAATTAAAAAGTAGGACCTCAAAAGTAGTAATCTCGGGATTGCTACCAGTGCCACGTGATAGTCAGAGTAGGAATCGCAGGATAGTGCAGATGAATATGTGGCTTGAGCAGTGGTGCAGCAGGGAGGGATTCAAATTCCTGGGGCATTGGAACTGGTTCTGGGGGAGGTGGGACCAGTACAAACTGGACGGTCTGTACCTGGGCAGGACCGGAACCAATGTCCTAGGGGGAGTGTTTGCTAGTGCTGTTGGGGAGGAATTAAACTAATATGGCAGGGGGATGGAAACCAATGCAGGGAGACAGAGGGAAATAAAAAGGAGACAAAAGCAAAAGACAGAAAGGAGATGAGGAAAAGTGGAGGGCAGAGAAACACAAGGCAAAGAATAAAAAGGGCCACTGTACAGCAAAATTCTAAAAGGACAAAGGGTGTTAAAAAAACAAGCCTGAAGGCTTTGTGTCTTAATGCAAGGAGTATCCATAATAAGGTGGATGAATTAACTGTGCAAATAGATGTTAACAAATATGATGTGATTAGGATTACAGAGACGTGGCTCCAGGATGATCAGGGCTGGGAACTCAACATCCCGGTGTATTCAACATTCAGGAAGGATAGAATAAAAGGAAAAGGAGGTGGGGTAGCATTGCTGGTTAAGGAGGAAATTAATGCAATAGTTAGGAAGGTCATTAGCTTGGATGATGTGGAATCTATATGGGTAGAGCTGCAGAACACCAAAGGGCAAAAAACGTTAGTGGGAGTTGTGTACAGACCTCCAAACATTAGTCGTGATGTTCGGGAGGGCATCAAACATGAAATTAGGGGTGCATGCAATAAAGGTTCTGCAGTTATAATGGGTGACTTTAATATGCACATAGATTGGGCTAACCAAACTGGAAGCAATACGGTGGAGGAGGATTTCCTGGAGTGCATAAGGGATGGTTTTTTAGACCAATATGTCGAGGAACCAACTAGGGGGGAGGCCATCTTAGACTGGGTGTTGTGTAATGAGAGAGGATTAATTAGCAATCTCATTGTGCGAGGCCCCTTGGGGAAGAGTGACCATAATATGGTGGAATTCTGCATTAGGATGGAGAATGAAACAGTTAATTCAGAGACCATGGTCCAGAACTTAAAGAAGGGTAACTTTGAAGGTATGAGGCATGAATTGGCTAGGATAGATTGGCGAATGATACTGAAGGGGTTGACTGTGGATGTGCAATGGCAGACATTTAGAGACCGCATGGATGAACTACAACAATTGTACATTCCTGTCTGGCGTAAAAATAAAAAAGGGAAGGTGGCTCAACCGTGGCTATCAAGAGAAATCAGGGATAGTATTAAAGCCAAGGAAGTGGCATACAAATTGGTCAGAAATAGCAGCGAACCCGGTGACTGGGTGAAATTTAGAACTCAGCAGAGGACAAAGGGTTTGATTAGGGCAGGGAAAATGGAGTACGAGAAGAAGCTTGCAGGGAACATTAAGACGGATTGCAAAAGTTTCTATAGATATGTAAAGAGAAAAAGGTTAGTAAAGACAAACATAGGTCCCCTGCAGTCAGAATCAGGGGAAGTCATAACGGGGAACAAAGAAATGGCAGACCAATTGAACAAGTACTTTGGTTCGGTATTCACTAAGGAGGACACAAACAATCTTCCGGATATAAAAGGGGTCAGAGGGTCTAGTAAGGAGGAGGAACTGAGGGAAATCCTTATTAGTCGGGAAATTGTGTTGGGGAAATTGATGGGATTGAAGGCCGATAAATCCCCAGGGCCTGATGGACTGCATCCCAGAGTACTTAAGGAGGTGGCCTTGGAAATAGCAGATGCATTGACAGTCATTTTCCAACATTCCATTTACTCTGGATCAGTTCCTATTGAGTGGAGGGTAGCCAATGTAACCCCACTTTTAAAAAAAGGAGGGAGAGAGAAAACAGGGAATTATAGACTGGTCAGCCTGACCTCAGTAGTGGGTAAAATGATGGAATCAATTATTAAGGATGTCATAGCAGCGCATTTGGAAAGAGGTGACATGATAGGTCCAAGTCAGCATGGATTTGTGAAAGGGAAATCATGCTTGACAAATCTTCTGGAAATTTTTGAGGATGTTTCCAGTAGAGTGGACAAGGGAGAACCAGTTGATGTGGTATATTTGGACTTTCAGAAGGCTTTCGACAAGGTCCCACACAAGAGATTAATGTGCAAAGTTAAAGCACATGGGATTGGGGGTAGTGTGCTGACATGGATTGAGAACTGGTTGTCAGACAGGAAGCAAAGAGTAGGAGTAAATGGGGACTTTTCAGAATGGCAGGCAGTGACTAGTGGGGTACCGCAAGGTTCTGTGCTGGGGCCCCAGCTGTTTACACTGTACATTAATGATTTGGACGAGGGGATTAAGTGTAGTATCTCCAAATTTGCGGATGACACTAAGTTGGGTGGCAGTGTGAGCTGCGAGGAGGATGCTATGAGGCTGCAGAGTGACTTGGATAGGTTAGGTGAGTGGGCAAATGCATGGCAGATGAAGTATAATGTGGATAAATGTGAGGTTATCCACTTTGGTGGTAAAAACAGGGAGATAGACTATTATCTGAATGGTGACAGATTAGAAAAAGGGGAGGTGCAACGAGACCTGGGTGTCATGGTACATCAGTCATTGAAGGTTGGCATGCAGGTACAGCAGGCGGTTAAGAAAGCAAATGACATGTTGGCCTTCATAGCGAGAGGATTTGAGTACAGGGGCAGGGAGGTGTTGCTACAGTTGTACAGGGCCTTGGTGAGGCCACACCTGGAGTATTGTGTACAGTTTTGGTCTCCTAACTTGAGGAAGGACATTCTTGCTATTGAGGGAGTGCAGCAAAGGTTCACCAGACTGATTCCCAGGATGGCGGGACTGACCTATCAAGAAAGACTGGATCAACTGGGCTTGTATTCACTGGAGTTCAGAAAAATGAGAGGGGACCTCATTGAAACATTTAAAATTCTGATGCGTTCAGACAGGTTAGATGCAGGAAGAATGTTCCCAATGTTGGGGAAGTCCAGAACCAGGGGTCACAGTCTAAGGATCAGGGGTAAGCCATTTAGGACCGAGATGAAGAGAAATCTCTTCACCCAGAGAGCAGTGAACCTGTGGAATTCTCTATCACAAAAAGTTGTTGAGGCCAATTCACTAAATATATTCAAAAAGGAGTTAGATGTAGTCCTTACTACTCGGGGGATCAAGGGGTATGGCGAGAAAGCAGGAATGGGGTACTGAAGTTGCATGTTCAGCCATGAACTCATTGAATGGCGGTGCAGGCTCGAAGGGCCGAATGGCCTACTCCTGCACCTATTTTCTATGTTTCTATGTTTCTATGACACCTCAAGTCATTGGAGAAATACCACCAACGGTGTCTCCGCAAGATCTTACAAATCCCCTGGGAGAACAGACGCACCAACATTACCGTCCTCGACCAGGGCAACATCCCCAGCATTGAAGCACTGACCACACTTGATCAGCTCCGCTGGGCAGGCCACATTGTCCGCATGCCCGACACGAGACTCCCAAAGCAAGCGCTCTTCTCCGAACTCCTTCACGGCAAACGAGCCAAAGGTGGGCAGAGGAAACATTACAAGGACACCCTCAAAGCCTCCCTGATAAAGTGCAACATCCCCACTGACATCTGGGAGTCCCTGGCCAAAGATCACCCTAAGTGGAGGAAGTGCATCCGGGAGGATGCTAAGCACCTCGAGTCTCATCGCCGAGAGCATGTAGAAATCAAGTGCAGGCAGCAGAAAGAGCTTGCGGCAAACTAGTCCCACCCTCCCTTACCCTCAACGACTATCTGTCCTACTTGTGACTGGGATTGTGATTCTCGTATTGGACTGTTCAGCTACCTAAGGACTCATTTTACAAATGGAAGCAAGTCTTCCTCGATTCCAAGGGACTGCCTATGATGATGACACAGTAAAATAAAGGAGGCTGGGTTAAAAATTATTGTTTCTCTTTGTCTGTAAAGTATGTGTGACAAACCAATCATTTTGACCACCCCCGCCACTATTGCTAATCGTACCTTTTTCCAACCACTTTCCAAATAACATATCCTTTTAACTTTCCTTCCATAAAAAGAATGAACTCTGAGCTCAATTGCAATTAATTATTTAATTCAGATAAAGCATCTTTTAAAATTAGGCACCTGATGTTCCGACAGGTGGTTTAGACCAGTTTAATGGGAGTTGTGTGAGCCTCTTAAAGAGATACTAATCAACTAACATGGAGGACACGGTGTATGCTTACAATCTGCTCAGATCAATCATCTTTCTCTCCTACTCCCTCCACTCCCTCCTCGCACTTGTGATATTGCTTCACCTGATACCCCTTCTGTCATGTATCCTGCATGGCTACTGTTGGTACTATCACTTGGTGTGCCACCAGAGGGCACAACAGTGGGAGACTTGTAGGTTACCTATGCAGGTGTGCCTGGCCTGGTATAAAAGGCAGGCCACCAGATGTGATCCTCACTCTGGAGTTATCAATAAAGGACTAAGGTCACTACAGTTCAAGTACAACACATTGCCTCGTAGAGTCATTATCAGAGCATCCAAAGACACAATTGGCGACGAGATTACGGACTTTCACGCGAAAATGGCTACCCTTGGTACGTTGCAGCAGTTCGCCGATGGTGTTGATTGGGACGCCTTTGTGGAGAGGCTCGACCATTTCTTCACAGCAAATGACCTGGCAGGCGATGATCCGGCCACACTGGCTGATAGACGCAGAGCTATCCTGCTAACCAGTTGTGGACCCCCCGTCTATGGCCTCGTCAGGGACTTGCTGGCACCAGCGAAGACAACGACCAAGACGTACGAGGAGCTCGTAACACTGATCCATGAGCAACTCAAGCCCAAGGAGAGCATCCTCACAGCCAGACACTGGTTCTACACCCAGCGACGGCCCGAAGGCCAGGAAATCGCGAAACATGCCGCAGACCTCAGGAGGCTGGCGGCACCGTGCGAGTTCAGCACCCACCTCAACGAAGCGCTGCGAGACATTTTAGTTATTGGAATCAGCCATGAGGGCCTTCTTCATAAGCTACTGTCAGCGGATACTACAGTCACACTGCAGAAGGCCATCTCTGTGAGCCAGGCATTCATGACCTCGACCTGCGGCTTTAGGCAGATGACTCACCCCCAGGACACAAACCCGGCAGGTACTGTGCACCGAGTGGCGCCTTTTGGAGGCTGGACTGTAGAACACAAACCCTCTCAGGGAAGAGAGAACAGGGCCCCGAGTCCCTTAACTCAGAGTCCGCCGAGTAACTCCATGCTGGCGTTGTGGAGCGAATCACAGGGCTCACCAGTGCCGTTTTAAAGACTATGTATGCAAGGGCTGCAGCACAAAGAGCCACCTCCAGCAAATGTGTAAGAGAAATATGACTCACTGTCTCAACAAAGAGTCTGCAGATGGCCATGAATCCAGCACAGATTATGAAACGATAGGCAGAGAGACAGCTCAGCCCCACGACGAGGTATATAGCTGAGTGTTCCCCGTTGAGGATAGAAGTCGAAATAGATGGTGATCCAGTCTTCATGGAAGTGGACATGGGGGTGAGCCAGTCAGTAATGAATCAAAATTCCTTTGCGAGGCTATGAGACAATCAAGCTGAACGACCCAAGTTGGTCTCAGTTCAGGCAAAGCTGTGCACCTACACCGATGAACTTATCCCAGTCGTTGGTAGCGTGGATGTTAAGGTACTCCATGATGGCACGGTGCACAAGTTACCTCTATGGATTGTTGCAGGTGATGGACCAACGCTACTCAGCAGAAGGTGAATGGAGAAGATCCATTGGAAGTGAGAAGACTTCACCCCTCCAGCGATCGAAGCCCTCTGCGCTCAGAGGCAAAGCCAACCCTCACCTGAGGTTGGACCCGGCACCAGAGAGCAGACCAGCATGGCACCCGAGGCACAGACCGCCCAGCACAACTGCGTGGAGATGATCCAGCTGGGACGACCTGAGTGCACTTTCCAGGCTCCAGAAAGAAAATTGGATCCAAAGGCAACTTGCCAGCTTCAGAGGCAGAACCCGGGGAGAAGAGGATCACTGTAGTCGACATTGTGGATGAAGGAAAGATGGCGCCCGAACCACGAGGTGATGTGCTGATGGAGCAACACGTGGCACCAAATAAAGAAGAGGATTGGGGTAAAGAAAGCAAGGCTCTCTTAAAGGAGGCCTGCAACACACCACAATTAAAGGGACAGTTCCACACACTCAAGCAATGTAATAGCAACTGTGAGTTAAAGATAAAATGTGTAACTGACAATCAGAGTTGTGTACATCAATAAGCAAGGAGAAGTCGCGCGATCATGTAAAATGTGTAATTGATGATCAGAATTGTGTACATGCAACTAGCAAGGAAAAGTCACGCAATCATGATCGGAGCTACAGGGTATTCGCAATAAATAATAAAAAAGTGTGTGATGTAGGATTTCAACTGCACACAGCCAATACAGCGGGCAAACATCCATCGGGAGCACACAGGTCCAGCGAGCTACCCAATGCTGTAGCCTGCGTTCCTGGGACCAGAGTGATGCACCATGGAGTGTGGCCACAAGCAGCCAATACACACGAGCTGCAGAGCAAGTGACCTCAGGAGGGCAACGGCACCGATATCGATACCCTGCCCCTGATCGGCTCCACCTCTCAGGCACCCGATGGCACCAACCGTCACGAGCCTGAAAGAGCAAACTGTGCTAAGGCGCAGTCCCCAGACCCTATCGCCACCAAGGCCTTACCCAGAAATGAAGGGTCACCCGCTACGGTCCTCCCAAAGGGGACCGGGACCAGACAGGATTCCAAACCAAACAATGCCCAGGCCAGCGAGTCAGCAGTTCCCTGTGCACTGCTAGACGACAGCTCCTCAGGGAGCAGCAGCGGCCCAGGGTGCAAGGAGAGGACAGGGAGGTCACAGGCATCTGTGAACCTGCCCAACGCTTGGAACCATGGCAACAGCCCCAAGAGCAGGCAACTTGAGCCAACCGGGTTCCCAATGCCAGCACTGGGCACTGTGCTGCCACCAGACTGCAGGGACACCATCCAGCAGTTCTGGAACTAGTTTGTCCTTATGCACCGGTCGCCGCATCGATAATGTATCTCACCAGTCTAATGTACTTGTCTCACAATGGAACCACAAATGTAATGCAACCTTGTTTTTCTGAACTTGAATGTATATGAATGCAATGAGCCTCCGGCATAATCTATATGTGTGTGGGGGGTGGGAGGAGGGAGAATGGAGTGGTCAGGGACACACAAACAGCAACCACCAGCACTCTACTGCACCAACCATTCACCCAAGATAGACCTGCCAAGGATCAACCAGATAGAGCCCAGATAGAGCTAAGCCCAGAGCACAATCAATGCAGAGGCGATTTGCACTAAAGGCTCAGGGGAGAGTGATGTCATGTATCCTACATGGCTACTGTTTGTACTATCAAAGGTGTGCCACCAGCGGGCACAGCAGTGGGAGACTTGTCGGTTACCTGTACAAGTGTGCCTGGCCTAATATAAAAGGCAGGCCACCAGGTGTGATCCTCACTCTGGAGTTATCAATAAAGGACTAAGGTCACTACAGTTCAAATGCAACACATTGCCTTGTGAAGTCATTATCAGAGCATGCAAAGACACAACACCTTCTTTAAGCTCTGGAGTGCTAGCAACTGGTTTTAGAGGGAGTGCTTGATGCAATGTGCTGTGCTGCATAAAAGACTGTTTTTACTTGGTCCTCGGCCCTCTCCTTTGGATAAATCTACAGGAATAAAAAGGACAGTCAGTTACAATGCACTCCCAAGAGAATGCCAGCAAAAAAAGAGAGAAAAGCATAAGACAATTGCTTTGTGCTATGGCTACTTTGCAAATAGAGCTGACTGTTAATTCAAAGTTGTTTTTACATTTTAAAAAATTGAATTATCCAGTAGCTTAAACAAAACAGTAGAAGAGGTGTTTTTGGCACAATTCCAATTTGAACTAACAAACTCAAATTAAGCAACTTTGAAATAAGAGGAGTAGACTGTATAGTCCAGGGGAAGGTGAAGACAGGGATACTGGGAAACATGTCAAAAAATTACACTAGTTGGTTGGTGGCAACATGCCACCAATTTCAGCTTTACCAATGCCTGCTTAAGCTTCCCTGGGCAAGAGTGAGGATCACTTCCTCCTGTGCTATGAGGCTATTGAGAGTTACAGGGCACCCACCTGCTGTGTTCCTCTCATGTGGCTCTGTGCAGCCTTGGGCTGGAAGCAGAACATAGTGAAGAATATGAGGAACTCGTACAGCTTCCCAAACAGCACCACTGAGACCACAATGTCTCCCTCCCAGGGCCAGCACTTTGACAAGGAGGGAGCATGACCTTTGTGGTGACAGTGCTGAGTTGGAGCAGAATTTGCAAGTACGAAATGAAAGATGTTCGACTGTTCCACTGCAAAGGTGCTCTGCACCTTCTATCACATTTAAGGCTACTGTAAAAAGGGAAACATGTTCTCATCTTACGAGAGGGGCGGGGAGTACTCTTCCTGGAGAAAGAGGCAGCAAGTGCGCAAAGGTGAATCTACTTACCTTGACACTTTTGCAGGCGCCTAAAACTTCTAGCCTAGGATACCACGTCGACCTGCTCTGCCATCATGTTCCAGGCCATTTGAGTTATTGGTATGGATTTCTGCTAGGTTGAGCTGTTTTTTTCAGTGAAATTGGCCCAAAATCAGCCAAACCAGCACAAAGAGCTCAAGAAGCTGGCCCCACTCATCAAACTGACCACAGCCCCAGATTGAATTAATCACCATTGCAAGTTTCTGCTAATTGCGCTCTTTTGTAGATCTTCGAGGCGTCTCAAAATTAAGCTGTAATTTTTTAGGCACAAATAGACAGGTTTTAAAAGCTCTTGAAAATATTGTTTTTTTTAAATTTATTAAGAAGCTGACTACTGGGCACCAATAAAAGGTTCTGTATAGTTTTTTAAAGTCATTTTCAGTGATTTAAAATCAGTTTCGCACAGGTGGTGGACTAGATTCACTAATTACAAATGCTTATTTTTGTGAAAACCCCATTTTCAGCTGTATTAATCAAACTACACCAAGTTGTCACTCTTAAATATAACAAAGGATACTTTTTAAAGCCAAAATGTTGGATCATGGCAGATTATATGTTCAGCAAAATTCAAATGAATTTGAGCATAAACTTGAGGGAAAAAAATAATTCTCAAAACTAGCATAATTTTGGGTGCATTTTTGTGCCCAGATCGCTGATCGCACCAAAGAGGAAACTCTGGCCAACATGTTTGCAGGATGATGGCCCTGTGGCCATAAGGGAGCCAACTACTTCTTCTGCACTGTCACAGCTTTATCATTGAAAGGGGCTCTTTGGCCCACTTTGTTGTTCCAGCTGTTATTCGGAATAGAAATAGAATGTTTCTCCCTTTAAATGGCTGAATGGATTTTGTGACTGTTAGCTTGAAGGAAGCTATGAGCACAAGTGTGACATGAGCACAGTCCTAACATTTACAAGCCTGTAAAAGTAAGGCTGTTAGCCATTTAACATATCAAACAGATATAACATTAAGGTAGTGTACAGTACAACATAAAAATCTTGAGCATAAAAATGCTTTATCAAAACCCTCATTTCCACTCCCCCCCACTCTCCACGCCCCCACCCCCCCGGCCCCCCGCCCCCTTCCCCAGTGCTTTGGCACAAATGTTCCCATTCTTCCACTCACCCGTACATGTTTTTTGCTTGGACCCTGTGGCTCCTTTATCTGTTTTATATTACAACATTGTCTGCAATGGCAAGAGCAACCCTGCTGTATAAACATATATATTGCCAGCAGCAACTGTAACCTCATGGAATGGGATTTTCACTCATTGCCTCTCACTCAAGCTGTCACTGGCAGCAAATACAAACAGCATACGTTACATACCATGGTCAGGCCCACCATTCTAGACTCTGAAAGAAGTTCAATAACATAACATGGGATATTTGGATTTCTGAACCTCGCTATCCTTTTCTTTATCAAGGATGGTGTTTAGAGTGTGGCATCAAGGAGGCCTAGTAAAATTGAAGTCAATGGGAATTGGGCAGGAAATTCTCCACTGGCTGGAGTCATACCCAGCAGAAAGGAAGGTAGTTGAGGTTGTTGGAGGTCAATCATCTCAGCTCCAAGAGTTCCTCAGGGCAGTGTCCTAGACTCAATCATCTTCAGCTGCTTCATCAATGACCTTTCTTCCATCATAAGGTCAGAAGTGGGAGGATTGCATAGTCTTCAGTTCCATTTGCAACTCCTGAGATAATGAAGCAGCCCATGCCCACGTGTAGCAAGACCTGGATGACATTCAGGCTTGGTCTGATAAGTGGCAAGTAACATTCACGCCATACAAGTGCCAGGCAATGGCTATCTCCAACAAGCGAAAGTCTAACCACCGCCCATTGACATTCAACGGCATTACCATTGCCGAATCTCCCACCATCAACATGCTAGGGGTCACCATTGATGAGAAACTTAACTGGACCAGCCACATAAATACTGTGGCAACAAGAGCAGGTCAGAGGCTGGGTATTCTGCAACAAATGTCTCACCTCCCGATTCTCTAAAGCCTCTCCATCATCTATAAGATACGTCAGGATTGTGATTTTTTTTTTTAATTTATTCATTCACGGGATGTGGGCATCGCTGGCAAGGCCAGCATTTATTGCCCATCTCTAATTGCCTTGAGAAGATGGTGGTGAGCCACCTTCTTGAACCGCTGCAGTCCTTGTGGTGATGGTACTCCCATAGTGCTGTTAGGGAGGGAGTTCCAGGATGTTCACCCAGCGACGAGGAAGGAATGGCGATATGCTTTCAAATCAGGATGGTGTGTAACTTGGAGGAGAACGTGGAGGTGGTGGTGTTCCCATACGCTTGCTGCCCTTGTCCTTCTAGGTGATAGAAGTCGCGGGTTTGGGAGGTGATGTCAAAGAAGGCTTCATGAGTTCCTGCAGTGCATCTTGTAGATGGTACACTCTGCAGCCACGGTACGCCGGTGGTGGATGTTTAACGTTGTGGATGGGGTGCCAATCAAGTGGGCTGCTTTGCCCTGGATGATGTCGAGCTTCTTGAGTGCTGTTGGAGCTGCACTCATCCAGGCAAGTGGAGGGTATTCCATCACGCTCCTGACCTATGCCTTGTAGATGGTGGAAACGCTTTGGGGAGTCAGGAGGTGAGACACTCACCATAGAATACCCAGCCTCTGACCTGCTCTTGTTGCCACAGTATTTATGTGGCTGGTCCATTTATGTTTCTGGTCAATGGAAACCCCAGGATGTTGATGGTAGGGGATTCGGCGATGATAATGTCATTGAATGTTAGGGGGCGGTGGTTAGACTTTCGCTTGCCTGGATGAGCGCAGCTCCAACAACACTCAAGACGCTCAACACCATTTAAGACAAAGCAGCCCGCTTCACTGGCATCCCATCCACCACCTTAAACATTCACTGCCTCCACCACCAGCGCAGCATAGCTGAAGTGTGTACCACTGCAGCAACTCACCAAGGCTTCTTCGACAGCACCTCCAAAACCTGCGACCTCTACCACCTTGGACAGATGCAGTAGGTGCATAGGAACATCATCACCTGCAAGTTCCCCTCCAAGTTACACACCATTTCTACTTGGAAATATATCACCGTTCCTTCATCGTCGCTGGGTTAAAATTCTAGAACTCCCTCCCGAACAGCACAAGGACTGCAGCGGTTCAAAAACATAAGAACATAAGAAATAGGAGCAGGAAAAGACCATTTGGCCCCTCAAGTCTGCTCCACTATTCAATAAGATCATGGCTAATCTCATCATGGACTCAGCTCCACTTTCTGGCCCGCTCCCCATACCCCTTTACTCGCTTATCGCTCAAAAATCTGTCTATCTCCGCCTTAAATATATTCAATGACCCAGCACCCACAGCTCTCTGGGGCAGAGAATTTCTTAGATTTACAACCTTCTGAGAGAAGAAATTTCTCCTCATCTCAGTTTTAAATGGGCAGCCCCTTATTCTAGGATTATGTCCCCTAGTTTTAGTTCCCCTATGCATGGAAATATCCTCTCTGCATCCAAATTGTCGAGCCCCCTCATTATCTTAGACATTTCAATAAGATCACCTCTCATTCTTCTGAACTCCAATGTGTTGTATTTGGACTTCCAGAAGGCATTTGACAAGGTGCCACATAAAAGGTTATTGCACAAGATAAAAGTTCACAGGACTGGGGGTAATATATTAGCTTGGATAGAGGATTGACTAACTAACAGAAAACAGAGAGTCAGGATAAATGGTTCATTCTCTGGTTGGCAATCAGTAACTAATAAGGTGCCGCAGGGATTGGTGCTGGGACCCTAACTATTTACAATCTATATTAATGACTTGGAAGAAGGGAGTGAATGTTACGTAACTAAGTTTGCTGACGATACAAAGGTGGAAGGAAAAACAGTGTGTGAGGAGGACACAAAAAATCTGCAAAAGGACATAGACAGGCGAAGTGATTGGGCAAAAATTTGGCAGATGGACTATAATGTTGGAATGTGTGAGGTCATGCACTTTGGCAGAAAAAATCAAAGAGCAAGTTATTATTTAAATGAAGAAAGATTGAAAAGTGCTGTAGTACAGTGGGACCTGGGGGTACTTGTGCATGAAAGTATCTGATAGTATGCAGGTACAGCAAATGATCAGGAAGGCCAATGGAATCTTGGCCATTATTGCAAAGGGGATGGAGTATAAAAGCAGGGAAGTCTTGCTACAGCTATACAGCGTGCAGTTTTAGTTTCCATATTTGCTTTGGAGGCAGTTCAGAGAAGGTTCACTAGGTTGATTCCGGAGATGAAGGGTGTAATGTCTGTAAGCTTGTAATGTTTGTAGCTCCACACTGTGGATGTGGACGTATTGTGTACTGCAGCTGCATAGTTAATCATTAAACAACAGGCAGCTTCCGGAGAGTTCCGAGAGACCAACCTGCATATTAGGAAGCTGTGTGTGTTGTGCTCTGTGAAGATATCACAGTTGGCGGCGAGGATGGGAGATTTTTCGGATGTTTAAAGCTTAAATTTTGTTGGGGAAGGCTTCAGCCAGCCGACAGAAGACTTTGGAAGTTTCTGTCTTTGAAAAAAAAGCTACAAAATCCGAGGTAAAAAACAGTATACGGTGTGAACAGCTAGAGATTAAAAATGGCAGGTGTAATTGGATATTTGGGTGAATACAGACACGACTAGGAACAGTTATTCGTGTATGTAGATTGGCTAGAAATGTATTTCACTGCAAATAACATAATCGAAGTTCCAGACAATGCAATCCAGAACCAGGCTGTATTGGAACGTAAGAAAGCGATCTTCTTATCAGTGGCAGGTCTGGCATTATACGAAATCCTTGTAAATCTGCTTGTGCCTGGCGAGCCAAAGAACACCAAGCTTAAAGAGATTTTAACGAAGCTGGAGCAGCACTATAAACCCAAACCATTAGAAATTGCGGAAAGCTATCGTTTCGGGATTTGGAATCAAAAGGCGGATGAAAGTATCGCTGATTACATCATAGCATTAAAAAAGCTATCGATGCACTGTAATTTTGGAAACTTTCAAAACCGAACATTACGGGATCGTTTTGTTTGTGGGGTGAAAAATGATGCGATCAGAAGGAAGTTATTGATGACAGATGACTTAACTTTTGAGATTGCTTGTCAGTCGGTGAGGTTGATGAGCATGGCTGAGCAATATTCCTGAGAATTAAATAACAATTGCGGTCATCAGTCAACTGAGGTAAATCACCTACAGGTTCAAAGTAAGAAACGGGCATGGCCGAAAGTCTCAGAAACTGGAAATTCTACCAGAACGTCGAAGTCGTGCTTTTGGTGCCTGGGACAACACATTGCTAAAAGTTGTCCATACATGAAGGCAGAGTGTTTCTTCTGCAGAAAGACTGGGCATCTTGCAAAGGCATTCCGACTGAAGGGTAAACCAGTTTTTAAAGCTATGAGTCCAGCGTTCAAAGCTATGAGTAGAAATCCAAAGAAACTATATAGCATGGAAGAACATCAACAGGACGAGGAGATGTTAGAGTTACACGTCATCAGGAGCACGAGGTTAACAGACAGCGATTCGGAAAGCATCAAAATCCACATAGATGTTGCGGGATTCAAGACACCAATGGAAATTGACATGGGTGCATCCGTGAGTGTAGTACTGGAGTCACAGTACCGCGACAAATTGTGTGATTTCCAACTGGAGAAATCCAAGATAGAGCTGCGAGGCTACTCGGGAGAGAAAATTCCTGTAATAGGCCGTATCACAGTACCGGTGAAATATAAAGATCAATTTCAGAACTTGCCTCTAATAGTAGTGAAAGGAGACAAGACTGCTTTACTCGGAAGAAATCGGTTGAGCTCACTGAAGCTGGATTGGAGTAAGATTTTCTGTGTGGAAGCGAGATTTTCATCAACGGAAGAGGTTATCAAGCAGTATCCGAAGGTGTTCTGCGAAACGGGTAGTCCGATCCAAGGCTTTAAAGCAAGTGTCAGGGTACAGAAGGACACTAGATCGGTTTACTACAAGCCACGTACTGTACCATATGCACTCAAGGAGACAGTTGAGCAAGAACTCAAAAGACTAGAGACTGAGAACATTATTTGTAAGATAGATCGATGTAATTGGGCTACACCCATTGTTATTGTACCTAAGTCTGATGGTAAGGTAAGATTGTGTGGTGATTATAAGGTAACCGTAAACCAGGTTCTCGAGGGTAATGTCCCCAATACATTGCCGAATATAGAAGATTTGTTCACAACACTGACAGGGGGTCAGATCTTCTCAAAACTGAATCTTATGCATGCCTACTTACAGCTTGAACTAGATGAGGAGTCCAAGTCATGTTTGACTATAAATACTCATCTAGGCCTATATTAGTTTAATGGGCTATCATTTGGAGTGTCTTCTGCCCCTGCCATATTCCAAGGGGTGATGAACCAGATTTTGCAAGGTACTGAGGGGGTAGTATGTTATTTGGATGACATACTAATTTCAGCACCAAATAGGCAAATTCATAATAAAATATTGAATGAAGTCCTCAAACGGCTACAGAAGCACAGAGTACGAGTGTCTGCTTGTAAGTGTAAGTTATTTAAAAACTCAGTGGAGTACTGAGGGTAAAGAGTAGACAAAGGTGGTTTACATCCAACCATGGAAAAATTGGATGCAATTAGAAATGCACCCACTCCAAGGAAAGTCACTGAACTTCGCTCATTCTTGGGTCTTTTGAACTATTATGGGAAGTTCCTACCAAATTTGGCTACAGTATTACATCCACTGAATGAACTTTTGAAAAAACAGGTCCAGTGGAAGTGGTCAAAAGAATGCGAAACAGCATTCAAGGAGTGTAAAAACAAATTGGTAGAGAGCACCATGTTAGTTCACTATGACATATCTAAGGAGATTAAGCTAGCATGTGATGCCTCTCCGTATGGAGTTGGGGCAGTAATCTCCCATGTATTAAGTAGTGGGGAGGAGAGACCAATTGCTTTTGCTTCACGCACTCTCAGTGCCAGTGAGAAAAATGATGCGCAAATTGAAAGGGAAGCTTTGGCATTAATTTTTGGGGTCAAGAAGTTTCACAAATACTTGTATGGTCGTAAATTTACCATCGTTACGGACCATAAGCCCCTAACAGCAATCCTCCATCCAAAGTTCCCAGTTTCAACATTAGCTGCAGCCCAAATGCAGAGATGGGCTTTGATTTTGTCAGCATATACATATGATATTGAATACAGACGATCAGCTGATCACAGTAATGCTGATGCAATGTCTAGATTGCTTTCCCCATCACAAGTTACACCCGATAGGGAAGAAGTGTTTTATTTTTCATACATTGATGAACTGCCAGTCACAGCTGAAGAGATTGGTAGAGCAACCAAACGTGACCCAGTGACGTCAAAGGTGTATGAGTATATTGCAAATGGATGGCCAAATCCAGGAGAGAATCAGAATGAAAGTCTGAGTCCGAGTCAGGGAAACAAAGAGCCTGAAGTTAGAGTGAGTTCAAATGAAAATCAAGGAAATTCCGTGGAGGAAAATGTTCCTCAGGATGAGCCTCAAATGAGTGTGAAATCAACAACATGTTTGGAAGATTCTGTTCAAGGGCGAAGGTATCCTCTTCGAAACAGAAAACAAGTGGTAAAGTTAAATTTGTAAATATGTATAAAAATGAAAGTTATTTATGATGTTTTTTATGATGGCTTTTTCATTAAGGAGGGAGAAGTGTAATGTCTGTAAGCTTATAATGTTTGTAGCTCCACACTGTGGATGTGGATGTATTGTGTACTGTAGCTGCATAGTTAATCATTAAACAACAGGCAGCTTTCCGGAGAGTTCCAAGAGACCAGCCTGCATGTTAGGAAGCTGTGTGTGCTGTGCTCTGTGAAGATATCACAAGGAGGTTGACTTATCAGGAATGGTTGAGTAGGTTGAACCTCTACTCATTGGAATTCAGAAGAATGAGAGGTGATCTTATCGAAACGTATAAGATTATGAGGGGGCTTGACAAGGTGGATGCAGGGAAGATGTTTCCACTGATAGGGGAGACTAGAACTAGAGGGCATGATCTTAGAATAAGGGGCCGCCCATTTAAAATTGAGATGAGGAGAAATTTCTTCTTTCAGAGGGTTGTAAATCTGTGGAATTCACTGCTTCAGAGAGCTGTGGAAGCTGGGACATTGAATAAGTTTAAGATAGAAATAGAGAGTTTCTTAAACGATAAGAGAATAAGAGGTTATGGGGAGTGGGCAGGGAATTGGAGCTGAGTCCATGATCAGATCAGCCATGATCTTATTGAATGGTGGAACAGGCTCGAGGGACCATATGGCCTATTCCTGCCCCTATTTCTTATGTTCTTATGTATAGGCCCAACATACTCAACCTATCCTCATAAGTCAATCCCCTCATCTCCGGAATCAACTAGTGAACCTTCTCTGAACAGCCTCCAATACAAGTATATCCTTCCTTAAATACGGAGATCAAAACTGTACACAGTACTCCAAGTGTGGCCTCACCAATACCCTGTACAGTTGTAGCAGGACTTCTCTGCTTTTATATTCTATTCCCCCTTGCAATAAAGGCCAACATTCCATTTGCCTTCCTGATCACTTGCTGTACCTGAATACTCACTTTTTGTGTTTCATGCACAAGGACCCCGAGGTCTCTCTGTACTGCAGCACTTTGCAATTTTTCTCCATTTAAATTATAATTTGCTTTTCTATTATTTCTGCCAAAGTGAATAACCTCACATTTTCCCACATAATACTCCATCTCCAAATGTTTGCCCACTCACTTAGCCTGACTATATCCCTTTGCAGATTTTTTCTGTCCTCCTCACAATTTGTTCCCCCATCCATCTTTGTATCATCAGCAAACTTGGCTACATTACACTCGGTCCCTTCATCCAAGTCATTACTATAGATTGTAAATAGTTGAGGCCCCAGCACCGATCCCTGTGGCATCCCACAAGTCACTGTTTGCCAACCGGAAAATGACCATTTATCCCGACTCTCTGTTTTCTGTTAGTTAGCCAATCCTCTATCCATGCTAATATATTACCCCTAACCCCGTGAGATTTTATCTTGTGCAGTAACCTCTTATGTGGCACCTTATCGAATGTCTTCTGGAAATCCAAATACACCACATCCACTGGTTCCCCCTTATCCACCCTGCTCGTTACATCCTCAAAGAACTCCAGCAAATTTGTCAAACATGATTTCCCTTTCATAAAACCATGCTGACTGTGCTTGATTGAATCATGCTTTTCTAATTGTCCCGCTACTGCTTCCTTAATATCATCATCATCATAGGCGGTCTCTCGAACGAGGATGACTTGCTTCCACGAGAGTTCACAGATGTTTCAATGAAGGACCCAATGTTCCAGTCCTGAACTCCAGTTGAGGGGGTGAAAGATGCCTGTGTGTGAATTTTTTTTAAACGTGTGGTGACCGTTGCTCATCAGCCACCACACGGGCTTGACAGAGCTAGGCCTTTATCCAGTGGCAAGGATTAACCAGGACGACTGGAGACCTGCTCTACTGCACGGATCTACTGTGCACACATATCGTAGTGTGGGCAGGTCCGTGCTACCCCATGGCCCTCAGCTTCTCTGGGCCCCGTACCTTCATTCGCCGCACCTCCGCCCACAATGTTCCAGGATCCGGCGCTCCAGCTGACAGAAGGCAGGTGACAACCAACTTCTCCAGGGCAGTTAGGAATGGGCAATAAATCTGGCGACATTCAACAAAGCATAAGTGAGGCACAAAATCATCAAAGATGCACAATGTGGCAGTCTGGAAAACCGATTTTGTTCCACAAGTGAGGGAAAAGTCACCCTGACGAAAGAACCTTGTAAGGGTTTCTCCTCACATTAAGGGTAAGAATCCAGATGTACATGAGTTATAATCGCAATGAGTGATATTAGTAATTAAGACATTAATGCATCCAGACGACATTTCTTTGTCCACACTTTTAAGGAGGTATTAGATACAATATCTGTGGTATAATAAATATCAAGAAGACATTCTTTACTTTAAAAACATAACATTTTGTGTTGAATATTCCAAAATTATACATTATTTGTAATTGTTACAAATTTGGTTCTGCCGTAGTTCCCTTCTCGAGTTTGGTGGTGTCATGTGCTCCGTTCCTGATCCGAGAATTTTATTTTTTACTGTAGTTGACTCTCTGCCCTACATCTACTTGTATGATAGCATAGCCCAGAGGCACAACAATAGTAACCCCTCATTATTGGGATTGGATAGTCGTGTCTTTCGCGTGAATGCTTCTTCAACCTCTCTGAAGGTGGTTGAGCAAACACATTTGGTGCGATGATGCATGGTATAAAACAATGTTGTTATATTTCGCAGTAAGGTGAGCATACAGATCAGCAATTATGTTTGGATTCACGTAATTCAAACAGTACAACAGTGAGCTGTCTTACTTGACTTAAGCAAGATGGTTGCTAACTTTCCTCCAGCATTTCTAGCCTCTTCACCTCAGCAAAGTCCTTAACAGCTTTCCCTTTAACAATACTGTTTTATCATCACATCCCTCTCTTTTCACCTCCCATCTGTTCACAGACAAAAGCGGATCAAAGGGTATTTCAAAACAATGTGTGTGAGGTGTTTCTTTAATTATCATGAAAAGTTGAAAATTGCTTGTTTTTAATCTCGGAGGAAAACTATTTCCATTTAGTTTATCAACTCACTACTTTTTGTCTTAGTGGCTGTTTTTCAACTTGTGAGAATATAGAGTGCTTAAAAAGACATTAAAAGGGCCTCTAATTTCTAAATTGTTTCCATGGAAAAATTTCAAATTATCCTGTAATTTGACTGCAACGTTATTCTATTGAAACATTAACTAAAAGATGGTTACTGTAAGTTCTATTGTCCCATTGAATCTAAATTTGTTTTCCTTTTATTACTCAAAATATAATCACAAAGTAAATAAAAAGTAATTTTCAGTCTTATATTTCTATTTTATATAAAATCAGGCTTGTATTCCTATATTCTCTCCTGTGACCAAATTTACATTCTGCTCTTTTTCAATGTCTGTATGATTTAAGCCGACTCTGCTCTAGGTGCAGCACTGTCAACATTGTTCAAATCTCGGGTCTGATATCTTCAGTAATAAGCCTTATACTTGAGGCATTGTCTTGTACCAAGATATAAACATTGTTAAAAGAGGAAAGCTTTATTCATCAAATGGGTTTCAGGGCAGAGATAAGTGACACTAATACATTCTTGTCTCCTTCTCTCATTTTTTCCATCTCTTTCTGTTCATTTTGCTGACTTCTTTTTTATTTTTCTTCTCATTTTATTTTTGTCTGTCTTCCTTTTAATCTATTTCTCTTTTGTAACAGTTCAGGTGGCTGTAGAATGTGTGTTTCCTTTTGTGAATGTTTCCCTTTGCTTTCTATGGATCAGGACAGAAAAGAAGCAAGGAAGTTCGGGGAGACAGGCCTATTTCAGCATTCATAGCAATAGGCTAAAGGCCCTGAAGTTTTGAAAGAAAGCATTTCTGTGCTGTCATGTCAGAATAACTCCACCTCAATCTATCTCTCATTCTCCTGCCAGAGAAAGCAAGAGAAATATCACAATTACAATCGCAGTCGAAATGACCCTTATACAGTACACACATGACATTGCAAAGCTGGAGGACAAGGGACTACTATCACATGTGTGAGGCTGTCACCAAATGTGGGAGTGCCCTGAGTCCTGGTGCCAGATATTCAACCTATAAAAAACAGATTATCTGGTCATTATCACATTGCTGTATGTAGGAGCTTGCTGTGCGCAAATTGGCTGCCACATTTCCTAAATTACAACAATTAATACACTTTAAAAGTACTTAAGTGGCTATAAAGCACTTTGGGATGTCCTGAATTGTCATGGAAGGGGCTGTATAAATGCAAGTCTTTCTTTTCTTTCTATGAACCACTCTGTAGGATATGTAGATTAACCGGAACTACTTACCAGTCCATATTCCCAAAATTTTCAGAAAGAATCACAGAAAGAATTTACTCATTTTAATTTAAGAATTCCAACATAACTGTCTCACATCGCCCCAATATTTGTCCTGACACATCCGACCTGTGTATTAGTCACTTACGTTTTCTTGGCAGCCACAGTGCAAGGGATGCTATTGGAATGATTGGATGCAGGTCTGAAACTGCCCTTGCTGCACAGAAAACTCCTGATTTCAACTGTTATGCTCCAAGTGGTGGTCAGATACTTCACCACAGGCAAAAGGAAAGGAAACGCAGAGAATCAACCATTCAGTTCAATAGTTCTATTCCAATCGGGCCCTTTCATTTGCTGTATGGCAGCTGGGATAAGTCTTTATCCCAATACTATTCCCTTACCTGTTCGTTTTGCTGTTGAGCACTGAATTACAATTCAGCCAACATGCTGCTATCAGGCAAGCCATGAAAGGGTCAGAGGACATGGAGCAGGAAGTCTGCAAGGTGCCACAGCTGAAGGGGACGGGGTGTGTACACTCCTCCAGCACCATCCATGAACACTACTGATCAAGTTTACAAGGACTGCTTGGCCAAATCTCCAGCGTCTAGGGACATTGGTACATCAAATATTCTACAGGGCGATGTTGCATTCTAACTATATTGGTCAGTGCAGCTTTCCTTTAACATTTATGCAAAAGAAATACAAATATATCACAAGTAAAGACTACCTTACATAACTTTTGAAACCAAGACTAAGCATAACTAAGACCACCTATTTCCAACTCCGTAACATTGCCTGTCTCCGCCCTTGCCTCAGCTCATCCACCGCTGAAGCCCGCATCCATGCCTTTGTTACCTCGAAACTTGACTATTCCAACGCACTGCTGGCTGGCCTCTCACATTCTACCCTACGTAAACTAGAGGTGATCCAAAACTCGGGTGCCCATGTCCTAACTGGCACCAAGTCCCACTCACCCATCAACCCTATGCTCATTGACCTACATTGGCTTGCGGTTAAGCAACGCTTCGATTTTAAAATTCTTATCCTTATTTTCAAATCTTTCCATGGCTTTGCCCCTCCCTATCTCTGTAATCTTCTCCAGTCCCACAACCCTCTGAGATACCTGCGTTCCTTTAATTCTGCCCTCCTGAGCATCCCTGATTGTAATCACTCAACCATTGGTGGCCATGCCTTCTGTTGCCTAGGCCCCAAGCTCTGCAACTCCCTGCCCAAACCTCCCTGCCTCTCTACCCTCCTTCAAGACACTCCTTAAAACCTACCTTTTCGACCAAGCTTTTGGACACCTGCGCTAATTTCTCCTTAGTGACAAATTTTTATCACATAATACTCCTGTGAAGCACCTTGGGATATTTCATTACATTAAAGATGCTATATAAATACAAGTTGTTGTTGTTGTTAGGAAGAGAAAAAGAGATGGCGAAGCTACAAATGTTGAGGCACAGGAAAAAGATCACTAAGCACACCCCTGTCAATATTTAATAGTTCTGTCGCACCTTCTCACCACATCCAGTGAAAATGTGATGGGCCTACTGCCCTGTTTCTGTACTGTAAAATTCGGGAATTCTGTACACTTCAATCTCCTCTATCTACAGAAAAGAGGAGGAATGTTGGTTATCTCTTGAACTAACTTTTACTATTCACTTTAATGACTTTCCCTGGTAATTTATTCCACTATCTTATTACTTTTTGGAGTGAAAACCTTCAGTCTGACTTCTCAAGATTCAACACGTGTCCCCTGGTAGTTGTGCCCTTTCAGTGGTGTTCCTGGCCTTTCCCAGGAATTCCAGCAGACACATCCCAGACGTAGCAGGACTTGCATCTGCTGTGAGCTCAGAGGAGGCAAAGGTTACATTCCGGGCCAAAAACAAATCTTATCCAAATTTCTGACATCTTCAGCCTCACTTTGCCAGATGTTATTTTAAGGCTATCTCTGTCTATCCTCAGCCTAAATAGCCTTAGGGTCCTCAGTGGGCCTGGTACCCCATGTTATGCAATGATAGGAACAGCACCCACCCTTATTATTTAAATAAGTGCCATGCAATCTCTCTCCACAGCACCTTTCTGGCAAAACTACCTGGCTTATGAAATAGGACATTGACACCAACAATAGAGAAATGCCATGGTTATAGTTGCAAGAAGGCACAGCTGCCACCAGCCTGCATGCTACTACAACATGCTAACTAGGAGAGAATTTAGCAAAGCTTATGTCGATTCAGGCTCTACTTTCCATCTGGAAAAAGTGTGTTTTTTAAATCGTTTAAGTGAGAAAAATCTGTGGAATTTTGTTTTTCAGCTCTGTCATATAATGATGAAGAGAGAATAGCTGCCATTAGTTTTCACCATTGCTAATTCCACTGACAGGTTTACCAACATTATTACTGCCGGAAGCTCTGCATTTAAGCAAATAATAACGGTAAGGTTCAAGACTGTCTGTTAGGTCAATGTGTAAATACGCTATATGGCGTAGTACTGAACAACATAGGCTTGGAAGTTCTGAGCCAGGAAACTGTAGGTTCTACAATGCTGGAAAAGTATGTGGGTGGTCATCAGTTTACTACAGAGCTTGGCTATGTTTTCCATTCACTCCCAAATAGCTTGTGAATACTCAATGTCTAACAGGGCTGTGGCTCAGTTGGTTGCACCCTTGCTTCTGAGTCAGAAGTTTGTGGGTTCAGGTCCCACTCCAGAGAACCTAAGGCAAAAATCAAAAAGGGCTGCATTACAGCAAAATTCTAAAGGGGAAAAGTGTGGTAAAAAGACAAGCCTGAAGGCTCTGTGCCTCAATGCGAGGAGTATTTGTAATAAGGTGAATGAATTAACTGCACAGGCAGCAATTAATGAATATGATATAATTGGCATCACGGAGACATGGCTCCAGGGTGATCAAGGCTGGGAACTCAACATCCAGGGGTATTCAACATTCAGGAAGGAGAGACAGAAAGGAAAAGGAGGTGGGGTAGCGTTGCTGGTTAAAGAGGAAATTAACGCAATAGTAAGGAAGGACATTAGCTTGGATTTTGTGGAATCTGTATGGGTGGAGCTGCGGAATACCAAAGGGCAGAAAACGCTAGTGGGAGTTGTGTACAGACCACCAAACAATAGTAGTGAGGTTGGGGACAGCATCAAACAAGAAATTAGGGATGTGTGCAATAAAGGTACAGCAGTTATCATGGGCGACTTTAATCTACATATTGATTGGGCTAACCAAACTGATAGCAATACGGTGGAGGAAGATTTCCTGGAGTGTATTAGGGATGGTTTTCTAGACCAATATGTGGAGGAACCAACGAGAGGGCCGGCCATCCTAGACTGGGTGATGTGTAATGAGAAAGGACTAATTAGCAATCTTGTTGTGCGAGGCCCCTTGGGGAAGAGTGGCCATAATATGGTAGAATTCTTCATTAAGATGGAGAGTGACACAGTTAATTCAGAGACTAGGGTCCTGAACTTAAGGAAAGGTAACTTCGATGGTTTGAGGCGTGAATTGGCTAGAATAGACTGGCGAATGATACTTAAAGGGTTGACAGTGGATAGGCAATGGCAGACATTTAAAGATCACATGGATGAACTTCAGCAATTGTACATCCCTGTCTGGAGTAAAAATAAAATGGGGAAGGTGGCTCAACCATGGCTAACAAGGGAAATTAAGGATAGTGTTAAATCCAAGGAAGAGGCATATAAATTGGCCAGAAAAAGCAGCCAACGTGAGGACTGGGAGAAATTTAGAATTCAGCAGAGGAGGACAAAGGGTTTAATTAAGAGGGGGAAAATAGAGTATGAAAGGAAGCTTGCCGGGAACATAAAAACCGACTGCAAAAGCTTCTATAGATATGTGAAGAGAAAAAGATTAATGAAGACAAATGTAGGTCCCTTGCAGTCAAATTCAGGTGAATTTATAATGGGGAACAAAGAAATGGCAGACCAGTTGAACAAATGCTTTGATTCTGTCTTTACGAAGGAAGACACAAATAACCTTCCGGAAATACTAGGGGACTGAGGGTCTAGTAAGAAGGAGGTACTGAAGGAAATCATTATTAGGTGGGAAATTGTGTTAGAGAAATTAATGGGATTGAAGGCCGATAAATCCATGGGGCCTGATAGTCTACATCCCAGAGTACTTAAGGAAGTGGCCCCAGAAATAGTGGATGCATTGGTGATCATTTTCCAACAGTCTATTGACTCTGGATCAGTTCCTATGGACTGGAGGGTAGCAAATGTAACACCACTGTTTAAAAAAGGAGGGAGAGAGAAAATGGGTAATTATAGACCAGTTAGTTTGACATCAGTAGTGGCGAAAATGTTGGAATCAATTGTTAAAGATGAAATAGCAGCGCATTTGGAAAGCAGTGACAGGATCGGTCCAAGTCAGCATGGATTTATGAAAGGGAAATCATGCTTGACAAATCTTCTGGAATTTTTTGAAGATGTAACTAATAGAGTGGACAAGGGAGAACCAGTGGATGTGGTGTATTTGGACTTTAAAAAGGCTTTTGACAAGGTCCCATACAAGAGATTGGTGTGCAAAATTAAAGCACATAGTATTGGGGCTAATGTACTGATGTGGATAGGGAACTAGTTGGCAGACAGGAAGCAGAGAGTTGGGATAAACGGGTCCTTTTTAGAATGGCAGGTAGTGACTAGTGGGGTGCCGCAGGGCTCAGTGCAGGGACCCCAGCTATTTACAATATACATTAATGATTTTGATGAAGGAATTGATGGTAATATCTCCAAGCTTGCAGGTGACACTAAGCTGGGTGGTGGTGTGAGCTGTGAAGAGGACGCTAAGAGGCTGCAGGGTAACTTGGACAGGTTAGGTGAGTGGGCAAATGCATGGCAGATGCAATATAATGTGGATAAATGATAGATTATCCACTTTGGTGGCAAAAACACGAACGCAGAATATTATCTGAATGGCGGCAGATTAGGAAAACGGGAGGTGCAACGAGACCTGGGTGTCATGGTAGATTAGTCATTGAAAGTTGGCATGCATGTACAGCAGGCGGTGAAGAAGGTAAATGGTATATTGGCCTTCATAGCTAGGGGATTTGAGTAGAAGAGCAGGGAGGTCTTACTGCAGTTGTACAGGGCCTTGGTGAGGCCTCACCTGGAATATTATGTTCAGTTTTGGTCTCCTAATCTGAGGAAGGACATTCTTGCTATTGAGGGAGTGAAGCAAAGGTTCACCAGACTGTTTCTCGGGATGGCAGGACTGACATATAAGGAGAGACTGGATCAACTGGGCCTTTATTCACTGGAGTTTAGAAGGATGAGAGGGGTGCTCATAGAAACAGTAAAAACTCTGATGGGACTGGACAGTTTAGATGCAGGAAGAATGTTCCTGATGTTGTGGAAGTCCAGAACCAGAGGACACAGTCTAAGGATAAGGGGTAAGCCATTTAGGATTGAGATGAGGAGAAACTTCTTCACTCAGAGAGTTGTTAACCTGTGGAATTCCCTACCGCAGAAAGTAGTTGATGCCAGTTCATTGGATATATTCAAGAGGGGATTAAATATGACCCTTACGACTAAAGGGATCAAGGGGGTATGGCAAGAAAGTAGGAAAGTGATATTGAGGTGAATGATCAGCCATGAACTCATTGAATGGCGGTGCAGGCTAGAAGGGCCGAATGGCCTACTCCTGCACCTATTTTCTATGTTTCTATGTTTCTATGATCTTATTGAATGGTGGTTCAGGCTCGAAGGGCCGAATGGCCTACTCCTGCACCTATTTTCTATGTTTCTATGTTTCTATGTAACAAAATTCTTGGCTGACGCTCCTGTGCAGTAATGCTACACTATTGTAGTTGCCTTCTTTCAGATGAAACGTTAAACTAAGGCCCTGTCAGCACTCTCAGGTGAACATAAAAGATCCTATGGCGCTATTTCAAAGAGGAGCAGGGAAGTCATCTCTGGTGTCCTAGCTTATATTTATCCCTCAATCAACATCACTAAAAAAAAACAGATTATCTGGTCATTATCACATTGCTGTTTGTGGGAGCTTGCTGTGCACAAATTGGCTGCCATGTTTCCTACATTACAACAGTGACTACACTTCAAAAATTACTGCATTGGCTACTAAAGCACTTTGGGACGTCCAGTGGTCATGAAAGGTGTATATAACTGAAAGTATTTCTTTCTTTATCATGGGTATGGTAGCATAGTGGTTATGTTACTGGATGAGTAATCCAGAGGGCTGGACTAATAATCCAGAGACGTGAATTCAAATCCCTCCAAGGCAGTTGTGGAATTAAAATTAAATAAATCTGGATTAAAAAATCTAGTATTAGTAATCGTTGCCATGAAACTACCGGATTGTTGTAAAAACCCATCTGGTTCACTAATGTCCTTTAACCTGCAGTCCTTACTGGAGGGATTTGAATTCACGTCTCTGGATTATTAGTCGAGCCCTCTGGATTACTCATCCAGTAACATAACCACTATGCTACCATGCCCATGATAAAGAAAGAAAGACTTTCAGTTATATAGCAATGTACTCTTAACTGCCCTCTGAAATGGCCCAGCAAGACACTCAGTTGTATCAAACCATTACGAAAAAGCAAAATAAGAATAAAACTAGACAGACCACCCAGCATCCACCTCAGCATTGGATTCAGACACAACAAAAGCACACCCACCCCAGTTGACTTGCAAAGTCCTCCTCACTAACATCTAGCGATTTGTGCCAAAATTGGGAGAGCTATCCCACAGACTAGTCAAGCAACAGCCTGATATAGTCATACTCACAGAAACATATCTTTCAGCCAACATCCCAGAAGTCATCATCCCTGGTATGCCACACCAGCAGGACAGACCCACCAGCGATGGCAACACAGTGGTATACAGTCAGGAGGGATTGGCCCTGGGAGTCGTCAACATTGACTCTGGACTCCAAAATGTCTCATGGCATCAGGTCAAACTTAGACTTGTGCCATTTAGCACAGTGGTAGTGCCCTACCTTAGTTGATGAGTCAGTACTCCTCCATCCTTCTGATCGCTTCATCTTTCATCCCACAAACAAAGTGGTCACGCAATGCTCGGTCCTGAAAGTTTCCGAAATGACATTGAATGGATAGCATGTGGCAGCCATATGGGTGTACTATATAAAGTTAAGTAAATCAGGCCATGATGAGGCCATCCCTGGCCTCCTGGGCAGCAATGTGCTCGGTGCTGGTGGGATCTGGCCCACAGGTTCCTCCTGTTCCTACTCCTGCTCATCTTCCAGCTGATGTTCCTCCTCCTCCACTGAAGAGGCTGTGTGCTTAGTGTCTTGCTTCTTATGCACTGCTAATCCTCGGTGCTGTGCTATGCTGTGCAGGGCACAACAAATCACAGTGATTCTGGAGATCCCGGCCGGTGCGTACTGAAGGGCTCCTCCAGATCTGTCAAGGCATCTGAAGCGCATTGTGAGCAATCCTATTGTCTACTCTATGACACATCTGGTGGAAATGTGGCTTTCATTATATCTCTCCTGTGCCTCAGTACTTGGCCTCCTCAAGGGTGTCATGAGCCACTACTTCATTGGATAGCCTTTGTCTCCAAGCAGCCAGCCAGAAAGTCTGTTTGAAGGTGTGAAGAGCTGAGGGAGGGTGGATTGGCGTAAGACAAAAGAGTCACGGTAGCTGCCAGGGAATTTAGCGCACGCATGCATGATGATCTTCCTAGTGTGAAAGGAGTGTTGACAATTGGCAGTTGTATGTCTTAACAAATCTTATAACCAAATGTAATGCCCCTATTTAAAAAAGGAAGCAGACAAAAAGTAGAAAACCAGTTAACCTAGCATCTGTTGTTGGGAAAATGCTGGAGACCATTATTAAGGAAGCAGTAGCGGGACATTTGGAAAAGCATAATTCATTCAAGTAGAGTGAGTATGGTTTTATGAAGGGGAAATCATGTTTGACAAATTTGCTGGAGTTCTTTGAGGATGTAACAAACAGGGTGGATAAGGGAGAACCAGTGGATGTGGTGTATTTGGATTTCCAGAAGGCATTCAATAAGGTGCCACATAAGAGGTTACTGCACAAGATAAAAGTTCACGGGGTTGAGGGTAATATATTAGCATGAATAGAGTGTAGTGTCCCTGCACCTTACTACAAACTCACACGAGGCATAGATATATCAGACACGGTCACTCTGTGACCTTCACCTTTATTGCCAGGACCAAGGAGACTTGACCCTGGGTGGGACCTCCCCTTTTATACCTGGAAACGCAGGTGAGGAGTGTCTCCCGCAAGTTCACCCCCTGTGGTCAGGGTGTGCATTTCTAGGGTAGAGGTACAGTGTACATGAGTTACAGTTACATGACTATGTAATTGCAAGATGATTAAATACATGACATCATCTCCCCCCTTAAGTCTTTTTGTTTCAGAGTTTATGTCTGTCAGGTGGTCGACACTCTCTTGTGCATCGCCGCAGTTGTGGCTCTGGTGGCTGAGCCTCGGTACACGTCTCTGTCACTTGAGGTGATTTCGGCCTGTCCAGGCTGGCCGCAAGGACTGTGCATGCTGAGAGCTGTCTTTGTTGCTCGTCCGTTGGCAGTGGTGTGGGTGCCATCTCATGCTCTTCTTCAGGTTCCTCCATGTCTATGCTGAACCTTTTCTTGACTTGGTCCAAGTGTTTGTAGCATATCTGCCCATTGTTTAGTCGGACCACCATGACTCTATTTCCTTCTTTGCCAATTATGGTGCCCTCAAGCCACTTGGGTCCCAAAGCATGGTTAAGAACAAATACCGGGTCATCTATTTCTATACACCTCTCCCTTGAGTTTCGGTCATGGAGCTCGGTTTGTGAATGGCGCTTGCCCTCAACAATGTCTGCCAGGGCTGGGTGAATGAGGGACAGCCGCGTTTTGAGTGTACGTTTCATGAGGAGTTCCGCTGGTGGGACTCCCGTGAGTGAGTGCGGGCGGGACCTGTAGGCCAGCAGGAGGCGCGATATGCGGTACTGAAGGGAGGGTCCTTGGATGCGTAGCATGTCCCGTTTTATGACCTGGACCGCCCGTTCCACCTGGCCATTGGAAGCCGGCTTGAACGCCTTTGTCCGGACGTGCTTGATACCATTGCCCGACATAAACTCCTGGAATTCATGGCTGGTGAAACACGGGTCATTGTCACTGACCAGGATATCCGGCAATCCATGGGTCGCGAAAACTGTACGCAGACTCTCCATGGTGATGGATGTCGTGCACGAGTTCAATATGATGCACTCGATCCACTTTGAGTATGCATCGACAACGATCAGGAACATTTTCCCCATGAACGGGCCCGCATAGTCTATGTGAATACGTGACCATGGTCTGGTGGGCTAGGGCCACGGGCTGAGTGGGGCCTCCCTGGGGCATTGCCCAGCTGGGCACATGTCGTGCACCTGCAAACCCAGTGTTCCAGGTCTGAGTCAATCCCCGGCCATCATACATGTGACCGGGCAATGGCCTTCAATAACACAATGCCAGGGTGCTCGCTGTGGAGTTCCCTGATGTACGCTTCCCTTCCTTTCTGGGGCATGACAACCCAGCTGCCCCATAGCAAGCAGTCGGCTTGGATGGAGAGCTCATCCATCCGTCTCTGAAACGGTCTGACTTTCTCGGGGCACATTTCTTTATCATGGATAGGAGGGGGTTCCTGTTGGTCCAGAGTTTGATCTGGCGGGAAGTGATGGGGGGCCTGCAGTGCCAAAAGCCTCAACGGCCATGACTATCTCGGCGCTCTGCTCTGCTGCCCCCTCGGTGGTGGCCAGTGGGAGCCTGCTGAGCGTGTCAGTGCAATTTTTGGTGCCTGGCCGGTGCCGTATGGTGTAGTCATATGCAGCCAGCGTGAGAGCCCAGTGCTGTATGCGAGCTGATGCATTGGCATTGACATTGGCTGTCGGACAATAAGGATGTTAATGGCTTCTGGTCCGTCTCTAGTTCGAACTGTCTACCAAAAAGGTACTGGTGCATCTTTCTCACACCGTAAACACAAGCGACTGCTTCCTTTTCGACCATGCCGTATCCACGCTCTACCTGGGAGAGCGACCTGGAGGCATAAGCCACCGGTTGGAGTCAGCCGTCATCGTTACCCTGCTGCAACACACACCCAACCCCGTAGGATGATGCATCGCATGTTAAGACCAGTTTTTTTACAATGGTCATACAAAGTTAACAGTTTGTTGGAACACAGCAGGTTCCTCGCCTTATTGAAAGCCCGTTCTTGATAGTCCCCCCAAGACCATTCACAATCTTTACGGAAGAGCATGAGTAATGGCTCCAACAATGTGCTTCAGTTCAGCAGAAAGTTCCCAAAATAGTTCAAAAGTCCCAGGAATGATCGCAACTCCGACGTGTTGCAGGGCCTGGGAGCCCGGCGGATCGCCTCTGTTTTTGATTCAGTGGGCCGGATCCCGTCTGCGGCAACCCTCCTGCCCAAAAACTCGACCTCTGGGGCCAAAAACACACACTTGGCCTTTTTCAGCTGCAAGCCTACCCGATCCAATCGGCGTAGCACCTCCCCCAGGTTGTGGAGGTATTCTTCGGTGTCTCAACCCGTTATGAGAATGTTGTCTTGGAATACGATCATTCCAGGAATGGAGTTGAGCAAGCTTTCCATGTTTCTCTGAAAGATGGCTGCTGCCGAACGAATGCCAAACGGACACCTGTTGTAGACAAATAATCCCTTGTGTGTCGTGATGGTGGTCAGAAGCTTGGATTCTTCAGCCAGTTCTTGAGTCATGTAGGCCGAAGTGAGGTCCAACTTCGTGAACAGCTTGCCACCTGCCAGCGTGGCAAAAAGGTCCTCCGCTCTCGGAAGCGGGTATTGGTCTTGCAGCGATACTCGGTTGATGGTGGCTTTGTAGTCGCCACAAATCCTAACCGAGCCATCTGCTTTAAGGATGGGAACGATGGGACTTGCCCAGTCGCTGAATTCAATGGCTGAAATTATGCACTCTGAGCAGCCTGTCCAGTTCACATTCAATTTTTTCACGCATCACATACGGCACTGCTCTGGCTTTGTGGTGCACTGGTCTGGCGTCCGGAGTGATGCATATCACTACTTTAGTGCCCTTGAACGTTCCGACACCAGGTTGAAACAGTGACCCGAATTTTTGCAGGACCTGTGAGCATGAACTTCGCTCCACAGATGAAATGGCGTGCACATCCCCCCATTTCCAATTCATCTCGGCTAGCCAACTCCTCCCCAAAAGCGCGGGGCCATTTCCCGGAACGATCCAGGGTGCCAGCTGGTTCTGTGATCCATTATGTGTTACCACCAAGTTTGCACTGCCCAGCACTGGGATGATCTGGGATGGTGTACGTACGTAGCTGCGTCTCAATGCATTCCAGTTTGGGCCTGCTAGCTCTGTGTGGCCATAGTCTCTCAAATTGTTGGGCGCTCATGAGTGACTGGCTAGCTCTCGTATCCAGCTCCATGTGCACCGGGATGCCATTCAGTAAGACTTTCATCATCATGGGTGGCGTTTTAGTGTATGAGTTGTGGACGTCAGCCACATGAACCCTCTGAACTTCAACATCTATGGCTTTACCCCAGGCTTCATCCTGCATTGCAGACCCCTCATCTGGTTACTCTGTCTCGCAGATTAGCCTCGCTACTGCCTTTTTGCACATCCTGGCCAAGTGTCCACTGATATTTCAAATCCTACATGTATATTGCTGGAACCTGCAGCTTCTCGCAGTGTGTCTACCCCCGCACCTCCAGCATGAGCGGAGATTGAGATTGCTGTTAACAAAAGGACTATTACCAGGCATTCCTCTCTGATTGCCCATTTGGCTGTTTCTAAGCACTCTGATGGTGGGTGTTAATGATCCCATCGCGGGACGCATTGTCCCTTGAGATGGTGTGAATTGCTGATCCCCTTTCCGTTGTCCTTGTTGCGGGCCCACCCTAGTGCCTGTTGCTGCCTGGGTGGTTTCGAAATGCCCTTACCTGTCTGCGGGGTCCCGAGCCGCGTTCACCATGTTAACTCCCTGGTCTGTCGCCACGTTTGGACGAGGGCTGCGTGTGTAAATTGGCTTGGTCTCCTCTTCCCCTGTCATAAAGGTCTGAGCTATCAATGCTGCCCCTTCTAAAGTCAAGTCCTGAGTCTTTATGAGCTTCCTGAAAATGCCGGCATGATTAATGCCCTCGATGAAAAAGTCCCTTAACATCTCGCCCCTGCAGGCATCGGAGAACTTAGAGAGACTGGCCAAGCGCCACAGTTCCGTCACGAAGTCCGAGATGTTTTATCCCTCCCGACGCCGGTGAGAGTAGAACCAGTGCCGGGTCATGTGTACGCTACTCGCCGGCTTGAGATGCTCATTGATCAGCTGGCTGAGCTCTTCGAAGGACTTGTCCGCCGGCTTTTGGAGTGCGAGCAGGTCTTTCATCAGCGCATACGTCTGTGGATCACAGCTGGTCAGTAGATGCACCCCCCGCTTGTCAGCCGCTGTCTCTTCCAGCCAGTCCTTTGTGACAAAGCTTTACTGGAGTCTTTCCACGAAGTCATCCCAGTCCTCACCCACATAGTAATGTTCCTCAGTGCCACCGATGGCCATCCTCGTGGTTCGGTGATTCCCGTTTCTCATCGCCAAATGTAGTGTCCCTGCACCTTACTACAAACTCACACGAGGCATAGATATATCAGATATGGTCACTCTGTGACCTTCACCTTTATTGCCAGAACCAAGCAGTCCTGACCCTGGGTGGGACCTCCCCTTTTATACCTGGAAACCCAGGTGAGGAGTGTCTCCCGCAAGTTCACCCCTGTGGTTAGGGTGTGCATTTCTAGAGTACAGGTACAGTATACATGAGTTATAGTTACATGACTATGTCATTGCAAGATGGTTAAATACATGACATAGAGGATTGACTAACTAACAGAAAACAGAGAGTCAGGATAAATGGGTCATTTTCCGGTTGGCAAACAGTGACTTGTGGGGTGCCACAGGGATTGGTGCTGAGGCCTCAACTATTTACAATCTATATTAATGACTTGGATGAAGGGACCGAGTGTAATGTAACCAAGTTTGCTGATGATACAAAGATGGATGGGAAAGCAAATTGTGAAGAGGACACAAAAAGTCTGCAAAGGGATATAGGCAGGCTAAGTGAGTGGGCAAAAATTTGGCAGATGGAGTATAATGTGGGAAAATGTAAGGTTATCCACTTTGGCAGAAACATTATAATTTAAATGGAGAAAAATTGCAAAGTGCTGCAGTACAGAGAGTTCTGGGGGTCCTTATGCATGAAACACAAAAAGTTAGTATGCAGGTACAGCAAGTAATCAGGAAGGTAAATGGAATGTTGGCCTTTATTGCAAGGGGGATAGAGTATCAAAGCAGAGAAGTCCTGCTACAACTGTATAGGGTATCGGTGAGGCCACACCTGGAGTACTGTGTATAGTTTTGGTCTCCTTATTTAAGAAGTATATACTTGCATTGGAGGCTGTTCGGAGAAGGTTCACTTGGTTGATTCCGGAGATGAGGGGTTGACTTATGAGGATAGGTTGAGTAGGTTAGGCTTATATTCATTGGAGTTCAGAAGTATGGGCTCAATTTTGGCCAGGAGTTGCTCCGGTTTTTTTGGAGTAACTTGATTTTTTTCTGGCGTATCTTTAAAATCCCCATTTTGCACCTTCAATTTGCGCCAGTGTAAGTGAGTTGGTTATGATTTTTTATTTTAGTATTTTTTTCTCAAAAGGGGGCATAACCAGCCACCTATGCCAGTTCTGCCCATTTAGGCAACTTTGGCCAGCTAATAGTTACTCCAAATCTACTTAGGCCAGAGTATGTAGCTACTTCAGAAAACCCTTGCGGAGAGTTAAGAAATCAGCGCAGGTATGTACATCGGAGGCCATTCGGCCTGGGCTAGGGCGGGCAGGGGAACTGATCAAAATCATCCAGGCAAGAGCACTATCAGTTCTGCTGCCCGCCCGCCCCTAGCCCTGGCTGATTGAGTTTCAAAAGACAAAATTTAATTTGGTCACTAATAAAGAAACTTAATGACTAAAGAATGTGAATAGGATCAAACAGCTATACAGGACATCATATAACAAACTTCGCAAAGTTAATTTACTATACAACAGAAGCATTCATGGAAGCTTAAACTACAAAAATAAAATAAATGGAGAGGACCTGCATCTATAGCATCAAGCCTTACAAACCACCAAACCTTGCAAACAAAAAGTTCTAAGAATTAAATAACAAATAAAAAATTGAAGTAAGTCGTACCTTCATCTTAAAACTCGCCCGGGAAGGCAGTGGGCCGGCCTGTGTGGGAGGTCACTCAGCCTGGACTAGGAGCGGCATGACAATGCGCAACGGGAGGCCACTCGGCCTGAGCCAGGGGCGAGAGCGATCGGCATCGGGATTCAATGTGGCATCTGTATTCCAGGGCGAGAGAGAGAGAGAGGCTGGGCTACAAATGAATGGGGGTGGGGGTGAGGGGAGAAGGAGAGCGAATGAACGCGGCTTCTGTGGGGAGAGAGAGTCTGGGCTTATTGCCAAATTTCGGCACTACTGCACATGCGCGGACATCACGACCTGACTCCAATGCGCATGTGCAGACGTCCCGGCACTGTTTTCAGCGCAGGACGCTGGCTCCACCCCCGATTTGACTGGCCATGCTGCGTGACGACCGGGGAGAGGCCGGACAGCGGCCAAAGTGTGGAGGAATTTTTTCGGTGCACTTCTGAACAGAGAAAAGCAGCGTATCTCTGGTAAGTGCGTCAAAAAAAGGGGTGTGCCAAAATTGAGCCCAATGAGAAGTGATCTTAGCGAAACATATAATATAATGATGGGGCTCGACAAGGCGGATGCAGAGAGGATCTTTCAACTCATAGGGGAAACTAAAACTAGGGGACATAGGGCTAGAACCTCCACTTTTGTGCTTTTCATCCAAAAATGGGTGTTATTTCTGGCGTGGGCGGTATAAAAGGGTTTTCAGATCGCCGGCTTCTCGCCCATTCTCAAAACACCTAGTTTAAATGTTTTTGAAAATGGGCGTTACCGCGAGCGATATCAAATGGGCGGTTGCGTTAAATCTTTTTGACTTTCTGCCGTAAAGTGTGGCCGTCCTTAGCAACGGCCTGGCAACGCTCAATTCCCGCGATTCTGGAGATCAAGGGTCACCATGACATGCGCAGAAGAGGAGAGAGAGAGACAGGAAGCGCAGACGGACTGAAGGCGTGCCTGGGTGTGGTGTGGCTGCTTTGGAAGGAAGGAGGGAGACTTTAGAGCTTCACAGCAAGTAGGCAAACAAAAAGTAGCTGTTACCAGCCACATATTTGACTGAATTTGCCCTATAATGGAGGGAGAGGGGGAGGCATCACAGCACGCTGTGGAGACTGACACTGGAGAGAGCAGTGAGGTGGGAGAGGAGCACATTGGAGAGCACAAAAGAGCCAGGAGGTTCTCGGATGAGGGAAAATGCCTCCCTCCTGCAGGAGGTCAAGTTACGCTGGGGTGATTTGACACAGGGAGGGTGTGGGAAGTCCACCCCAAAGGCCTACCAGAGGATATGGACCGAGATAGCAGAGGTGGTCTCGTCGGCGACCAACGAGGTGCGTGAGGGCAACCAAGGCCCAAATGATGGAACGACCTTGTGGGATCCGGAAGAGTAAATATTACATTCATATACATGTACTTATATATTTATATAATTTGATTTGTAACAGTCATGAGTGACTATCAGCAGATGTGAGGTCCTGCACTTTTACCCGGAATATTTTACTCAAAGGCTGTGGTCACGGTGCACGTCTTGAGGTAAAGAATGATAATAATGATAATAATCATGATTACATCTGTTGGTTATGTGTTGTATCAGTGTCTGTGACAGTACCTAGCAATGATATCACGCAATGATCTCATGCCATGTCGTCCTGTCGCCTTTTACAGAAGAAGCTATCGACGATGAAGTCTGTGCAGAGGCGAACGGGTGGGGGGCCACCAGTTCCCAGCGACATCACTGACATGGAGGAGTGAGTGCTCACACTCGTGGGGAAGCACCCCGGGACAGCCACAGACGCAGCTGCAGACCCTGAAGTAATGCCACGTGAGTAAAGTTTACACCATTGCATCATGTATAGTCTATAGATGCCACACTCACTCATATCCGAACAATCATATATGATAGATGATTTCTAAAAGTGTCATAGAAATAATGCAGGCCTAATGAAAATCATTGCCATGCACAATGTGTTGATTGTCATGAAATGTGATGTCTGAGATGATTTTGAGAGCGGTGGTGCTTTTGTCGTGCACATGCTGTGTGTATCGCTGGACTCACCTTGTCACCCTCGCACCCCCTCTCCCCTAATTAGCTCATTTGTGTTTTGCAGCTCAGACAGCAGTGTGGCCCCAGGCAAGGCCACAGAGGCCAGAAGGTGGGGGCATGGGGCAGGAGTCGGCGGACGATCCTACTACATCTGGTGCTGAGGAGCTCCGATTGTCGCCCGTCAATCCATTGGGTTTGTTTTCGACGGATGAGAGCGTGGACTTCGAAGCACCTGCATCGCCACGCTCCAGAAGCCATTCCACCCCAAGGCCATCTATTGGTCCTCCGGTCATTCCCGCCTCCACTCTGGAGGTACTGGCCCCAAGCACCTCTCCATAGAGCACCCCATTTGTCCCCAGGACGGCGCCGACCCGGTGGAGGCCTTGTGGACACTGCAGGTCTGTTCCACGAGCGCAACATGACAGTGGAGAGATGGTACAGTTGTCCAGGAGGACTGTAGACATTAGTGACCAGCTCATCGAAGCACTGGGGAGCATATCCCAACACCTGGCCACCATGACCGAGTACATTCCATGCATGGCGGAGTCCCTGGATGCGATAGCCAGGAGCACTGCTGCCATAGGCCTCCCAATGGTCCCCGAGCGCAGCACTCCACCCCTAGGTTCCACACCACCACTGCGAACGACAGATGAGAGCAAGGACCAAGATCCTGCTTCTGCATCGGAGAATGTTGCCCCCTAGACGCCCTCCACTCCCGTACCCATCCAACCACCTCATCTGCCTTCATTCCCCCCAATGGGGCTCCACCTGAGGAGCTCCTCAGCCAGGCACCGTGGAGCGAGGGGGTGAAGGGGTAGAGGTAAAGAGAAGAAGGGGAGTGGGGGAGGAAAGTGAGTGGCATGTGCGCAGGTGATGGCTGTGTTATATCTCCATCTGGGTGTATGTAATTTGTTGCAATATATGGGGGCTGGGGACCACGTTCCTGCTTTGCCTTTGTATTCTGTGTTGGTGGACATGTGGAACATGTGATTTATGTCAATGGTGGAAAAAGTGGGATGTGGGTGGGGGTTGGGTGTTATTGGCTGTGATACTTATGATTTCAGACCAATGTTAGTATTAAACTTTTGTTGTTGAACATAACCTTGTTGCGCATTGTCTCAGATAGCTGGACCATTACACACTGGTGATTCCTTACCATGAAAGGGTTAAATACAACTTAACATCAATCAACGTAAACTTTAACTGGCACCAAGGTGATGGGCACCATTGATGCCTGAGCTGCACACACACAGCAGTGTGTCAGCGTTGTCACTCACATCAGCGCTTTTTCAGGCAAATCTTTCTGATATCAGCTCCTCACGTAAGAGTGGGATTTAATAAATGCCAGCCACACTGCTGGCGTTCGTTCCGGTTAGTTCCACTTTCTGTGGGCGTTTTTTTGAGCGAACGATATTGTGGGCGATATGTGTGCGAGGTGGTGAAATTGACGATGGGCAATCTCCATGGCCGCTTGTTTGGATAAATATGCTCTTTACGACAAAAAACAGTCAGCGAGCGTTATTATTGAATCTCGGCGTTAAGTCCGTGAGGAAAGCAACGCTGGGCAATAATAGGGGCTTTGAAATCGCCCATTCTGCTGATTCCCCCCCCAAAAAGTGGCCGGGCAGTAATATTTTTTCCCGGCATTAAGCCCATTGGTAAAATAACGCTTGCCGATAAGTCTCCTAAAAAAGCCCGTTAGTTTCAATTTTGTGCCAAAATGGACGATATATGGGCGTTATACGTCATTTCAGCAGTTAAATGGACGTTAAGTGGGCGTTAAGTATGCAAAAAAAGTGGAGGTTCTAGCCCAAAGTCTTAGAATAAGGGGACGCCCATTAAAACTGAGATGTGGACAAATTTCTTCTCTCAGAGGGTTGTAAATATGTGGAATTCTCTGCCCCAGAGAGCTGTGGAGGCTGGGTCATTGAATATATTTAAGGTGGAGATAGACAGATTTTTGAGCGATAACGGAGTAAAGGATTATGGGGAGTGGGCAGGGGAAGTGAAGCTGAGTCCATGATCAGATCAGCCATGATCTTATTGAATGGCGGAGCAGGCTCGAGGGGCCAAATGGCCTACTCCTGCTCCTATTTCTTATGTTCTTAAATGCGCCTGGAATTTCTATGGGGGCTTTATCACAGAATCACTGAAATTCACAGCATGGAAGGAGACTATTTCGGCCCATCGTGTCCACACCAGCCGACCAAGAGCTATCCAGCCTGAAACCACTTTCCAACTCTTGATCCGTCGCCCTGTAGGTTATGGCACTTTAAGTGCAGATCCAAGTATTTTGTAAATGTGGTGAGGGTTTCGGCCTCTACCATCCTTTCAGCCATTGAGTTCCAGACCCCCACCACCCTCTGGGTGAAGAAATTTCCCCTCATATCTCCTCTAACCTCCCCCCAATTACTTTAAATCTATGCCCCCTGGTTGTTGACCCCTCCACCAAGGGAAATAGGTCCTTCCCATCCACTCTATCCTGGCCCTTCAGAATTGTATACACCTTCCCTCAGCCTCCTCTTTTACAAACAAAACAGACCCAGTATCTGCAATCTTTCCTCATAGCAAAATTCTCCAGTTCAGGCAACATTCTTATAAATCTCCCCTGCACCCTTTCCAGTGTAAGCACATCTTTCCTGTAATGTGGTGACCAGAACTACACACATTACTCCAGCTGTGGCCTAACTAGTGTTTTATACAGTTCAAACATAACGTCCTTGCTGTTGTATTCCATGCCTCGACTAACAAAGGCAAGTATTCCATATGCCTTCTTACCTACCTGGCCTGCTACCTTCAGGGATCTGTGGACCTGCACACCAAGGTTCCTTTGTTCCTCTACACTCTTCAGTGTCATACCATTTAATGTGTATTCCCTTGCCTTGTTAGACCTTCCCAAATGCATTAATTCAGACTTATCCAGATTGACTTCCATTTGTAACTGTTCTGCCCACTTGACCAATACACTGCTATCTTCCTGCAGTCCGCAGCTTTCTTCTTCATTATCAACCACACAGCCAATTTTAGTGTCATCTGCAAACTTCTTAATCATAATCCCAACATTCAAATCCAAGTCATTATTATATACCACAAAAGGCAAGGAACCCACACGGAGCCCCGCAGAACACCACTGGATACAGCCTTCCAGTCACAAAAATACCCATCAACCATTGCCCTTTGCTTCCTGCCTCTGAGCCAATTTTGGATCTAAAGTGCCTCTTTGCCCTGGATTCCATGGGCTTTTACTTTCATGACCAGTCTGCCATGTGGGACCTTATCAAAAGCTTTGCTAAAATCCATACACACTACATCCTATGTACTGCTCTCATCAACCCTCCTGGTTACCTCCTCGGAAAGTTCAATCAAGTTAGTCAGACACGACCTTTCCTTAACAAATCTATGCTGACTATCCTTGATTAATTTATGTCTTTCCAAATGAAAATTCATCCTGTCCCTCAGGAATTTTTGAACTAATTTTCCCACCACTGAGGTTAGGCTGACTGGCCTGTAATTACTCGGTCCATACCTTTCTCCCTTTTTAAACAAAGATAGATTAACAGTCTTCCAGTCCTCTGGCACCACACCTGTAGCCAGAGGGGACTGGAAATTGATGGTCAGAGCCTCTGCTATTTCCTGCTTTGCTTTTCTTAACAGCTTGGGATACATTTCATTCAGGCCTGGGGATTTATCCACTATCAAAGCTGCTAAGCCCCTTAATACTTCCTCTCACTATGTTTATCTCGTCTAATATTTCACACTCCTCTTCCCTCATTGCAAAGTCTGCATTGCCCCTCTCCTTTGTGAAAACAGATGCAAAGTATTCATTTAGAATAATACCCACGTCTCCTGCCTCCACACACACATTTCCTTTATGGTCTCTCATAGGCCCCACTCTTTCTCTAGTTATCCTCTTGCTCTTAATGTATTTATAAAGCACCTTTGGGTTTTCCCTGATTTTACTTGCCAACATTCTTTCATGCTGTCTCTTTGCTTTCCTGATATCTTTTTTAATTGCACCCCTGCAGTTTTTATACTCCTCTAGAGTTTCTGCTGTATTGAGTTCTCAGCATCTGTCATAAGCTTTCCTTTTTTATCTTACCTTGTATGTCCCGTAACATTAGATTTGTTAGCCCCACCCTTTTTCTTTAAGGGTTCTCCCGTGGGAGATTGGCAGACCTCCAGAGAAATGATGTAACAGCTAAAAATGGCCGATATCACCATTTCTCCAGGGTTTACACCAGTCTTCGGCAGGAGCTCGGGAGAATCCCACAGATATTCTTCCTCATGAGGAAGAAGATTAACACTAACAATGTTGAATTCCATCTGCTGTCATGTTGCCCACTCACGCAGTCTGTCCATGTCCCTTTGTAACTTCCTACCCCCATATACACAACTTACTTTGCCTCCTATCTTGTGTAATCTGCAAACTTGGACCAGTATACAACACCCATAGATACTTCCCTAGACATTATGCTCATGACCTCCTCAAACCATTCAACCAGATTAGTCAGTCATGACCTAAGTGTCACAAATCCACGACTCTTTTTAATCAACTGACACTTGTTCACGTGCTTAGTCACTCTGATTCTGATATTAGATTCCAGTAACATCTCACAACTGACGTTAAACTGGATAGTAAGTAGATTCTTGGGGCTAGATTTTCCATTATTTTTGAATGCATCATGCCCACTTAACATCTATTTTACCGCTGAAATGATGTATAACGCCCAGATATCGCACATTTGGCCACAAAATGTACACTGACGCCCATTTTTCGGACATTTATTGCCAAGCGTTACATTCCCCATGTACGTAATGCAGTGAAAAAATAATACCGCCTGTTTTATTTGTATACTTGTATTTACTCTGTACAGCCACCAGAGGGCTCATCCCCTGGAGTCCTAAGGGATCCCATAATCCCTTGGGAGCACAGGTATTTAAGGAGGTTTCACAGGTTGGAGAGGCAATCTGGAGACCTGCAATAAAAGACTAAGGTCACATTTTACTTTGAACTCACAGTGTTCAGTCTGACTCTTTCTCCATACACAACAACTGGCGATGAGATACAGATAGCGAACCAAAAGATGCAGAGAACAGTTGGCATCCTGGAGAAATTCTCAGAGGGAGATGATTGGGAAACTTTTGTGGAGTGACTCGACCAATACTTCGTGGCCAAGAGCTAGATGGGGAAGAGAGTGCTGCCAAATGAAGGGTGATCCTCCTCACCGTCTGTGGGGCACCAACGTATCGCTTCTTGAAGAATCTGCTCACTCCAGCGAAACCCACGGAGAAATCATGCAACGATTTGTGCACACTGGTCCGAGAGCATTTGAACCCGAAGGAAAGTGTTCTGATGGCGAGCTACCAGTTCAACACCTACAAAAGGTCTGAAGACCAGGAAGTGGCGAGTTATGTCACCGAGCTAAGACTCCTTGCAGGACATTGCAAATTTGAAGGACATTTGGAGCACATGCTCAGAGACTTTTTCGTACTTGGCATTGGCCACGAAACCATACTTCACAAACTTTTGATTGTAGACACCCCAACCTTGAGTAAGGCCAGAGCGATAGCCCAGGCATTCATTGCCACCAGGGACAACACAAAGCAAATCTCTCAGCACACAAGTGCTGCTACAAGTACTCTGAACAAAGTGATGTTGTTTTCGAATCGTAACTTACAGGGCAGGTCACACAGATGTGCAGCTACACATCCACAGATGTCTCAGAGTCCACCATCAAGGTCAATGCAAGGCCATTAACACCTTGTTGGCATTGCGGGGGTGATCATCGTTTCCATTCATGCTGATTCAACGAGTACGTTTGCAAGGGCTGTGGAACAATGGGACACTTCCAACGAGTGTGCAGGTGAGCTGCTAAGCCTGTTAAATCTGCAAACCACCATGTTGCAGAGGAGGACTGATCCACGGAGGATCACGATGAACCAGAGCCTCAGATAGAGGAGGCAGAGGTTCATGGGGTGCACGCATTCACCACGAATTGTCCCCCGATAATGCTGAATGTTGAACTAAATGGACTCCCGGTGTCAATGGAGCCGGACACGGGCTCGAGCCAGTCCATCATGGGCAAAAAGACTTTTGAAAGGTTGTGGTGCAACAAGGCCAGTCTTAACTCCAGTTCGCACGAAACTAAGAACTCACACGAAAGAACTGATTCCTGTAATCGGCAATGCTACCGTAAAGGTCTCCTACGATGGAGTGGTGCACAAGCTACTACTCTGGGTGGTACCGGGCGATGGTCCCACGCTGCTCGGCAGGAGCTGGCTGGGAAAGATACGCTGGAACGTATCTGACGACACTTTGTGTGCCCAGACCTTAAACAAATTTCCTTCACTGTTCAAACCAGGCATCGGGAAAATCCAAGGAGCAAAAGTGCAGATCCACCTAATTCCAGGGGCACGACCCATCCATCACAAGGCGAGAGCAGTACCGTACATGATGAGAGAAAGGGTAGAGATCAAGCTAGACCGGCTGCAAAGAGAGGGCATCATTTCCACGATCGAGTTCAATGAGGGGGCCAATCTGATCGTCCCAGTCCTCAAGGGAGACGGCACCATCAGAATCTGTGGCGGTTACAAAGTAACGATCAATCATTTCTCCCTGCAGGAGCAATACACACTACAAAAGGCTGACGACCTCTTTGCAACGCTGGCGGGAGGAAAGACGTTCACGAAGCTGGATCTGACTTCAGCCTACATGACGTAGGCACTGGAGGAATCATCGAAGGCCCTCACCTGCATCAACATGCACAAAGATCTTTTTGTTTATAACAGCTGCCTGTTTGGAATCCGATCAGTGGCAGCGATATTCCAGAGAAACATGGAAAGCTTACTGAAGTTGGTCCCGCACACCGTGGTCTTCCAGGATGACATCTTGGTCACAGGTCGGAACACAGTCGAGCACCTGCAGGACCTGGAGGAGGTTCTTAGTCGACTCAACCGCGTGGGGCTCAGGTTAAAATGCTCGAAGTGCGTTTTCCTAGCGCCTGAAGTGGAGTTCCTGGGAAGGAGGATTGCAGCGGATGGTATCAGTCCCACCAATGCGAAGACGGAGGCAATCGAGAACGCACAGAGGCCACAGAACGTGGCGGAACTGCGGTCGTTTCTGGGACTCCTGAACTACTTTAGTGACATCTTACCGGGTCTCAGCACACTGCTAGAACCACTACATGTCTTACTACGAAAAGTGGATGAATGGATTTGTGGCAAGAGCCAAGAACATGCCTTTGTAAAAGCGAGGAAATTGTTATGCTCAAACAAATTGCTTGTGTTGTATGATCCATGTAAGCGTTTGGGACTAGCATGTGATGCGTCGTCATATGGCGTCGGGTGTGTATTGCAACAAGATAATGATTTCGGGAAACTGCAACTGGTTGCTCATGCATCCAGGAGTCTGTCTAAGGCTGAGAGAGCCTACAGCATGATTGAAAAAGAAGCGTTAGCGTGTGTCTATGGGGTAAAGAAAATGCATCAATACCTGTTTGGGCTAAAATTCAAATTGGAAACTGACCATAAGCCACTTATATCCCTGTTCTCCGCGAGTAAAGGGATAAATACCAACACATCGGTCCACATCCAGAGATGGTCGCTCATGTTGTCCGTATCTGCCATCCGCCACAGGCCAGGCACAGAAAACTGCGCCGATGTTCTCAGTAGGTTGCCATTGCCCACCATGGGGGTGGAAATGGCACAGCCCGCAGATCTAGCCATGGTTATGGAAGCATTTGAGAGTGAGCAATCACCTGTCACTGCCCAGCAGATCAAAACCTGGACAAGCCAGGACCCCTTATTATCTCTAGTTAAAAACTGTGTGCTTCATGGGAGCTGGTCCAGTGTCCCAGTGGAAATGCAGCAAGAGATAAAGCCATTCCAGCGGCGCAAAGATGAAAAGTCTATACAGGCAGACTGCCTTCTGCGCGGCAATCGAGTAGTGATCCCCAAGAAACACAGAAATATAGAAAATAGGTGCAGGAGTAGGCCATTCGGCCCTTCGAGCCTGCACCACCATTCAATAAGATCATTTCTTCAATATCCCTTTCCTGCTTTCTCTCCATACCCCTTGATCTCTTTAGCCGTAAGGGCCATATCTAACTCTCTCTTCAATATATCCAATCAACTAGCATAAACAACTCTCTGCAGCAGGGAATTCCACAGGTTAACAACTCTCTGAGTGAAGGTTTCTCCTCATCTCAGTCCTAAATGGCCTACCCCTTATCCTAAGACTGTGTCCCCTGGTTCTGGACTTCCCCGACATCGGGAACATTCTTCCTGCATCTAACCTGTCCAGTCCCATCAGAATCTTATACGTTTCTATGAGATCCCCTCTCATCCTTCTAAACTCCAGTGAATAAAGGGCCAGTTGATCCAGTCTCTCCTCATATGTCAGTCCAGCCCTCCCTGGAATCAGTCTGGTGAACATTCGCTGCACTCCTTCAATAGCAAGAACGTCCTTCCTCAGATTGGGAGACCAAAACTGAACACAATATTCCAGGTGAGGCCTCACCAAGGCTCTGTACAACTGCAGTAAGACCTTCCTGCTCCTATACTCAAATACCCTAGCTATGAAGGCCAACATGCCATTTGCCTTCTTTACCACCTGCTGTACCCGCATGCCAACTTTCAATGACTGATGAACCATGACACCCAGGTCTCGTTGCACCTCCCCTTTTCCTCATCTGCCGCCATTCAGATAATATTCTGCCTTTGTGTTTTTGCCCCCAAAATGGATAAAATTTTTCCACATTATACTGCATCTGCCATGCATTTGCCCACTCACCTAACGTGTCCACGTCACCCTGCAGCCTCTTAGCATCACCCTCACAGCTCACACCGCCACCCAGTTCAGTGTCATCTGCAAACTTGGAGATATTACACTCAATTCCTTCGTCTAAATGATTGATGTATATTGTAAAGAGCTGGGGTCCCAGCACTGAGCCCTGCGGCACTCCACTAGTCACTGCCTGCCATTCTGAAAAGGACTCGTTTATCCCGACTCTCTGCTTCCTGTCTGCCAACCAGTTCTCTAACCACGTCAGTACATTACCCCCAATACCATGTGCTTTAATTTTGCACACTAATCTCTTATGCGGGACCTTGTCAAAAGCCTTTTGAAAGTCCAAATACACCACATCCACTGGTTCTCCCTTGTCCTGCTAGTTACATCCTCAAAAAATTCCAGAAGATTCATCAAGCATGATTTCCCTTTCATAAATCCATGCTGACTTGGACCGATCCTGTCACTGCTTTCCAAATGCGCTGCTATTTCATCCTGAATGATTGATTCCAACATTTTCCACACTACTGATGTCAAGCTAACTGGTCTGTAATTACCTGTTTTCTCTCTCCCTCCTTTTTTAAAAAGTGGTGTTACATTAGCTACCCTCCAGTCCATAGGAACTGATCCAGTGTCAATAGACTGCTGGAAAATGATCACCAATGCATCCACTATTTCTAGGGCCACTTCCTTGAGTACTCTGGGATGCAGACTATCAGGCCCCTTGGATTTATCGGCCTTCAATTACATCAATTTCCCTAACACAATTTCCCGCCTAATAAGGATATCCTTCAGTACCTCCTTCTCACAGACCCACTATCCCCTAGTACATTCGGAAGGTTATTTGTGTCTCCCTTCGTGAAGACAGAACCAAAATATTTGTTCAATTGGTCTGCCATTTCTTTGTTCCCCATTATAAATTCACCTGAATCTGACTGCAAGGGACCTGTGTTTGTCTTCACTAATCTTTTTCTCTTCACATATTTATAGAAGTTTTTGCAGTCAGTTTTTATGTTCCCTGCAAGTTTCCTCTCGTACTCTATTTTCCCCCTCTTAATTAAACCCTGCCCTCCGCTGTTGAATTCTAAATTTCTCCCAGTCCTCAGGTTTGTTGCTTTTTCTGGCCAATTTATATGCCTCTTCCTTGGTTTTAACACTATCCTTAATTTCCCTTGTTAGCCACAGTTGAGCTCCTTCGCCGTTTTATTTTTATTCCAGACAGGGATGTACAATTTCTGAAGTTCATCCATGTGATCTTTAAATGTTTGCCATTGCTTATCCACCGTCTACCCTTTAAGTGTCCTTTGCCAGTCTATTCTAGCCAATTCACGCCTCATACCGTCGAAGTTACCTTTCCTTAAGTTCAGGACCCTAGTTTCCGAATTAACTGTGTTACTTTCTATCTTAATAAAGAATTCTACCATGTTATGGTCACGCTTCCCTAAGGGGCCTCGCAGAACAAGATTGCTAATTAGTCCATTCTCATTACACATCACCCAGTCTAGGATGGCCAGCTCTCTGGTTGGTTCCTCGACATATTGGTCTCGAAAACCATCCCTAACACACTCCAGGGAATCCTTCTCCACCGCATTGCTACCAGTTTGGTTAGCCCAATCAATATGTAGTTTAAAGTCACCCATGATAACTGCTGTACCTTTATTTCACACATCCCTTATTTCTTGTTTGATGCTGTCCCCAACCTCACTACTACTGTTTGGTGGTCTGTACACAACTCCCACTAGCGTTTTCTGCCCTTTGGTATTCCGCAGCTCCACCCATCGTCCAGGCTAATGTCCCTCCTTACTATTGCATTAATCGCCTCTTTAACCAGCAACACCACCCCGCCTCCTTTTCCTCTCTGTCTAGCCTTCCTAAATGTTGAGTACCCCTGGATGTTGAGTTCCCAGCCTTGGTCACCCTGGAGCCATGTCTCCATGATGCCAATTACATCATATCCGTTAACTGCTATCTGCGCAGTTAATTTGTCCACCTTATTACGGATACTTCTCGCTTTGAGGCATAGAGCCTTCAGGCTTGTCTTTTTAACACACTTTGCCCCTTTAGAATTTTGCTGTAATGTGGCTCTTTTTGTTTTTTGCCTTGGGTTTCTCTGCCCTCCACTTTTACTATTCTCCTTTCTATCTTTTGCTTCTGCCTCCATTTTATTTCCCTCTGTCTCCCTGCATAGGTTCCCATCCCCCTGCCATGTTAGTTTAACTCCTCCCCAACAGCACTAGCACATTGGTTCCGGTCCTGCCCAGGTGCAGACCATCCGGTTTGTAGTGGTCTCACCTCCCCCAGAACCGGTTCCAATGTCCCAGGAATTTGAATTCCTCCCTTCTGCACCACTCCTCAAGCCACGTATTCATCTGAGCTATCCTGCGATTCCTACTCTGACTAGCACGTGGCACTGGTAGCAATCCTGAGATTACTACTTTCGAGGTCCTACTTTTTAATTTAGCTCCTAGCTCCCTAAATTCATCTTGTAGAACCTCATCCATTTTTTACCTATTGTTGGTACCTATATTGATGAAGGGCAGAGACACCTTCATCAATGACCTCCACAGTACCCACCCAGGCATCGTAATAATGAAAGCGATAGCCAGATCCCACGTGTGGTGGCCAGGTATCGATGCGGACTTAGAATCCTGCGTTCACTGATGTAATACAGTTAAGCAATGTACCCAGGGAGGCACCGCTAAGTTTATGGTCTTGGCCCTCCAAACCGTGGTCTAGGGTCCATGTTGACTATGCAGGCCCGTTCTTGGATAAAATGTTCCTTGTGGTTGTAGACGTGTACTCCAAGTGGATTGAATGTGAGATAATGTCGGCTAGCACGCCCGCTGCCACTACTGAAAGCCTGCGGGCCATGCTTGCCACACATGGCTTACCCGATGTCCTGGTGAGTGACAACGGGCCGTGTTTTACCAGTGCTGAGCTCAAAGAATTCATGACCCGTAATGGGATCAAACATGTCACATCTGCCCCGTTTAAACCAGTGTCCAATGGTCAGGCAGAGAGAGCAGTGCAAACCATCAAGCAAGGCTTGAAGAGGGTAACTGAAGGCTCACTGCGGACTCGCCTATCCCGAGTCCTGCTTAGCTACCGCATGAGACCACACTCACCTACTGGGATCCCACCTGCATGAAAAGAGCACTTAAGACAAGGCTCTCGTTAGTTCACCCTGATCTACATGAACAGGTAGAGAGTAGGTGGCTTCAACAAAGTGCATACAATGATAGTGCAAATGTATCAAGCGAGATTGAAATCAATGATCCTGTGTTTGTGTTAAATTATGGACAAGGCCCCATGTGGCTTCCCGGCACTGTCGTGGCCAAAGAGGGGAGCAGGGTGTTTCAGGTCAAACTTTCAAATGGACTCATTCACTGGAAACACTTGGACCAAATCAAACTCAGATTCACGTACTATCCTGAGCAACCCACCTTGGACCCTACCTGTTTTGAGCCCCCAACACACACCAGTGGCAATCGGCACCACGGTTGACCACGAAGCAGAACCCATCATCCACAGCAGCCCTGCAGGGCCCAACACACCAGGCAGCCCAGCAAGGCCAGCTGCACAGCAGCCCAGCGAGGGCCCAACAAATGATTCAAGAACACCAGCTTTCACACCAAGACGATCAACCAGGGCAAGAAGGGCCCCTGATCGACTCACATTGTAAATAGTTACACTATTGACTTTGGCGGGGGGGGCGAGTGTTGTTATACATGTATACTTGTATTTACTCTGTACAGCCACCAGAGGGCTCATCCCCTGGAGTCCCAAGGGATCCCATAATCCCTTGTGAGCACAGGTATTTAAGGAGGCTTCACAGGTTGGAGAGGCACTCTGGAGACCTAAAATAAAAGACTACGGTCACATTTTACTTTGAGCTCACAGTGTTCAGTCTGACTTTTTCTCCATACACAACATCGCCCGCCCACTTTTTTTGGGCGGAATCATCAGAATGGATGAAACCAACGCACATAATATCACCCAGCACGTAATTTCTGCACGTAATTAATGCCGAGCTTCAACAATACCAACCGTCCTCTTTTTTTGTCGTAAAGATCACATTTGCTGAAACTAAAGCCCAGGAGATCGCCCAGTGTCACTTTCACCACCTCGCACACATCTCTCCCACAATATTGCTCGCCCAAATCACCGCTCTGAAAAAGTGGAACTGTACTGAACGAATCACAGCGGTGTGGGCGCCATTTTTTAAATCACAGGTCGCTTCATTGAAAAGGCTGCTTCAACTTCGGGGGAGCTTGGATTGACTCTGGAGTTCTTCTCAGTTGAAGTGACCATCTCAACAGACATCTTTTCAGACTCTGGATGATTGGGTTTTACTGTAGGTGTCTTTTAGTGTGGAAATTATTGCTTCTGATCAATCGCTATTATACTTTCATAGCGATTAATACACAGATGCTGCAGAGTGCAAATGGCACAACGTCTAATGCACATCATTATGTGCCCAATCTAAGACGTGCCAGAATGAGGAGGAGGTCCAGACTATAAACATCCCGCACTTACAGGGAGAAGAGGTCTTACCTCGACGTGTCCGAGCACACCTGCCTTCGGAGACTGCGCTTCCACAAGGTGGTGATCAATGAAATATATGAACTCATCAGGCCACAGATGCAGCCTGCCATCAGGACATCACTGTCAGTCGAGGTCAAGGTCACTGCGTCACTGTCTTTCTACTCGTCCAGTTCCTTCCGGGCCTCCGCGGTCGAGATTTCTCCTCTGTCTCACCCTGCCACACATCGCTGCATTAGACAGGTCACGGAGGCCCTGTACGTGCATAGGATGGACTTTATTAGCTTCCCCATGATCACGGAGGCTCAGACTGACAGGGCTGGAGCATTCTACCACATTGCTAAGTTCCCCAGGGTGCAGGGAGCTATACAGTGCACTCACATCGCCATGTGGGCACCTCTCAGGACAGAAAAGGATTTCACTCCCTGAAGGTCCAACTAGTTGTCGACCACAACCAGATAATAATGGCAGCGAATGCCAAATGTCTGGGCAGCTTCGATGAGGCTCACATCCTGCGTGAGAGCGCTGTCTCTGACATGTTTAAGAGTCAGTCACAAGCACAATGCTGCATGCTTGGTGATAACCGATATGGCCTAGCCACCTGGCTGATGACCCCCCTGCATGACATTCACACCGAGGCCGAGAAGCGACACAGCAAGAGCCTCACGCTTGTGTGCTCCATGCTGCACAGCCTGGCTATCAGAAGGGGCGAAGAATTGCCAGAAGGGACTGATGGTCCACCTCAGGAGAGAGAGGAGGAGGAGGACGAGGAAGTGGACGCTGAGCTAGGGCCAGACAATCAGGCTGAATATGCAACTATGCCCACGCACCCCTCCAGACCGCAGGAAAGGGCCCGTGGTGGCCACATAGCTGCAAGACTCTTATGTGAGGAGCTCATAAATGAGCAATTTGCCTGAAAGAACGTTGCTATGATTGACAACGCTGACACACTGCTGTGTGCGTGCAGCTCGGACATCAATGGTGGGCATCACGTTGGTGCCAGTTAAAATTTAAGTTGATTCAGGTTAAGTTTTATTTAACCAATTCATGTTAAGGAATCACCAGTGCGTAACGGTCCAGCGATCTGAGACAATGCGCAACAAGGTTATGTTGTATAAAAAACATTTTATACAACCATTGGTCTGAAATCATAAGTATCACTGGCAAAAACACCCCACCCCCACCCCACTTTTTTGACCATTGACATCAATCAAATGGTCAACATGTCCAGCAACACAGAATACAAATGCAAAGCAGGAGGGTGGCCCCCTCCCCCAATACATTACAACAAATTGCATACACTGAGATGGAGATATAACACAGCCATCACCTACGCACATGCACCTCACTTTCCTTCCCCCCACCCCTTCTTCTCCCCGCCTCTACCCCTTCTCCTCCTCGCTCCACGCCACCTGGTCGAAGAGCTCCTCAGGCGGTGCCTCATTGGGGGGGGAATGAAGGCAGAGCCGGTGGTTGCGCGGGTACAGGAGCGGGGGGTGCAGAGGTGGGAACATTCTCAGATCCAGAAGCAGGATCTTGGCCCTGCCTCTCATGTGTCATTGGCACTGGTGGTACGGAGCCTAGGTGTGGAGTGCCGCGCTCGGGGACCACTGGGAGGCCTGTGCCAGCAGTGTTCCTGGCTATCGCCTCCAGGGCCTCCACCATTTGCGGAACGTACTTAGTCATGGTGGCCAGCTGTCAGGATATGCCCCCCAATGCATCGAGATTCTGGTCACCAATGTCTACAGTCTTCCTGCACAACTGTACCATCTTTCCGCTCTCATGTGGCGCTCATGGACCAGACCTGCTGCGTCCACGAAACCTCCGTGGGTTTCGCGCCATCCTGGGGACAAATGAGGTGCCCTGTGTCTAGGTGCTTGGGTCCGGTACCTCCAGAGTGGAGGCAGGAATGGCCAGAGGAGCATTAGATGGCCTTGAGGTGGAATGCCTTCTGGAGCCTGTCAATGCAGGTTCCTCAAAGTCCGCACTCTCATCCATAGAGAACAGACCCAGCGGATTGACGGATGAGAATTGGAGCTCCTCAGAACCAGATGTAGGATCGTCTGGCGAGTCCAGCCTCGCGCCCCCACCTTCTGGCCTCTGTGGTCTTGCCTGGGGCCACGCTGCTGGCTGAGCTGCAAAACACAAATGAAGTTATTAGAGGAGAAGGGGCTGCTAGGGTCACAAAGTAATTATAGCGCTACACACAGCATATGCACGACAAAAGCACAACCGCTATCAAAATCATCACAGACATCACATTTAATGACCATCAACTCATTCTGCATTGCAATGATTTTCATTAGGCCAGCATTATTTATACGACAATTTAGGAAATCATCTATCACACTGTTATGTATTTATGCTTGGGGTCACCAGACACCAGGTGCGCCACTGTCGGAGATCATCGGGCTGTACGCGCGCATGCGCGGTCACTGGTATATAAGCGCGGGTACCATGTCACGCGGGTTACTTTGGGCGCGAATAAAGTTGGATCAGGTTTACACCTGAGGCAGTTTACAGTAACAAGTCTTTTGAGTCATTACATTCATTACATTTGGCGACGAGGTAACTTAAGAACCTTCGCATGTACAATGGGCACGATTGAAATTCTGGAGAGATTCGCGGGTGGCGAGGATTGGGCGGATTTTATCGACCGCCTGGATCATATTTTGTGGACAACAAAATGGAGGGAGAGGCTGACGTAGTTCGAAGCAGGGCAGTTTTCCTCACCGTTTGTGGTCCAAAAATGTATGACCTCATGAAGAATCTTCTCTCGTCTTTACGTCCAACGGACAAAGAATATGGGGATTTGTGTGCTTTGGTGCGTGACCATCTTAAGCCAAAAGAGGGGTTCATCATCTCACGCTATCGCTTCTACACGCATGTTCGTGCTGAGGGCCAGGATGTGTCGGGATTCGTCACCGACCTGCGACGTCTTGCTGAGCCGTATAAGTTCGGGAAAGTGTAGGAAGACATGCTGCGAGATTTCTTCGTGATAGGCATCGACCATGATGTGATTCTTTGGAAGTTATTGGCTGAAGAAAAGCTGAATTTGAGCAAGGCCATCATGACTGCCCAGGCATGCATGATGACTGATGATAATTTGAGGCAGATATCATCAAAGAGTTGGAGCTCCACTTTAAGTACTGTTAACAAGATTGTGTCGTCTTTTGGCAGAGGTGCTTATGGCAGGGCCTACTCGCCTGCTTATGTGAAACCTGTAGCTGCTCAAAGTCTGCCAACTGGTACAAATCTGATTTCACCCTGTTGGCGTTGTGGGGGCAATAATTGGCCTCATTAGTGTCGGTTCAAACAGTACTCCTGTAATGGCTGTTTGAAAGTGGGGCATCTTCAGTGAATGTGCCCACAACTGAGCAAGCGTGCTGCTGCTCATCACATTGTTGATGATGACCAGTTCAGTGCTGGCCCGGATACACAACCCGAGGAGGAAGTGTATGGTCTGTATTCGTTTGTGGGAAGGAGCCAGCCGATAATCATTAATGTAAAGCTGAATGGCGTGTCTGTATCAATGGAGATGGACACGGGAGCTAGTCAGTCGATAATGAGCCAAAGGACATTCAACAAGCTGTGGGACACTGAGTCTGTGAAGCCTAAGCTGAGTTCAGTCAATGCCAAGTTGTGTAATTACACTAAGGAACTCATACCGGTGATTGGCTGTGCAGTAGTCAAGTTGTCATATGATGGTGTGGTTCATGATCTACCGTTATGGATTGTCCCAGACAATGGTCCAACGCTGTTCGGCAGGAATTGGCTCAAGAAAATCAAGTAGAACTGGAATGATATCAAAGCGTTGTCATCGGTGGATGACACTTCGTGCGCTCAAGTGTTGACGAAGTTTCCTTCTTTGTTTGGTAATTTTACTGGAGCCAAGGTGCAGATTCACCCGGATTCTGATGCAAGGCCTGTCTATCATAGAGCTCGGTCTGTTCCCTACATGATGAGGGAGAAGGTTGAAATTGAGCTTGAAAGACTCCAATGTGAAGAGGTCATATCACCAGTCGAGTTTAACGAGTGGGCCGGTCCTATTGTTCCTGTGTTGAAGAGAGATGGCACTGTCAGGATTTGTGGAGACTACAAGGTTACGATTAATCTGTTGTGTCCTTACACACAACAGCAAATCAACACGAGGCACATACTGGAGACAAGTTCACTCTGTGACCTTTATTCACAGGACCAAGGAGTGCTGACCCTGCATGGGACCTCCCTTTATATACCTGGATGACCAGGCGAGGAGTGACTCCCACAAGTTCACCCCCTGTGATCAAGGTGTGCATTTCTTAGGTGTACACAGTGTACAGTGTTGTTACATACAGGTTACAGTTATGTGAATGTTACAAACATGACATCACCTCCCCCTAACGTCTTTGGGTCAAAGATTGAGTCTTTCAGGTGGTCAATGCTCTCTCATGGAGCGCTGCAGTTGGGGCTCTGGTTGTTGAGCCTTGGCATGCGTCTTTGTCACCTGTGGTGATTCCGGCTAGTCTGGGCCGGCCGCAGGGACTGTGCATGCTGCTGACGGTTCTTGTTGCTCGTTCACTGGCAGTGGTGTGGGCAGCATAAGAACATAAGAACATAAGAATTATGAACAGGAGTATGCCATCTAGCCCCTGGAGCCTGCTCCACCATTCAACAAGATCATGGCTGATCTGGCCGTGGACTCAGCTCCACTTACCCACCCGCTCCCCGTAACCCTTAATTCCCTTATTGGTTAAAAATCTATCTATCTATGATTTGAATACATTCAATGAGCTAGCCTCAACTGCTTCCTTGAGCAGAGAATTCCACAGATTCACAACCCTCTGAGAGAAGAAATTCCTTCTCAACTCGGTTTTAAATTGGCTCCCCCATATTTTGAGGATGTGCCCCCTAGTTCTAGTCTCCCCGACCAGTGGAAACAACCTCTCTGCCTCTATCTTTTCTATCCCTTTCATAATTTTAAATGTTTCTACAAGATCACCCCTCATCCTTCTGAACTCCAACGAGTAAAGACCCAGTCTACTCAATCTATCACCATAAGGTAACCCCCTCATCTCCGGAATCAGCCTCGTGAATCGTCTCTGTACCGCCTCCAAAGCTAGTATATCCTTCCTTAACTAAGCTGACCAAAACTGTACGCAGTACTCCAGGTGCGGCCTCACCAATACCCTATACAGTTGCAGCAGGACCTCCCTGCTTTTGTATTCCATCCCTCTCGCAATAAAGGCCAACATTCCATTTGCCTTCCTGATTACCTGCTGCACCTGCAAACTAACTTTTTGGGATTCATGCACAAGGACCCCCAGGTCCCTCTGCACCGCAGCATGTTGTAATTTCTCCCCATTCAAATAATATTCCTTTTTACTGTTTTTTTTCCAAAGTGGATGACCTCACATTTTCCGACATTGTATTCCATCTGCCAAACCTTAGCCCATTCGCTTAACCTATCTAAATCTCTTTGCAGCCTCACTGTGTCCTCTACACAACCCGCTTTCACACTAATCTTTGTGCCATCTGCAAATTTTGTTATGTTACACTCTGTCCCCTCTTCCAGGTCATCTATGTATATTGTAAACAGTTGTGGTCCCAGCACCGATCCCTGTGGCACACCACTAACCACCGATTTCCAACCCGAAAAGGACCCATTTATCCCGACTCTCTGCTTTCTGTTCGCCAGCCAATTCTCGATCCATGCTAATACATTTCCTCTGACTCTGCATACCTTTATCTTCTGCAGTAACCTTTTGTGTGGCACCTTATTGAATGTTTTTACTATCTGTTTTTATCTTTTGCGCAAGTTTACTTTCGTAATCTATCATTCCTTTCTTTATTGCTTTCTCAGTCATTCTTTGCTGTTGTTTAAAATTTTCCCATTCTTCTAGTTTCCCACTAACCTTGGCCACCTTATACGCATTGGTTTTTAATTTGATACTCTCCTTTATTTCCTTGGTTATCCACGGCTGGTTATCTCTTCTCTTACCGCCCTTCTTTTTCACTGGAATATATTGTTGTTGAGCACTATGAAAGAGCTCCTTAAAAGTCCTCCACTGTTCCTCAATTGTGCCACCGTTTAGTCTGTGTTCCCAGTCTACTTTAGCCAACTCTGCTCTCATCCCACTGTAGTCCCCTTTGTTTAAGCATAGTACACTCGTTTGAGGCACTACTTCCTCACCCTCAATCTGTATTACAAATTCAACCATACTGTGATCACTCATTCCGAGAGGATCTTTTACTTGGAGATCATTTATTATTCCTGTCTCATTACACAGGACCAGATCTAAAATTGCTTGCTCCCTTGTAGGTTCTGTTACATACTGTTCTAAGAAACAATCCCGTATGCATTCTATGAATTCCTCCTCAAGGCTACCCCATGCGATTTGATTTGACCAATCGATATGTAGGTTAAAATCCCCTATGATTACTGCCATTCCTTTTTCACATACCTCCATTATTCCTTTGATTATTGCCCGCCCCACCGTGAAGTTATTATTTGGGGGCCTATAAACTAGGCCCACCAGTGATTTTTTCTCCTTACTATCGCTAATCTCCACCCACAATGATTCAACATATTGTTCATTAGAGCCAATATCGTCTCTCACAACTGCCCTGATATCATCCTTTATTAACAGAGCTACCCCACCTCCTTTCCCTTCTTGTCTATCTTTCCAAATTGTCAGATAGCCCTGTCTGTTTAATTCCCAGACTTGGCCACCCTGCAACCACGTTTCTGTAATGGCCACCAAATCATACCTATTTGTAATGATTTGTGCCGTCAACACATTTACTTTATTTCGAATGCTGCGTGCGTTTAGGTAGAGTGTTTTAATACTAGTTTTTAAACCATGATTTTTAGTTTTGGCCCCTCCTGCAGCCCCTTTATATTCATACATATTGTCCCTTCCTATCACCTTGTGGTTTACACTTACCCCAGTGCTACTCTGCTCTGTTGCCTCCTGCCTTTTGCATTCTTTCTTGGGGTCCTGTTCATCTGAGCTCTCATCCACTCTAACTAGCTCAGAGCCCTCTCCTGGGTTCTGAATACTCCTTGCATTGAGGCACCGAGCTTTCATGCTTGCCTTTTTATTACACTTTGACCCTTTAGAATTTTGCTGTACAGTGGCCCTTTTTTTTTTGCCTAGGGTTTCTCTGCCCTCCACTTTTACTCATCTCCTTTCTGTCTTTTGCTTTTGTCTCCATTTTGTTTCCCTCTGTCTCCCTGCATTGGTTCCCATCCCCTTGCATTAACATCCCTGTTGTCCGACAGCAAGGCTGTCAATGCCAATGTGTCAGCTTGCACACAGCGATGGGCTCTCACGCTGGCTGCATATGACAACACCATACGGCACCTACCAGGCACCGAAAATTGCACTGACGCGTTCAGCAGCTTCCACTGGCCACTACCAGGGGTGGCAGCAGAGCAAAGCGCGGAGATGGTCATGGCCCTCGATGACTTCGACAATGCAGGCTCCCCTATCACAGCAGACCAGATCAAAACCTGGACAAACAGAGATCCCCTCCTATTTCTAATTAAGAAATGTGTCCTGACTGGGGATTGGGTGCCTGCACACGGAGCATGCCCTGAAGAGGACAAATTAACTGTGTAGATAGCAGTTAACGGATACGATGTGGTTGGCATCACGGAGACATGGCTCCAGGGTGACCAAGGCTGGGAATTCAACATCCAAGGGTATTCAACATTTAGGAAGGATAGACAGAAAGGAAAAGGAGGCGGGGTGGCGTTGCTGGTTAAAGAGGAGATGAATGCATTTGTAAGGAAAGACATTAGCTTGGATGATGTGGAATCGGTATGGGTGGAGCTACGAAATACCAAAGGGCAGAAAATGATGTAGTGGGAGTTGTATACAGACCTCCAAACAGTAGTAGTGATGTTCGGGAGGGCATCAAACAGGAAATTAGGGGTGCATGCAATAAAGATGCAGCAGTTATCATGGATGACTTTAATATGCATATAGATTGGGCTAACCAAACTGGAAACAATACGATGGAGGAGGATTTCCTGGAATGCATAAGGGATGGTTTTCTAAACCAATATATCGAGGAACCAACTAGGGCGGAGGCCATCTTAAATTGGGTGTTGCGTAATTAGAGAGGATTAATTAACAATCTTGTTGTGCGAGGCCCCTTGGGGAAGAGTGACCATAATATGGTGGAATTCTGCATTAGGATGGAGAATTAAATGGTTAATTCAGAGACCATGGTCCAGAACTTAAAGAAGGGTAACTTTGAAGGTATGAGGCGTGAATTGGCTAGGATAGATTGGTGAATGATATTTAAGGGGTTGACTGTGGATGGGCAATGGCAGACATTTAGAGACCGCATGGATGAACTACAAGAATTGTACATCTCTGTCTGACGTAAAAATAAAAAAGGGAAGGTGGCTCAACCGTGACTATCAAGGGAAATCAGGGATAGTATTAAAGCCAAGGAAGTGGCATAAATATTGGTCAGAAATAGCAGCGAACCCGGGGACTGGCAGAAATTTAGAACTCAGCAAAGGAGGACAAAGGGTTTGATTAGGGCAGGGAAAATAGAATATGAGAGGAAGCTTGCAGGGAACATTAAAATGGACTGCAAAAGCTTCTATAGATATGTAAAGAGAACAAGGTTAGTAAAGACAAATGTAGGTCCCTTGCAGTCAGAATCAGGGGAAGTCATAATGGGGAACAAAGAAATGGCAGACCAATTGAACAAGTACTTTGGTTCAGTATTCACTAAGGAGGACACAAACAACCTTCCGGATATAAAAGGGGTCAGAGGGTCTCGTAAGAGGTAGCCTTGGAAATAGCGGATGCATGGACAGTCATTTTCCAACATTCCATAGACTCTGGATCAGTTCCTATGGAGTGGAGGGTAGCCAATGTAACCCCACTTTTTAAAAAAGGAGGGAGAGAGAAAACAGGGAATTATAGACCGGTCAGCCTGACATCGGTAGTGGGTAAAATGATGGAATCAATTATTAAGGATGTCATAGCAGCGTATTTGGAAAGAAGTGATATGATAGGTCCAAGTCAGCATGGATTTGTGAAAGGGAAATCATGCTTGACAAATCTTCTGGAATTTTTTGAGGATGTTTCTAGTAGAGTGGACAAGGGAGAACCAGTGGATGTGGTGTGTTTGGACTTTCAGAAGGCTTTCGACAAGGTTCCACACAAGAGATTAATGTGCAAAGTTAAAGCACATGGGATTGAGGGTAGTGTGCTGACGTGGATTGAGAACTGGTTGGCAGACAGGAAGCAAAGAGTAGGAGTAAATGGGTACTTTTCAGAATGGTAGGCAGTGACTAGTGGGGTACCACAAGGTTCTGTGCTGGGGCCCCAGCTGTTTACATTGTACATTAATGATTTAGACGAGGGGATTAAATGTAGTATCTCCAAATTTGCGGATGACACTAAGTTGGGTGGCAGTGTGAGCTGCGAGGAGGATGCTGTGAGGCTGCAGAGTGACTTGGATAGGTTAGGTGAGTGGGCAAATGCATGCCAGATAAAATATAATGTGGATAAATGTGAGGTTATCCACTTTGGTGGTAAAAACAGAGAGACAGACTATTATCTGAATGGTGACAGATTAGAAAAAGGGGCGGTGCAACGAGACCTGGGTGTCATGGTACATCAGTCATTGAAGGTTGGCATGCAGGTACAGCAGGCGGTTAAGAAAGCAAATGGCATGTTGGCCTTCTTAGCGAGGGGATTTGAGTACAGGGGCAGGGAGGTGTTGCTACAGTTGTACAGGGCCTTGGTGAGGCCACACCTGGAGTATTGTGTACAGTTTTGGTCTCCTAACTTGAGGAAGGACATTCTTGCTATTGAGGGAGTGCAGCGAAGGTTCACCAGACTGATTCCCGGGATGGTGGGACTGACATATCAAGAAAGACTGGATCAACTGGGCTTGTATTCACTGGAGTTCAGAAGAATGAGAGGGGATCTCATAGAAACGTTTAAAATTCTGACGGTTTTAGAATAATCTTAGAATAAGTGGCCGCCCATTTAAAACTGAGATGAGAGGAATTTCTTCTCTCAGAGGGTTGTAACTCTGTCGAATTCACTGCCTCAGAGAGCTGTGGAAGCTGGGACATTGAATAAATTTAAGACAGAGATAGGCAGTTTCTTACCCGATAAGGGAATAAGGGATTATGTGGATTGGGCAGGGAAGTGGACCTGAGTCCATGATTGGATCAGGCATGATCTTATTAAATGGCGGAGCAGGCTCGAATGGCCGTATGGCCTACTCCTTCTCCTATTTCTTATGTTCTTATGTTCTTATAGTTGCTCAACTACACAAGTGGAGTCTTTGCCTTTTAGAGGTATGTACTGTTTTTCTATCATACCAAATACTTCCCACTGTTTGCCTGTATGTTTACCCATTGACAGTTTAGCCCAGTTTCCCTTGGTCAATTCATTGCTTGTTCCTTCAAAGTTTGTCTTACTTATATTTAAAACTTTGGGGCGCGAATTTGATGAAGGCTTCCACCCGCCCGAGTGCCGCCCACAGGACCGCCGATGACCGCCGAGGTACTTGACGGTACTTTGGCCGGGGTTTTCATCAAAAAGGTCCCTTGAAGGTCGGCAGGCGGTAAATGAGGGACTTACGCTGCCAATCTGGGCGGCAGCCAACAGGAGCTCTCATTCCCGGCCGCAAATGCGCTTGCCGCCCAAGTGCCACCGAGGATGGAGTCGAGCCCATGGAGGGTCGAAGACCTGCAAAGAAAGAGCATCGAAAAAAATTTACAAGCCATCAGAAAACCTTCAGGGGACTTCAATCAGGTAAATCGCTGTGAAAATGTTTTTTTAATGTTTCGCAACCTTTTTTTATAAGATCTTTATACTCACCGTCGTGGACAGACCAGCCTCCTCGCGATGGTCCACCTCCGTTCTGGCGCCGACTCCCGCCCACATGAATATGGCATCTCGGCGGGCAGGAGTCCACTTACGCCACTCAGCCGTCCGCTGACCTCAGCGGGCGCTTCCCGATGGTTCTCCCCTCCTCCCGCTCCAGCCCAAATCGCAAGTGGCACTGGGTGCAACCCGAAGAGGAATGTCGGTGGCAGTGGCCGTTGGGTCCATCAAATTCGGGCCCTTGGTTTGTGACTCTCCCTTCTCCCTCTCAACCCTAATAGCAAATTCAATCATATTATAGTTACTAGTTGCCTTATCACCAGATTGTTAACTAATCCTGGTTTGGTACTAATCACTCATCATCATACATAGGCAGTCCCTCAAAATCGAGGAAGACTTGCTTCCACTCTAAAAGTGCGTTCTCAGGTGGCTGTACAGTCCAATACGGGAATTACAGTCTCTGTAACAGGTTGGGCAGACAGTGGTTGAAGGAAAGGGTGGGTGGGGAGCCTGGTTTGCCACACGCTCCTTCTGCTGTCTGCGCTTGGTTTCTGGTTGCTCTCGGCGACGAGACTCAAGGTACTCAGCTCCCTCTTTATTTCTCTTTCTATACCTGATTTGACATTGAATTCACCAACTCTAATTTACATTCCCTTCTCCATCATTCCTGTGTTTGTTTCACAATCGTTCAATCTGATTGGTGAAGGAGATGCACAGTTGCTTGTTCACTCAGGTCCCAGTTGCCCGGTTTCCCTTGTGCTAGTGGTTTGTGCCTCCGGTGAGTCTCTAATAAATTTTCAGTTGGGCCGCTGAAAGCTGTGCATCTGGTCGCTAAGCTCTAATGTTCGCATTTAATGCCCCCTCTGGCCGCTAACTCAGGCTATAGACAACTGAAAATCCAGCCCATAGTGTGCAAGGGAAAGTCTAGCTTTCGCAAAACTATCCTGAAAATATTCTAGACATTACTTGCCTTTACTACTTGACCTCTTTAGCTTCTCCCAGTCTAATGTGCAAATTAAAATCTCTCATTATAACCACATTGTTTTTACTGCATGGTTCTCTGATCTCTGTATCTATACATCATCCACTACATCACTGCTGCTTGTAGTCTGGTCTCTGTAATGATTATTACATCACACCCTTTAAAATGAATTTGTGCTTCTAATTCACTTGTTTTATTACTCATGGCATGTGCCATTTATGAACAGAATTCTTATTTGGGTAACTGTCCCTACCATGTCCATAAGTTGGGCTGGTCAATTTCTCACACTTTTAACTTACTGTGTGGATTTCCCTCTCCCACCCTCTTAACTGCAGGATAATAAAGTACATTTACAGTATTTTGATTTCTGAAGCTCATGAGAGATCACAGAGAAAAACATATACCCAGGAATACTGCCAGATGAACAGTATCTGCCTGTGCTGTGTATGCAATTGCATTTTCTTAATGACAAGTATCGTTAATAAATAATGGAACTAGCTTTCTTTTATCAAGTAGTAGTGCCTATGAGCCATCAACCATGTCCATATCTCAAATAAATAAACAGGACATGAGAAGATAATAAATTACACTCGTCAAGAGTTGAGGTTTTGCATCAATGCTTGCCTGTTCACACTGTTCACACTGGCATCAGAATATACGAGAATTGCTGAATGTTCATCAGAATACACAACCACGGATTAGTGAATGTTCAGCAGCAGACACAACCTAGGAACACAAAGAACAAGGTTTAGATAATAGGATTTCAAGCAGTTAGCCTTTAAGCCTTCACAGAGTCTTCCTGTGGAAAGATTTGAGATCTCAGGGTGGGGGGGCGGTGGGGGGAGAAAAACTACATTTGGAGAGCAAGCCATTTAATGGGACAGAGGAGGGAGATGCTTGGATTGAACAAACCCTTTCACAACCATTTACCGCAAGTTTGTGTTATTATTACTTAGTAAATGAAAGTAACACCTTTATGTTATACACTAATTCTTTGTGGGTGAATGCACTGCGATAGTCTTATTTGATAACATAGCTGAATTCCCATTGAAAACATTATCTTGACCTGGAATATGTAAAAAGTACACAGTTTTAGTTTTTATCTTCCCCTCCTTCCCACTCAAACTTTCTCACTTTTCTCCTTTCCTGCTTCCAACAGTAAGGATTCACACTGGAGCACTGTTAAGCACCTCACCCAAGTGACTATTCTTTACATGTTAGCCTTGACAGTGAACACTGACAAGCTATTCAAATGCAGTGAGCAGTGCCAGCTCTTATAAAATGGCCTTCTTCGACCTTTCGACCTTACAAAGACCTTTGACACTGTCAACCGCGAGGGTCTATGGAGCGTCCTCCTCTATTTCGGATGCCCCCAAAAGTACGTCACCATACTCCGCCTGCTCCACGACGACATGCAGGCCGTGATCCTTACCAATGGATCCATCACAGACCCAATTCATGTCCAGACCAGGGTCAAGCAGGGCTGCGTCATCGCCCCAACCCTCTTCTCAATCTTCCTCGCTGCCATGCTCCACCTCACAGTTGATAAGTACCCCGCTGGAGTGGAGCTAAACTACAGAACCAGTGGGAAGCTGTTCAACCTTCGCCGTCTCCAGGCCAGGTCCAAGACCAATCCAACCTCTGTCGTCGAGCTACAGTACGCGGATGACGCCTGTGTCTGTGCACACACAGAGGCTGAACTCCAGGACATAGTCGACGTACTTACCGAGGCATATGAAAGCATGGGCCTTACGCTAAACATTAGTAAGACAAAGGTCCTACACCAGCCTGTCCTCGCCGCACAGCACTGCCCCTCAAACATCAAGAGCCATGGCGTGGCCCTGGACAATGTGGACCACTTCCCATATCTCGGGAGCCTCCTATCAACAAGAGCAGGCATGATGATGAGATCCAACACCGCCTCCAGTGTGCCAGTGCAGCCTTCGGCCGCCTGAGGAAAAGAGTGTTTGAAGATCAGTCCCTCAAAACTGCCACCAAGCTCATGGTCTACAGGGCCGTAGTAATACCCATCATCCTGTATGGCTCAGAGATGTGGACCATGTACAGTAGACACCTCAAGTCGCTGGAGAAATACCACCAGTGATGTCTCCGCAAGATCCTGCAAATCCCCTGGGAGGACAGAAACACAAACATTAGCGTCCTTGTCCAGGCCAACACCCCCAGCATTGAAGCACTGACCACACTTGATCAGCTCCGCTGGGCAGGCCACATAGTTCGCATGCCAGACACGAGATTCCCAAAGCAAGCGCTCTACTCGGAACTCATCTGCGGCAAATGAGCTAAAGGTGGGCAGAGGAAACGTTACAAGGACACCCGCAATGCCTCCCTGATAAAGCGCGACATCCCCACTGACACCTGGCCATAGACCGCCCTAAGTGGAGGAAGTGCATTCAGGAGGGCACTGAGCTCCTCGAGTATCGTCGCCGAGAGCATGTAGAAATCAAGCGCAGGCAGCGGAAGGAGCGTGCGGCAAACCAGGCTCCCTGCCCACCCTTTCCCTCAACGACTATCTGTCCCACCTGTGACGGAAATTGTGGTTCTCGTATTGGACTGTACAGCCACCTAAGAATTCATGCTAAGAGTGGAAGCAAGTCTTCCTCGATCCCGAGGGACTGCCTATGATGATGGATTCGACTGTGGAAGACATCACAGTAGAATTCAATGTCGTCTCACCCAACACATACAAATGCGTAATGGTCTAATTGATGGTTACTGGATAACTACTCGAAGTCGAAATTCAGGTTAATCTTTCCTCTCTCTAACCTGGGATTGCTGAGACTATGGGGTGAAATTCCAGGGCGCCCTGTTTGGGGGCGGTAACCTTCACGAGGTGGGATTTCCTGCGCCTGGCAGAAGACGAGTGCTACGCAACCTCTCTGCGTAGTGCTAACCTGATCCCAGACCCCTCCCCTTCTATTAAAAAGGAGAGCATGCTGCGATCTCTTCAGGGTTTTCAGGAGTCTACACTAGGCCATCGGAGATGCAGGATGTCATGGCCGCAGCCTGGCACTGAAATGGAGTGCTGGGTTGCACGATTGTGGCACGGACCTCGCGAGAATCGACACGGAGGCCGGACCGGTAAGTCGGAGGGCAGCGCAAAATGACGCCGTGCACCTCCCAAAAACGGATCTCCGCAGTACGAAAACAGATCACTGTACACGGTGATGATGTCATCGCCAGAGACGCAGCATCCCGGGGCGCTACCAGCAGGGACGTGTCGCCACTAGTTTCGTGCCTCCGCTAACTCACGTGTCATTTCTTGAGCCGGTAGCACACCCCGCCCCACCCTGCAATTCCCCCGCAAAAACATTTTCACGCCTTTTAGCGCCCCCCAGAGGCGCATAGCAGGGGACTTTCGGCCCATATGTGTAGCACCCCTACCATAGCCCTGGCTGAGATCAGCTAACCCAACACAGATCAGGGATCAAACCTGAGAAGTTAGGACTTTATAGACCAAATGACTTAGTAGACTTCAGGCAATGTATTTACCCACTAGCTTTTATTAAAAAAACTTAAATGCCTGTTTTTGCATCTAAAAAAGCTCTTTCCCAAACACTCCTCTCTGGTCACATTCCAGAGAAATAGCAGAAAAGCAGAACTTAAGGCCCAGAGGTCACTGAGGGGCTATGAAATAGCCAGCCCACAACAGGTTTCTAAAGAGTACACTGATACCAATCACTGTACACAGTCCTGCAAATACCCTTTTTTTTTTAAAAGGATCATTTTGAAGTACTTGTTGCTTGCTTTCACCATAAATTTGCTTCAACTTTGAGGGATATATTAATTTCTTCAATTGCACTTTTTGTGGTGAAAAGTCAGTGTTTTAACCCACTGCTCCAGCCAAGGACCTGGGTTTGTATCCAGCCTGGAGCAATGGGATTATAAGATTCCCTATTCAGCGAATCATAGAAACTTAAAGCACAGAAGGAGACCATTCGGCTTATCGTCTCTTTGAAAGAGCAGTCGTGCTTAGTTCTACACCCCTGCTTTTTGTCCGTAACCCTGTAAGTCCCACATTCTCAAGTACCTGTCCAACTCCCTTCTAAAATTACTTGTGGAATCAACTTCCACCATCTTTTCAGGTAAAACATTCCAGAATCCAACAACTCACTGAGCGAAAACATTTCTCCTCATCTCCCCTTTAGATCGTTTGCCAATGATTTTAAATCAGAGGGAACAGCCTTTCTCTATCTACTCGATCAAAACGCCTCATAATATTGAAAACCTCCAATAGGTCACCTCTAAAGCTTCACTATTCCAAGGAGAACAGTCCTAACTTTTACAATCTCTCCTCACAACTGAAGTCCCTGATCCCTGGTAACATCCTGGTAAACCTGCTCTGTAACCTTTCTGAGGCCTTTGCATCTTTCCTGAAGTGGTGCCTAACCAGTAATTTATAAAGTTCCAGCATGATCTCTTTGCTTTTATATTCTATGCCTCTATTTAGAAACCCAAGTAACCCATACGCTTCTTCAACTACCTATCTACTTGCCCTGCCACCTTTAATGATTTGTGTATATGAACACCAAGGTCTCTCTGCTCATCTACACTTTTCAATTACTGTTTTTCCATATTAACTCTCCCACAGTGCATCACTTCACACTTCTCTGCATTGAACTCCATCTGCCATGTTTCTGCCCATTTCATCATCCTGTCTGTCATCCTGAAGTCTATAACTATCCTCATCACTATCTACCTGTCATGTATGTATGCTTGAGGTTACTAGCCACCAGGTGGCGCCACTGTCGGAGGTCATTGGGCTGTGCGCATGTGTGCGCAGCCCAGGTATAAAAGGCCAGCCATCTTGTAATGTAATCACTTTGGGCCTTAATAAAGTAGAGCCAGGTTTGTACCTGTTTGGAGTTTACAGTATTCAGTCTATTGAGTTATTGAATACACAACATTTGGCGACGAGGTAACAAGAACCTTCACATGCAAAAATGAGCACAATTGGAATTCTGGAGTGATTCATGGAGGGAGAAGATTGGGCAGACTTTGTAGCCCGCTTTAACCAGTACTTCATGGCCAACAAAATGGAGAAAGAGGCAGACGCAGTTCGGCGCTGGGCGATCCTCCTCACGGTTTGCGGTCCGAAAATCTATGGACTCAAAAAGAATCTCCTCTCGCCCTTAAGTCCAACGGACAAGGACTATGAAACATTGTGTGCTCTGGTACGTGACCATCTCAAACCAGATGAAGGCATCATCATCTCAAGATATCGATTCTATACGCACATTCGTTGCCGACCTAAGACGTCTAGCTGGACCATGTAAGTTCAAAACTGCGTTGGCAGACATGTTATGGGGCTTCTTTGTAATCGGCATCAACCACGAGGTGATCCTGCGTAAGCTACTGGCGGAGGAGACGCTGGATTTGAGCAAGGCAATCACGATTGCCCAATCATGCATGACGACAGACAAAAGCTTAAAGCAGATATCATTGAAAAATAGGAACTCAGCAAGTACTGTAAACAAGATAGTATCGTCATTTGGCAGAGCTGCATATGGCAGGGCCTACCCGACTGCGTACGCGAAACCTGTAGCTGCTCAAAGTCCGCCAACGGGAATGAATCCGATATCACCATGTTGGCATTGTGGGGGAAATCATCGACATCATCGGTGTCAGTTTAAACAGTATATTTATAAAGGCTGTTCGAGAGTGAGGCATCTCCAGCGCATGTGTCCGCAACTGAGCAAGCGTGCTGCGACACACCACATGGAGGATGATGACCAGTCTAGCATGGATCCCGATATGCAATCCGAGATACCAGAGGAAGAAGTGTATGGACTGTATTCGTTCTTAATAAAGAGCCAACCGATAATAATTAATGTAAAACTTAATGGTGTGCCGGTATCGATGTAATTGGACATGGGTGTGAGTCAATCAATAATGAGCCAGAGGACATTCAACAGGCTGTGCGATACTAAGGCTATGAGGCATAAGCTGAGTCCAGTCAATGTCAAGTTGCGTACGTACACTAAAGAACTCATAACGGTGATTGGCAGTGCAGTAATCAAGGTGTCGTATGATGGTGAGGTTCATGATTTACAGTTATGGATTGTTCCAGGCAATGTCCAATGCTGTTCGGCAGGAACTGGTTAGAAAAAATCAAATGGAACTGGAACGAGATAAAAGCGTTGTTGTAGGAGGAGGATACTCCATGTGCTCAAGTGTTGAACAAGTTCCCCTCACTGTTTGAACCAGGCATCGGCAACTTCACGGGAGCCAAGGTGCAGATCCACGTGGACTCGGATGCAAGACCCGTCCATCATAAAGCGCGACAGTTCCATATATGATGAGGGAGAAGGTCGAAATCGAACTGGAAAGACTCCAGCATGAAGAGATCATATCACAAGTCGAATTTAACGAATGGGCCAGCCCCATTGTTCCCGTGTTGAAAAGTGATGGCACTGTCAGGATTTGTGGAGACTACAAGATTACAATCAACCAAGTTTCAAAACAGGATCAATACCCGTTGACGAAGGCTGATAATTTGTTTGCAATGCTAGCCGGGGGGAAGTCGTTCACAAAACTGGATCTGACGTCAGCCTACATGACACAGGAGCTGGTCGACACGTCGGAAAAACTTAAATTCATCAACACTCATAAAGGACTGTTTATCTACAACAGGTGCCCTTTTGGAATTCGCTCGGCTGCAGCCATAGTTCAGAGCTACATGGAGAGTCGACTGAAGTCCGTCCCCAGAACTGTCGTGTTCCAAGATGACATACTGGTTACAGGGCATGACTCCGCCAAACATCTGAACAACCTGGAAGAGGTTCTACATCGTCTGGACAAAGTGGGACTCAGACTTAAACGCTCGAAGTGTGTCTTTATGGCACCGGAAGTCGAATTCCTGGGGAGAAAAATTGCTGCTGATGGTATCTGGCCTACGGACTCGAAAACCAAGCCCATCAAAAATGTACCCAAGCCTCAGAATGTAACGGAGCTGTGTTCGTTCCTTGGTCTTCTCAACTACTTCGGTAATTTCTTACCTGGATTGAGCACCTTATTAGAGTCACTGCACATGCTGCTAAGAAAAGGCGACAACTGGGTTTGGGGTGCATCTCAAGATAGAGCTTTTGAGAAAGCTACTAATCTGCTTTGCTCTAACAAGCTGCTGGTACATTATGACCCGTGTAAGTGTCTAGTATTGGCCTGTGATACTTTGTCATATGGAGTTTGTTGCGTGCTCCAACAAGCTAATCAGTCGGGCAAATTACAACCTGTTGCATATGCTTCAAAAAGTGTGTCAAAGGCAGAAAGAGCCTACAGCATAGTAGAGGAAGAAGCACTAGTCTGTGTGTATGGGGTTGAAAAGATGCATCATTATCTGTTTGGTCTTCGGTTTGAACTGGAAACAGATCACAAGTCACTCATTCCATTGTTTTCGGAAAACAAAGGTTTCAATCATCCCGCATTCAGAGGTGGGCACTGACATTATCTGTCTATGATTATGTCATTCGCCATAGACCTGGCACTGAGAATTGTGCCGATGCATTGAGCCATCTGCCGTTGCCTACACCGGAGGTGGAAACGCCACAACCAGCAGACCCACTGTTAGTCATGGATGCTTTTGAAAGTGAAGGAACCCCTGTCACGGCCCAACAAGTTAAAACCCGGATCAGCCAGGACCCGATGTTATCGGTTGTGAAACATTGTATCGTTAGGGATGATTGGTCTGCCATACCCAAGCAAATGTGTAAGGAGACCAAACCTTACATCCGTCGCAAAGATGAACTATCCATTCAATCAGATTATATACTGTGGGGTAACCGTGTTGTTATGCCCAAGAAAGGCAGAGAGAAATTTGTGCATGATCTACATAGCATGCATCCCAGTATTGTCATGATGAAAGCCATTGCCAGGTCTCATGTATGGTGGTCTGGAATTGATTCTGATCTGGAATCATGTGTGCATCAGTGCAACACTTGCATGCAGCTTAGTAAAGCACCAGCGGAATCGTCGCTGAGTCTGTGGTCGTGGCCATCTAAACCATGGTCCAGGATCCACATAGACTTTGCAGGTCCCTTCCTGGGAAAGATGTTCTTAGTTGTGGTGGATGCTTATTCCAAGTGGATAGAATGTACAATCATGTCATCCAGCACATCCACAGCTACCATTGAGAGCTTTTGTGTCATGTTTGCTTTGCATGGTCTGCCTGACGTCGTTGTAAGCGACAATGGATCTTGCTTCACCAGTATGGAGTTTCAAGAGTTCATGAAACTCAATGGTATCAAATATGTGAGGTCAGCACCATTTAAACCCACATCCAATGGACAAGCAGATCATGCGGTCCAAACCATCAAGCAGAGTATGAAACATGTAACTCAAGGTTCACTGCAAACTCGCTTGTCACGCATATTGCTTAGTTACAGGACAAGACCCCATACGCTTAATGGGGTCTCCCCTGCTGGACTATTGATGGAGAGGTCTCAAGGCCAGGCTCTCTCTTGTCCACCCTGACTTGAATAATCGTACCGAATACAAAGTCAGCAAGGGTATCATGATCGCGCTACTGTGTCACGCGACATTTCTATCAATGATCCTGTGTATGTACTGAATTATGGTCAATGTTATATATGTAAACCTCACCAATGGTAAGACATGCCACCAGGGGGTACACCTGTGGGAGACCTAAGGGCCACCTGTGCACACTGGGCAAGCAGGTATAAAAGGCAATCCACCATGCTGCTTCCTCACTTTGGAGTTACATTAAAGAGACCAAGGTCACAATGATTTGAGTCTACAACATAGTCTTGTGAAGTTATTACGAACACAATAGTCAAGGTCCCAAATGGATCACCGGTACTGTTACGGCCAAGGAGCATAACAGAGTCTTTATCGCTAAGCTCACAAATGGGCAGACATGCAGGAAACATGTCGATCAGATAAAGCTGCATCACACAGATGAACTGGAACAGTCTGAGGAAGACACAATCAGTGACCAACCAACCTACCCTCAGTCATTAGAGGACTCCGCTCTCATCAATGAATCTGGACTTTCAATCCCTGACATGGTCATTGCCACTCTCATCAGATCAGCTACCCAGCCCCAGTCATAACAGACTCAGAAGGCTCGCCCAAGGCTGGAGTTGAACTGAGACGTTCAAGCGGAAAGCCACGGACTGTCTCAATTTGTAAAAAGACTGTTACTAATATCTTAAAGGGGGATATTGTCATGTATGTATGCTTGGGTTTACTAATCACCAGGTGGCGCCACTGTCGGAGGATATTGGGCTGTGCGCACGTGTGTGCGGCCCAAGTATAAAAGGCCAGCCATCTTGTAATGTAATCACTTTGGGCCCTAATAAAGTACAGTCAGGTTTGTACCTGTTCAGAGTTTATAGTATTCAGTCTATTGAGTTATTGCATACACACTACCACATTGCCAAGTTTTATATCATCTGCAAAATTTATAATTCTACTCCTTACACTCGAGTCTAGGTCGTTTATATAAATTAAAGAGTATTGGACCCAAAACTGTATTTTCTCTGCTGCCTACAAAGGTCATATGTGAAATGAGTTTAACAGGCCATTATCATAAAACTGTTCGACAAGTTATTAATTTCTTAACAAATGTGGTTGGTGATGGGTTCAGGTTGGGATTCATGATTTATAAGTCACTTCCCACACGCCCCCAATCCACACCTTTTTTTTTAGATCAAAGTTCTCCCCGAGACGCTCCCATCTAACTTTTTATACAAAGTGCATTTTTTTCTCAGCAGTGGGTGGCACTGGCATGGTCTGCACATGTCTTCCATCCAAGCAACTGGCCTGCTATTTTGCTGCCTTTCTATGCCAAATCCTACTCTGAACCAGCTGCTCCGAGGTAGGAGACTGCCCTGGAGTTAAATCTCTTGCTGATTTTCCTTCCATTGCAAACACATCTAACATTTTCCTCAGTGCCTTCCCACAGCAACAAGATCAGGAACTCAGCAGTGATGGGGAACTGAACCTGTGTCCCTCAGTTGTAGTATTAAATGGTTGTGTAAAGTCCTGTCCCCTCAGTACAGATTCACACGAGGCATGTAGTGAAGTCAAGGTCACTCTGGACCTGCACCTTTATTTCACAGCTCTGGAATGCTGCACTTGCCTGAGACCTCTCCTTACATACCTGTCTCTTGCAAGTGCAACCCTGATGGTAAGGTATGCTGGTGGTTGCAGGTCATATCTTATTACAGTCATGTATAGCATGTTAGGCTACAGTTATATATAATAATGTAAGATATATGACATCACCCTCCCCCAAGGTCTTATTGTCTTTATAGGTTCAGTCTCTCAGGTGGTCTATGCTCTCGCGTGGAGCGTCTGAGTTGTGGTTCAGTTTTTTGCCTTGTTGTCTGTTTTTCTTTGGGTGTGGTTGCTGGTATCTCGCCTGGGCTGTCTGTTTCGATTGGTGTGATTGTTGTTGACTCGCCTGGACTGTCTGTTGGGATTGCCCTTTCCTCAGGTTGTTCCCTCTGTCTGTCCACCAGGTGTGGTGCGAGTTCCACATTGTAGTCTGCCTCTGGTTCCGCAGTGTTGTTGGTAAATCTGCTTTTGACTTGGTCTACATGCCTCCGGCAGGTTTTGCCATTGTCCATTTGTACTACCAGTAGCCTGTTTCCTTCCTTGCCCGTTACTGTCCCTGCAAGCCATTTGGGACCCCTGCCATAGTTTAGTACAAACACTTTGTCCCCAATCTCATTCCATCTCCCCCTCGAATTTCTGTCATGGTACTCAGTCAGCTTACGGCGCTTTGCCTCAACGATTTCGTGCTTGTCTGGGAGGATTAATGGGAGCCTTGTTTTTAAAGTCCTTTTCATCAACAATTGCGCGGGGGGGATCCCAGTCAGTGAGTGCAGACAAGATCTGTATGCCAGCAGCAGTCGCGACAGGCAACCCTGCAGATGGGACCTTGGATTTTAAGCATGCCTTGTTTAATGATTTGCACTGCTCTCTCCGCCTGGCCGTTGGAGACCGGCTTGAATGGTGCTGTCTTGATGTGATTTATGCCGTGGTCAATTATAAAGTCTTGGAATTCTGCGCTGGTGAAGCACAGACCATTGTCACTGACCAATATGTCAGGGATTCCGTGCGTTGCAAACATGGTTGCGAGGCTCTCCACAGTGGTGGAGGTTGTGCTCAAGTTTAAAATGGTGCATTCGATCCACTTTGAAAATGCATCTACAACTACGAGGAACATTTTGCCCATGAATGGGCCCGCATAGTCTACGTGCACCCGCGACCACGGTTTGGTAGGCCAGGGGCTCAGTGGGGGCATTGCTGAGTTGGGCACAAATAGTGCACCTTCGGACGCAGAGCTCCAAGTCTGTGTCAATACCAGGCCACCAGACGCGGGATCTGGCTATTGCCTTTATGAGAAACAATCCCCGGGTGCTCACGCTGGAGCTCCCAGACAAATGCCTCTCTGCCTCGCAGAGGCATGACTACTCGGCTGCCCCACTTCAGGCAGTCTGCTTGTAGTGATAGCTCATGCATGCGCCTGTGAAAGGGTTTTAATTCCTCGGGGCAGGCATCGCGAGCCTCTGCCCCGTCACCGGTTAGGACACATCTTTTTACTAAGGATAACGTGGGGTCGCTGGCCGTCCAGGCTCTGATTTGGCGAGCCATCATGGGCGAACCTGTGGACTCAAAGGCATTGATTGCCATGACTATCTCACAGTCCTGATCGTCAGACCCTTCTGTGGTCGCCAGGGGTAGCCTGCTGAGCGCGTCGGCACAGTTGTCTGTGCCTGGTCTGTGCCTTATGGTATAGTCGTAGAACGCCAGCATGAGTGCCCACCGTTGAATTTCTGCCGAGGCGTTGCCGTTTATTGCCTTGCTCTCGGATAGGAGGGACGTGAGGGGCTTGTGGTCGGTTTCTAACGCGAACTTGGCCCCGAAAAGGTATTGGTGCATCTTTTTGACACCGTACACGCATGCGAGCACCTCCTTCTCTACCATTCCGTACCCGTGCTCCGCCCGCGAAAGTGACCTGGAGGCATAAGCTATGGGTTGTAATTTGCCCGCACTATTGACATGTTGCAAAACGCACCCGACCCAATACGCTGACGCATCGCATGTGAGAACTAGCTTTTTACCTGGGTCAAAGAAAGTCAAAACACTGTTGGAACACAGAAGGTTGAGTGCCTTATTGAAGGCGCGTTCCTGGGCGTCCCCCCAAAACCAATTGCAGCCCTTCCTGAGTAGCACGTGGAGAGGCTCCAGCAGCGTGCTTAAGTTCTGCATAAAGTTCCCAAAGTAATTGAGTAGCCCAAGAAAGGCGCGCAGTTCTGAGACATTTCGGGGCCTGGGTACCAGGTGAATTGCTTCTGTTTTGGACTCTGTTGGGCGGATTCCACCAGCGGCAATCCTTCTGCCCAAAAATTCAACCTCGGGTGCGAGAAACAGGCACTTGGATTTCTTGACTCGTAGGCCTACCCGATCCAACCGCTTTAGTACCTTCTCCAAATTATGGAGATGGGAGTTGGTGTCCCTGCCCATGATAAGTATGTCGTCTTGAAATACAACCGTCCCCGGGATGGACTTGAGCAGACTCTCCATGTTGCGCTGGAATATGGCAGCTGCCGACCTGATGCCGAATGGGCATCGATTGTACATGAAAAGGCCTCAATGTGTGTTGATGGTGATGAGTAGCTTGGATTCCTCGGTCAATTCTTGCGTCATATACGCAGATATGAGGTCTAATTTTGAGAAAAGTTTACCTCCAGCCAATGTGACAAATAAGTCCTCCGCTCTGGGCAGCGGGTACTGGTCCTGTAGGGAGACTCTGTTTATGGTAGATTTGTAGTCCCCACAGATTCGTACAGATCCATCAGGCTTCATGACTGGGACGATGGGACTTGCCCAGTCGCTAAATTCCACAGGTGATATAATGCCTTCCCGCAGAAGCCTGTCTAGTTCGTGTTCAATCTTTTCCCTCATCACATAGGGTACAGCTCTGGCCTTGTGATGGACCGGTCTAGCATCCTGTGTGATGTAGATTTTGAATTTGGCCCCTTTGAAAGTGCCCACACCTGGCTGAAAGAGATGTTCAAATCGCTTTATAACTGTTGAGCAGGAGGTCCGTTCCTCTAATGACATGGCATGGACATCATCCCATTTCCAGTTTAGTTTTGCCAGCCAGCTTCTCCCCAGCAGTGCTGGGGGGTCTCCGGGGACAATCCACAGGGGAAGTCGGTTCACTGTCTCTTTGTGTGTGACAGAGAGCATGGCACTGCCGAGGACTGGTACGATTTCTTTGGTATAGGTCCTTAGTTTGGTGTCGACCCTTGTGAGTTTTGGTCTGTCTCTTTTATGCGGCCACAGTTATTCAAATTGTTGAGCGCCCATGAGAGATTGATTCGCTCCCGTATCCAGCTCCATGTTGACAGATATCCCATTGAGAAGGACCCTCATCATTATAGGAGGCGTCCTGTTGTAGGAGCAGTGGCCATTGATCATGTTGACCCGCTGTACATCGGTGTCCCGGGTACTGTCCCCACCATCTTCTGGTCCGCTTTCCGACCCATCCGATTCATATACCAGCCGAGCTGCTGTTTATTTGCACATGTGGGCCAAATGTCCTGTATATTCACAATTTCTGCAAACAGCCTGCTGAAATCGACATCCCCTTGACGAGTGCCCACCCCCACACCTCCAGCACAGACCTGTTCCATTGTTCAAAGTGTTTCCAAAGAATGAGCTGTGTCTGGCTGATCTCTCTTGAGCTTCTCTCAGTTTGTAGTTGATTGCTCGCATTGTGGGTTGATGAGGTGTGAACGGCCGTTCCTATGGCCCTTGATGGCTCCTGCCTGCTGTCGAGAGCCTGTTCTCCTGGTTTTGTCTGTGTGTTGGGGTAGCAGCTTGTTTAGTGCTGTGAACTTCTTGTTCCGATATTTCATTAGTTGTCGTACCCGCATTGTAAATCAACCTCGTTCTTATTCCCCTTCCAAGAATGTCTGTGCAACCAGTGCTGCTGCCTCTAAGGTCAGGTTCTTGGTCTCTATGAGCTTTCGGAATATGCCTGCGTGGCCTATTCCTTCAATGAATAAGTCTTTCAGCATTTCTCTCCTCAGTTCATCGGAGAACTCACATAAACTAGCCAACCTCCGAAGTTCCGCCACGAAGTCGGGTATGCTCTGGCCCACACAAGTGTCTGTAGTTATAGAACCTGTGTCTGGCCATGTGTAGGCTGCTCGCTGGCTTCAGGTGGTCTCTTACCAGTGTGCTCAATTCTTCAAACGACTTGCTTGCTGGTTTCTCGGGTGCCAACAGATCCTTCATTAAAGCGTATGTTTTCAAGCCACAGCTGGTCAAGAGATGGGCTCTTCTCTTGTCTGCCTTATCGTCGCCTAACCAGTCTTTGGTTGCAAAGCTTTGCTGGAGCCTTTCTATAAAGTCCTCCCAATTGTCTCCCGCATTGCACTCTTCATCTGATCCGTTGTTTGCCATTCTGTGGATTCTGTAATCCCGTAACTCGTCGCCACTGTAAAGTCCTGTCCCCTCAGTACAGATTCACACGAGGCATGTAGTGAAGTCAAGGTCACTCTGGACCTGCACCTTTATTTCACAGCTCTGGAATGCTGCACTTGCCTGAGACCTGTCCTTATATATCTGTCTCTTGCAAGTGCACCCCTGGTGGTAAGGTATGCTGGTGGTTACAGGTTATATCTTATTACAGTCATGTATAGCATGTTGGGATACAGTTATATATAATAAAGTAAGATACACTCCAGTACGCTGCTTCCTGGCCCATTACTGAATGAGATTAAAGTTCTCACTAAAGCCTAAGTGTAATTCTTCACTTTCACTCTTCCCATTAATTGAATTTACGATTTCTATCTCCCACACTAACCATCTATATGGCCTTTAAGTGAGGTTGCCAATTTGAGTAACTTTATGCCACAGCCCTGCAATTACTTGGAACTAGGTTAAGTTGTCCATACTTCACTCCCAGGGGAATAATAGAGTGGCTATCATATCCTGTCAGGATTTAAGTGATGGAATAATGCCAGATATCTATCACAGAATACTGGTACTAGCAAATGGAACAAATAAAGCTTTCTAAAATGTTATAAAATAGAATTAGAAAAAACTAAAGAAGCAAAGATATTTCCCAATTCACTGTTAGTTTGAGCTGAATAATTGTAATTCTGGCATGAAACTGAAAAACTACTGCTTTCATCAAATTCACTTCTTCAGCAACTACTAGCAATGTTATTTTTTACATTGAGCAGTGTTTTTTATGTGTTTTATTTTGCCTACTTGTCCTGATCGTTTCAGCCTCAGATGTAACTAGTTCACAGTTACATGTGTATTTCCACAGTGCGAACACATTCTGGAGTCATAGTCCTGAAACATTAACTCTGTTTCTCTCTTCACAGATCCTGCCTGACCTGCTGAGATTTCCAGCATTTTCTGTTTTTACTTCAGATTCCAGCATCCGCAGCATTTTGCTTTTGTGTTCTGGTGTCTGCTCTGATAATACTTGGCATCAGACAAAAACTCAGGTCGATGTGTCTATGTTAAAGCAGTTTTTCTGAGCTTGTGACTTTTATAGGGCCCAAGTTTCGACCGGCCCATAGAACAGCGCACCTCCGAAAGGTCCGCCGACTTTCTAGAACGAAAAGCACGTCTAATATTTACCTCGGTATTCTCCACCATGATCAGGCCTGTTTTGGACTCAGCGCAGTGCAGCACAAGCTGTGGGGGGCGGAGCCAAGTCCCGGCGCTGAAAACAGTGCGCGCGCATGTGCAATAGCTCCAGGCCACCAAGGCTGCGTGGGAGGGGCCCGAAGCACGTCGCCCTTAGCCCTGGCCGAATGGGCTCACTGGGGCGGTGAAGATCGGACTGGACCTCCCTCGTCTTGAGCTTCAGCTCTTGCTCCGGCTTCCCCCCCCCTTTCAGGCCCGGTCCGCCACCCACCCCCGTTCAGCCGTTCCCCCTCCCTCCACGTCCTCAGCAGGACCTGCCCGCCCGGCATCTTGCTGGGGGCGGGCCCCGGCCGAAGTCTTCGGCCCGGCTTCCTCTCATCAGCCGGACCCGTTCAGCCTCCCCCCACCCTCCTCTCCTCTCCTCCCCCCCTCCTCTCTTCTCCTCCCCTTCCTCCCTCCCTCTCCCACCCTACCCCCTCCCTCCTCTCCTCCCACTCCCTCCTCTCTTCTCCTCCCCTCCCTCTCCTCTCCTCTCCCTCCTCTCCTCCCCTACTCCTCCCTCCCTCTCCTCCCTCCCTCTCCTCCCCCCCTCTTCTCCTCCCTTCCTCCCCCCTCCTCTCCTCCCTTCCTCCCCCCCTCCCCCTTCGCTGTCTGAAACACAGAGAGACACTGACAGACAGAGAGAGAGACACTGACAGACACAATGGAACAATGGAGAGAGAGAGACACTGACAGAGACAGAGAAAGAGAGACACTCGGGGGGGGGTGGGGGGGGGGGGGCATCCTAGCACGCTGTTGGAGGGCTCCCGGTGCTGCAGTCGGTAAGTAGAAACTTAATTTTTTATTTATTGATTTTTGTATTTTATTTTATTTTTAATTTTTTTTTATTGATTTTTTGGTTGATTTATTGATTTATTTATCATTTATTTTTGATGATGGCTCTTTATTTGTAAAAGTGATGTGTTTCATGTTTGTAAACTTCCCTCCCCCCCCCCCCCCATCTCTCGTTCCCTGCGCCTGATTTTTAAGAGTAGGCAAGGTTTTTCTGAGCGTACAAAAATCTACACTTACTCCATTCGAAGTTAGTTTGGAGTATGTTTTCACTGCCTAAACTTGCAAAACAGGCGTAAGTGACCGGACACGCCCCCTTTTGCAAAAAAAAATCTGTTCTAAAATGAAACTATTTTAACTCACTAGAAGTGGAGCAGCTAAATGCCGAGAATTACAATTTCTAAGATACTCCATTCTAAACTAGTTGTTCCAAAAAAAATAGGAGCAACTCAGGCCGAAACTTGAGTCCATTGTAATGAATATGGAACAATGAACATTGGACAGTTCGTACCCAGATAATTGCAGACCACGTTAGGAATGGCAGTTGTGAAACGCAAGGTTTCTTTTTAACTGTAAACTTCCATTGCCTTGAAGAATGCATTTAAATGTGAATATTTTTAAAAGACATTAAAAAGGATCTTTTGATGTTAACTGAATACTCATTGCTTGCAATTGACTTTTTATACTATGGTAATTTCAACAAGCACCATGCTTCAATAAAATGTAGTAACACACTTGAGTTATTATTTTTCCAAGAGCAAATAAGAAATGTTAAAATACTTAATGTTTCCTCCGAGCCGAATTTTGCTTGTGCATATATAACATAAGAACATAATAAATAGGAGCAAGAGTAGGCCATACTGCCCCTCGAGCCTGCTCCACCATTTAATAAGATCATGGCTGATCTGATCATGGACTCTGCTCCACTTCCCCGCCCGCTCCCCATAACCCTTTATTCCCTTATCATTTAAGAAACTGTCTATTTCTGTCTTAAATTTATTCAATGTCCCAGCTTCCACAGCTCTCTGAGGCAGCAAATTCCACAGATTTACAACCCTCTGAGAGAAGAAATTTCTCCTCATCTCTGTTTTAAATGGGCAGCCCCTTATTCTAAGATCATGCCCTCTAGTTCTAGTCTCCCCCATCAGTGGAAACATCCTCTCTGCATCCACCTTGTCAAGCCCCCTCATAATCTTATACGTTTCGATAAGATCACCTCTCATTCTTCTGAATTCCAATGAGTAGAGGCCCAGCCTACTCAACCTTTCCTCATAAGTCAACCCCTTCATCCCCAGAATCAACCAAGTGAACTTTCTTTTAACTGCCTCCAAAGTAAGTATATCCTTTTGTAAATATGGAAACCAAAACTGCACGCAGTATTCCAGGTGTGACCTCACCAATACCTTATATAGCTGCAGCAAGACTTCCCTGCTTTTATACTCCCTCCCCTTTGCAATAAAAGCCAAGATACCATTGGCCTTCCTGATCACTTGCAGTACCTGCATATTATGCTTTTGCACAAGTACCCCCAGGTCCCGTTGTACTGCGGCACTTTGCAATCTTCCTCCATTTAAATAATAACTTGCTCTTTTCCACATACTGGAAAGCTAAAGACATTGTGCATTCATTTCTTTACCTATGCTTAGACAGTTGTTTAATTCAAGATGCAACTTGCAATATGATGAGATTATAAGTGTTATGTATGTTAACTGGGTTTTACCTGCCACCGGAGGGCGCAACTGTCGGAGTCCTAATGGTCGCTGGCAGACACGTGCAAGCAGTGTATATAATGTTGGCAGCCATGTAGAATCCTCACTTTGAGAATCAATAAACTGGAGTAAGGTCATGCCTGAACTAGCTCACCGTACTTAGCCTCGTGGAGTTATTCGATACTTAACAATTGGCGACGATTTAAAAATACAAACTTTCGCACAACCATGTCTGTTGGAATTTTGGAGAGATTCATGGAAAGAGAAGACTGGGAGGATTTCACTGATCGCCTCAACCAGTACTTCGTAGCCAACCGATTGGAAGGAACCGATAACGCAATTAAGCGCAGGGCGGTTCTCCTCACCGTTTGTACGTCAAATATTTATGGTCTTATCAAGAATCTACTCTCACCGACTCGACCAATGGATAAGACTTACGATGAATTGTGTACGCTGGTTCGGAACCACTTTAAACCGAAGGAAAGTATCATCATAGCGAAGTATTGTTTCCATAAGCACAATCGCTCCAAGGGCCAGGACATGGCGGAATTTGTCACCAACCTGAGACATCTCACTGGGCCGTGTAACTTCGGAGCTGCATTGGAGGAAATGCTGCGGGACTTTTTCGTGCTTGGCATTGGCCACGAGGTCATCCTTCGAAAGCTACTGGCTGCTGAATCTCTAGACCTGAGTAGGGTCATCACGATTGCCCAGGCATGTATGTCCAGGGATGAAAACTCAAAACAGATATCTTCCCAGCATTGAAACTCACCGGCAAGTATTGTGCATAAAATAATATCGTCGGCAGGCAGAGCTGCACATGGCAGGACCTCCTCGTCCGTGTTCGTACGACCTGCAACTGCTCAAAGTCCGTCATCGGGGGTGAATCAAATCTCGCCTTGTTGGTGTTGTGGAGGCTATCATCGGACCCATCAATGCCGATTCAAGCAATACGTGTGCAAAGGCTGTGCAACAATGGGGCACCTTCAGTGAATGTGTCCGCAACCGAGCAAGCGAGCTGCGACACACCACGTGGCTGAGGATGATCGATCCAGCGTGGATCAAGCGGCACAGGCAACTCAACCCGAGGTACAGGACGAAGAAGTGTATGGGGTACATTCTTTTACCAAAAGTCCTCCGATAATGCTGGATTAAATTAAATGGGGTTCCAGTATCCATGGAATTAGACACGGGTGCGAATCAGTCAATAATGAGCCAGAGGGATTTCGAAAAGCTGTGGGATACTAAGGCAAAAAGACCCAAACTGAGCCCAATGAATGCAAAACTGCGTACCTACACCAAAGAGCTCATAGCAGTCATTGGCAGCGCTGCAGTAAAGGTATTGTACGATGGAGCTGAGCATGATTTATCATTGTGGATCGTTCCAGGCAATGGCCCAACGCTGTTCGGCAAGAGTTGGATTGAGAAAATTAAATGGAACTGGAACAATATTAAAGCCTTATCATCAGTGGATGACACTTCATGTGCTTAAGTGCTAAGCAAGTTTTGCTCGTTGTTTGAACCAGGCATCAGCATCTTCACGGGAGCAAGGTGCAGATCCACTAGGCCTGGATGTAAGACCCATCTATCACAAGACTCAGGCAGTTTCGTACATGATGAGGGAAGTGGTCGAGATCGAACTGGACAGACTTCAACGGGAAGGAATCATATCACCTGTCGAGTTCAGCGAATGGGCCAGTCCAATTGTCTCAGCGTTGAAAAGTGATGGCACGGTCAGGATCTGCGGCGACTACAAGGTAACGATCAACCAAGTCTCAATACAGGATCAGTACCCATTACCCAAGACTGACGACCTGTTGCAACACTAGCGGGGGGGAGGGGGGGAGTCGTTCACCAAATTGGACCTGACCTCCGCTTACCTGACACAGGAGCTGGTCGAATCTTCGAAACAACTGACGTGGATCAACACGCACAAAGGTCTGTTATATACCACAGATACCATTTCGGAATTCGCTTGGCGGCAGCCATATTTCTGAGAAACATGGTGTCATGTATGTAACACCACTGTATTACTGTATACTCTCAATCTAGATGCACACCTTGATCACAAGGGGTGAACTTGTGGGAGACACTCCTTACCTGATCACACAGGTATAAAAAGGGTGGTCCCACGCAGGGTCATTGTCTTTGGAGTCCTGTGAATAAAGAGTTAAGGTCACAGAATGACCTTGTCCCCAGAATGTGCCTCGTGTGGTTTCATGCTGCAGAGTAAGGACTTTACATTGGCGACGAGAAACGCAAATTCACGGCCCACGAGAATGGCCACCGGTAGCACAGAGGAACGGTACTGTGTTGGGGAAGACTGGGACGATTTTGTTGAGAGGCTTCAGCAAAGCTTCGTTATGAAAGAATGGCTGGGGGATGCAGCGGCCGACAAGCGAAGGGCTCATCTTTTGACCAGCTGCGGACCAAAGACTTACGCGCTCATGAAGGACTTACTAGCACCCGAAAAGCCGGCGGACAAAACTTTTGAAGAACTTAGCAAATTGATCGGAGAGCACCTCAAACCGGCGAGTAGCATACATATGGCCCGACATAGATTCTACACCCACCGACGTCGTGAAGGACAGAGCATACCGAACTTCGTAGCGGACCTCCGGCGTTTGACTACTGCAAGTTCTCTGTAAGTTCACAGACACCTGCAGAGGGGAGATGCTAAGGGACTTCTTTATCAAGGGCATCGGTCATGCAGGAATTTTCCGCAAATTAATTGAGACCAAGTATTTCACCTTGGAAGTGGCGGCATTGATGGCTCAAACTTTCATGGCGGGGGAGGAAGAGACGAAAATAATATACGCGCGCATATTCTGCCTCTAACGCGGCGATGGATCGGGGAGTCAACATCATCAATGCGACTCAGAGCCCCGCAGGCAGGCAGGAGCAGTCCGACACTCCCCAGGCAGCAATCGACCCCAGAGTAGGACTTCAACAGAGGCAATGGCAGGCTGAACGGACATTCACAGTGGACAATGCGGCCCGGGATGGGGCCATTGACACCCACTAATAAGGTACTTAAGAGCAGTCAATGGGACAGTCAGCGCGGAATGCCTGGCCATAGTCCCTTTGTTCCCAACAATGGAAACTTTAACTCATGCTGGAGGTGTGGGGGAAAACACTCAGCCAGATCTTGCAGATTTCAACAGTTTGTCTGCAGGAACTGCAATCTCAGTGGCCACTTAGCTCGAATGTGCAGGAAATCTGCTACCAGACTAATATATGAGGTGGATGGACCAGAAGAGGGTTCTTTGAGGCAGGATGACTTTTGGGGCAAATCGATGGACGCCGCGGTTCAGCGCGTCCATGTGGCGAATATTCACAGTTCTTACACCAAAACGCCACCAATGATGATGAGAGTTTTATTTAATGGTATCCCGGTATGCATGGAGCTGGACACTGGGGCCAGCCAGTCACTCACGGGCGTTCAGCAATTTGAGAAGATATGGCCACTTAAAGCCAGTAGACTAAAATTAGCACGTATTGGGACACAATTATGGACTTACACTAAAGAAATCATTCAGGTGCTAGGCAGTGCAATGTTGGTTGTCACACACAATGGGTTAGTGAATCAGCTGCCGCTCTGGATTGTACTGGGCAATGGTCCCGCACTGTTGGGGAGGAGCTGGTTAGCCGAGATGAACTGGAAATGGGGGGGATGTTCACACAATGTCATCTGTGGAACGAAGTTCGTGCTCACAAGTCCTGCAACAATTCGATTCACTATTCCAACCTGGCGTTGGGACTTTCAAAGGCTAAAGTAGTGATACACATCACACCGGACGCCAGGCCAGTGCACCACAAAGCCAGAGCAGTGCCATATGTGATGCAGGAAAAGATCGAGAGCGAATTGGACCGGCTGTTGCGAGAGGGCATCATCTCGCCTGTTGAATTCAGTGACTGGGCGAGCCCCACCATTCCCGTCCTAAAGCGGATAGCTCTGTCAGGATCTGTGGTGACTACAAGGCCACCATCAATCGGGTGTCCCTACAAGATCAATACCCGCTCCCGAGAGCGGAGGACCTCTTCGCCACGCTGGCAGGCGGCAAGCTGTTCACCAAGTTGGACCTCACTTCAGCCTATATGACCCAGGAACTGGCCGACGAATCTAAACTACTGATCACCATCACCATGCACAAGGGACTGTTCGTTTATAACAGGTGCCCGTTTGGCATTCGATCAGCGGCCGCGATTTTTCAACGAAACATGGAAAGTCTGCTTAAATCCATTCCTGGAACGATTGTATTCCAGGACATCCTCATCACGGATCGAGACACCGAGGAACACCTCCACAACCTGGAGGAGGTGCTATGCCAACTGGATCGAGTAGGCCTGCGACTCAAGAAGTCTAATTGTGTGTTCTTAGCTCCTGAAATTCAGTTTCTGGGCAGGAGGGTTGCTGCAGGTGGGATTCGGCCCACCGAATCCAAAACAGAGGTGATTCGACGAGCACCCAGGCCCTGCAACACATCAGATTTGCGTTCATTCCTGGGACTGTTGAACTATTTCGGGAACTTTCTGCCAAACTTAAGCACGTTGTTGGAGCCGCTACACGTGCTCCTGCGTAAGGGTTGTGATTGGTTTTGGGGGGACTGTCAGGAATGGGCTTTTGATCGGGCGCGAAACCTACTTTGTTCAAACAAGTTGTTGACCCTGTACGACCCCTGTAAAAAATTGGTTCTGACATGTGATGCATCGTCCTATGGGGTTGGGTGCGTGTTGCAGCAGGGCAATGCTGAGGGTCAACTACAACCTGTGGCTTATGCCTCCAGGTCGCTCTCTCAAGCAGAATGGGGATATGGGATGGTCGAGAAGGAAGCGCTTGCATGTGTCTATGGTGTAAAAAAAAATGCATCAGTACCTCTTTGGTAGGAAGTTTGAATTAGAGATGGACCACAAACCATTAACACCCCGGTTGTCAGACAGCAAGGCTATCAATGCCAACGCATCAGCTCGCATACAGCGATGGGCTCTCACACTGGCTGCTTATGACTACTCCATCCGGCACCGGCCCGGCACTGAAAATTGCGCTTACGCGCTCAGCAGGCTTCCACTGGCCACCACTGAGGGGGCAGCGGAGCAAAGCACCGAGATGGTCATGGCTGTTGATGCCTTTGACAGCGCAGGCTCCCCCATCACAGCCCGACAGATCAAAATCTGGACAAACAGAGATCCCCTCCTATCCCTGATTAAGAAATGTGTCCTGACTGGGGATTGGGCGCCCGCACACGGAGCATGCCCTGAGGAGGTCAGACCGTTCCACAGACGGATGGATGAGCTCTCCATCCAAGCCGACTGCCTACTATGGGGAAGCCGGGTAGTTATGCCCCAGAAGGGCAGGGAGGCATTCATCAGGGAACTCCACAGTGAGCACCCAGGCATTGTGCTGATGAAGGCCATTGCCCGGTCACATGTTTGGTGGCCTGGAATTGTTTGCAGGTGCACGACATGTGCCCAGCTGGGTAATGCCCCCAGGGAGGCCCCGCTCAGCTCGTGGCCCTGGCCCACCAGGCCATGGTCACGCATTCATGTTGACTACGCGGGCCCACTCATGGGTAAGATGTTCCTTACTGTGGTAGATGCAGACTCGAAATGGATCGAGTACATCATTCTGAATTCATGCACGTCATCCACCACCGTGGAAAGCCTACGTGCAATCTTTGCAACCCATGGCTTGCCGGACATCCTGGTTAGTGATAACGGCCCATGTTTCAGAAGCTACGAATTCCGAGAGTTTATGTCGGGCAATGGCATCAACCACGTCAGGACTGCACCATTCAAGTCGGCCTCCAATGGCCAGGCGGAACGTGCGGTCCAAATCATTAAGCAAGTTATGCTCAGGATTCAAGGACCCTCCCTACAATGTCGCCTATCGCATCTCCTGCTGGCCTATAGATCCCGACCGCACTCACTCAGGGGGGTCCTGCCCGCAGAGCTATTAATGAAATGGACACTCAAAACTCAGTTGTCCCTCATTCACCCAGTCCTGACTGACATAGTTGAGGGCAAGCGCAAGTCACAAAACGAGTACCATGACCGTAATTCGAGGGGGAGATGTATAGAAACAAATGATCCTGTATTCATCCTCAATCATGCCATGGGCCCAAATGGCTTGAGGGCACTGTAATTGACAAAGAGGGGAATAGGGACATCGTGGTAAAACTCAACAATGGTCAGATATGCCGTAAGCATCTGGACCAAGTGAAAAAATGGTTCAGCATCGACACGGAGGAAGCTGAAGAAGACCATGAGATGAGCTCACAACACCGCCAGTGAACGAGCAACAAGAGCAATCAGAAGAATGCACAGTCCCTGCGGTCAGCCCGGACAGGCCGGAATCACCACAGGTGACAGACACTCACGTCAGTGTCCAACAGCCAGAGCCCCAACTGCGGCACTCCACGAGGGAGTATAGACCACCTGAAAGACTAAACCTATGATCCCAATAAGACTTCGGGGGGGAAGGTGATGTCATTTATGTAACCACAATGTAACACCACTGTATTACTGTATACACTCAACCTAGATGCACACCTTAACCAGAAGGGGTGAACTTGTGGGAGACACTCCTTACCTGATCACACAAGTATAAAAAGGGAGGTCCCACGCAGGGCTATCATCTTTGGAGTCCTGTGACTAAAGAGTTAAGGTCACAGAGTGACCTTGTCCCCAGAATGTGCCTCGTGTGGTTTCATGCTGTAGAGTAAGGACTTTACACATAGAGAGTTTGCTGAAGTCAATCCTGAGAACCATTGTGTTCTAAGATGACATCCTGATCACCGGTCGCGACGCCACCGAACACCTGCACAACCTGGAAGAGGTTATACGTCGTCTGGACAGAGTGGGACTCAGGCTAAAATGCTCTGTGCGTTTTTGTGGCACCAGAAGTCGAACTCTTGGGGAGAAAGATTGCAGTAGACGGCATCAGGCCTATGGACTCGAAGACAGAGGCCATCAAGAATGCACCCAGACCCCAGCGTGTGACGGAGCTGCATTCGTTCCTGCCTGGGTCTTCTCAACTATTTCAGTAACTTTCTACCTAGTTTGAGCACATTGCTAGAGAAAGGGTAACGACTGGGTTTGGGGCAAATCTCAAGACAGAGCCTTTGAGAAGGCCAAGAACCTGCTATGTTCCAATAAATTACTGGTACACTATGACCCATGTAAGCAGTTAGTGCTGACCTGCGACACCTCATCATATGGGGTCGGTTGTGTGCTCCAGCAAGCCAATGTATCAGGCAAACTCCAACCAATTGCATACGCGTCTGTCTAAGACTGAAAGAGCCTATGGTATGTTGGAGAAAAAGGCTTTAGCATGCGTATATGGGGTTAGGAAAATGCACCAATACCAATGCGGGACTTCGGTTTGAGCTTGAAACAGACCACAAGCCACTCATTTCATTGTTTTCTGAGAGCAAAGGTATAAAACTAATGCCTCGTCCCGCATCCAAAGATGGGCACTGACATTATCCGCTTATGATTATGTCATCTGCCACAGACCAGGCACTGAAAACTGTGCTAATGCGCTTAGCCGGCTACCACTGTCCACAACCAGGGTGGAAATTGCTGCTGGTCATGGATGCCTTCGAGAACGAGGGGTCCCCCATCACAGCTCACCAAATTAGGACCTGGACCAGCCAGGATCCTGTACTGTCAAGCATAAAAAAGTGTGTCCTAAATGGAAATTGGTCTGCCATTCCCAGGGAAATGCAGGATGAAATTAAGCCTTATAGCCGCCGCAAAGATGAATTGTCTATTCAGTCTGATTGTCTGTTATGTGGTAATCGTGTTGTTATGCCAAAAAAAGGCAGGGAAACTTTTGTGCGAGATTTACACAGTACCCACCCAGACATTGTCATGATGAAGACCATTGCCAGGTCTCACGTTTCGTGGCCCGGCATTGACTCGGACTTGGAGTCATGCATGCATCAGTGCAACACTTGCATGCAACTGAGTAACGCACCTGTGGAGGCTCCGCTGAGTTTGTGGTCATGGCCATCCAAACCGTGGTCAAGGATCACATAGAATTTGCCCCCCTTTCTCAGCAAAATGTTTTTAGTGGTAGTGGACGCTTACTCCAAATGGATTGAATGTGTAATCATGTCATCCAGCACATCCACAGCCACTATTGAAAGTCTCCAAGCCATGTTCGCCACCCATGGCCTGCCCGACGTCCTTGTCCGCGTCAACAGACCGTGTTTCATCAGTTCCGAGTTCCATGAGTTTATGACCCCTAATGGCATCAAGCATGTCAGGTCTGCCCCTTTCAAACCCGCGTCTAACGGTCAAGCGGAGTGGGCTGTCCAAACCATTAAGCAGAGCCTAAAACATGTGACTCACGGCTCCCTACAGACCCACTTGTCCCGCATTCTGCTCAGTTCCATAACAAGACCCCACTCACTCACCGGGGTCCCTCCTGCCAAGCTGTTAATGAAGAGGCCTCAAAACCAGGCTCTCCTTTGTTCACCCAGATCTCAATGATCACGTCGAAACCAGAAGGCAACAGCAGCAATGGTACCACGATCGCGCGACTGTATCACGTGACATTGCTGTTCATGACCCGGTGTTTGTCCTGAATTATGGTCATGGTCCAAAGTGGGTTGCTGGCAGGGTTTTGGCCAAGGAGGGGAACAGGGTGTTTGTAGTCAAACTGTTAAATGGCCAAACGTGCAAGAGGCACATCGACCCAACCAAACTGCGATTCACAGACAACCCAGAACAAATTGAAGATGACATCATCATCAACCAACCAACCAACCAATACACATCCAAACATCAGGTTGACCCTTGTGTCATTCATGAAGACGAACCTACCATCCCCGACAGTCCTGTCAGACTGACTGCTCCGCAATACAGCAATGGTCCTACTAACTCACCCAAGCTTGGGTTCGAACTGAGAAGATCAACCAGAGAGCGGAAAGCCCCGGACTGTCTCAACTTATAAATGCAACCTGTACCAAAGACTTTGGGGGGAATTATGTTATGTATGTTGTTATGTATGAATAAAGAGTCTGATCAGATACTGTGAGTTCAAAGTAAAGTATGACCTTAGTCTTTAATTACAGGTCTCCAGAGTGTCTCTCCAGCCTGTGAGGCCACCTTAAGAACAGATGCTCCCAAGAGATTGTGGGATCCCTTTGAACACCAGGGGATGAGCCCTCGAGTGGTTAGACAAGGTATTTACAGGTTTACATATATAACAACACTCCCCCCGCACGCCCCCCCCCCCAAAGTCAATAGTGTAACTATTTACAAGGTGAGTCGATCTGGGGCCTTTCTTTCCCAGGTTGATTGTCTTGGTGCAAATGCTGGCTTTGGTGAGTCGTTTCTTGGGCCCTCGCTGGACTGCTGTGCAGCTGGCCTTGCTGGGCTGCCTTGTGTGGTGAGTCCCGCTGGCTGCTGCGGGTGATGGGTTCTACTTTGTGATTAACTGGTGTGTATGTTGGGGGGTCAAAAAAGATAGGGTCTAATGTGGGTTGCTCTGGATAGTCGGTGAATCTGAGTTTGGTTTGGTCCAAGTGCTTCCTATAGATGAGTCCGTTTGAAAGTTTGACCCGAAACACCCTACTCCCCTCTTTGGCCACGACCGTGCCGGAAAGCCGCTTGGGACCTTGTCCATAATTCAACACAAATACAGGATCAGTAATTTCAATTTCGCGTGACACATTTGCGTTATTATGATATGTACTTTGTTGAAGCCGCCTGCTCTCTACCTGTTCATGCAGATCAGGGTGGACTAACGAGAGCCTTGTATTAAATGCCCTTTTCATGAGCAGTTCAGCGGATGAAATCCCAGTGAGTGAGTGGGGTCTCGTGCGGCAACTAAGCAGGACTCGGGATAGGTGAGTCTACAGTGAGCCTTCAGTTACTCTCTTTAAGTTCTGCTTGATTGTTTGCACTGTTCTATGTGCCTGACCATTGGATGCTGGTTTGAACGGGGCAGATGTAACATGTTTGATCCCATTGCGGGTCATGAACTCCTTGAACTCGGCACTAGTGAAACACGGCCCGTTGTCGCTCACAAGGACATCAGGCAGGCTGTGCGTGGCAAACATGGCCTGCAGGCTTTCAGTGGTGGCAGTGGACATACATGCCGACATTATCTCACATTCAATCCATTTGGAGTATGCATCTACAGCCACTAGGAACATTTTACCCAAGAACGGGCCTGCATAGTCGACATGGACCCTAGACCACGGTTTGGAGGGCCAAGACCATAAACTTAGTTGCACCTCCCTGGGTGCATTGCTTAACTATTAACATATGTTACATTTGTGCATGCAGGACTCTAAATCCGCATCGATACCGGGCCGCCACATGTGGGATCTGGCTATCGCTTTCATCATTTCAATGCCTGGGCAGGTACTGTGGAGATCACTAATGAAAGTGTCCCTGCCCGTTTTGGGTACCACTATCTGATTACCCCACAGATGGCAGTCTGCCTGTATAGACATTTCATCTTTGCGCCACTGGTACGGCTTTATCTCTTCCTGCATTTCGAATGGGACACTGGACCAGCTCCCGTGAAGCGCACAGTTTTTTTACTAAGGACAGTAAGGGGTCCTGGCTCGTCCATGTTCTAATCTGTCGGGCGGTAGCGGGTGATTGCTCACTCTCGAATGCGTCCATTACCATGACTAAATCTGCGGGCTGTGCCATTTCCACCCCCGTGGTGGGCAATGGCAGCCTACTGAGAGCATCGGCGCAGTTTTCTGTGCCTGGCCTGTCGCGGATGGCGTAGTTGTATGCGGACAACGTGAGCGCCCATCTCTGGATGCGGGCCGATGCATTCGTATTTATCCCCTTACTTTGAGAAAATAGGGATATCAGTGGCTTCTGGTCAGTTTCCAATTCAAATTTGAGCCCAAACAGATATTGATGCATTTTCTTTATCTCGGGGAGTTCGAGGAGGCAGAGCGGGACGTCGAGGAGGCCTACAAAAGGCCCAGCGTCGTCGAGCAGCCAGCGGGGAATTTGAGGAGGTGGAGCGGGACGTCGAGGAGGCCAGCTGGTGCAGGGGCAGAAGGCAAAAAAGTTGAAAGAAATTGAAGGGTGACGTCAGAGCCAAGGGGGTAAGTGATTGGTGAATAGTTTTTCTTTTTCTTTTCTTTATCAATAGGTAACCTTTATCGTTGTTGTTGCCAAATTAAGTTAATCTAGAGGTTAAGTCATGGCAGGAGAGCTTGGACACGTATCATGCTCCTCCTGTGCTATGTGGGAACTCAGGGACGCTTCCAGTGTCACTGACGACTACATGTGCGGGAAGTTTATCCTGCTGCAGCTCCTGACAGACCGCATTGCGGCACTGGAGCTGCGGATGAATTCACTCTGGAGCATCCGCGATGCTGAGAATGCTGTGAATAGCACGTTTAGTGAATTGGTCATACTGCAAGTAAAGGTTACACAGACAGATAGGGGATAGGTGAACAACAGGAAGAGTAGTGCAGAGGTCCCCTACGGTCATCACCCTCCGTAACAGATACACCATTTTGGGTGCTGTTGGGGGGTGACTCACCAGGGGACGGCAGCAACAACCACGTTCATGACGCCATGGGTGACTCTGCTGCACAGGAGGGCAGGAAAAAGAGTGGGAGAGCTATAGTAGTAAGGTATTCTATTGTAAGGGGAATAGATAGATGTTTCTGTGGCCGTAATCGAGACTCCAGGATGGTATGTTGCCTCCCTGGTGCAAGGGTCAAGGATGTCTCGGAGCGGCTGCATGACATTTTGGAGGGTGAGTGAACAGCCAGTTGTCGTGGTGCATATAAGTACCAACGATACAGGTAAAAAACAGGATGAGGTCCTCCAAGCTGAATTTAGGGAGCTAGGAATTAAATTAAAAAGTAGGACCTCAAAGGTAGTAATCTCAGGATTGCTACCATTGCCACGTGCTGGTCAGAGCAGGAATCGCAGGATAGCTCAGATGAATACATGGCTTGAAGAGTGGTGCAGAAGGGAGGGATTCAAATTCCTGGGACAATGGAACCGGTTCTGGGGGAAGTGGGACCAGTACAAACCAGACAGTCAGCACCTGGGCAGGACCGGAACCAATGTCCTAGGAGGAAGTTTTTGCAAGTGCTGTTGGGGAGGGGTTAAACTAACATGGCAGGGGGATGGGAACCTATGTAGGGAGACAGAGGGAAGTAAAATGGGGGCAGAAGAAAAGATAGAAAGAAGAAAAGTAAAAGTGGAGGGCAGAGAAACCCAAGGCAAAAACCAAAAAGGGCCACATGACAACAAAATTCTAAAGGGACAAAGTGTGTTAAAAAGACAAGCCTGAAGGGCTCTGTGCCTCAATGTGAGGAGCATCCGTAATAAGGTGGATGAATTAACTGCACAGGCAGCAATTAATGAATATGATATAATTGGAATCACGGAGACATGGCTCCAGGGTGACCAAGGCTCGGAATGCAACATCCAGGGGTGTTCAACATTCAAGAAGGATAGACAGAAAGAAATAGGAGGTGGGGTAGCTTTGCTGGTTAAAGAGGAAATTAACACAATAGTAAGGAAGGACATTAGCTTGGATGATGTGGAATCTGTATGGGTGGAGCTACGGAAGACCAAAGGGCAGAAAACGCTAGTGGGAGTTGTGTACAGACCAGTAAACAGTAGTAGTGAGGTTGGGGACAGCATCAAACAAGAAATTAAGGAAGCGTGCAATAAAGGTACAGCAGTTATCATGGGTGACTTTAATCTACATATTGATTGGGCTAACCAAACTGGTAGCAATACGGTGGAGGAGGATTTCCTGGAGTGTATTAGGCATGGTTTTCTATACCAATATGTGGAGGAACCAACTAGAGGGCTGGCCATCCTAGACTGCATGATGTGTAATGAAAAAGGACTAATTAGCAATCTTGTTGTGCGAGGACCCTTGGGGAAGTGTGACCATAATATGGTAGAATTCTTTATTAAGGTGGAGAGTGACACAATTAATTCAGAGACTAGGGTCCTGAACTTAAGGAAAGGTAACTTTGATGGTATCAGACGTGAATTGGCTAGAATAGACTGGCGAATGATACTTAAAGTGTTGATGGCGGATAGGCAATGGCAAACATTTAAAGATCACATGGACGAACTTCAACAATTGTACATCGCTGTCTGGAGTAAAAATAAAACGGGGAAGGTGGCTCAACCGTAGCTATCAAGGGAAATTAATAATAGTGTTAAATCCAAGGAAGAGGCATATAAATTGGCCAGAAAAAGCAGCAAACCTGACGACTGGGAGAAATTTAGAATTCAGCAGAGGACAAAGACTCTAATTAGGAGGGGGGAAATAGAGTATGAGAGGAAGCTTGCGGGGAACATAAAAACTGACTGTAAAAGCTTCTATAGATATGTGAAGAGAAAAAGATTAGTGAAGACAAACATAGGTCCCTTCTAGTCAGATTCAGGTGAATTTATAATGGGGAAAGAGAAATGGCAGACCAGTTGAACAAATACTTTGGTTCTGTCTTCATGAAGGAAGACACAAATAACCTTCCGGCAGTACTAGGGGACCGAGGGTCTAGTGAGAAGGAGGAACTGAAGGAAATCCTTATTAGGCGTGAAATTGTGTTACGGAAAGTGATGGGATTGAAGGCCGATAAATCCCCGGGGCCTGATAGTCTACATCCCAGAGTACTTAAGGAAGTGGCCCTAGAAATAGTGGATGCATTGGTGATCATTTTCCAACAGTCTATTGACTCTGGATCAGTTCCTATGGACTGGAGGGTAGCTAATGTTACAACACTTTTTAAAAAAGGAGGGAGAGAGAAAACGGGTAAATATAGACCGGTTAGCCTGACATCAGTAGTGGAAAAATGTTGGAATCAATTATTAAGGATGAAATAGCATGGATTTATGAATGGGAAATCATGCTTGACAAATACTCTAGAATTTTTTGAGGATGTAACTAGTAGAGTGGACAAGGGAGAACCAGTGGATGTGGTGTATTTGGACTTTCAAACGGCTTTTGACAAGGTCCCACACAAGAGATTGGTATGCAAAATTAAAGCACATGGTATTGGGGGTAATGTACTGACATGGATAGAGAACTAGTTGGGATACAGGAAGCAGAGAGTTGGGATAAACGGATCCTTTTCAGAATGGCAGGCAGTGACTAGTGGGGTGCCGCAGGGCTCAGGGCTGGGACCCCAGCTATTTACAATATACATTAATGATTTAGATGAATGAATTGAGTGTAATATCTCCACGTTTGCAGGTAACACTAAGCTAGGTGGCGGTGTGAGCTGTGAGGAGGACGCTAAGAGGCTGCAGGGTGAATTGCACAGGTTCGGTGAGTGGGCAAATGCATGGAAGATGCTGTATAATGTGGATAAATGTGAGGTTATCCACTTTGGTGGCAAAAACACGAAGGCAGAATATTACCTGAATGACGGCAGATTAGGAAACGGGGAAGTGCAACGAGACCTGGGTGTCATGGTACATCAGTCATTGAAAGTTGGCATGCAGGTACAGCAAGCGGTGAAGAAGGCAAATAGCATGTTGGCCTTCATAGCTAGGGGATTTGAGTATAGGAGCAGGGAGGTCTTACTGCAGTTGTACAGGGCCTTGGTGAAGCCTCCCCTGGAATATTGTCTTCAGTTTTGGTCTCCTAATCTGAGGAAGGATGCTCTTGCTATTGAGGGAGTGCAGTGAAGGTTCACCAGACTGCTTCCTGGGATGATAGGACTGACATATGAGGAGAGACTGGATCGACTGGGCCTGTATTCACTGGAGTTTAGAAGGATGAGAGGGGATCTCATAGAAACATGTAAAATTCTGACGGGACTGGACAGGTTAGATACTGGACGAATGTTCCCGATGTTGGGGAAGTCCAGAACCAGGGGACACAGTCTAAGGATAAGGGGTAGGCTACTTAGGACTGAGATGAGGAGAAACTTCTTCACTCAGAGAGTTGTTAACCTGTGGAATTCCCTACTGCAGAAAGTTGTTGATGCCAGTTCATTGGATATATTCAAGAGGGAGTTAGATATGGGCCTTTCGGCTAAAGGGATCAAGGGGTATGGAGAGAGACCAGAAAAGGCGTACTGAGGGAATGATCAGCCATGATCTTATTGAATGGTGGTGCAGGCTCGAAGGGCCAAATGGTCTACTCCTGCACCTATTTTCTATGTTTCTATGTTTCTAGAAACACACGCTAACGCTTCTTTTTCAATCATGCTGTAGGCCCTCTCAGCCTTAGGCAGATTTCTGGATGCATAAGCAACTGGTTACAATTCCCAGATTCATTAGCTTGTTGCAATACACACCCGACACCGTATGACGATGCATCACATGCAAGTACCAAACACTTACATGGATCATACAACACTAACAATTTGTTTGAGCATAACAGTTTTCTAGCTTTTACAAAGGCATTTTCTTGACCATACTCATTTGTCTCCTTTACGCAGTAAGGTGTGCAGTAGTTCTAACAGTGTGCTGAGACCCGGTAAGAAGTTACCAAAGTAGTTCAGGATTCCGAGAAACGACCATAGCTCCTTCACATTCTGTGGCCTCGGTGCGTTCTCGATTGCCTCAGTCTTCGAATCGGTGGGCCTGATGCCGTGCACTGCGATTCTTCTCCCCAGAACTCCACTTCAGACGCAAGGAAAATGCACTTCGAGCATTTTAACCTGATCCCCACAGAGTTAAGCCGACTACGAACCTCCTCCAGGTTCTGCAGATGCTCGACTGTGTCCTGACCTGTAACCAAGATGTCGTCCTGGAAGACCACGGTGCGCGGGACCAACTTGAGTAAGCTTTCCATGTTTCTCTGGAATATCGCCGTGGCTGATCGAATCCCAAACAGGCAGCTGTTATAAACAAAAAGATCTTTGTGTATGTTGATGCAGGTGGGGCCCTTCGATGATTCCTCCAGCTCCTGAATCATGTAGGACGAGGTCAAGTCCAGCTTCGTGAATGAATTTCCTCCCAGCAGGGTCGCAAAAAGGTTGGCTGCCTTTGGTAGTGGGTATTGATCCTGCAGGGAGAAATGATTGATAGTTACTTTGTAATGACCACAGATTTTGATGGTGCCGTCTATTGCGTTCCTGACACAGATGAGACTACACACAGGGAGGTTAAAGTAACAGTGACTTCAGTCTTTATTAAAACACTCCAGAGTGAGGAACAGGCCTTAGGGGCCGGCTTATTTACAGTACTCCCAAGGGATGCTGGGATCCTTTGGGACTTCAGGGGATGCATTCCCTGGTGGCAGAATATGGGAGTGCATGCTTTACAGATACACAACATCACTCCACCCCAAAGTCAAAGTGAAAACTATTTACAAGTTGAGGCGGTCGGGAGCCTTTCTTTCCCTGGTGGACCACCTCGGTACAAATGTCTGTTCTAGTGTGTTGCTGTGCCCTCGCTGGGCTGGCGTGTTGTTGGCCCTGCAGGGGCTGCTCGGTGAACCTGGCCTTGCTGGGCTGTTGGGCGTGATGGGTTCAATTTCCTGATCCGGCGTGGTGTCGTTGATCCTTTGGGTGTGCGTTGTGGGCTTGAAAAAGGTGGTGTCTGCTATGGGTTGTTCAGGGCAGTCTGTGAACATCAGCCTCGTTTGGTCCAGGTGCTTTCTGCAAATTTGTCCATTGTCTAGTTTGACTACAAACACCCTACTCCCTTCTTTAGCTATCACCATGCCCGCGATCCACTTGGGACCATGTCCATAGTTTAGCACATAAACAGGGTCATTCAGATCAATTTCCCGTGACACAGTGGCGCGACCATTGTTTACATTTTGTTGCTGCCGCCTGCTCTCTACCTGATCATGCAGGTTGGGGTGGACCAGCGAGAGTCTGGTTTTAAGTGTCCTTTTCATGAGTAGCTCAGCCGGGGGCACCCCTGTGAGCGAGTGGGGTCTCGTGTGGTAGCTGAGCAGTACTTGGGACAGGCGGGTTTGGAGTGAGCCTTCTGTGACTCGTTTAAGGCTCTGTTTTATTGCTTGTACTGCCCGCTGTGCCTGCCCATTGGAGGTGACATGTTTGATCCCATTGCGGGTCATGAATTCTTTAAATTCGGCACTGGTGAAACATGGCCCGTTGTCACTGACCAGTATGTCAGGCAGGCCGTGGGTGGCAAACATGGCCCTCAGGCTTTCAATGGTGGAGGTGGCGGTGCTTCCCGACATTATTTCACATTCATTTTGAAAAAGCATCCACCACCAGGAACATTTTACCGAGAAACAGGCTCGCATAGTCGACATGGATCCTCGACCATGGTCTGGAGGGCCAGGACCACAAACTTAGTGGTGCCTCTCTGAGCGCGTTGCTCAACTGAGCACACACGCGGCATTGCGGTACACAGGACTCTAAGTCAGAGTCGATACCGGGCCACCACACGTGGGATCTGGCTATCGCTTTCATCATTACTATACCCAGGTGTGTGCTGTGGAGATCAGAGATGAACATCTCCCTGCTGTTTTTTGGTAGCACTACGCGGTTACCCCACAACAGGCAGTCTGCCTGAATGGACAGCCCGTCCTTTCGCCGCTGGAACGGCTTGATTAGCTCTTGCATTTCAACGGGGATGCTGGCCCAGCTCCCATGCAGTACACAGTTTTTTTACTAGGGAGAGCAGAGGATCTTGGCTGGTCCAAGTCCTAATCTGGCGGGCCGTGACAGGTGATTTATCATTTTCAAACGCTTCCATGACCATCAACAAGTCTGTAGGCTGTGCCACCATGAACAAGTTTGCAGGCTGCGCCATTTCCTCCCCCGTGGTGGGCAATGGTAGCCGACTGAGAGCATCCGCACAGTTCTCGGTGCCTGGCCTGTGGCGGATAGTATAGTTATACGCTGATAGCGCGAGTGCCCACCTTTGTATGCGGGCTGAGGCATTAGTAGTTATCCCCTTGTTTTCAGCAAACAGGGATATGAGGGCTTGTGATCGGTTTCCAGCTCAAATTTGAGGCCAAACAGGTACTGATGCATTTTCTTTACCGCGAATACACACGCTAATGCCTCTTTCTCAATCATGCTGTCGGCCCTCTTGGCCTTAGACAAGCTCCTGGAGGCATAGGCGACAGGTTGCAACTTCCCCGCAACATTAGCTTGTTATAATACACACCTGTCTCCGTACAACGACGCATCACATGCTAGCACAAGTCTTTTACACGGGTTATACAATACAAGCAGCTTGTTGGAGCATAAAATGTTTCTGGGTTTCTCAAAAGCAATTACTTGTTTTTGTCCCCATACCTAGTTCTCACCTTTGCGCAATAACACATGTAGGGGCTCTAAGAGGGTGCTTAACCCCAGTAGGAAGTTACCAAAATAGTTGAGTTGTCTCAGGAACGACCGCAGCTCCGTGACGTTCTGTGGCCTGGGCGCGTTCCTGATAGCCTTTGTCTTGATGCCTATGGGCCGAATGCTGTCCGCTGCGATCTTTCTCCCAAAAAACTTCACTTCTGTTGCCATGAAGACGCATTTCGACGTCTTCAGCCGCAGCCCTACGCGATCCAGTCGCTGGAGGACCTCCTCCAGGTTTTGTAGGTGCTCGACGGTGTCCCGACCCATGACCAATATGTCGTCCTGAAAAACCACCGTGCGTGGTACTGACTTGAGTAGGCTCTCCATGTTTCTCTGGAAGATTGCTGCAGCCGACCGAATTCCAAACGGGCATCTGTTGTAGATGAACAGTCCCTTGTGCGTGTTGATGCAGGTGAGGCCTTTCGAAGACTCCTCCAGCTCCTGCGTCATATAGGCCAAAGTCAGGTCGAGCATGGTAAATGTCTTGCCTCCTGCCAGCGTCGCAAATAGGTCATCTGCCTTAGGTAGCGGGTATTGGTCCTGTAGCGAGAAACGATTAATAGTTACTTTATAATCGCCGCAAATCCTGACCATGCCATCACTTTTGAGCACTGGAACAATCGGGCTAGCCCACTCGCTGAATTCCACTGGGGAGATGATGCCCTCGCGTTGCAGCCTGTCCAGCTCGATTTCCACTCTCTCTCGCATCATGTGAGGTACCGCTCGCGCCTTGTAGTAAATGGGTCGTGCCTCTGGGACCAATTGGATCCGCACCTTCACCCTGGAAAAGTTTCCAATGCCTGGCTCAAAAAGGGAAGGAAATTTGTTGAGAACCTGGGTACATAAGGCCTCATCGACATGTGATAGCGCTCGGATGTCATCCCAGTTCCAGCGGATTTTGCCCAGCCAGCTCCTTCCAAGCAGTGTGGGGCCATTGCCCGGGACAATCCAGAGTGGCAGTCATGCACCGTGCCCTCGTAGGTGACCTTGACCATGGTGCAGCCCAGGACAGTGATGAGCTCTTTGGTGGAAGTTCTCAGTTTCATATGGATGGGGCTCAGGTCTGGTCTGAGTGCCTTGTTGCACCACAGACTCTCAAACATCTTTTTACTCATGATGGATTGGCTAGTGCCAGTGTCCAGTTCCATGGCTACGGGTAAGCCATTCAATTTTACATTTAGCATTATAGGTGGACATTTCATCAAAAATGTGTGCACCCCGTGTACTTCTGCCTCCTCTCTGAGGCTCAAAATTGTTTTGATCTACCATGGACCGATCTTCCTCTGCCACGTGGTGATTAGCAGGTTTTGCAGAGCTTGCAGCTTGTCTGAAAGCTCGCTGGAGGTGCCCCATTGTTCCACAGCTCTTGCAAACATACCCTTTGAAGCTGCATGAATAGGCTGAATGGAAGCCTCCACAACACCAACAAGGTGTGAATTGCCTTGCATTCATCCTTTGTTGCGGACTCAGTCATCTGGGTCACCTGAGGCCTGCTGGCAGTTGCAGACTCATGGTTTCTGCCCTGTACATTTCTGCTCGCAAACACAGTTCCAGTTATTTTATGAACATTGCTGCTGAGAATTGTTTGGTGTTATCACTGGTGGACATAAACGCCTGTGCTATCGCAATGGCCTTACTGAGGGTCGATGTCTTTACAGTCAAAAGTTTTCATACGATGGTCTCGTGGACTATGCCCTGTACAAAAAAAGTCTCTGAGCATCTGCTCCAGGTAGCCATCAAACTCACATTGTCCTGCAAGTTGCCCGAGCTCGGCAACGTAGCTCGCCACTTCCTGACCTTCAGATCGCTGGCACATGTAGAATCGATACCTCGCCATCAGCGCGCGCTCCCTCGGGTTAAGATGCTCCCGAACCAGTGTACACAGCTCCTCATACAACTTATCTGTGGGTTTCACCGGAGCCAGAAGATTGTTCATGAGGCTGTCGGTCGGTGCCCCGCAGACCGTGAGGAGGACCGCTCTCCTTTTTGCAGCGCTTCCTTCTCCGTCCAGCTCGTTGGCTACAAAGTACTGGTCTAGCTGTTTGACATAGGCTTCCCAGTCCTCACCCTCTGAGAACTTCTCCAGGATGCCCACAGTTTGCTGCACCTTTGTGTTGGATTCGTATACTCGTCGCCAGTTATTGTGTTCCTAACACAGATGAGGCTGCACACAGGGAGGTTAAAGTAACAGTGACCTCAGTCTTTATTAAGACACTCCAGAGTGAGGAATAGGCCTTAGGGGCCGGCTTATATACAGTGCTCCCAAGGGATGCTGGGATCCCTTGGGACTTCAGGGGATGCGCTCCCTGGTGGTGGAATATGGGAGTTCATGCTTTACAGATACCACCATCTCCCTTGAGGACTGGAATAATCGGACTGATCGTTGGATTCCATCGGCGAACTGATGCCCTCTCATTGCAATCGGTCCAGCTCGATCTCCACCCTCTCTATCATGTACGGTACTGTTCTTGCCTTGTGATGGATGGGTCGCGCCCCCGGAATTTAGTGGATCTGCACTTTTGCTCCTTGGAACTTCCCGATGCCTGGTTCGAACAGCAAGGGGAACTTGTTTAAGACCTTGGCACACGAAGTGTCGCCAACGGACGAGAGCGCTCAGACGTCGTCCCAGTTCCAGAGTATCTTCCCCAGTCAGCTCCTGTGAGCAGCGGGATCATAGCCCGGTACCACCCAGAATGGTAACTTGTGCACCGCTCCTTCATTAAAGACCTTTACAGTAGCATTGCTGATTATGGGAATCAGTTCCTTTGTGTTAGTTCTCAGTTTAGTGCGAATGGGAGTCAAGACTGGCCTTGAGGCCTTGCTGCACCACAATTTATCGAAAGTCTTTTTGCTCATAATGGACTGGCTCGTGCCCATGTCCAGCTCCATTGACAACGGGAGTCTATTTAATTCAACCTTCAGCATTATCGGTGGACACTTTGTGGTAAATGTGTGCACCCCATATACCTCTGCCTCCTCGGTCTGAGGTTCTGGTTCATCATGATCTGCCGTTGATCTGTCCTCCTCTGCAACATGGTGGTTTGCAGGATTAGTAGGGTTTGCAGCTTGCCTGCACATACGTTGGAAATGTCCCATTGTTCCACAGCCCTTGCAAACGTATCCTTTGAAGTGGCATGAATGGAAACGATGATCATCCCGCAGCGCCAACTAGGTGTTAATGGCCTAGCATTCATCATCCTTGATGGTGGACTCAGATATCTGCGGACGTACAGCTGCAGGCATGTGTGACCTGCCCGCGACGTTGCTATTCGAAAACATTACTTTGTTCTCAGTACTTGTAGTGGCACTTGTGTGCTGAGAGATTTGCTTGGTATTGTCACTGGTGGCAATGAACGCCTGGGCTATCGCTATGGCTTTACTCAAGGTTGAGGTCTCTACAGTCAAAAGTTTGTGAAGTATCAGTTCATGGTCAATGCCAAGTGCATAAGAGGTCCCTGAGCACGTGCTCCAAATGTCCTTCAAATTCACAATGTCCTGCAAGGCATCTTAGCTCGGCGACGTAGCTCGCCACTTCCTGGCTTTCAGATCTTTTGTATGTGTAGAACCAATACCTTGCCATCAGAACGCTTTCCTTCGGGTTAAGATGCTCCCTGACCAGTGTGCAGAAATCATATGATTTCTCTGTGGGTTTTGCTGGAGCAAGCAGATTTTTCATGAGGCCATACGTTGGTGCCCCGCAACGGTGAGGAAAATCACCCTTCATTTGGCAGCGTTCCCTTCCCCTTCCAGCTCGTTGGCCATGGTATTGGTCGAGTTGCTCCACGAAAGTTTCCAAATCATCTCCCTCCGAAAATTTTTCCAGGATGCCCACTGTTCTCTGCATCATTGCAGTGGAGTTCGTCATCTGCATCTCGTCGCCAGTTGTTATGTATGAACAAAGAATTTGACCAGATACTGTGAGCTCAAAGTAACGTGTGACCTTAGTCTTTTATTACAGATCTTCAGAGTGCTCTCCAGCCTGTGAGGCCTCCTTAAGTACAAGTGCTTCCAAGGGATTGTGGGATACCTTGAGACTCCAGGAGATAAGCCCTCTGGTGGTTCGACAAGGTATTTACAGGTTTATATATATATATCATATATGTTAACTGGGTTTTACCTGCCACCGGAGGGCGCGACTGTCTAAGTCCTAATGGCCACTGGCAGACACGTGCAAGCCGTGTATTTAATGTTGGCAGCCATGTTGAATCCTCACTTTGCGAATAGTAAACTGGAGTAAGGTCATGCCTGAACTAGCTCACTGTACTTCGCCTCGTGGAGTTATTCGATACTTAAGGGAATAAATGCACTACAAATATGGCATTACCTAATTGAAGATGCATTGATTATTGATTCAAAAAGCTGTTTGTGCTAAGCAACTAGCAGGTAATATTTCCATAACACTTTATTTTCTGCTGCAACGAATCTCTTAAGCCAAAATATATCAAAGAACACAAGATGAATGGTTCATAAATATTCAAGCCAAGGCCAGTTTTTCAAAATCTTAAATGAGGACAGAGCGGATTTAGTCACCTGATGTAGGTAGCAACATTTTAAACTCCTGCTTTGATGTAATTCATGGAACAAAATACTTGTTATATATCCATGCAACACCGCTTTATTGCATGCTACCACTCACTTGAACCTCTTCTTTGAAAATTAAAGAGGTTTTTAAACTGGGATGCATATTTGTGTTTGAAGACACCTGGCAGCTATCTGCATATGACTAGATGGAAACATATCATTCTAGTGTGAAAATCATTCATATTTATACAATTGAACTTTATCATATTATCTTGACATTAAAAGTAACCTGGTATCAAAATCCTAATCACATTTCTTCACTTCATTTTTCCCTCCTCTTCTTCCTTCTCTGAAGATGTGGCTTCTATGATTCCAGTTGCAGCCATCGCATGCTACCTCGGCCAAGTTGCATCACCAATAAATGTGACAGCCACAGCATGGTAATAAGATTACTTGAAGAAAAACACAGACTCAAATGTTTTTAGGGTTACTGAGCCATATGAAAGCAATAACAGAGTTGTGGACCCATCGACAGGGCACATGTGGCATGGGAAGATGGGGGTGTGGAGTTGAATGAAGGCAAACACATCAATATAATATGGGAAAAAAATATGGCCATTTAAGAGGGGAGATGGTAACAGCAGCCAGTTTAATGGGCCACTGCATTGATTTTTCCCTGAAAATAAAAAGCATAAAATCTAATGCTTCAACGAATGCAGTATTGCCAAAGTGCACACATTGGATAAGGACAAGATCAAGCTAGTCAGTGATGAGTAAAATAGCACTACTATATATAGTAGACATTTCAAAGCGCTGGAGAAATACCACCAGCGCTGCCTCAGCAAGATCCTGCAAATCCACTGGGAGGATAGATGCACCAACATCAGTGTTCTCGATCAGGCCAACATCCCCAGCATCGAAGCACTGACGACACTCGACAAGCTCTGTTGGGCGGGCCACATCGTCCGCATGCCTGACACAAGACTCCCAAAGCAAGCGCTCTACTCGGAACTCCTACACAGCAAGCGAGCCCCAGGTGAGCACGGGAAACATTTCAAGGACACCCTCAAAACTTCCTTGATAAAGCGCAACATCCCCACCGGCACCTCGGAATCCTTGGCCCAAGACTGCCATAAGTGGAGGAAGAGCATCCGGGAGGGTGTTGAGCACCTCGAGTCTCGTTGCCTAGAGAATGCAGAAACCAAGCATGCAGAAATGAGCTGCAGCAAACTAGACTCCCCACTCACCCATTCCGTCAACCACTGACTGCCCCACCTGTGACAGAGGCTGTAATTCCCGTATTGGACTGTACAGTCACCCGAGAACTTACTTGGAGTAGAAGCACGTCATCCTCGATTTTGAAGGACTGCCTATAAGAACATAAATAGGAACAGGAGTAGGCCATAGGGCCCCTTAAGCCTGCTCCGCCATTCAATAAGATCATCGCTGATCTGATCATGGACTCAGCCCACTCCCCATAACCCCTTATCATTTAAGAAACTGAATAAATTTAGGACAGAAATGGACAATGTCCCAGCTTCCACAGCTCTCTGAGGCAGCAAATTCCACATATCCACAACATTCAGAGAAGGAATTTCTCCTCATCTGTTTTAAATGGACGGCCCCTTATTCTAAGATCATGCCCTCTAGTTCTAGTCACCCCCATTAGTGGAAACATCCTCTCTGCATCCACCTCATCAAGCACCCTCTTAATCTTATACATTTCAATAAGATCACCTCTCATTCTTCTGAATTCCAATGAGTAGAGGCCCAACCGATTCAACCTTTCCTCATAAGTCAACTCCCTCATCTCCGGAATCAACCTAGAGAACCTTCTCTGAACTGCCTCCAAAGCAAGTAAATATGGAAACAAAATTGCACGTAGTACTCCAGGTGCGGCCTCACCAATACCCTGTACAGCTGTAGCAAGACTTCCCTGCTTTTATACTCCAGCCCCTTTGCAATAAAGGCCAAGACTCCATTGACCTTCCTGATCAGTTGCTGTACCTGCATACTATCCTTTTTGTTTCATGCACAAGTACCCCCAGGTCCCGCTGTACTGCAGCATTTTGCAATCTTTCTCCATTTAAATAATAACTTGCTCTTTGATTTTTTTTTTCTGCCAAAGTGCATGACCTCACACGTTCCAATATTATACTCCATCTGCCAAATTTTTGCCCACACACTTAGCCGTCTATGTCCTTTTGCAGATTTTTGTGCCCTCCTCACATTGCTTTTCCTCCCATCTTTGTATCAGCAGCAACCTTGGCTACGTTACACTCAGTCCCTTCTTCCAAGTCATTAATATAGATTGTAAATAGTTGGCGTCCCAGCACTGATCCCTGCGGCACCCCACTAGTTGCTGGTTGCCAACCAGAGAATGAACCATTTATCCTGACTCTCTGTTTGCTGTTAGTTAGCCAATCCTCTATTCATGCTAATATATTACTCCCAACCCCGTGAACATTTATCCTGTGCTGTAACCTTTTGTGTGGCACCTTGTCAAATGCCTTCTGGAAGTCCAAATACACCACATCCACTGGTTCCCCTTCATCCACCCTGTTTGTTACACCCTCAAAGAATTCCAGCAAATTTGTCAAACATGACTTCCCCTTCATAAATCCATGCCAACTCTGCTTGGCCGAATTTTGCTTATCCAAATGTCCTGCTACTGCATCTTTAATAATGGACTCCAACATTTTCCCAACCACAGATGTTAAGCTAACTGGTCTATAGTTTCCTGCTTTTTGTCTGCCTCCTTTTTTAAATAGGGGCGTTACAATTGCAGTTTTCCAATCTGCTGCAACCTCCCTAGAATCCAGGAAATTTTGGTAAATTACAACCAATGCATCCACAATCCCTGCCGTTACTTCTCTTAACACCCTTGGATGCAAGCCATCAAGTCCAGGGGATTTATCTGCCTTTAGTCCCATTGTCTTAGAGTACCACCTCCGTAGTGATTGTGATTGTGATAGTGTTAAGTTCCTCCCCCCCTATAGCCCCTTGACAATCCACTGTTGGTATATTTTTAGTGTCCTCTACCGTAAAGACTGATACAAAATATTTGTTCAGTTTCTGCCATCTCCATGTTCCAGATTACTAATTCCCCAGTCTTGTCCTCTAAGGGATCAACATTTATTTTAGGTATATAAAAAGGAAAAGAGTGGCTTTGGAAACTCTTGCTATCTGTTATTATATTTTGTACTAGTTTACTTTTGTATTCTATCTTCCCTTTCATAATCATTTAAAAAAAAAGACATTCTTTGCTGGCTTTTAAAAGCTTCCCAGTCTTCTGTCCTCCCACTAGTTTTGGCCACTTTGTATGCCCTTGTTTTTAATTGGATACTGTCCTTTATTTCTTTAGTTAGCCATGTATGGCTATCTTTTCTCTTACACCCTTTCCTCCTGGAAATAAATTTTTCTTGAGAGTTGTGTGTACGCCACTATTCATCAACCATCCTACACTTTAATCTATTTTCCCAGTCCACTTTACCCAACTCTGCCCTCATAGCTTCAGTCTCCTTTATTTAAGCTTAGTCCACTGGTTAGAGATCCAACTTTCTCACCTTCCACCTGAATTTGAAATTCAATCATGCTATGATCACTCATTCCAAGGGGATGGATCCTTTACTCAGAGATTGTTTATTAATCCTGTCTCATTACACAAGACCAGATCTAAGATAGTCTGCCCCCTGGTTGGTTCTGTTACATACTGCTCAAGGAACCCATCCCTTATGCACTCTATGAACTCTTCCTCAAGGCTACCCTGTCCAATCAATATGCAGGTTAAAATCACCCATGATTATTGCTGTTCCCTTTTTACAAGCCCCCACCATATCCTGGTTTATGGTCCAACCAACAGAGTTGCTACTGTTAAGGGACCTGTAGACTACACCCACCAGTGAATTTTTCCCCTTATTGTTCCTTATCTCCACCCAAACTGTTTCAACATCCTTATCATTTGAGGCAATATCGTTTCTTACTATTGCAGTGATTCCATCCTTTATCAATAGAGCTACCCCACCTCCTTTTCCTTTCTGTCTGTCCTTCCAGATTGTCAAGTACCCCTGAATATTTAATTCCCAGTCCTGGTCACGTCTCTGTAATGGCTATCAGATCATGCCCATTTGTCTCAATTAGTGCCCTCAACTCATCTATTTTGTTACAAATGCTGTGTGCATTTAGACAATGAGCCTTAAGTTTGGTTTTTTACCCTTTTTTCCTGCTAGTTTCCCCTCTCCTTCCAAATCATTTTCTTTATTTTTGCTTTCTAATTCCAGCTTTACGCCCCTCCCTACTAAATCTATTTTCAGGTTCCCATCCCCCTGCCAAGCTACTTTTAAACCCTCAACTGCACTAGCAACCCCCCCCGCGAGGATATTGGTCCCGGCTCTGTTGAGGTGCAACCCGTCCGGCTTGTACAGGTTCCACCTCCCCCAGAAGCGGTCCCAATGCCTCAGGAAACTAAAGCCCTCCTGCCTGCACCATCACTCCAGCCATGAATTCATCTGCTCTCTCCTCCTATTTCTGTACTCACTAGCTTGTGGTATCAGGAGTAATCCGGAGATTACTACCTTTGAGGTCCTGCTTTTTAGTCTCTCTCCTAGCTCCCTAAACTCTGCCTGCAGGACGTCATCCCTCTTCCTACCTACGTCATTGGTACTAATGTGGACCACGACCTCTGGCTGTTCATCCTCTCCCCCCAGAATGCCCTGCAGCCGTTCAGCGACATCCTTGACCCTGGCACCAGGGAGGCAACATACCATCCTGGTGTCACGTCTGCAGCCACAGAGAGCCTGTCTGCTCCCCTGACTAGCGAATTCCCTACCACTATAGCTCTTCCATTCTTTTTCCTCCCCCCCCCTGTGCAGCTGAGCCACCCGTGATGCCGTGGACTTGGCTCTGGCTGCACTCCCCAGAGCCACCATCGTCCCCATCGGTACTCAGAACAGAGTACTGGTTGGAGAGCGAGATGGACTCAGGGGACTGCTGCACTATATGGCATATCTTCCGCTTCTGTCCAGGGGTCACCAAATACACACGGGGTCAGCTGTGGGGTGACAGCCTCTAGAAACGTGCTATCCACATAGCTCTTAGTTTCGCGGGTGCACCGCAGTGACCCCAGCTGCCGCTCAAGCTCCAAAACACGGATGATGATGAGCACTACCAGTCTCATGTGCAGATGGCCATTTTGACAAGAGAACAGAAGGTGGCCATGAGTATGAAATCATACCCCAGCAAGAAGTTAATACATTCAGGATAGAAGATAAGAAAATGAAGGGGAAATGTGATGTTGGCTTTATGTTAGCTACTGATTGATGCAATTATTAAACATAGCTGTAACACAACTACTGATCATTCTGAAGAGATTGCCCCACCAAAAAATCAAATGTATTAATATGGAGTAACAGGTTTAGGATCAAATCATTAGATTTGAATGATACAAACCATCTTCCTCACAGTCTTCAGTGAGCATTCTCCTAAACCAAGAACTTAGAGATAGCATTTGTTGTGTTTGCTCCATTTTGCTTCCCAGATATGACAAAATAATCTATTTGATACTGCCATATAGAACATCTTGCTGAGGACAATTGCATTAGTTTGCACATAATACATGTGTGTGTATTTGTGCTCAATAAACAGCAACAAAACAAAAATTAATTTAAATATAAAATAAATTAGAAAGCAATGAGGACTGGAAGCCATAAACAATTAGAATAATTAAGATATACATCAGAAGCGCTTAAAATAACTACAGCTAGCGTCAAGAAGCAAAATTGCATATAACCTTTTAAAGCTATATAACAAAATTGCAAGTGCTAAAATTTGAAAGGTTCTTTGAATGATAAATTGGGGGAAGGGGGAAGACTAAGAAATGGCAGAATTGTTAAAGATTGATGTGAAGAATTCATTTATTCATGAAGGCAATGGACAAATTGCAGATTCAAAAGTAGCTGCCGCATACCATCCAAAAAAGGCTAGCTTTTAAATTTAAAGCAAGCTCCAGTCGTTATTCTTCACATTTTAATTCCTGAAAAGAACACACAACGTGGTCAGTTGTTTTCAACCATAAAAAAATGCAGTGCTGTTGGTAAGTAGCACTTCATCCACTAGTTTGAATGTCGGATGTACAGCCATGCCTTCCTCGATTTCATACTAATACAAGCAAGCCACAAAAAGGTTCATAAAAAAAAAAACAGAAAATGCTGGAAACACTCAGGTTCGGCAGTGCCTGTGAAGAGGGGAATGTGGGGTTAACGGTTCAGGTCGATGACCTTTCATTAGGATCAGATATTACCGATGAACAACTTATAGAACCTAAGAAATAGGAATAGGAGTCAGCCATACTGCCCCTCGAGCCTGCTCCGCCATTTAACACAATCATGGCGGATCCGATCATGGACTCAGGTCCACTTCCCTGCTCGCTCCCCATAACACCTTAATCCACTATCGATTAAGAAACTGTCTATCTCTGCCTTAAATTTATTCAATGCCTCAGCTTCCACAGCTCTCAGGCAGCGAATTTCACAGATTTACAACCCTCAGAAGAAATTCCTCATCTCAGTTTTAGATGGGCGGCCCTTATTCTAAGATTATGCCCCCTAGTTCTAGTCTCCCCTATTAGTGGAAACATCCTCTCTGCATCCACCTCGTCAAGCCCCCTCTTAATCTTATACTTTTTGTTAAGATCACACCTCATACTTCTGAATTCCAATGAGTAGAGGCCCAACCTATTCAACCTTTCCTCATAAGTCAACCCCCTCATCTCCAGAATCAACCTCGTGAAGCTTCTCTGAACTGCCTCCAAAGTATATATGGAAACCAAAACTGTACAGTAGTTTAGGTGCAGCCTCACCAATACCCTGTATAACTGTAGCAAGACTTCCCTGCTTTTATACTCCATCCCCTTTGCAATAAAAGGCAGATTCCATTGGCCTTCCTGATCACTTGCTGTACCTGCATACTAACCTTGTGTTTCATGCACCAGGACCCCCAGGTCTTGCTGTGCTGTAGCACGTTGCAATTTTTCTCCATTTAAATAATAACTTGCTCTTCAATTTTTTTTCTGCCAAAGTGCATATCCTCACACTTCAGAATACTCCATCTGCCAAATTTTTGCCCACTCACTTAGCCTGTCTATGTCCTTTTGCAGGTTTTTTGTGTGTCCTCCTCACACATTGCTTGTCCTCTCATCTTTGTACAGTCAGAAAACTTGGCTATGTTAAACTCAGTCCCTTCATCCAAGTCAACATAGATTGTAAATAGTTGGGGTCCCAGCACTGAGCCCTACGGCACCCCACTAGTTACTGGTTGCCAACCCGAGAATGAACCATTTACCCAGACTCTCTTTTCTGTTAGTTAGCCAATCCTATATCCATGTTAATATAGTGTCCCCAACCCAGTGAACTTTTATCGTGCAGTAACCTTTTATGTGGCACCTACCTTGTCAAATGCCTTCTGGAAGTCCAAATACACCACATCCATTGGTTCCCCATTATTCACCCTGTTCGGTACATCCTCAAAGAATTCCAGCTGTTGGTGCTGGGATAGGCCCTCCTCCACACTCATCTCATTTTCTTTTATTGGAGAGCAAGACATACTCATCTAGCAGCCCTTTAAGTGCATCTATGCTATTTGCCTCAACCAGTCTATGTGGTAGCAAGTTCCACATTCTCACCACTCTCTGGGTAATTCAGTTGCTCCTGAATTCCTTATTGGATTTATTAGCAACTATCTTATATTTATGGCCCCTAGTTTTGGACTCCTCCAAAAGTGGAAACATCCTCTCTACGTCTACCCTAGCAAACCCCTTTGTAGTTTTAAGACTGCATCTGGTTACCTCTCAATTTTCTCTGAGAAAAAAGTCCCAGCTTGTTCTGTCTTTAATAGATGTTACCTCATAGTTCTGGTATCATTGTAAATCTTTTCTGCACTTTTCCCTAGTGTTTCTATATCCTTTTTGTAATATTGGGATATACACGTGTCAAAATATTAATGGAGGTAAGCAAGACCCTGTTTAATGTTTCCAGGACTCCAAAAATACAGGAAGTCTCTGTCCTAGATTTCAATATCTATGCCCACTTGTAGATCCCTCAATCACTGGAAATAGTCTGTTCTTATCTATTCTGTCCCATTCTTTTAAATACATCAAATTATCCCTTAATCTCTGCTGCAATAAAAAAAGCCCTAATTTTTCCAAGTTATTGTTGGATTTTCTCAGCTCATTCTTCCATAGGCTACTACATTTCTATTTTATAGTAAGCAAGTCTGCTCTGTACCAGGTCTATTGCCTCACAGTCCCAAAATGCACACTAACTTTAACTGTGGTCTTACTAAGATTTCATATAGATTTACCATTACATCCTAATGATCGCACAAAAGTCCAGGTAAATAACAGAGCTCACAGTTTTAAAGTTATCATTTGCAATATTTTTAATTGAAGAAAAAGTTGTGCACATTTTGCAAGTTTATTCCCATAATTCCCATAAAAACTCTAACAGACATACCTGAAAGCACCATAATAAAAAGATTTAGGGGGTATTGATTTTTGTAATTGTCAAGAATAAATATCCTCCATTTTCATTGTACTGTTGCTTGGACATTTGTAGGCAACTAGGTAACATACAATTCAGCCACTAAGAGGCTGTGCATTCCTTTTGCTGAGACTCTGTTTCGATGCACGTATCTGATGCCGAAGAGCAGCAATACTGTGACAATTTATAAAGCAGGTTGATTAGAAAATTAGTGTTCATTAAAAAAGATATCCAAATATTTGACAAAATACAAATCCTTTCATATTTAAATTCACATCCAAAATAGTATATTCTGTAAACATTTGCTGTCAAATTCCACCTATTGTCAAGACTAGGTGTAGTTCTAATGCTAACACGTCTGCTGAGCAGTAGCAACTGAAACACATTTTACAATCTTTCACCTGCTGTACAAAAATGTCAATATCGGAACATTGAATAGATTTGAACAGAAAGCAAGTTCCCTCAATAAGAATGTAAAAAAGTTTTAATCAAAATATCACATTATGGAAGCCCAAGAGATAATTAATTTTTACAAGTCAATAAAGTCCTTTAGTCATTATAGAAGAGTGATTTGCTGTCTGGAGCAATCAGTATCTATCAAAAGCAATTATTTAAAACTGCTCATTATATTCCCCAGCCTTCAGAATACAGTTAGCATGATGTCAAAGATAAGTTCAAGTGAGGGAGGCCATCCAGCCCAGCCTTCTACTGTTTGGCAAGCCTTTTCATACACATAGGCACACATTTGTGAATGTTATATACATTTTTGGCTATTTACTTCATTTTTAAAAGTTGGACAGTGAGGGAAGGGTTAAAATAGAGCATATTTCAACACCGCCATTAATACCAGATTGGTAGTAACGCCAAGATAACTGCATTTTGCAATGAGTGCAAAAAATAGAGCTCCTTCAAATTTTATATCAAAATAAAAAGCCTCTACTGTATTCAAATGAGCCATTACACATTTGCTTTTCACTTGTGACATATTATATTACAGCTACATATGCAGGAATGGGCCAATACATATTAATCTAAAACAAAAATATTAAATCAATTTTCACAATTTATCCTGATGTGGTGACAAATCAACATTAAATTATGGGTAGAGGATCTTTTAACTTTTTTAAAACTTCTCGTCAAGCTGAAGAACATTCATCATCCCACAACTAGGCATAGAATCATTTAAAAATGTAAAGCTAAAGTTCTTCCACATCCTAATCTCAAATCCACTACTGGCAACTGCCACAAATACCCACCTATATAGTCAGTTCTAAATCAAGAATTAATTGGGACAATGGGATTTAGCAAAGTCTGGGTTAACAAGGTATCACTGTAATGATTACTTCTCATGTCTCTATTTAACACCTCATTTAGGTGGGTCCTATGTTTCAAGGGTAAAAAATGGTGGGATAAGTTCAACCATTGCTTGTCTCAGTGGTAGTACCTTTGAGTCAGACGGTCATGGCTTCAAGCCCAATCCAGAGACTTGAGCACATAATCTAGGCTGACATTTCAGTACAGTACTGAGGGAGTGTTGCACTGTTTGAAGGTGCCACCTTTCGGCTAAGACATTAAAATCGAGATCCCATCTACCTGTTCAGGTGGATGGCAAACCTCCCAAGGCACTATTTGAACAAGGGCAGAGGGGTTTTCCCCACTGTGCTGATCAACCTTTATCCCTCAACTAATACTACCAAAATAGATCAACAGGTCATTTATCTCATTGCCTGCAAAACTGTGACTGCACTTCAAAGAGAGTTAGTGGTGAAGCACTATATAAAATATAAATGCAAGCTCCTTTTCACTGGGCCTACAAAACCAGATTAAATGTTTACAGATCTCTGGTACGAGACCTCAGCTTACCTTTATTGTTCTTCGTTCCGGTGCAAAAATACAAATCTCCTCAGTTCAATCCCAGAAATTGAAAAATCGGTCTTGGTATCAGCTGTAAATTTGAGATCATTTTATTTTCTGTTTCTATCCCCTTTTAAACCGTACATTTATTTCCATGATATTTATACTGCTCAAAGTCATCTGTTTAAATAAATCTTACAAGAACAACTTCCAAGACATGTCCTCTTTAGTTTAAAGCTAAAGTTTGTGGACATGGACAGCTTCAATTTCACATTAGATTGAAAGGCGGCAAGATTTTGGAATTCAAAAGATTTGAGACCAGAGATCATCCGAGATTGCATCCAAAGATGTAATACAGTATATTCCCTAAAGTGCACTAAAACAAGTTGATAAGCTCAAAACTGCAGCGTTTTGAAGAAAAACACCTACATTTCTTACTCTCTTTCTTGGCAAAGAAAAGTTACTTGCTTTTATTTTAAACGAATTGGGGATGGCAATTTTGTCTCCCTTTACATAACTGTGACATCACAGATGACGAACTTCAACAAGACATGAAATGACTTGTATAAAGTCCACTTTTTATTTTCAAACCATAATAGTTTTAAAGCCTTTTCACAAGTCACAGTCTGAACCCAGTAGGTTTTTCACCATATATATTAATCACATATAGTCCAATTATCTATCAATTGCATAAGAAAACTCCGCACTTAAATAGCCCTTTTAAAATTGAGGATTTTTTTTGTAAATTTAAGGCATTATTAAAAATAAACTGCTCTTAGTGATAAAATTGGTACAAAGATGTCACTACTGCCACTATGCAAATATTAAAATTCCATACTGAAGTATTCTAAAGGAGACTATTCAAACATTTGATAAGATCCTATAGTTCTTAGGAAAAATCAGCAGCATTTTTGGTCATGGTCATTTTCTGAAGCTATGGAGAAATAATGCATTCTTCGTGTTTGTCAAGTTGCTAATGGATGTCAACATGTACAAATCATCTTCTTTCTTGAAAGAACCATTTCTGGTGGTCGGTATCTGTACATAGTCGCAGTAATGGTCCTGGATGACCATTACTGAATGCATTAGGTATGGCCTGCAGACACTTCTGTGTCTGGACATGGTAGATCGAGCCATCCTTAGAAGACAAAAAAAATTATTCAAAAACAAAAATAATCAAGATCAGGGACTAATTAAAGTAAGGGATCAAACAGAATGTCATCCTGTAATCACATCATAACCAGCATATCCTGCAATTGTCATAATCCTACCACATAAATCAAAGTCTATAACAACATATTTCTTACAAGTTTTCCATTTCTATTATGTAAAATAGAATAATTTGATGTTTAAAACCAAATACAGGAAGTCTCTCTTGGGAGACTGTATTTGGCACTTGTAGTTTGAGTATTTTTGCACTCACTCTTGACAGGCAGTTACAGTGTCATACTTAACACACATTATCACATGTCAATGAAAATGTAGAAAGTCTTGAAAATTATATGTACATGTGATCATAACCTTTGAAGGTGCACTGAACAACAAGGTAGTAGCTTTAAATATGTATTTGAAAAAAAGCACAGTAAAAATCTTTTAGAACTAGTCTTACCTCCTTAAAAATGAATTTCTGGTTTTCAGGCACAGGCCTGTTATTCTCTCGGCAAAGATTCATTGTCAGGTAGTCATTGCCAACTTCGGCTGCAGCGCAGGCCTCAGGCTGGCGAGTATTATAACGGATTTCATTGTGTGAAGAGAATTCAAAAAACTAGAAGCACAAAGAAAAAATGTTCCGTGCTTAAAGAACGCAAATGGAGTCACAGCTTCATTGGTAATAATTAGAAGGTACACGGCAATGACTATCCAACCCTCGGCACATTAGAGGGCAATAAGAGGAATCCAATAGAGTAGGTGTGTGGTTTGAATCCTATCATAAAACCTGAAGAGCAGGGTAAAGTGGTTGGTACAGGCAGGTCTTGTTGTATTGCTATGCAAGCACAATCAATCACTTAGAATAGTCAAAAAACAATCCCTATACAATTTCATAAATACTTAATGAAGCTGTAATTGATAAATGAGATACATTTATACTTACTTAATGGGTCTAATTCCCATGATGGGCAGCGGAATAATTTTAATCTAAAGCATTATTTCCTTCGCTCCCTGCCACCAAGTACTATGAAAAAGTTATATAGAGAATGCATCCTCTGACAGGGTAAACTGCTTCATTTATTTTGGGGAAAAATAGTTGTAGTGCGACGGGCTCGATCAGATTTCCTGACTTATAATAGACAATAAGGAAATGGTAGGCGTATTAAATAAATACTTTGTATCCGCTTTCACAGTGGAGGAAGTGGACAAAATAAGGGGACATAAAAATAAGTCACAGGGGAAATCTTAGTTGCTATAATACGTTTAAAAAAAAAAGGTAATGAAGAAAATAATGAGATTTAAGATAAATAAATCTCTAGCATTTGATGTTTTCTGTAAGAGAAATTTGGCATTAGGGGTACCAGTAGGACAAGGGTTAAAGTACTGGTTCCTGCACCGACCCATAAGGAGGTAAAAGGCCTCTCTTTGGCCTTGTACCAAGGCTCCAGAAGTTATCAATTCAATAATATTGCGACAAGATTCGATGCGAGAACCTAGAACCTAAACAGACATTGATAAGACCTTGCGAAGAGGCTCGAGGCGGACTCACGGGCACCAAGGAGAATCAACAAATTCTGACCTAATGAAGTCATTCCAGTCACGGTCTAAGGTGGTCACGAGGGTCTTGGCCTGTCAATCCAAAGTAGCACTAATAAGGTAGTCCAATTAGAGAAGTAGCACTGATAAGGCAGTCCAATTAGAGATCTAGGGAGGTCTTACCAGGGAACAGAGGGGTTTTCGAAATGTATAAAAGTTGTATGATTGTGCTGTTCGGGGAGCATCTCCACTCACAGACGGCTGTGATAAGAGGTGTTCCCGGACGTTCGTAATAAAAGATCGTTATACCTTGCCATCCGTCTCTGCCTGCTAACTCCGGGGGCTGTTACGCGGGTTGGGGCGAGCGTTGACCCTCTATATCAGGGGGCCCGCTCGTGGAAGGAGAAGCGTTCCCATTTTCCCTTTACAGTTTCCACCCAACATATTAAAATAAATTGGTGAGGAAATTGCAGATATGTTGATCACAATTTTCCAGTGTTCTCTAGATTCGGGAACTGTGCCTTTGGATTGGAAAATCACAAATGTTATTTTATTATTTAAGAAGGATGGGGAGGGAAACACCAGTTTAACATCAATTGTAGGGAAGTTACTGGAATCTATCAGAGATTGAGTACGTGGACAAGTATGAGCTGATTAAAGAGAGTCAACATGGATTTGTGAAAAGTAGGTCATGTCTGACGGATGTTGCCTCTATGGACTTCCAAAACATATCGCACAAGAGATTAGCAAAAATTACGACACGAGTTGGTAATTGGTTGGGAAGTAGGAGACAGTAGTGATAAAGGGAATGTGCTTGGCTTGTTGGGATATGACGCGTCATGTTCCCCAGGATCTGTACTGGGGACTCAGCTTTTCAACATATACATTAATGGCTTGGATGAAGGAGCAGAGTTGTATATCCAAATTTGCAGATCACACTAAGTTAGAAGGCAAAGTAAGTTGTGTGGTTGGGAGTAGGAACTTACAAAAGGAACATAAACAGACTAAGTGAGTGGACAAAACTAGGGCAGATGGAGCTCAATGTGAAGTGTAAGGTCAGAGAATGCAAATCCGAATATTTTTTCAATGGTAACAGGTGAGGATTATTCAAAAAGGGAGCCAGATGAGTTCCTGGCTAAGGCTGATATCACTGCAACAAAAATGATAGTTGGGATGTTGGGTGATGTGCCTCATGATCACTGTGGTGCCTTGGAACACATTTTGATCACCTTCAGAGATCAGAGGGGAATTTCCTAGAATTCTTTTTCCTTAAATTGGCCTAGGGCTAGGTTTTCAGCTTTTGTGATGGTAAGGCGGTCCTGATACCGCCTGGAAAAAGCTTGTGCTGACATCTGCAAAATTCAGCAAAAAATGAGGTTCCATGATCAAAGGCGCAAAATCAAGCATTACACAAGGAAGTTTTTGCACCCCAGCCGAAAATCGTGGCGTTAGAGATTTTGTTGATTTAACTTCATTGTTGTTCAGTGTCCTGCAACAATATTGTATCTTGTTTGGTTTTATTTTGGTGGGGGGAGTTTTTGTTACTATGTTGCAGTAAAATTTAGGATTCATCCTTTGCCACTGGTGCCTTGTGCATCATTCCAACGTTCACCAGAGATCTGCCTTCATGGGGGCACATAGCGTGTCCAGTATTAGCTCCATCCCTCAGTTTCCTCCAGTTAGAAGAGCTGGTCCATTATGAGCTGGCGACGTGCGACTCTTGGTCCGGCAGCATCTCCACGCTGCCTCCCCCGTGGATGGTGCGGCTATCCAATGGGGGCCTCGCCAGGCTCTTCATTGCCCTCCTCCTCCTCTTGAGGTGGGCCTGCAATGCCCACTGGCAATGCCTGGCTCATGATGGCCAAGTTGTGCAGCATGCAGCACACCACAATGAATTCAAATACCTGTTGAGTGTATTGAAGGCTGCCTCCATAGCAATCCAGGTATTGCTCTGCCTGTAGGAGATGGCATATCCCTGTCAGTACTTCCTTTCGGAAGCACAGCCTTCTCACACACTGCTCCTCAGAAAGCTGGAGGTATGAGCGTTGGTGCCTGTAAACCCGTGGGGGGGGGGGGGGGGGGGGGGGGTAAGCCCTTCTCCCCAGACGTCCTCTGCCTCTCATCCGTGGGCTGACATAGCTAACAGCCCTTCTTCGAGCTGGACGGCGCCTGGCAATAGCATGCAGCATGATATGCTGGCTAACGAGTAATGCCCCCATTAAATTCTCACTGACATTGTAAAGGACACTGTAATGGCAGATAAAACTGCCGCTTTCAAGTCGGAGCTTCACGCAGCGCAATGTGTGCAATCGTTGCAGTCAATGTGACCTGCGATGTAGGATCGCTCCATTTAAATACGCCGCCAATATCTCCTAATGCATCCTGGGAACGCCTGGTTTTTCAGAAGTTTGCTGGGGCGGCTGTATGAGGCGGTAGGGCCTAGCTTTGCATTCGGGGCTCTAGCAGAGCGCTGCACGACGATTGACATCATGATCCCAGTGAAACCAGAGGGGGGGGCGGGCGGTATGTTTTTGCGCCACTGCAAAGCATGAGCTGAATTTGCTAACTGGGCAGTAAAAGCTGGAAGCCTGCTGTAACGCCGAGAAACACCCTTTACCGCCCCTCCAGGGCGCTAACAGAGACACAAGCAAGCTGAAAATCCAGACCGAATTTTAAAAAATTCGATTATATTTTTAAACAAATTCTTAGTACAGATTCTATGCTCCTCCCCCATTAAACCTAACTGTTCACAATCTCCGTATCTTTTCAACAAAAAACGCCTACTTCCACCTGCATAACCGCTTCCTTCTGCACTACCTCAGCCCTGCTGAAATACTTAGCCAGGTCTTGGCCCCCTCCAGACTTAACAATTGCAGAGCTCTCCCGGCTGGTCTCCCATCTTCCACCCTCAGAAACTTTAGCTCATCCAAAGTGCTGCTATCTTATTCTATCCAGCTCCCGCTAACAACTCCCGCTCGTTCATCACCTGTCCTCACTGATCGACCTTGGCTCCCAGTCTCCTCCTCCTCCTCCTCCTCCCCCCCCACCCCAATGCCTTAAATTGAAAATTCTCATTCCTCTGTTGAAGTCCCTTCATAGCCCAGCTCCTCCCTATTTTTGTTCTGCCTCAAATCGATTTGAAGAGCTTCAATTAAAAAAAATTCTCCAATTATATCTCCTTCTATAAAGGTGGCAATTCTTGCTGGAATTCAGGTATAAGGGCAGTCGTCCAGTACGCTGCCTACTGCCCAACCTTAGAACATAAGAACATAACAGGAGTAGGCCATACGGCCCCTCAAGCCCGCTCTGCCATTCAATAAGATCATGGCTGATCTGATCATAGACTCAGCTCCGCTCCCCGTAACCCCCCTATCATTTAAGAAACTCTCTATTTGTCTTAAATTTATTCAATGTCACAGCTTCCACAGTTCTGAGGCAGCAAATTCCACAATTTTACAACCCTCAGAAGAAATTTCTCCCCATCTCTATTTTAAATGGGCAGCCCCTTATACCAAAATCATGCCCTCTAGTTCTAATCTTCCCCCATCAGTGGAAACATCCTGGCTGCATCCACCTTGTCAAGCCCCCTCATAATCTTATACGTTTCGATAAGATCACACCTCATTCTTCTGAATTCCAATGAGTAGAGGCCCAACCTACTCAACCAAAAGAAGGTGGGGTAGCGTTGCTGGTTATAGAGGAGATTAACGCAATAGTAAGGAAGGACATTGGGGAGCGGGCGGGTAAGTGGAGCTAAGTCCACGGCCAGATCAGCCATGATCTTTTTGAATGGCGGAGCTGGCTCGAGGGGCTTGATGGCCTACTCCTGTTCCTAATTCTTATGTTCTTATGACATTAGCTTGGATGATGTGGAATCTGTATGGGTCGAGCTGCGGAACACCAAAGGGCAGAAAACTCTAGTAGGAGTTGTGTACAGACCACCAAACAGTAGTAATAAGGTTGGGGATGGCAGCAAACAGGAAATTAGGGATGTGTGCAATAAAGGTACAGCAGTTATCATGGGTGACTTTAATCTACATATAGATTGGGCTAACCAAACTGGTAGCAATACGGTGGAGGAGGATTTCCTGAAGTGTATTAGGGATGCTTTTCTAGACCAATATGTTGAGGAACCAACTAGAGAGCTGGCCATCCTAGACTGGGTGTTGTGTAATGAGAGAGGACTAATTAGCAATCTTGTTGTGCGAGGCCTCTTGGAGAAGAGTGACCATAATATGGTAGAATTCTTCATTAAGATGGAGAGTGACACAGTTAATTCAGAGACTAGGGTCCTGAACTTAAAGAAAGGTAACTTCGATGGTATGAGACTTGAATTGGCTAGGATAGACTGGCGAATGATACTTAAAGGGTTGACGGTGGATAGGCAATGGCAGACATTTAAAGATCACATGGATGAACTTCAACAATTGTACATCCCTATCTGGCTTAAAAATAAAACAGGGAAGGTGGCTCAACTGTGACTAACAAGGGAAATTAGGGAGTGTTAAATCCAAGGAAGAGGCATATAAATTGGCGAGAAAAAGTAGTAAACCTGAGGACTGAGAGAAATTTAGAATTCAGCAGAGGAGGACAAAGGGTTTAATTAAGAGTGGGAACATAGAGTATGAGAGTAAGCTTGCAGGGAACATAAAAACTGACTGCAAAAGCTTCTATACATATGTGAAGAGAAAAAGATTAGTGCAGACAAACGTAGGTCCCTTGCAGTCAGAACAAAGAAATGGCAGACCAATTGAACAAATACTTTGGTTCTGTCTTCACTAAGGAACACTCAAATAACCTTCCGGAAATACTAGGGGACCGAGGGTCAAGCGAGAAGGAGGAACTGAAGGAAATCCTTATTAGGCAGGAAATTGTGTTAGGGAAATTGATGGGATTGAAGGCCGATAAATCCCCAGGGCCTGATAGTCTGCATCTCAGAGTACTTGGGGAAGTGGCCCTAGAAATAGTGGATGCATTGGTGGTCATTTTCCAACAGATTCTATAGACTCTGGATCAGTTCCGATGGATTGGAGGATAGCTAATGCAACCCCACTTTTTAAAAAAGGAGGGCGAGAAAACAGGGAATTATAGGCCGGTTAGCCTGACATCGGTAATGGGAAAAATGTTGGAATCAATTATTAAAGATGCAATAGCAGCGCATTTGGAAAGCAGTGACAGGATCGGTCCAAGTCAGCATGGATTTATGAAAGGGAAATCATGCTTGACAAATCTTCTAGAATTTTTTGAGGATGTAACTAGTAGAGTGGACAAAGGAGAACCAGTGGATGTGGTGTATTTGGACTTTCAAAAGGCTTCTGACAAGGTCCCACACAAGAGATTAGTGTGCAAAACTAAAGCACATGGTATTGGGGGTAATGTATTGACGTGGAGAGAGAACTGGTTGGCAGACAGGAAGCAAAGAGTAGGGTCCTTTTCAGAATGGCAGGCAGTGACTAGTGGGGTACCGCAAGGTTCAGTGCTGGGACCCCAGCTTTTACAATATACATTAATGATTTAGACAAAGGAATTGAATGTAATATCTCCAAGTTTGCAGATGACGCTAAGCTGGGTGGCAGTGTGAGCTGTGAGGAGGATGCTAAGAGGCTGCAGGGTGACTTGGACAGGTTAGGTGAGTGGGTAAATACATGGCAAATGCTGTATAATGTAGATAAATGCGAGGTTATCCACTTTGGGGGCAAAAAACAGGAAGGCAGAAGATCCTGAATGGTGACAGATTAGGAAAAGGGGAGGTGCAACAAGACCTGGATGTCATGGTACATCAGTCATTTGAAGGTTGGCATGCAGGTACAGCAGGTGGTGAAAAAGGCAAATGGCATGTTGGCCTTCATAGCTAGGGGATTGGAGTATAGAAGCAGGGAGGTCTTACTACAGTTGTACAGGGCCTTGGTGAGGCCACATCTTGAATATTGTGTACAGTTTTGGTCTCCTAATTTGAGGAAGGACATTCTTGCTACTGAGGGAGTGCAGCGAAGGTTCACCAACTGATTCCTGGGATGGCAGGACTGACGTATGAAGAAAGACTGGATCGACTGGGCTTATATTCACTGGAATTTAGATGAATGAGAGGGGATCTCATAGAAACATATAAAATTCTGATGGGATTGGACGGGTTAGATGCAGGAAGAATGTTCCCTATGTTGGGGAAGTCCAGAACCAGGGGGTCACAGTCTAAGGATAAGGGGTAATCCATTAAGGACCAAGATGAGGAGAAACTTCTTCACTCCGAGAATTGTGAACCTGTGGAATTCTCTACCACAAAGTTGTTGAGGCCAGTTCATTGGATATATTCAAAAGGGAGTTAGATGTGGCCCTTACGGCTCAAGGGATCAAGGGGTACGGAGAGTAAGCAGGAATGGGGTACTGAAGTTGCATGATCAGCCATGACCATATTGAATGGTGGTGCAAACTCGAAGGGCCAAATGGCCGACTCCTGCACCTATTTTCTATGTTTCCTCATAAGTCAACCCCCTCATTCCCTGAATCATCCTAGTGAACCTTCTCTGAACTGTCTCCAAAGCAAGTATATCCTTTCATAAATATGGAAACCAAAATTGCACGCAGTATTCCAGGTGTGGCCTCACCAATACCTTATATAGCTGTAGCAAGACTTCCATGCTTTTATAGTCCATCCCTTTTGCAATAAAGGCCAAAGTACCATTGGCCTTCCTGATCACTTGCTGTACCTGCGTACTATCCTTTTGCGTTTCATGCACAAGTACCCCCAGGTCCCGCTGCACTTTGCAATCTTTGTCCATTTAAATAATAACTTGCTCTTGGATTTTTTTCTGCCAAAGTGCATGACCTCACACTTTCCAACATTATACTCCATCTGCCAAATTTTCATGTGTGTAGATAGACAAAGAACTCTGACAGAGCATTCAACAATGGAGGGAATCACAGCTGAGCCAGGTCAATGTTCTCATCGGACATGCACTTTCCAGCAACAGTGCAATGCCATTACGTACAAGACCATCAGGCGGGTAACAATTTTTTAAAACTTTAATTAACAAGATAAGCCACCATTCACCTGATTTTGGCCCATACCATGACACTGGTACAGGATGATTTTTTCTCCTACCAAATTGTGTTCATTTGGTGGATTGTAATCGAAGCAGTAGTTCATCATTCCCTTGTTTTTTAGCTGAATAAAACAAAGAGAAGTATGGATATTACATTATATTGCAGTGGATATCAGACAGTTAAATGTAGCTCCCTAATCACTTCTCAAAACTGAAATATATTATTTTCTACAAAGCAAAACTGCAATGTTTTTGTTCAAATTCATGTTACATCAGCCAAAACCTCCCTCAGTTCGAACTGTATAATCAAAAGGATTTTTGGTGCTAGGAAGATGCGCTTTCCACCATCCAGAAACAATAATGGTAAAAGGGTGAACATTCCTTAATGTGTTCATGGGATAAGGGCTTCTGGATGTCAGTGAAAACATATTTCAGCCAATACCCGAGGCAATCGCAAAGCAACAATCCAAATACAGTTTGATGTCTGGAAATTACTTCAAGATATAGGCTGGTTTTTAAGGAAACAATGGGCCAGAAGTTAGTGTCTTCGACAGCGTGCACCATCTTAATCCTTCTGAAAGGCCCGCAAATTCCGGGTTTCCGTATGCTCAAAAACCCGAAACTTATAACCTGTCAAGGTACACCTGGGAGATCATATGAACCGACTGGAAAAGCACTTTCACTGGCGCAGAGTTGGGCTACTTGCCCAAATGCCCACGAAACTCTTACGGCTGGTAAAAGCAGGCAGAAGACCCACTTTCACTAGCTTAAGGGTAATTATAAATCCTAAACTAATAAATTAAAAATCACACTTAGTTTATGTAAATATTGGCCCAGATTAAAATTATTTTTCAAAACATTACATTTTTATTGTATTTGGTGTAATGAAAGGACTTAATTCGATTTGAAAATCCTAACATTTATATTTAGTAGAATTGTCTAAATTATTTAATTATTTGGGGATTCTATTGCATGTCATTAGGCGATTCCCTTCGGAAATGACTGCATTGGAATCTTCCTTTCTCATTGGAGGATCGGGCCCACGTGATCCCAGGTAGGCTTCCGAACTGCCTGCTTCCCTGGCATCCATGGGCCTTTACGCAGGCGTACGCATGGAGGCCCAAGACCCGAACTCTCCATAGCTTTGGAGCCTGGAGGCAAGTTTGTAGATGTTTCGCGGGTCAGAGACATACTCCGGAGGTACCCCTGTGACCATAAATTCAGAGCCATTTCCCTGCAAATGCAATGAAAAAGCCAGCAAATCAAGGGCACATTTTCACCACAAATCTCAATGGAAAATGCACCTTGCAATCTTCAGCAGCTCCTTTCCCTATCACATCATGCTATACCACCCAACCTCCTACCTGCAAGGAAAGAGGAGAAGAAGAGAACAGATGAAAGCAAAGAGTTAGAGACCCGAATATATAGAGACCAACCATATTCTTCAACTTGCCATGTGCAACACTACAGGAAATCTACTTGTATTAAAAAAAACCCTGCAGTGTGCAGTCACCCAGACATTAGAGAGAGTCGGGATAAATGGCTCATTCTCTGCTTGGCAACCAGTAACTACTGGGGTGCTGCAGGGATCAGTGCTGGGACCCCAACTATTTACAATCTATATTAACGACTTGGAAGAAGGGACCGAGTGTAACGTAGCCAAGTTTGCTGACGATACAAAGATGGGAGGAAAAGCAATGCGTGAGGACGACACAAAAAATCTGCAAAAGGACATAGACAGGCTAAGTGAGTGGGCAAAAATTTGGCAGATGGAGTATAATGTTGGAAAGTCTGAGATCATGCACTTTGGCAGAAAAAAAATCAAAGCGCAAATTATTATTTAAATGGGGAAAGATTGCAAAGTGCCGCAGTACAGTGGGACCTGGGGGTACTTGCGCATGAAACACAAAAGGAGCGTACGCAGGTGATCAGGAAGACCAATGGTATCTTGGCCTTTATTGCCTAGGGGATGGAGTATAAAAGCACTGGCTACAGCTATATAACGTATTGGTGATGCCGCACCTGAAATACTGCGTGCAGTTTGGGTTTCCATATTTACAAAAGGATATACTTGCTTTGGAGGCAGTTCAGAGAAGGTTCAACTAGGTTGATTCTGGGGATGTGGGGGTTGACTTATGAGCAGAGGTCAAGTAGGTTGGGTCTCTACTCATTGGAATTCAGAAGAATGAGGTGATCTTATCGAAACGTATAAGATTATGAGGGGGTTTGACAAGGTGGATGCAGAGATGATGCTTTCGCTGATGGGGGAGACTGGAACTAGAGGCCATGATTTTAGAATAAGGGGCCACCCATTTAAAACAGATGAGAAATTTCTTCTGAGGGTTGTAAATCTGTGGAATTTGCTGCCTCAGAGAGCTGTGGAAGCTGGGACATTGAATAAATTTAAGACAGAAATAGACAGTTTCTTAAACGATAAGGGGTTACGGGGAACGGGCGGGAAAGTGGAGCCGAGTCCATGATCAGATCAGCCATCACCTTTTGAATGGCGGAGCAGGCTCGAGGGGCCGTATGGCCTACTCCTGTTCCTATTTCTTATGTTCTTATGTAGAGATGAGCAATTTTGGAAACCTTGCTCATATCATCCATATCCCAAGAATAGGTTATCTGCTAGGTAGTTTCTCTATTCTTTTGAAATGATATGCATTCCAAGACAAATTGTAGGATTATAGGTTTTGAGGAAAGTTCATGCTGAACTAAAAAGGCCATGATATTGTTGATGGTCTCCGACTTCTACGTCATAAAACCCCCAAGATATGCATCATTGTGCCAGTTCATTTTAACCAGAAGCTAAATTGAAACTAATTAACACAAACACCGCCCCAAAACTACACCTCTGCAAGGTTTGATGGGATGGATGGATGGATGGGATTGTGATGTTTGGAGGAATATCTCTGCGCAACAATCATAAGACCACCTGTTAGCATCGATCTATCAGTTAGTGGTGGACTGAATTTGGACTGCACTGTTTTGATGTAGGCATGTCTTGTGGGTCAGCATCATATGGTGTACAGCAAGACCATAGCCCAGGACACACTATGCTGTGTAAATTTCCAATTGTACACAGGTGCTCTTGGTTTGTTTTTGACTGCTTTATTTGCTCTGGAACCCAATGAGCGTTGTCTCGGGATTCTGTCGGTACTTTTTCCCATGGAGACCCGTGTAGTCAGTTCCCAGGGACTGAGCGGCGACTGCACCTTGGAACTGATTATTGATCAGAGAAAGTTCACGTTCCTTTTATGGGCACAGAATACACCGAATCTGAAAACTCACTACAGAAAATACATCAGCATCAACTGGGGTTGCTCCAACAGACATCATCACCCGAAACTACCAGGAATTCACAGCCAAACACACCTGGACTACTCAGATGGGCGGCATGCTCTGCTTGAGATTACAGGTGCAGCATCATTTGAAGTTCTAGAATCTGGAATGTTCCTGCCGACCTCGGGCCTCACCTCACCACCGCTGCCCTTACCACGGGGCCTCCTCACTGGCCCGCTCGACCGCCTCCTCGGCAGGGCCTGCCTACCCGAACACTTCCTCAGTGGGGCCCCACCCGAGGCTAACAGCACCTCTGTGGGGCCAACTCGCCCGACGACAACCTTGGCGGAGCCCTGCCGACAACATCCTCCTCGGTGGGGCCGAACAGCCTGAACAGCTCCTTGGCGGGAATCCCCCCCCCTCCCCCAACCCCTCTTTGACGTTCTGAAATCGGAAATACCCAAACCTGGGCTCGGGTGTTTCTGGATTAGTGACGTCAAAGGAAATCGAAAGTCCAGAAAAGTCCGGAATCCGGAACAGCCTCGGGTTCTGTATTTTAGGCGCTGCACCTGTACTACTTTAACATCAAATGCCTTTTCCACCAAGCATTTGGCCCATAGTAAGTGGCCATTCCTACTTTCCCAAGCACTCCAAACCAGGAAGGAAGGAGATATGCAATATATTGCTTGCTGGAATATATTAATTTAGGTTAACTTAAAAAATTCACGTTTAGTGTCCATATATTTAATGTAAATGTTTATTTTTAAGTAAACAAACATGAACGTCCAAGTTTTTTTTTTAAAAACATCGCTCGGGTTTTAAAGCCGTAAAAATTTGTAACTTTTTTGAAATTGAAGCCAAGAGGAAGACGGTGATGTGTTGCAGCTTTGCAAAAGGTGGACTATCACCCCTCGATGTTTCAGAACTTTCCCGATCTCTAGACAGCAAGTATCTTGGTGAACCTCTTCTGGCAACTTTTGTTTTTATGTTCCACATTTCAGTTCATGCAGTGTAATGCAGAGAAAGGAGAGTTGTGGATGTGTAACAGTATGTGGGGGGGATGCCCCATCCCCCCTCCAACACCCACTTGCACCCTGGATGTTTTTCACTCTTGCTTGGAAAAGTAGTCAATTGTACAGCTATAGCAGGGCTCATTAAACAGCAGCAATTCACCAAACTCATGAGTGTCAGAAAAAGAAGCCCACAGAAGAAAGAGTCGGTCAATTGATGCAGCACACCCAACCTCCGCCTCTAAACTACCTGGAGGAGCAGATTCTATAGTGAATCATCACTTTGTGGGGTCCATTGAAGAGGGGCACTCGAGTAGCCATCCTGTATCTAGTGCTTAGTACCCATTTTTACAACTTTTGATTCCCTCTATATTTGTCAAACATAGGGAACTTAACGAGGCACCACAGCAGCATATTACAGTATGTGTAGGCTACCGAAATGTGTTACAAGTAATGTTTTACATATTGCAGTTGATGCTTTTTCTCCATTGAGTGCCCGTAGGGACAGTTAAGCAGCATCAGCTAGCAGGGATCAAGGGCGTAGGCTCATTCATCTTGCATGAAACAGCATCGATTGCTGTATCTGCAGCTAGCAACAACCCAGGAATATTCACTCTAGGAGAAGGTGCAGAGTTAGGTTTGGAGCAGGAAGCAATGAAGTAAAAACACACAGCATGAATGAAAGGAGCAAGTGCAGGCAACAGCAAAAGAGGAGGAAGAAGTTGGCTAGAGAATCAGCTCAAGGTCATCCTGGGGTTTTGCCTCCAGTTGATGGGGAAAGTCTCTTTCCTCTCTGTCTGATCTACTGCACACATTAGAAAGCTGCAGCCTCCAAATCTTTCAGTACAGATAGTCCAGCACTGCACCAACATGCTGAGCAATGACTGCTGCTATCAGTGATTTAAAATAAATCCTAAACCAGTCAAAGATCGACAGCTTATGAAAGAGTTTAGCTGAATTTCAAAATATATTATCGTCAGGGAAAATGAGGCAAAATAAACTTCAAGCTTCAGACAGTGGATTGCAGGCCAGTAACGCAATGCGAAAGGGCAAACCTATGTACAGCACATGTGGTTTATAACAACAGACATGGTTTATTCAGCAGTCTAAGAGCTATTTACCATATAACACTTCGGATGTACTATTTATTCAGCATAACTTGCATTTATATAGCACTATTAATGTGGAAAAACATCCCAAGGCACAGCACAGAGGCATGATCAGAAGAGGGAATAGTGGAGAAAATATTGGAATCAATTATTAAAGATGTAATAGCAGCACATTTGGAAAGCAGTGACAGGATCAGTCCAAGTCAGCATGCATTTATGAAAGGGAAATCATGCTTGACAAATCTTCTGGAATTTCTTGAGGATGTAACTAGTAGAGTGGACAAGGGAGAACCAGTGGATGTGGTGTATTTGGACTTTCAAAAGGCTTTTGACAAGGTCCCACACAAGAGATTGGTGTGCAAAATTAAAGCACATGGTATTGGGGGTGATGTACTGATGTGGATAGAGAACTGGTTGGCAGACAGGAAGCAGAGAGTCGGGATAAACGGGTCTTTTCAGAATGGCAGGCAGTGACTAGTGAGGTGCCACAACGCTCAGTGCTGGGACCCCAACTATTTACAATATACATTAATGATTTGGATGAAGGAATTGTGTGTAATATCTCCAAGTTTGCAGATGACACTAAGCTGGGTGGTGGTGTGAGCTGTGAGGAGGATGCTAAGAGGCTGCAGGGTGATTCAGACAGGTTAGGCGAGTGGGCAAATGCATGGCAGATGTGGATAAATGCATGCATAATGTGGATAAATGTGAGGTTATCCACTTTGGAGGCAAAAACACAAAGGCAGATTATCTGAATGGCGGCAGATTAGGAAAAGGGGAGGTGCAACGAAACCTGGGTGTCATGGTACGTCAGTCATTGAAAGTTGGCATGCAGGTACAGCAGGCTGTGAAGGCAAATGGTATGTTGGCCTTCATAGCTAGGGGATTTGAGTATAGGAGCAGGGAGGCCTTACTGCAGTTGTACAGGGCCTTAGTGAGGCCTCACATGGAATATTGTGTTCAGTTTTGGTCTCCTAACCTGAGGAAGGATGTTCTTGCTATTGAGGGAATGCAGCGAAGGTTCACCAGACTGATTCCCGGGATGGCAGGACTGACATATGAGGAGAGACTGGATCGACTGGGCCTGTATTCATTGGAGTTTAGAAGGATGAGAGGATCTCATAGAAACATATAAAATTCTGATGGGATTGGACAGGTTAGACACAGTCTAAGGATAAGGGGTAAGCCATTTAGGATTGAGATGAGGAGAAACTTCTTCACTCAGAGTTGTGGAATTCTCTACCGCAGAGAGTTGTTGATGCCAGTTTGTTGGATATATTCAAGAGGGAGTTAGATATGGCCCTTACGGCTAAAGGGATCAATGGGTATGGAGAGAAAGCAGAAAAGGGATACTGAGGTGAATGATCAGCCATGATCTTATTGAATGGTGGTGCAGGCTCAAAGGGCCGAATGGCCTACTCCTGCATCTATTTTCTGTGATTCTATGGAGTTAGATCCAAGGCTCTTAGACTGCTGAATAAACCATGCCTGTTGTTATAAACCACATGTACTGTAGAGGTTTACCCTTTCGCACTGTGCTGGAATGATCTGAGAGTTACTGGCCTGCAATCTACTGACTGAAGCTTGGCTTCCGTAAGACTTTAATGCGAGTTAAATCACATGATGCCCAGAATATATACTGAAGCAAGGTTCCTTCTCACCAAACCTCCAGACCTTGACATAATGGCCATTTTGATGGGTTAACTGCTAATAAATTTAACCAAATGTTTCCTGTCTGCATTTATAAAGGAACAGATGACTTGGACAATCCCAGACAGTTAATGTGACCTTGCTAATAGTTGCTGATGTGTTAGCTTTAATACCTTCATTGTTCTGACCAACATGCTATTAATATCTCACATGGGATGATGCCAACCCGTTTGTTTCTTCCTACTCTCTCACTGTCCCTACTAATCTCCAATATTACCATATCCTAACCGGACAATGAGCGAGATATGTTATGATTCACTTTGGGACACCTGACAGAGCAAATTCGAACACAAGACACCTGCAATATAGTTTTTGTAAGAGCTGTGACTTGCAAAAGAGTAAATAAAGCCATTAATGAGCAAAAAAGAGCAACTGATTTCATGATTTTTAAGAGTTTGTCTGATTATCTCATGATGAGAGATGGTGGGGTGGCAATATGGTATTACTGTATATATACTTTTAAGTGGTTGCTATTGTCGTTGCTGTAAAATAATTGTTGTTGTTATAGTAAAAGTTGCCCATGAACAAAAAGGTCATGCTCAAAAGATTTTGTGGCCTGCGCAGTACAACATTTTTTTTTAAATAAGAGGGAACATTGGACAAGGCCACTCGGTATGTTTGTCAATACAGGGGATGGTGATAAAGTGACATTTGTCCAGATATGGCACAATATACTTACCATTCCAAAGAAACCTGGTCGATCCTCAGGTACATGAATGTCTGGGTAAACATTCTCCAATAACCATTTGAAGTTTTTACATTGTAGCTTCTCTCTGAGCTTTCTCCTCTCTGTTACATCACCATAAGGTTCCTGTAAATCAGCAAATGTGGTAAAAAAAATTAAAACCATGCCTCAGTAACTTCAAGAACATTCAATGGAATTCAAAATCTTTTTGCCTTCGTAATTTGTACCATTTTTAAACCAGCTTACTCAGATTTCATACAAACATAGAAAATAGGTGCAGGAGCAGGCCATTCAGCCCTTCAACCCTGCACCGCCATTCAATAAGATCATGGCTGATCATTCCTTCAGTACCCCTTTCCTGCTTTCTCTCCATACCCCTTGATCCCCTTAACTGTAAGGGCCATATCTAACTCCCTCTTGAATATATCCAATGAACTGGCATCAACAACTCTCTGCGGCAGGGAATTCCACAGGTCAACAACTCTGAGTGAAGAAGTTTCTCCTCATCTCAGTCCTAAATGACCTATCCCTTACCCTAAGACTATGTCCCCTGGTTCTGGACTTCCCCAACATAGAGAACATTCTACCCGCATCTATCCTGTCCAGTCCTGTCAGAATCTTATGTTTCTATGAGATCCCCTCTCATCCTTCTAAATGCCAGTGAACAAAGGCCCAATTGATCCAGTCTCTTCTCATGACAGTCCAGCCATCCCTGGAATCATAAGAACATAAGAATTAGGAACAGGAGTAGGCCATCTAGCCCCTCAAGCCTGCTCCGCCATTCAATAAGATCATGGCTGATCTGGCCGTGGACTCAGCTCCACTTACCCGCCCTCTCCCCGTAACCCTTAATTCCCTTATTGGTTAAAAATCTATCTATCTTTGACTTGAAAACATTCAATGAGCTAGCCTCAACTGCTTCCTTGGGCAGAGAATTCCACAGATTCACAACCCTCTGGGAGAAGAAATTCCTTCTCAACTCGGTTTTAAATTGGCTCCTCCGTATTTTGAGGCTGTGCCCCCTAGTTCTAGTCTCCCCTACCAGTGGAAACAACCTCTCTGCCTCTATCTTGTCTACCCCTTTCATGATTTTAAATGTTTCTATAAGATCACCCCTCATCCTTCTGAACTCCGAGTAAAGACCCAGTCTACTCAATCTATCATAAGGTAACCCCCTCATTTCTGGAATCAGCCTAGTGAATCGTCTCTGTACCCCTTCCAAAGCTAGTATATCCTTCCTTAAGTAAGGTGACCAAAACTGCACGCAGTACTCCAGGTGTGGCCTTACCAATACCTTATACAGTTGCAGCAGGACCTCCCTGCTTTTGTACTCCATCCCTCTCGCAATGAAGGCCAACATTCCATTCGCCTTCCTGATTACCTGCTGCACCTGCAAACTAACCTTTTGGGATTCATGCCGTCTGTCACGCGGGAGACCGGTGTTCAATTCCCCGACGGGGAGGCAGTTGTTTCAAAATATTGAATTGTGGGCGATGGTGGTATAGTGGTGAGCATAGCTGCCTTCCAAGCAGGTGACCTCGGTTCGATTCCTGGCCATCGCAACCGATGTAATTATCACCCAGGTCTGTTTTATGTTTTGCAGGTAGACTCTAAAAGAGTTCCATGCACAAGGACCCCCAGGTCCTTCTGCACCACAGCATGTTGTAATTTCTCCCCATTCAAATAATATTCCCTTTTACTGTTTTCTTTCCCCCAAGGTGGATGACCTCACACTTTCCGACATTGTATTCCATCTGCCAAACCTTAGCCCATTCGCTTAACCTATCCAAATCTCCTTGCAGCCTCTGAGTCCTCGACACAACCCGCTTTCCCACTAATCTTAGTGTCATCTGCAAATTTTGTTGCACTACACTCTGTCCCCTCTTCCAGGTCATCTATGTATATTGTAAACAGTTGTGGTCCCAGCACTGATCCCTGTGGCACACCACTAACCACCGATTTCCAACCCGAAAAGGACCCATTTATCCCGACTCTCTGCTTTCTGTTCGCCAGCCAATTCTCTCTCCATGCTAATACATTCCCTCCGACGCCGCGTACCTCTATCTTCTGCAGTAACCTTTTGTGTGGCACCTTATCGAATGCCTTTTGGAAATCTAAATACACCACATCTATCGGTACACCTCAATCCACCATGCTCGTTATATCCTCAAAGAATTCCAGTAAGTTAGTTAAACATGATTTCCCCTTCATGAATCCATGCTGCGTCTGCTTGATTGCACTATTCCTATCCAGATGTCCCGCTATTTCTTCCTTAATGATAGTTTCAAACATTTTCCCCACTACAGATGTTAAACTAACCAGCCTATAGTTACCTGCCATTTGTCTGCCTGGTGAACCTTTGCTGCACTCCCTCAATTGCAAGAACGTACTTCCTCAGACTAGGAGACCAAAACTGAACACAATATTCCAGGTGAGGCCTCACTAAGGCCCTGTACATCTGCAGCAAGATCTCCCTGCTCCTATACTCAAAAGGCCAACATACCATTTGCCTTCTTTACCGTCTGCTGTATCTGCGTGCCCACTTTGTGACTGATGAACCATGACACCCAGCTCTCATTACACCTCCCCTTTTTCTAGTCTGCCACCATTCAGATAATATTCTGCCTTCGTATTTTTGCCCCCAAAATGGATAACCTCACATTTATCCACATTATACTGCATCTGCCATGTATTTGCCCACTCACCTAACCTGTCCAAGTCACCCTGCAGCCTCTTAGTGTCCTCCTCACAGCTCACACCACCACCCAGTTTAGTGTCATGCGCAAACTTGGAGATATTACACTCTATTCCTTCATCCAAATCGTTAATGTATATTGTAAAGAGCTGGGGTCCCAGCACTGAGCCCTGCGGCACCCCACTAGTCACTGCCTGCCATTCTGAAAAGGACCCGTTTATCCCGACACACTGCCAACCCGTTCTCTATCCACGTCAGTACATTACCCCCAATAGCATACGCTTTGATTTTGCACACCAATCTCTTCTGCGGGACCTTGTCAAAAGCCTTTTGAAAGTCCAAATACACCGCATCCACTGGTTCTCCCTTGTCCACACTAATAGTTACATCCTCAAAAAATTCCTAATATCCACTGTCTAAACATTAGAATCCTAGACACCCATGCAAAATCCAATAGGTAATAAAACAGCTCTTCTAAAATATTGAAGTATAGCTCATAAAATAAAAATCAAATAGGTGGGAAAGTTTAAATTGTGACTAAAGCAAACTGGAATCTTTTTCTACCTTTCTGCTTTGCAGGAGTATTTAAATAAAACTATGTACCGAAGAGAAAATCACTCCAATTACCTTTTCACAAGTGGACCTATTTGAGTTAAACTCAAAAATATCCAAAGCCAAGGGTAAAAAAAGTATGATTTTTTACGATTTTGCATGTTTTCTTTAAACCTCGAGTTTTGAAATCATTTTATTTTAAGTTTCAAATTTTTCTTTCCGTAATTTTGTCTTCAAACTGTATGTGCCATCATCCAAATACAATGCGGCCTACCAGAAGTTTCCTTTTCACTTATTGAATTAATTCTAGTTTCTGAACTTTAAAGATTAAATCAACTTCAAAAATCAGAAAATGGTTCTCTTTACACAAAAAACAATCAAGTTCAACTCCTAAAATGGGTACAAAGCTTTAATTTTAATAATCACCTATTGTACACGGTTTATATTGGAATACTTTATGCTGAGGATGCAAATTTAATGGATACTGCTCACCAAACGGGCGTGTGGATTCCTGTGATAGTACAGTTCTTTATATTCATCCATCCAGACCTCTGCAGCACGTACGCTGTTTGCCAGAGCTTTACTCCTTGAATAAGGAGCTTGTTTAGGAAAAACATGGCCAACATGAGAACAGGGATGTATTTCTAAGAAACCCCCACACTGCCAAATCTGAAAAAAAAGCAAGTTGTTTTGACAGAAATATACTAATTCATTTTGTACATTGATCAATATTTTTATGCTCCCATTCCTTACATCTAGTTATGGTTCACTATTTTCTGGACTTGCCTAAAACTGATCATTTTAAAAGCTATGGTTCTTTAAGCCCAACCACTTGAAACATGTATTTTGGGGATGGAGGGGTGATAGGAAGTAAACTAATGATAATTAGGACAAGAACACACGTCAATTTTTCTCATTCCTACCCCAGATGCGGAGACTAATCGCAGCTTCCCCACCACTGCAGTGACTGTGATCAGCAAAGCCCACACTGGATATAGATCAACCCCAGGATGTTCCTGGTCTGTACAACTACCACACCAAGCAGTGGACTTCCACATTTAGCTAGCACGAGAGCCACGACTGCATCTTCACGTGAGGCATTATAAGGCTGCAGGACACTGAAATAAAGCAGTTTGCAAGGAGTTGCTTTGTGCCAGATACATTCACAGAATCCAGTATATGGGTTATATACCTTGAGCATAACTTTTTAAATGCCAGTATATAGAACAGCAAACCTAGTTTGTAATTAAATGCTTTACAAAAATGGTTTAAATAAATATGGAATTGAAATACGAATAGCTGGTGCACACCGATGCCAAATCCAATTACATTAACTTCACTTCCTTTGTTGTTAAGTCAGAAAGGTTACTAAATCACAGATTTATCAGGAAAATTTTCTGCAGAAATCCTGTTCCATCTTAATTTCTGTAAACACAATTGGTGATAACAGTAATCTTAGCATCCAAACTAGTATTCTGTTATGATGTGATAATCCAAAACACAATGGGCCCAAGTTTCCACATGATAAAAAACGGGCGACCCTCCGAGCTGGGCGCCCGTTTTTCGCGCTGGAAAGAAAACGAGCGATTCTGGAGCGCTTTGCAGCTCCTTGTCTGCTTGGCACGGCGCCCAGGGGGGCAGAGCCTACACTCGTGCCGATTTTGTAAGTGGGAGGGGGCGGGTACTATTTAAATTAGTTTTTTTCCTGCCAGCAACGCTGCACGTGCGCGTTGGAGCTTTCGTGCATGCTCAGTGTGAAAAAAACATTGGCACTCGGCCATTTTTGTAGTTCTTTGTAGCTGTTTAGTTTTTGAACATTTTTTAATAAAAGTACATTGCCATCAGCAGAGGTTTCTTGTCGCAGTGAGAAGGGTGCAGGATGCCTCAGAAATTTGAGGCAGCCGTTTCCCGACGACCTCCCCCTTTTGCCGTCGGGAAATGGCTCCTCAATTTCTGAGGCTTCCTGCAGTCTTCTCTCTTTCACGCCAGCCGTCTGGACCGGCTCCATTACCTTCCACCCCCCCTCCCGCGTTCGGTCGGCTCCCTCCCTCCCGCGTTCAGTCGGCTCCTTCCCTTCCCCCCCCACCTCCGCGTTCGTCGGCTCCCTTCCCTTTGCCCCCCCCCCCCCGCGCCCGTCGGCTCCCTCCTCCCGCCGTGTTCGGTCGGCTCCCTCCTCCTCCACCCCCCCGGCCCGCGTTCGGTCGGCTCCGTCCTTTCCCCCCCCCCCCGCGTTCGGTCGGCTCCCTCCTCCCCCCGGCCCGCGTTCGGTCGGCTCTGTCCTTTCCCCCCCCCCCCCCCGCGTTCGGTCGGCTCCCTCCTCCCCCCGGCCCGCGTTCGGTCGGCTCCGTCCTGCCCCCCCCCCCCCCACCGCGTTCGGTCGGCTCCCTCCTCCCCCCGGCCCGCGTTCGGTCGGCTCCCTTCCCTCCCCCACCGCCCACGTTCGTCGGCTCCCTTCCCCCACCCCCCCCCCCCCCCCCCCGCATTAGTCGTCTCCCTCGTTCTCTCTTCTTCCTCCCCCCCCCCCCCCCCGCGCTCAGTCGGCTCCCTCCTCCTCCTCCCCCCCCCCCCCGCGTTCGGTCGGCTCCCTCCTCTCCCCCCCCCCCCCCCCCCACCTGCCCGCGTTCGATCGGCTCCCTCCTCTCTCGCCTCCGCCCCCCCCGCCCCCGCGTTCGGGTCCGTCGACCCCGCCCGCGGTCGGCTCCCTCCTCTCCTCTCCACCGCGCCCCCCCCCCCCCGCGTTGGGTCGGCTCCCTCCTCCCCCCCCCCCCCCACCTGCCCGCGTTCGGTCGGCTCCCTCCTCTCTCCCCTCCGCCCCCCCCCGCCCGCGTTCGGGTCCGTCCTCCCCCGCCCGCGTTCGGTCGGCTCCCTCCTCCCCCCGCCCGCGTTCAGTCGGCTCCCTCCTCTCTCCCCTCCGCCCCCCCCCCCCGCCCGCGTTCGGGTCCGTCCTCCCCCGCCCGCGTTCGGCCGGCTCCCTCCTCCCCCCGCCCGCGTTCAGTCGGCTCCCTCCTCCCCCCCGCCCGCGTTCGGTCGGCTCCCTCGTTTTGTGAGGCTTGCTGCACCATTCTTCCTGGCTGAAGCACTTTCACACAGGTAGGAAGATGGTTTATTTAATCTTTTCTTTGCTTATAAATGTTTATTCAGGTTGGATTTATTTGTATAATATTTGTATAAGTATAAATAAGGATTGATTGTAGAATTTAATGAGTTCCCTTCCGCCCCCCCTCCCCACCCCCCACCTCGTTCTGGACGCCTAATTTGTAACCTGCGCCTGATTTTTTAATGTGTAGAACAGGTTTTTTCAGTTCTACAAAAATCTTCACTTGCTCCATTCTACTTTAGTTTGGAGTACATTTTCATTGTGGAAACTTTCAAATCAGGCGCCAGTGGCCAGACACGCCCCCTTTTGAAGAAAAAATTCTGTTCCAAAGTAGAACTGTTCTACCTGACTAGAACTGCAGAAAAAAAAATGTGGAGAATTGCGAATTCTAAGATAGTCCGTTCTCCACCAGTTGCTCCTAAAAATCAGGCGCAAATCATGTGGAAACTTGGGCCCATTGTTTTGAAATGTATTTTCTTCCCATACCTACAGACACCCCATCTGCACTGTAAAGATTAAATATATGTCACTTCATTACTGAAGCAGTATCTTTAACAGGAATAGTTCTCGTCCACAGAATTAGCCAGAGACCATCCTAGCTTTCCCTCCAAAGCATCACCAAGGGAATAACTTTCAATTTAAAATTCTACATATCTAACTTAAGGACAAATTAAGTTCTTACTCTGAAGGAAAATTCCAGGTTCTCTCCTCCCCAGACCTCCATCCCTGTGTCATACGTGCCCAGATACTCAAAGTACTTCTTACTGACAGCAAACAGCCCTCCAGCCATGGTGGGAGACCTGTTGAGACAGAGCTACTTCAATTATTTAGAAATAACTGGATTCTAATCAGCAAAATTCACAAGCAAAGTAACAATAACTAATTTTTAACCAACATTTATGTTTCAGTTCAGAATCCCAACCCTTCAAAGAATTGGTTGTGATTATAATTGAATATTTCCATTAAGAATTAATTTCAGATTTAATTTTAAGTCACGTTTATTAGACAAGTCTATATACATGCACATTATGATTGCATAAAATTTTCATATTCACTTCGCACAATGTTAATGTAGTACAATATATAATGTATCACATAATAGACTAATGAATAAGGTCAGGGCTTGGGGAGTAAGGGGACAAGTAGCAGAATGGATGGCTAGCTGGCTGCAAGACAGAAAGCAGAGAATAGGAGTAAAGGGCAGAAGGTGGGAAGTCGGGTCCCACAAGGATCAGTGTTCACAATTTAGTAACAATTTAGACCTTGGAATCATTAATACAATTTCTAAATTTGCAGAGAAGACCAAATTGGGATCAATATTCAATACTGCAGACAGCAACAAATTACAGGAAGACACTAAAACTTGCAGAATGGGCATATAATTACCAAATTAATTTCAACATAGATAAATGTGAGGTATAACATTTTGGTAAGAAAAATAAGGCAACCACTTTTACTTGGAAAATAAGAATCTAATTGGGGTAGAGGAGCAAAGGGCTCTGGAAGTACAAATACACAAATCACTAAAAGTAGCAATGCCGGTTAATAAGGCCATAAAAAAGCAAGCCAAGCACTAGAATTTATTTCTGGAGAAATAGAATTGAAAAGTAGGGAAGTTATGCTAAACTTTGGTTAGACCACACTGAGTACTGTACACAATTCTGCTCACCATATTAGAAAGATGATATGGAGGCACTGGAGAGGGTGCAAAAAAGATTTACAAGGAGTATACCAGAACTGCAAGGTTATATCCATCAGGAAAGACTGAAGAAGCTGTGTCTCTTTTCCCTTGAAAAGAGAAGGCTGTGGGGTGACCTAAAAGGTTTCTTCAAAATTATGAAAGGTTTTGATAGAGTAGACACAGATAGAGAGTGTTTCCACTTGTGGAGAAGAGCAAAACTGGAGGTCTTCAATATAAGACAGTCACCAAGAAATCAAATAGGGAATTCAGAAGAATCTTCTTGACCCAGAGAGCTGCAAGAATGTAGAACTTGTTACCATAGGGAGTAGTTGAGGCAAATAATATAGATGCATTTAATGGGAAGCTAGATAAGTATGAGGGAGAAGGGAATAGTGGATTATGTTGTTAGAGTTAGACGAGGAAGAATCCGTATGCTTAAGTGATACCAGAGATTAAAAGTTCCACTGTGGTATAGAAGGTTCTAGATTCAATCTCTGGCCTGTGCAGTATTTGATAATCTGAGCCAAAACAACCCTTTGGGCACTGCAATTGCCATCAGCATTGTGGAGCTGGGTGGAGAGGTCAAAAGTCAAGCTAGGTTCTCAGTATTGATTGCTGTCTAGTGAGAGCTGCTGAAATGTGTGAATGTTAGTTAAGGACAGGATCCAGCAGATTCACATGGAAATGACTGGTTATGTATTCAAGCTAACTCATCGCTGCCTTAAAAAAGGACACCTTTCATTTCATAAGAATGACAAATCTCTACAAAGGTAATTTTTCTTGAAAAATAATGCGTGTGACTACACTTAACATAACGTGATCTCTTTAATCCATTTTATTGTACAGTGGATCTATTCCTCCAAGCAAACATGAACCAATTGGGTGGGCTGCAGAAAAACTCCACCATCTGTATTCCAAACCTTACCAAGAGTCAGATGCAGTATACTCTTTCAGACTCCGAAAAAATGTTTTAGTCTACCATTGGGCCAGATTTTGCTCTCAGTGGGAAACAAATGGCACCAGCTATTCATTACACTTGCACACACTTTCTATGGGATTTTGCACTGGAACTTACTGTAAATTAGAGCCCAAAATGGCACATACACTCTACAATGGATCTGGGACCTGTGTGAACAGGACGAGCAACTGTGTATCTCCTTAACGAATCAGATTGAAGAATCGTTAACGAGCAGCACAGAGTCCGAACCAGGAAGTGTCAGTTAGAATATTTAATTTAATGTTAAATCAGGTACAGAAAGCAAAATAAAGAGGGAAAGAAAGATGGGATTGAGATAGAGAGAGTTAAGAAAAAATAAATGTTTTTTTTAAATCTCCCACAATAATTAAAATCTGAAGGAATGAGACTTTAGACTTGTAAAAGTTAATTTTCAATGCCAGAGAGGTTGATGGCAGTAATTAAAACTGATAAATTTACTTTGACTGGAATGGACAAGTCCAAACGTGGGGAAGAGAGGGAGGGGAGAGTGAGCCTCTCTCCTTCGACGTGTATAAAAGAAACAGAGCAAGATAGCACACGCAAGCGACATACACAAACATCCCAGACAAACTCATCCTGTTCAGATGCTAGAGAAGCCTGCCTGGTTATGGGAGCATGATTCAAGTCTCAGGCAAACTCGGATTTTATGCAGAATTATGATTCGCTGAGGGGGAAAAAAGTGATTGCTGTGAAAGAGGATAGCATGCTTCCTGGGGGTTGCTTTAGAAAAGATGAGACACTTCCATAAAAGATCAAAGATGGTGAGATCAAATATATTACTTGGATTGGGAAAGGACTGAAGACTAAAGCTAAAGGTGAGATGTGGTAACTGTTGGCTACATAAAGAAGTTGCATGTATGAAAAACAAAGCAACATGATTTCAATGATGCATTGATCAATGCAGAAGAGAACTAATCGTAGTGATTCCAACATTACAAAATAAATGAAATTTCACATTTTAATAAAAATGGTAGGAAAGAATTACAGTACCACTATCTTGGTTTCAGAAAATATAAACCACTTAAAGTCTACTCCTGCAATACAGATCTGATGAATCCATTCAACGATGTTACTGCCTTGTAGCATTCTCCAATCCATTAGCACATACAATGCAGATATTGCAGTTTTTTAGGGCTGGAGGGCTGTTCGTTTTATTTTAATAGGAAGTTTTCCACCACATTTCCTTTCTAAAAATATTCTGAAGAAAAGGCAATATCGAATATATTACAAAACACAATGAACACAAAGTGCAGCCACAGGGAGCACATCTCAGTTTAAGAGTCAAAGGGAAAAAAACAACCTTGTAACTACTTTCGGGCACTATTGCAAAATGAATATTGACTAGTATAGACACATATTACATCAGTAATATACATCAATAATATACAAGAATGCTAGAAAAGCCAGGATTTAATAGGATAATGTCTTTAAAAATATTAAACTATTATCCTACATAATGGCTACATACACATCTTTTTCCTAATGTGTTTTTTTTCCAATGATCACCATGAATTGGTGTGTACAGACCTTATTTTCTTTACCATTACAACAGAAAAAAAAAATCAGATATTTGTTGGGATGTTGTAACAGCTTAGAATGTATGACACGCACAATGTCCGAATTACAAATGAAACATTATAGATTTTGTTGTGTATGGAGAAAGAGTCAGACTGAATACTGTGAGCTCAAAGTAACATGTGAGCTTAGTCTTTTATTGCAGGTCTCCAGAGTGCCTCTCCAACCTGTGAAGCCTTCTTAAATACCTGTGCTTCCAAAGGATTATGGGATCCCTTGGGACTCCGGGGAATGAGCCCTCTGGTGTCTGTACAGAGTTAATACAAGTCCACATAGATAACATTCCCCCACAAAGTCAATAGTGCAACTATTTAGAATGTGAGTCGATCTGGAGCCCTTCTTGCCCTGGTTGATCGTCTCGGTGTGAAAGCTGGTGTTGTTGAATCATTTGTTGGGCTCTCGCTGGGCTGCTGGCCTGCCTGGTGTGTTGGGTCCTGCTGGGCTGCTGTGGATGATGGGTTCTGCTTCGTGGTCAACAGTGGTGTCTGTTGCCACTGGTGTGTATGTTGGGGCATCAAAAAAGGTAGGGTCCAAGGTGGGTTGCTCAGGGTAGTCTATGAATCTGAGTTTGATTTGGTCCAAGTGTTTCCGGTGAATGAGTCCATTTGAAAGTTTGACCCGAAACACCCTGCTCCCCTCTTTGGCCATGACAGTGCTGGGAAGCCACTTGGGACCTTGTCCATAATTTAAAACAAATACAGGATCATTGATTTCAATCTCGCGTGACACATTTGCGCTATCATGGTGTGCACTTTGTTGAAGCCGCCTGCCCACTACCTGTTCATGTAGATCAGGGTGAACTAACGATAGCCTTGTCTTAAGTGCTCTTTTCATGAGCAGTTCAGCAGATGGGATCCCAGTGAGTGAGTGAGGTCTCGTGTGGTAGCTAAGCAGGACTCGGGATAGGAGAGTCTGCAGAGAGCCTTCAGTTACCCTCTTCAAGCTTTGCTTGATGGTTTGCACTGCTCTTTCTGCCTGACCATTGGACACTGGTTTAAACAGGGCAGATGTGACATGTTTGATCCAGTTACAGGTCATGAATTCTTTGAACTCAGCACTGGTAAAACATGGCCCGTTGTCACTCACCAGGACATCGGGTAAGCTGTGAGTGGCAAACATGGCCCGCAGGCTTTCAGTCGTGGCTGCGGACGTGCTAGCCGACATTATCTCACATTCAATCCACTTGGAGTACGCGTCTACAACCACAAGGAACATTTTACCCAAGAACGGGCCTCCATAGTCGACATGTACCCTAGACCACAGTTGGGAGGGCCAAGACCACAAACTTAGCGGCGCCTCCCTGGGCACATTGCTTAACTGCGAGCATGTATTACATCTGTGAACGCAGGACACTAAGTCCGCATCGATACCGGGCCACCACACATGGGATCTGGCTATCGCTTTCATCATTACGATGCCTGGGTGGGTACTGTGGAGGTCATTGATGAAGGTGTCTCTGCCCTTCTTGAGGACTACTACTCGATTGCCCCACAGAAGGCAGTCTGCCTGTAAAGACATTTCATCTTTGCACCGCTGGATCGGCTTTATCTCTTCCTGCATTTCCACTGGACACTGGACCAGCTCCAGTGATGCAGTTTTTAAACTAGAGATAATAAGGGGTCCTGGCTTGTCCAGGTTTTGATCTGCCAGGCAGTGACGGGCGATTGCTCACTCTCAAATGCTTCCATAACCATGGCTAGATCTGCGGGCTGCGCCATTTCCACCCCCGTGGTGGGCAATGGCAGCCTACGGAGCGCATCTGCGCAGTTTTCTGTGCCTGGCCTGTGGCAGATGGCGTAGTTGTATACAGACAACGTTAGCACTAATCTCTGGATGCGGGCCAATGTGTTGGTATTTATCCCTTTACTCTTGGAAAACAAGGATATAAGTGGCTTATGGGTCAGTTTCCAATTCGAATTTTAGCCCAAACAGGTATTGATGCATTTTCTTTACCCCATAGACACACGCTAACGCTTCTTTTTCAAACATGCTGTAGGCTCTCAGCCTTAGACAGACTCTTGGATGCATAAGCAACCTGTTGCAGTTTCCCAAAATCATTAGCTTGCTGCAATACACACCCGACGCCATATGACGACATATCACATGCTCGTACCAAACACTGACATGGATCATACAACACAAGCAATTTGTTTGAGCATAACAATTTTCTCACTTTTACAAAGGCATTTTCTTGTCTTCTGCCCCAAACCCATTCGCCCCCCTTTCGTAGTAAGACATGTAGTGGTTCTACCAGGGTGCTGAGACCCGGTAAGAAGTTACCAAAATAGTTCAAGAGTCCCAGAAACGACTGCAGCTCAGTCACGTTCTGCGGCCTCTGTGCGTTTTTGATTGCCTCCGTCTTCGCGTCGGTGGGCCTGATGTCGTCCGCCGCAATCCTCCTTCCCAGGAACTCCACTTCAGGCGCCAGGAAATCGCACTTCAAGCGTTTTAACCTGAGCACCACACGGCTGAGTCGACTAAGAACCTCTTCCAGGTTCTGCAGATGCTCGACTGTGTTCCGACCTGTGACCAAGATGTCGTCCTGGAAGACCACGGTGTGCGGGACTGACTTCAGTAAGCTTTCCATGTTTCACTGGAATATCGCCGCTGCTGATCGGATTCCAAATGGGCATCCATTATAAACAAAAAGACCTTTGTGCGTGTTGATGCAGGTGAGGGCCTTCGATGATTCCTCCAGTTCCTGCGTCATGTAGGCTGAAGTCAAATCCAGCTTCGTGAACATCTTTCCTCCCGCCATCGTTGCAAAGAGGTCGTCGGCTTTTGGTAGTGGGCATTGGTCCTGCAGGGAGAAACGATTGATAGAGTCTGTGGCAATTACAAAGTAACTGACGGTGCCATCTCCTGTGTGAGGACTGGGACAATGGGACTGGCCCACTCGCTGAACTCGATCGGTGAAATGATGCCCTCTCATTGCAGCCGGTCTAGCTCCATCTCTACCCCTTCATCATGTATGGTACCGCTCTCACCTTGTGATGGATGTGCTGCGCCCCCGGAATTAGGTGGATCTGCACTTTTGCTCCTTGGAATTTCCCGCTGCCTGGTTCGAACAGCGAAGGAAATTTGTTTAAGACCTGGGCACACGAAGTGTCATCAGCGCTCGGGCGTCGTCCCAGTTCCAGCGTATCTTTCCCAGCCAGCTCCTGCCGAGCAACGTGGGACCATCGCCCGGTACCACCCAGAATGATAGCTTGTGCACCGCTCCATCGTAGGAGACCTTTTCGGTAGCACTACCGATTACAAGAATCAGTTCTTTTGTGTAAGTTCTTAGTTTCGTGCGAATTGGAGTTACGATTGGCCTTGAGGCCTTGTTGCACCACAACCTTTCGAAAGTCTTTTTTGCCCATGATGGACTGGCTTGCACCCGTGTCCAGCTCCATTGACACCGGGAGTCCATTTAGTTCAACATTCAGCATTATCAGGGGACAATTCATGATGAATGTGTGTACCCCATGTACCTCTGCCTCCTCTATCTGAGGTTGTGTTTCATCGTGATCCTCATCTGCAAGATGGTGGTTGCAAGGATTAACAGGTTTTGGAGCTCGCCTGCACACTCATTGGAGGTGTCCCATTGTTCCACAGCCCTTGCAAACGTACTCTTTGAATCGGCATGAATGGAAATGGTGATCACCCCCGCAGCACCAACAAGGTGTTAATGGCCTTGCATTCATCACCCTTGATGGTGGACTCAGACATCTGTGGACGTGTAGCTGCAGGTATGTGTGACCTGCCCTGTACGTTACGATTCGAAAACAACATCACTTTGTTCACAGTACTTGTAGCAGCACTTGTGTGCTGAAAGATTTGCTTAGTATTGTCACTGGTGGCAATGAAGGCCTGGGCAATCGCTATGGCCTTACTCAAGGTTGGGGTCTCTACAGTCAAAAGCTTACGGAATATGGTTTCGTGGCCAATGCCAAGTATGAAAAAGTCTCTGAGCACGTGCTCCAAATCCGCAATGTCCTGCAAGGCGTCTTAGCTTGGCGACACAACTCGCCACTTCCTGGCCTTCAGACCTTTTGTAGGTGTAGAACTGGTACCTCGCCATCAGAACGCTTTCCTTCGGGTTCAAATGCTCGCGGACCAGTGTGCACAAATCATCATACGATTTCTCCGTGGGTTTCGCTGGAGACAGCAGATTCTTCATGAGGCCATACGTTGGTGCCCCACAGATGGTGAGGAGGATCGGCCTTCGTTTGGCAGCGCTCTCTTCCCCATCTAGCTCGTTGGCCATGAAGCATTGGTCCAGTCGCTCCACAAAAGTTTCCCAATCATCTCCCTCTGAAAATTTCTCCAGGATGCCCACTGTTCTCTGCATCTTTGGGTTCGCTATTTGTATCTCGTCGCCAGTTGTTGTGTATGGAGAAAGAATCAGACTGAATACTGTAAGCTCAAAGTAACATGACACCTTAGTCTTTTATTGCAGGTCTCCAGAGTGCCTCTCCAACCTGTGAAGCCTTCTTAAATACCTGTGCTCCCAAGAGATTATGGGATCCCTTGGGACTCCAGGGAATGAGCCCTCTGGTGGCTGTACAGAATAAATACAAGTCCGCATATATAAACAGATTTGATCTTAATACAGCATATAGGAACACAAGAAATAGAAGGCGGCCACCTGGCCCCTCGAGCCTGCTCTGCCATTTAATAAGATCATGGCTGATCTGATCATGGACTCAGCTCCACTTCCCTGCCCACTCCCCATAACCCTTCATTCCCTTATTGCTCAAAAATCTGTTTATCTCCGCTTTAAATATAATCAATGACACAGCCTCCACCGCTGTCTGGGGCAGAGAATTACATAGATTTACAAGCCTCCAAGAAGAAATTCCTCATCAGTTTTAAATGGGCGGCCCCTTAGTTTTAGTTTCCCCTATGAGTGGAAATATCCTCTCTGCATCCACCTTGTCGAGCCCCCTCATTATCTTCTATGTTTCGATAATATTACCTCTCAATCTTCTGAACTCCAATGTGTATCGGTCCAACCTAATCAATCAATCTTCATAAGTCAACCCCCTCATCTCCAGAATCAACCTAGTGAACGTTTTCTGAACAGCCTCCAATGCAAGCATATCCTTCCTTAAATACGGAGACCAAAACTGTACGCAGTACTCCAGGTGTGGCCTCACTAAATACTCTGTACAGTTGTAGCAGGACTTCTCTGCTTTTATATTCTATCCTCCTTGCAATAAAGGCCAACATTCCATTTGCCTTCCTGATGACTTGCTGTATCGGCACTCATTTTTTGTGTTTCATGCACAGGATCCCCAGGTCCCTCTGTACTGCAGCACTTTGCAATTTATCTCCATTTAAACTATAATTTGCATGCCTATTTTACCTGCCAAAGTGGATAACCTCACATTTTGCCACATTATACTCCATCTGCCAAATTTTTGCCCACTCACTTAGCCTGTCTATATCCCTTTGCAGATTGTGTGTCCTTCTCAAGATGCTTTCCCAACCATTTTTGTATCAGCAAACTTGGCAACATTACACTCGGTCCCTTCATCCAAGATTGTAAATAGTTGAGGCCCCAGCATCGATCCCTGCGGCACCCCACTAGTAACTGTTTGCCAACCGGAAAATGAACCATTTATCCTAACTCTGTTTTCTGTTAGCTGGCCAATCCTCTATCCATGCTAATATATTACCCCCAACCCAGTGAACTTTTATCTTGTGCAGTAACCTTTTGTGACACCTAATCAAATGACTTCTGGAAATCCAAATACACCACATCCACTGGTTCCCCCTTATCCATCCCGCTCGTTACATCCTCAAAGAACTGCACCAAATTTGTCAAACATGATTTCCCCTTCATAAAACCATGCTGATTCTGCTTAATTGAATTATGCTTTTCCAAATGTCCTGCTACTGCTTCCTTAATAATGCACTTCAGCATTTTCCCAATGACAGGTGTTAGGCTAACTGGTCTATCGTTTCCTGCTTTTTATCTGCTTCCTTTTTTTAAAAATAGGGGAGTTACATTTCAAATCTGCTAGGACCACCCCACAATCCAGGGAATTTTGGTAGATTACAACAAATGCATCCACTATCTCTGCAGCCATTAAGACCCTAGGATGCATGCCATCAGGTCCAGGGGCCTTGTCCGCCTTTAGTCCCATTATTTTACCGAGTACTACTTCTTTAGCGATAGTATTAAGTTCCTCCCTCCTTACAGCCCCTTGATTATCCACTATTGGATGGATGATGCATGATGCATTTTCTATTAAGCTGCATTTCAATTTATGATCCATTTCACAGGATTGAGCACAATAGTATTCAAATGTCAGTAGTCCCTACAGTATAAAATAAACTAAATTAACAGGAAACATTGCAACATCTATAAAACTGGAAATGTCACCAGTGACCACAAAAATAGCTCCATGAAAAAAATTAAGAAAATCTTATGCATGTTAAAAAAAAGTCAGTAACAAGTAACAAATATGTAAACATAATTCATAGTGACTCCATTTCACACAAATGCATATTTTAAAATAGCATCTAGGCACTAAAATCGACCAGAATAAAATTGCTTTTCTTTTGGTAGTCAAGTGATACCCTATTTTTAAAATGAACATTTGTGCTAATCTTTAGCCTTGGAATAAATTTGCTCCATACTGGAAACAATTTAAAGTTCCTGTGAATAATCATACAGCCATAAATAAAAAGGTCCTCAACATACTCCAAATGACTGTTAAGATGAAATAGTTTGAATAAATTTGAATCCAACTTTAAACACAAAGTTTATAGGTAACTAATCAGTTTCTAACTCTGATATAGGAAGAAAACTTCCTGCACAATCCCAAACTGTTAAGACACATTGGACTGGATAAGATTGCTGTTTGCCACATTGGAGTCAAATGTCTGCAACATTGCAGATGTGCTGGGTTATCAATCCTCTCCAAAATCATAGCTGAACAGCATCGTAAGCTTTCCCATTGCTTAAGTTAGGTCTATACATTGATGCCAGCAATACAAGCTGCACTTGTCCAACACCCCCCCAAAAAATTCATATGCATCAGCAACATTGTGGCTTTTTATACTGTTTCACCTGTGTGAAATTATTATTCCAGTTAGTTTGGAACTTCATCTCTTGTACAATGCAATTCAACTAAAGTTTATCATGCTTTGAATGGGTGCTGTTGAGGGATGAAATAGGCTGGTGAAACCTTATCTTGTGCATCCTCAAAGCAAATTCTCCAGGGCTGTTGCAATCTCTGCAACCACTCAGATCAATCTGGAAATGCATCTGCTCTCATTACAGAACTGGTTGGGTCCAGTCATGCTACCTAATAATTCATGTCTTGTGTATGCTGAGATGCTAACTCATGGACAATGCACTAATTGTTTCTAGAGTACAGGGGCAGGGAGGTGTTGCTACAGTTGTACAGGGCCTTGATGAGGCCACACCTGGAGTATTGTGTACAGTTTTGGTCTCCTAACTTGAGGAAGGACATTCTTGCTATTGAGGGAGTGCAGCGAAGGTTCACCAGACTGATTCCTGGGATGGCGGGACTGACCTATCAAGAAAGACTGGATCAACTGGGCTTGTATTCACTGGAGTTCAGAAGAATGAGAGGGGACCTCAGAAACGTTTAAAATTCTGATGGGTTTAGACAGGTTGGATGCAGGAAGAATGTTCCCAATGTTGGGGAAGTCCAGAACCAGGGGACACAGTCTAAGGATAAGGGGTAAGCCATATCGGACCGAGATGAGGAGAAACTTTTTCACCCAGAGAGTTGTGAACCTGTGGAATTCTTTGTCACAGAAAGTTATCGAGTCCAGTTCGTTGGACATATTCAAAAGGGAGTCAGATATGGCTCTTATGGCTAAAGGGATCAGGGGGTATGGAGAGAAGACTGGGGTGGAGTACTGAGGTTGAATCATCAGCCATGATCATATTGAATGGCGGTGCAGGCTCAAAGGGATGAATGGCCTGCTCCTGCACCTATTTTCTATGTTTCTAAAACATTTTTTTTTCTTTTTCTTTTTTTATTAAATAAAGATGTTCATTAACCTTTTTTTGCAGGTCTTCATACTTCACCCTGCTGGCGCCGACTTCGACCCACACCAGTCTGGCAGCTCGGCAGTCAGGAGGACACTTGCGCTACTTGGCCACAAGCAGCTTTCGGTTCTCAGCAGAACTCCCCTCCCGCCCACTGCAGCCCGAGTGGAAACTGGCAGAGGCGGGTGGGGGGGTGTGGGGGGGGGCGGGGAAGAGACCGGCAGCAAAACTCGGCAGCAGTGAGTGGTAAAGCCACCAATATCAGGGCCCTGGACTTTAGTGAACTGAGAGAATTGTCAAAGGTGTTGGATACATCGAGTCCTGTTAAATCAGTGATCTGTAACTCACCGAATAACATCAATAGGGGATCGCCTTCGTTTCCGCTCATGCTCAGGAATCGTGTGCCAGGTAAAGACCAGCCTCCAGTCAAACCCACCAATCTGAGGCTCTCCAGAATTTCCCAGGAACTCAAAGGTATTCCATTCAATGACGTCAATCACAGGACAGACCACAGCAGTTTCATCTTCATGGATTCTGTCAGAAGAAAACTCGCATAAGTCACAGAACTATCCTGCATATCGCCAATCATTGTAAAGGTTCTTGCTTTGAGTTAAACTGCTGCCAAATAATATTGTAATGTCTATATCCACACTTCACATTAAATATATATTTGTTCATTATTGGGGAGGGGATATTACAGGAGCACTAAAAAAATTAACCTCAGACAGCGTCTTATAGCCAATACCAGGTAAACACCCTTTCAACCAACCATTACCCATTTGTGATGTACTGCATTAGAAAAAAGGAATAACTTCAGAAGGGTTGAAAGATTGCTTCAAATAAAATGCAAGGAAATGAAGATGCACAGGTTCCAATGTACGACCACTTAATAACCTTGAAACATGAGCTGGTCAAATGGAGAAAATGATCAAAATGCCTCCAGCATGCTTTGCAATTGGCTAAAGATTATCTGGTTTTCTTAATGTAGTGATATCCAGTAGCAGTTGAATACTGCAGTAACCTTTTTTCCCCCATTATTAATAACATGAGCAATCTGACCACCTTTGCTCATTTCCATGATGCTTAATTGGCATCAGAAACTATCCCACATGGTTAAATCAAACACTGCTACTAAGCCAATTCATAAATGGCCTAAACTGGTCCAATTTGAATTACGTCATGAAGGCATTCACCTCAAATTTAAGAGCCCATCTCTTTAAACAAAAAAAGGCATTAGACAATTAAACTGGCACAAAAGGTTTATGACTATGCTATTAGAATCATAGATGGAAGGAGGCTGTTCATTCCGTGTCTTTGAAGAGCTATCAGATTAGTCCCGCTCATTCCCCAAAGTCGTACAGATTTCTGTTTTTCAAGTATATATACTCAAAAGTTACTATTGAATCTGCTTTCATCAACCTTTCAGCCAGTGCATTCCAAATCATAACTCATTGCATTAAAAAAATTCTCATCTCCCCTCTGGCTTTTTTGCCAATTATCTGGTTACCGACCCTCCTGTAGTGGAAATAGTTTCTCCCGATCTACTCTATCAAAACTCCTTGTATTGTTGGAACTTCCATTATTTTTTCCATTGTTTTTATAATAAATTACTTATTACAAAATTGAAAATCAACCAGTTCCTATTTTCATACACATGAAACCATTTAATGTAATAAATCCAGTTTAATCAGTTTTTCTTTCGGTAAGCTCAGTGACAAACAATCTAAATGTAGCTGAGCTATGTCTGAACCAATAAAAGTTAAGAGCAGAGGGAACTGGAGCAGTTTAAAAGGAGACCCGCAGCAGCCCAGCCCCAGCATTTAAAAGAACCCAGATCAAAATTATAATCACCTCAATCACCACAAGTGCAGAGCAGCGGATCCAGAGAAAATTGAGCTAATTATTTAATTTACTATATACTTTTCTTTCAAACTAGACTGTAAATAAATAGCACAATAAATATTCAGAAGAACATAAGAACAAGAAATATGAGCAGGAATAGGCCATTTGGCCCTTCAAGCCTGCTCCACTATTCAATAAGATCATGGGTGATCTTATCTTGGCCTCAACTCCACTTCCTGGCCTGCTCCCCTTAACCCTCGACTCCCTTATTGTTCAAAAATCTGTATCTCCACCTTAAAAATATTCAATAACCCAGCCTCCACAGCTCTCTGGGATAGGGAATTCCAAAGATTCATGGCCCTCAGAAGAAATTCCTCCTCATTTCCATTTTAAATGGGCGACCCCCTATTCTGAAGCTATGCCCCCTAGTTCTAGATTCCCTCATGAGGGGAAACATCCTCTCTACATCTACTCTGTCAAGCCACCTCAGAATCTTATAAGTTTCAATAAGATCACCTCTCATTCTTCTAAACAACGAGTAGAGGCCCAACCTATTCAACCTTTCATCATAAGACAACCCTTTCATCTCAGGAATCAACCTCATGAACTATCTCGGAACTGCCTCCAATGCAAGTATATCCCTCCTTAAATAAGGCGGCCAAAACTGTACATAGTACACCAGGTGTGGTCTCACCAACCCTGTACAATTGCAGCAGGACTTTGCTACTTTTATACTCTATCCCCCTTGCAATAAAGGCCAACATTCCATTTGCCTTCCTAATTACTTGCTGTACCTGCATGCTAACACTGTTTCATGTACAAGGACCCCCAGATCCCTCTGTACTGCATTGTGTAATCTCTCCCCATTTAAATAATAATCTGCTTTAGTTTTCCTACCAAAGTGGATAACCTCACATTTTCCCACATTATACTCCATATGCAAAATTTTTGTCCACTTAGCCTGTCTATAATCCCTTTGCAGCTTCTTTGCGTCCTCCTCACAACTTCTTTCTCACCTATTTTTGTAACATCAGAAAATTTGGCTAAATTGCACTTGGTCCCTTCATCCAAGTCATTAGTATAGAATTGTAAATAGTTAAGGCCCCAGCACTGAGCCCTGTGGCACCCCACTAGTTACAGTTTGCCAACCTGAAAATGACCCATTTATCCCTACTCTTTGTTTTCTGTTAGAAGCCAATCCTCTATCCATGCTAATATATTAACCCCAACTCCGTGAGCTCTCATCTTGTGCAGTAACCTTTTATGTGGTATCTTATTGAATGCCTTCTGGGAATCCAAATACATGACTATCTATTCATTCCCCTTTATCCACCCTGCTTGTTAAATCCTCAAAGAACTCCAGAAAATGTGTCAAATATGATTTCCCTTTCATAAAACCATGCTGACTCTGCTTGACGGTATTATGATTTTCTAAATGTCCTGCTATTACTTCTTGAATAATGGACTCCAGCATTTTCCCCAATGACATGTTAGGCTAACTGGTCTATAGTTTCCTGCTTTCTGCCTCCCTCCTTTTTTAAATAGGGGCATTACATTTGCATTAATGACCAATTTAAAAATTAGTTTAAAAAGAGGAGAGCAGCACTGAGTCGAGCAGGCAGTGAAACTAATGCAAAGAAAAATCTGAAAAAATATCAAGTGAGCACGGAAGAGGAGCTTGGAGAGTGAGTAAATCGGGTGAGTAAACAGCAAGTAATTTTTCTGTTAACAAAAGCTGTCTACCTAATTTTAATTCAGGCTAATAAACAAGTAATTAAAAAAGACTAGAGATGGCAGGACAGGCTGTGTCGGGAATGCAACATGTGGGAGTTCAGGAACTGCGAGACTGTCCCGGATTCCCACATCTGCAGGAAATGTCTCTGCCTTGAGTCACTTCGGCTTAGGCTCATTGAGCTGGAGTACGAGTTAGAGACACTCCAAAACATAAGGGAGGGGATGAATTTTTGATAGTTTTATCTAGAACACATTCATACCCCAGAGGAAAGCACAGGTACCAGAAGGGAAAGGTGTGACCGCCAGGAAGCTGGGACTTAGGAGAGGTTAAGAAGGAGGTCCCGCAGACATTGCTCCTGTCCAACAGGTACAATGTGCTCACTACCTGTGAGGAAAAGATGGAAGATTCTGGGGAAGACAGTCACAATGCAGACCAAGGCACCATGACTCAGAAGGCTGTCCAAGGTTGCGCAGGGGGTTGTGCATGACAGCAGAATAGAAATGTGGTCGTGATAGAGGATTCTTTAATTAGGGGAATAGATAACGTCTTCAGCCACAAACAAGAGTCCTAAGGGGTGTGTTGCCTACCTGGTGCCAGGTTAAGGGATATTTTGAGGCAGTTGGAGAGGAATTTGGAAAGGAAGGGGGGAAATCCAGTTGCCGTTGTTCACATTGGATCGAATGACATAAGTAGGAACAGGGAAGTGGCCTTGCTGAGGGAGAGAGAGTTAGGAACTAAATTCAAAAGCAATAATCTCTGGATTAAAGTGAAATAGAAGTAGACAGATCAGTAGAGTGGCTAAAGGGCTAGTGTAGGAATGAGTGGTTCTTTGTCATGAGATACTGGCACCAGTACTGGGACAGGAAGGAGCTGCACCAATGGGACGGGCTCCACCCGAACCAGGATAGGATCAGCGTCCTAGCAGAAAGGGTAAGTAGGGAGGTGGCAAAGGCTTTAAAATAATAATCGACAAGAAATGAATCAAGTTTAAATATAAACAAAAAAGGGAGTGCACAGGACAGGCATATATGGCCAGGGACTGAATAGAGTTAGAGTGTAAAAAGATGGTCACAAATAAAGGGAGAGGAGCAGCTATTAAAAATAAGGTAAACTGCCTGTACCGCAATGCACACAGTGCCCATAATAAAACAGGGGAACTGGAGGCAATAATACATTGCGAGGAAGCAAATATAAATAGGGATTACTGAGAATAGCTGCAGAAAATCAGGACTGGGAATTAAACATTGCAGGGTATAACATCTTTAGAAAAGATATTGGGGAAAAAAGATGAAGTAGCTGTACTTAGAGATAACACTCGTAGTAGAAAAATATGGCGCAGCCATCAGTAAGACAAATAGAATCCATGTGGACAGAGATAAAAGGTAATAAAGGATCAAACTAATGGAAGGGAGGTGGAGGAAGAAATATGCAAACAAATTACAGAAATGAGTAAAAAACATACAATAATTATCAAGGGGAATTTCAACTACCCTGAAATCAATTGGCTAGAAGAGGTAGATAAAGGGGATAAGAGAATGGAGATCCTACCATGTGCACAAAACTCTTTTCTAACCCAAAATGTAAGGCGGCCAACAACGGAGGATTTGCTACTGGATCTAGTAATTGGGAATGAACCAGAACAGATGAGAAGTAAACATATGGAAATATCTAGGCAATTGTGATAATATAATACAGTTTAGGATAATAATTGATAAACACAGAAAATAGGTGCGGGAGTAGGCCATTCAGCCCTTCGAGCCTGCACCACCATTCAATATGATCATGACTGATCATTCGCCTCAGTACCCCATTCCTGTTTTCGCTCCATACCCCTTGATCCCTTTTACCGAAAGGGCCACATCTAACTCACTTTTGAATATATCTAACGAACTGGCATCAACAACTTTCTGTGGTAGAGAATTCCACAGGTTCACAATTCTCTGAGTGAAGAAGTTTCTCCTCATCTCAGTCCTAAATGGCTTACCCCTTATCCTTAGACTGTGGGCCCTGGTTCTGGATTTCCCATCATCATGAACATTCTTCCTGCACCTAACCCGTCCAATCCCGTCAGAATTTTATGTTTCTATGAGATCCCCTCTCATTCTTCTAAGTTCCAGTGAATATATGCCGAGTCGATCCAGTCTGTCTTCATATGTCAGTCCTGCCATCCCAGGAATCAGTCTGGTGAACCTTCGCTGCACTCCCTCAATAGCAAGAATGTCCTTCCTCAGATTAGGAGACCAAAACTGTACACAATATTCAAGGTGTGGCCTCACCAAGGCCCTGTACAACTGCAATAAGACCTCCCTGCTCCTATACTCAAAGCCTCTCGCGATGAAGGCCAACATGCCATTTGCCTTCTTCACCACCTGCTGTACCTGCATGCCAACTTTCAATGACTGATGTACCATGACACCCAGGTCTCGTTGCACCTCCCCTTTTCCTAATCTGTCACCATTCAGATAACATTCTGCCTTCCTGTTTTTGCCACCAAAATGGATAACCTCTCATTTATCTACATTATACTGCATCTGCCATGCATTTGCTCACTCACCTAGCCTGTCCAAGTCACCCTGCAGCCTCTTAGCATTCTCTTCACAGCTCACACTGCCACCCAGCTTAGTGTCATCTGCAAACTTGGAGATATTACATTCAATTCCTTTGTCTAAGGGCATAAGCATGACAAAGACCTGGGTAATAGATTGGAAACAAGCTGATTTTGAGGGACTGAGAATAAATCTTGGGAAAATAAAGTGGACAATATTGGCAAACAATGATATAGAACAACAATGGGAAACATTTAAAATGGTGCTCAACAGAGCTCAGGAAAAATATATTCTGCTAAAAAAACATATTTATATAGCGCCTTTAATGTAATAAAAGATCCCAAGGCAGCTTCTGGGAGTGTTATCAAAAAATATATATTGACACCGAGCCATATAAGATGACATTAAGATAAATAACCAAAAGCTTGGTTGAAGGGCTAGGTTTTGAGGAAAGAAAGGTGGAGAGGCAGAGAGATTTAGGGAGGGAATTCCAGAGTTTTGAATTAAGGCAGCTGAAAGAACGACCGCCACTGGTGGAGTAATTAAAATCAGGGATGTTCAAAAGGTCAGAATGGACAGAGCGCAGAGTTCTTGGGGGATTATAGAGCTGGAGATTACAGATATAAGGCGGGCAATGCCATGGAGGGATTTGTAAACAAGGATGAGAATTTTGAAATCGTGGCACTGCTTAACCGGGAACCAATGTAGGTCAGCGAGCACAGGGATGATGGGGACTTAGTGCGAGTTAGGACATGGGCTGCCGAGATTTGGATGACCTCAAGTTTACGTAGGGATAGAATGTGGGAGGCCATCCAGGTGTGCATTGGAGTGGTCAAGTTTAGAGATAACAAAGGAATGGATGAGGGTTTCAGCAGCAGATGAGCAGAGGCAGGGATGGAGGTGCGCAATGTTATTGAGGTGGAATAAGGTAGTTTTAGTTATGTCACAAATGTGGCCGGAAGCTCATTTCAAGGTCAAATATGATGCCTAGGTTGCGAACAGTCTGGTTTAGCCTCAAATAGATGCTAAGGAAGGGATGGAATCAGTGGCTAGGGAATGCAGTTTGTGGCGGAGACCAAAGACAATGGCTTCAGTCTTCGATATTTAATTTGAAAAAATTTCTGCTCATCTAGTACTGGGTGTCAGACAAGCAATCTGACAATTTAGAGACCATGGAGGTGTCGAGAGAAGTGGAGGAGAGATAGAGCTGGGTGTCGTCAGCGTACATTTAGAAAGTGATTCCGGGTTTTCGGATGACATCGCCAAGGGGCAGCATATAGATGAGATATAGGAGGGAGTCAAGGATAGATCCTTGGGGGACACCAGAGGTAATGATGCGGAAGTGGGAAGAGTAGCCAATGCAGGAGATTTTCTGACTACGATGAGCTAGATAAGAATTGAACCAGGCGATTGCTGACCCACCCAGCTGGACGATGGTGGAGAAGAGTTGGAAGAGAATGGAGTGGTCAACTGCGTCAAAGGCTACAGACAGGTTCAACACGAGGAGGAGGGATAGTTTATCTTTGTCACAGTCACAAAGGATGTCATCTGTGACTTTGACGAGAGCTGGTTTGGTACTGTAGCAGGGGCAGAAACCAGATTGAAGGGATTCAAACATGGAGTTCTAGGAAAGATGGGCACAGATTTGGGAGGCGACAACACGTTGAAGGATTTGGGAGAGAAGGAGGTTGGAGATGGGGCAGTAGCTAGCAGGCACAATGGGGTCAAGGGTTAGTTTTTTTGAGGGGTGATGATGGCAGATTTGAAGGATAGGGGGACAGTACCCGTGAAAAGAGAACCGTTAACAATGTCGGCTAACATGGAAGCCAGAAAAGGAAGTTGGGTGATCTGCAGTTTAGTGGGAATAGGGTCAAGGGAGCAAAGAGTGGGTCTCATGGACAAGATGAGCATGGAGAGGTCAAGAGGGGAGATCAGAAAGGTGCGAGTTTAGGGCTAGGGCAGGGGGGAGCATCAGAGTAAATTTGGCCCGGTGGGCTAGGGGATGGAAGGGAACTCGCAGAGGTAGCTGATCGGATGGTCTCAATCTTTGCAACAAAGTAGTCCATGAGCTCCTCACATTTGTTGGGGGAAGAGTGTGGTGGAGACAGGTGTTAAAGAAGACTAACAGTTAACAGTAGAGAACAGCAGCTAGATGTTATCTTTGCATTCCAGAATGATCCTGGAAAAGTGAGCAGTTTTTGCAGACAAGACTAGGACCCGATAATGCTTTATGTGGTCCAGCCAGATCTGGCAGTGAATGGCTAAACTAGTTGTCCGCCATATCCATTCAAGTCTGCGCCCCTTGGATTTGAGGGAGCGAAGATGAGGGCTGTACTAGGGGGAAAGGCCAGGGTAAGAGAGTGTAACGGTTTTAATAGGGACTAGGGCATCAAAGGTGCTGGTGAGGGTGTGGTTGAGCAGATTGGTGGCTGCAGAAATATCATGGTGAAAGGAGGGCCAAAGGCTGGATAGTTTGGAGTTGATAAGTGCAGTTGTAAGAGAGCTTTTTTCCAGTGGTGGATGCAGAAATATGGTTATGTGGGGGAAGGGGGATGTGGGTGGAGAGCGATACAAGGAAATGGTCAGAAATGGCCTTATCTGTAATAAATAAAAGGGAGAAATTGAGGGTAAGGAAAGAGGCATACTCTAAATATATGGACAGCAGGGGAGAGCATAACTAGGAAGAATACGAAGAGACTAGGAGAGAAGACAAAAAAAATTAGGATGACAAAGAGGTATTATGAAATTCAAGGAACATAAAACAATAGTAAAATATTTTACAGGCACATAAATTTTAAAAAGTAGTGTCGGGATGGGAAGAGATCCGCTAAGGGACGATCAGGATAAAATTATAGGCAGTGATAGGAACATGGCAGAAATATTAACTAATTATTTTGCTTCAGTATCCATCAGAGAGATAAATCAGGTAGACATGACATCGGAAGATGAGAGTAAGACATAACCACATTTCAAATAAAAAGTGGGAAAATATTAAATAAACTAATCAAACAGGATAACACCCCTGGTCCGCACAGATTGCATCCGCACATTTTAAAAGAATCTAGGGAACATAAGAACATAAGAAATAGGAGCAGGAATAGGCCATTTGGCCCCTCGAGCCTGCTCCACCATTCAATAAGATCATGGATGATCTGGTCTTGGCCTCAACTCCACTTCCCCACCAGGTCCCCATAACCCTCGACTCCCTTATCATTCAAAAATCTGTCTATATCCACCTTAAATATATTCAATGACCCATGCCTCCACTGCTCTGTGGTAGAAAATTCCATAGATTCACGACCCTCAGAAGAAATTCCTCCTCATCTCAATTTTAAATGGACGACCCTTTATTCTGAAACTGTCTCTCCTCGTTCTAGATTCTCCCATGAGGGGAAACATCATCTCTGCCTTGTTAAGCCCCCTCAGAATCTTATACATTTTAATACGATCACCACTCATTCTTCTAAACAACGAATATAAGTCCAACCTGCTCAACCCATCTTCATAAGTCAACCTCCTCATCTCCGGAATCAATCTAGTGAAAATTCTCTGAACTGCCTCCAATGCAAGTATATACCTCCTTAAATAAAAGGAGATCAAAACTGTACTCCAGGTGTGGTCTCACCATCATCATCATAGGCAGTCCCTCGGAATCGAGGAAGACTTGCTTCCACTCCCAAAGTGAGTTCTTTGATGGTTGAACAGTCCAATAAGAGAGCCACAGACCCCGTTACAGGTGGGACAGACATTCGTCGGGGGAAGGGGTCGATAGGGCTGGTTTGCCACACGCTCCTTCCGCTGTCTGTGCCTGGCCTCTTCATGCTCCTTGCGTCGAGCTTCAAAGAGCTCAACGCCCTCTCGGATCGACTTTCTCCACCTCGGGCAGTTTGCGGCCAGGGTCTCCCGGGTGTCAGTGGTGATGTCGCACTTTACCAGAGAGGCTTTGAGGGTGTCCTTGTAACGTTTCCGCTGTCCTCCTTTGGCTCGTTTACCATGAAGGAGCGCCGCATAAAGCATTTGCTTAGGGAGTCTCGTATCTGGCATGCGTACTATGTGGTCTGCCCAGCGAAGCTGTTAAGAGTGTGATCAGTGCTTCAATACTGGGGACGTTAGCATAGTTGAGGACACTGATGTTGGTGCGCCTGTCCTCCCAGGAGATTTGCAGGATCTTGCGGAGACATCTTGGTGATATCTCTCCAGCGACTGGAGGTGCCTTCTGTACATTGTCCATGCCTCAGACCCATACAGGAGGGCAGGTATTACTACAGCCCTATAGACCATGAGTTTGGTGGTAAATTTGAGGGCCTGGTCTTCAAACACTCTTTTCCACAGGCGGCCGAAGGCTGCGCTGGCACACTGGAGGCGATGCTGAATCTCTGCCTTTGTTGATAAGAGGCTCCCGAGATATGGGAAATGGTCCACGTTGTCCAGGGCCCCACCGTGGATCTTGATGATTTGGAGGGCAGTGCTGTGCGGGTGATGACAGACTGGTGAAGGACCTTTGTCTTACGGATGTTAAGCGTAAGGCCCATGCTTTCATATGCCTCAGTGAATACATTGACTATACCAACACCCTGTACAGCTGTCGCAAGACTTGCCTACTTTTATACTCCATTCCCTTTGCAATAAAGGCCAACATTCCATTTGGCTTCCAAATTACTTGCTGTACGTGCATGCTAACTTTGTGTTTCATGTACAAGGACCCCAGATTCCTCTGTACCGCAGCATTTTGTAATCTCTTTCCATTTAAATAATTAGCTTTTTTATTTTTCCCTACTAAAATGGATAACCTCACATTTTCCCACATTATACTCCAGCTGCCAAATTTTTTCCCACTTAGCCCATCTATATCCTGTTGCAGATTATTTGTGTCCTCCTCACAACTTGCTGTCCCATCCATCTAGCAGAAGCATTATTACACATAATTAATAAATAAAGATGTAGTGCTAGAGGACGGGCAGGTAGCTAACATTATACCTATATTTAAGAATGGAGATAGAACATGTCCAGGTAACTATAGACTAGTCAGCTTAACATCGGTAGCAGGAAAAATAATAGAATCCCTACTAAAGGAAAAATAGAAAAAACGTCTAGAAACCAAAAATATAACAATGAATAGTCAAATGGGAAAATCTAGCTTGCCCAACCTCAATGAATTCTTTTAAGAGATAACAGAGAGACTAGACAAAGGTAATGCAGCAGATGCAATATATCTAGATTTACAAAAAGGTCTTCAATAAGGTACCACATAATAGCCTAATGAATAAGGAGTCAGGGGACAAGTAGCAGAATGGACAGTTAGTTGGCTGTGACAGAAAGCAGAGAATAGGGGTAAAAGGTAGCTTTTCAGAGTGGCAGATGAGAAGTGGGGTCCCACAAGGATCTGTGTTGGGATCACGGTTGACGATTTATATTTTGGAATCAAACACACCAAATTGGGAGGATAGTAAATACTGAGGAGGATTGCAACAAATTACGAGACGACATTAATAAACTTCCAGAATGGGTTTAAAATGGACAAATGTATTTCAACAGAGATAAGTATAACAGTTTTGTAAGAAAAATAGAAACAAAGAAAAAGGTGCAGGAGTCGGTCATTCGGCCCTTCGAGCCTGCACCACCATTCAATAAGATCATGGCTGATCATTCACCTCAGTACCTCTTTGGAGGTAACATTAGTTGGAAAATAAGAATCGAAATGGGGTAGAGGAGCAAAGGAATCTATCTGGGAGTACGAATACAAAAATCATTAAAGTTGTGACAGGCCAATAAGGCCATCACGAAAGCAAACCAAGCATTAGGGTTTCCTTCTAGAGGGATAGAATTGAAAAGTAGAAGTTATGCTAAACTTGTATTGAACGTTGGTTAAACCACATTTGGGAATACTTTGTACAATTCTGGTTGCTATCTTACAGAAAGGATATAGAGGCACTGAAGAGGGTGCAAAAATGATTTATAAGGATGATACCAGTAATGTGCGGTTATGCCCATCAGGAAAGGATGAACAGGCTGGCTCTCTTTTCTATTGAAAAGAGAAGGCTGAGGGGTATCCTAATAGAGGTCTTTAAAATTATGCAAGGTTTTGATAAGTAAATAAAGAGTGTTTCGACTTGTGGGGAAGAAAAAATTTGAGGCCATCAATATAACAGTCACTAAGATTACATAGGATATACGGCACAGAAACAGGCCATTCAGCACAACCAGTCCATGCTGGCGTTTATGCTCCACTTGAGCCTCCTCCTGTCTTTCCTCATAAAAATCTATCAGCATAACCCTCTATTCTCATCTCCCTCATCTGCTTGTCTCGCCTACCCTTAAATGCATCTATACTATTTTGCTTCAATTTCTCCCTTTGGTAGTGAGTTCCACATGCTCATCGCTCTATGGGTAAAGAATTTTTTTCTGAATTCCCTATTGGATTTCTTGGTGACTATCTTATATTGATGGCCTCTAGTTATGCTCTTCCCACAAGTAGAAACATTCTCTGTATCCACTATCAAAACCTTTCATAATTTTAAAGATCCCTATTAGGTTCACTCCTCAGTACACTTTTTTTTTAAAAAAAGAGAAAAAAAAAAAGACCCAGCCTGTTCATCCTTTCCTGATATGTTAGCCTCTCATTTCTGTTATCATCCTTGCAAATCCTCTCTGCACCCTCTATAGTGCCTCTATAATATGGCGGCCAGAACTGTATGCAGTATTTAAGTGTGGTCTAACCAAGGTTCGATACAGGTTTCGCATATCTTCCCTACTTTTCAATTCAATACCTCTAGAAATAAACCCTACTGCTTGGTTTACTTTTTCTATAAGCCTTGCAAACCTGTGTCACAACTTTTAGTGATTTGTACTCTGAGATCCCTTTGTTCTTCTACCCCACCTAAACTCTCACCCGCCAAGTACTAAGTGACCTCCCTATTCTTGCTACTAAAATACCTCATATTTATCTATGTTGAACTTCATTTGCCAATTATCCTCGACTCCAAGGGACTGCCCAAGAAGATATGCCCGTTCTTCAAGTTTATTAATGTCCTCCTGTAATTTGTTGCAGTCCTCCTCAGTATTGATGATTCCCCCCTCCAATTTGGTGTCATCTGCAAATTTAGAAATTGTGTTTTTGATTCCAAGGTCTAAATCGTTAATAAATTAACAGTGGTCCCAGCACTGATCCTTGTGGACCACTACCCACCTTCTGCACTGCGAATAGCTATCTTTTACACCTAACTCTCTGCTTTCAGCCTTGAAGCCAACTAGCTAGCCATTCTGCTACTTGTCCCCTGACTCAGCATTCTCTGACCTTGTTCATCAAAGGCCTTTTGAAAACCTAGATAAATTACATCTACTGCATTACCATTATCTATTCTCTGTTACCTCTTCAAAAAATTCACTAAGGTTCATCATGCGAGATTTTCCCTTTTGAAATCCATGCTGACTATTTGTTGTTATATTTTTGGTTTCTAACAGTTCTATTTTCTCCTTTAGGAGGGATTTCATTATTTTTCCTACCACCGATGTTAAGCTGACTGGTCTATAATTCCCTGGACATGTTCTATCTCCCTTCTTAAATATAGCTATTAAGTTAGCGATCCGCCAGTCTTCTGGCACTACACCTTTTTCTAACTAATTATTAAATATGCGCAGAGACGCCTCTGCTAGCTCTTCCCTATTCTTTTCAAATGCGTGGATGCAATCCATCCAGACCAGGGGTTTTATACTCAATGGGTTAGAATTTCGAAAAAAAAACGCTAAGATTACTAAATTAAGGCCGGCAGAAAATTTATTTTTAAAAATGGAAAGAAAATCCACCCAGCGGGAAAAATCTCTCTTGCACGTGGATTCGCGGCAGAAAACACGATCCTGGTCAAATTGGGCAGTACTTCCTCAAATTTAGTCCGAGGCTGTGGGTTGGGCCGGGGGGGAACTATTTTTCCATTGAAAAAAATGTAAAAATCAGGACACATTCTCAGGACCCTTTTCCACTTAATCGCTGTAAAATATATATATATTTTTTTAAACTTTAACTTGCCTTATTTTGCAGGGCTTCATACCTACCACCCAGCTCCGGCTGGTTTCTCATGGGCGTTTTTTTTCTACTCACTTATGGGTCACCTATGGGCAGTAGCAGTTTTTCCGGTGGTCCGCTCCCCAGCAGTATTACAAAACTGCTGATAAAACTCTGATGAAATTTCCGCCGGTGGTTTGCCGCCGAAAAACCAGGTGGAAACGCTCACCAAATTCCAGCCCTTTGAGTTTGATTAGTTTATTTAATATATCCCCCCTTTATTTTAAATGAACTTCTCATTATTAATCTCATCATCCAATGTCATGTCCATCTGTTCTATCTCCCTGGTAAATATTGAAGCAAAATAATGATTTAATATTTCTGCCATTTCTATCATTACCTGTTGTATTATCCTGTCTGTCCCTTAATAGCCCTTTTCCCATCCGACCTTCCTTTTTCTATTGATTTGCCCGTAAAATATATTATATATTATATATTTTTTTTTTACGTTGCTTGATCATTTAATTTCATATTTCCTCTTCGCCTTCCTAATTGTTCTTTTGACATCTCTCCAAATCTTTTCGTATTCTCCCTCATCATGCACTCCCTTGCTGTCTATATACTTAATGTACGCCTCTTTCCTTACCCTAAATTTTCCCTTATGGCTTTATTCATCCATGGAGTCTCATTAGTGTTTAGTTTGCTCTTTCCTTTTAGCGGAATATATTGTTCCTGCACTCTGTTGAACTCTTATAAATATTTCCCATTGCTGCTCTACATCGTTTTTTGTCAATATTGTTGCCCATTTTATTTTCCCAAGTTCTATTCTCAGCCTTTCAAAATCAGCTTTTCTCCAATATATTATCCTGGTTTTCGTCACACTATGTCCTTTGCAATTATCTTGAAACGTATATTATGGTCACTAGAAAACAAAGAATTCAGAAAAAACTTCTTTACCCAGAGAATGGTGAGAATGTGGAACTCACTATCAAAAGGAGTAGTTGAGGCAAATAGTGTAGATGCATTTAATGGGAAGTCAGATAAGCATATGAGAAGAGAATAGAATAGAGGGTTATGCTGATAGAGTTCAATGAAGGATAGGAGGCTTGAGCGATGCAGAAACACTGGCATGGACTGGTTGGGTCGAAAGGCTTCTTTCTGTGCTGTACATTCTATGTAATTCTAATCCCTTCAACATCATGAACCTTTACAAGGGGCTATCCCAGAATTGAGAGTTCAATCTACCTTTCCAATAATGGTTCCAGCCAACCTATATGGCACTCACAGTGGCAGTCCAAGAATGTCAAGACATCACCTGTTGCTATAGATGCACCCAGTAATCGTGCACGAACTAAACCTTCTCGCTTTCGTGCGCGGACCAACCGCACTTTGTGAAGATCAGCTATATAGTGTTCCAACGGCTTCTTTAGGTGTTCTGTTAAAACAAAGAGAAAAAAAAATTAAAGGATAGATGTTAAGTGTATATACTTCTGCTTTGGGTCAATTTGAGAATTTTTAAAAGTATAATTATGCACTAAATATACCAGACTCTCCACACCTACCTACCTACCCACACACACCCCCACACACACACCTATTTTCTTTAATACTCTTCAGTTACAGCTTTAAAGCTCATTCAAAAATGAGGTCTTTCTGTTGTGGCAGTCAATTTTCCTTTCACAAGATTCACATTACTTGAGCAGGAAGGCAAAAATCTTTCTGATGCACTCTGCATTTGTAATAACCCATTATGGGAGGCAGTTTACGCACAGGATACAAAAAAGAAATTGATGTAAAAATATTTTCAAAGACACTGAGATAGAAGGATCAAGCTTAGAGAGTCATTATTTACAATAGAACAACACTTCGGAATGTTTCTGTATGACCCAGCTGTCATTCCCTTCTCGTTGTATATGTAGTATTGGAATGCTACCTACAATAATTGCAACAACGACTTACATTTATATGCATTTTTAATGTAGAAACACTTCTCCAGGTGTTGCAGTGAAAGGGGTGGATGCCATGCCTTTGAGGAAGTGAAGAGATGAGTTTTCAAAAGGCTTTTAAAGGCCGAGAAAGAGGTGGAGGCGTTCAGCACGGGAATTCAGAAAGCTTTGCTGAGACGGTCAGTGGTAGAGCAGAGGAAAGGCACAGGAGACTGAGGATTAAGACTGAAGATGGTGCAGCATTAGGTTGGGTCAAAGCCATGGAAGGATTTGTACAGATTTAAATTCAATGCATTAGAGATCAGGGAGCCACTGAGGTGATGGAGTGTGCAGATTGGGAGACCACTAGTGTTCGAAAAATCGGGGGGAATTTTAACTCTAGAAATTCCCTTGCTGAATGCCTCCACCTCTGCCTTTGAAAGGGCAGCCAAGCCACTTCCAGCAGGTGGGTTGGCACTTTAAATATTATGAGGCTGCATACCTTTCGTGATGTCATAATATGGATTAAACTAACATTGCCATGAGCTCTGTTATGTTACATCATTGAAAGAAATGTAATTTTTTCTGGGAACAAATGATTTTACTAAAATTAGAATTATCAGCCAAGTGTGTGTTTGACTGCTATGATCATTCGGTGTGTTAAAACTATAGTTGTGATCATCTCTTTTCCTGAGGCTTATTTGGAGAATACCAGCTTATTGAGATAACCAGTTTGAGAGTTAACAAAAGCCAGTTGGATAAGGAGATTAGGTAGGGTCCCATGCTGGGCTTCAAATTGTAACAACCAAGATGCCAAACAAGTGTCTTGTCTGCAATGTTCTGGTTATCTGAAGCTGTGGCTATTTAGCCATTTAATAAAGCTATATATCAGAGAAGTGAAACAAATTTTGTGTGTTCGTGATGTACTTGTTAAATGCACAGCCGTGGCTTTTGTGTTCAAAAATTAATTTTGACTAAACTTACTAAGTGAATTGTTGCATTTTTTTTGTTCCAGCTGATCAGATTCCATGGTGTATGTATACCTGCCTATGTATGTTGTTGCAACATTTTTAGTATTTGGAAGACAATTAATGCATCTTTATTCTGAAGGTAACAAATAAATGTCTACAATGCATTTTTAACTAGTCCATTTTATATGTAAACAAAACAGTCACCAATAGGGGACAAGAAACTGGTTTAGATCTCTACCCTGCTCATTTTGCCACATTTGCTTTGCAGAATCTCAACCATATTATCTTGAGTTTCTAGCTGTTCTTTAAATTAGTCCACTGTTCTGACCACAGCCATTATTTCCTGGTAGCCCATTCCAGCGGTTGACAAGATCACAGGACAGTTTTGGATAAGTGTCAACTGTAGAGAGGTAACCAGGCAGGTTCATCTTGAAAGCAGGGGAAGAAATGGATGGGATCTCCATTGTGCCGCCTTAAGTTGATATGCAAGAGTATGGCATTGGTGGGTGGTCTGGGAGCAGTCTGTCCATTTTACCGTCTTGGATACTTGACTGGGAAGGACATGAGGGGGCAGCAAATTTGGAGCAGAGGGCTGGAAAAGAACAAAGTCCTGGGGGTTCCATTCACTTTAGCATTAGAACATTTAACTCTTAAGTAAAGCGCTGGGACTTGAATCCATTTAAACTAACTGCATTTGTTCCAGCAGTTTTCAGATAAGCGACTACAAACTGGAGCACTGACCAGGCCTGCTATCCAAAAGCACACCATGGAATGATATTGCTGCCAGTTGTAGGGAACCCAGTGACCAGAGTGGAAGACAGAAAGTATGATGGTGGGAGGCAGTAGGGAGTCCTTGAAGGAAGAGTATATATTTAAAAGGTGTACTCATGACACAAAATTTGCCAGTTGCGAGGAACTCTGCATTCCAAACTGCAGTTACCTCTCAAGGTATAGTTCATTCTCTTTAACCAGCAGTTTGAGATTTTCATATCTCTTAGTTGCTTCGAGTCTGGGTCGCATTTCTCATTGTTCAACTGGTTTATAGCAAATGGAAGGCAGAATATTCTAGCTGAGTGCATTCTACCTGAATAGTGCCTCCTAGTGGACAACCACAGATGGCAGTAATAAGGGCCTGAGAAGTCGATGGACCACATTTTCAACTGTGGTCGGGCGAGTTTTCTGGACTTTGAGGAACCCGCCTGCTTGAGAGGCGAGGACTGCTGGATCCAAGAGGTAACCACCTTTCCACTTATCTGCTGGATCCAGTGCTCTGCTTTGCCAATCCCCACGATTGACATCCCCCCAACATCTTCCGATCTTCACTCTCTCCACTCTTCACTCTCTCCTCTCTTTCTCCGCCTTCCCTGCCCCGCATTGAGACCTTCGATCTCCAATCACGCTTTCAGCCTCCAATTCCTGACTCCAGGCTCATCCCCAGCCCCCCCAAATCCCGGCCTACCAACTTCCGACCAGCTCCTCAATCACCTTCTGACCTGTCCCCCTCTCACCCCTTCGGCCTGCCCCCCTCTCCTCCGCCACAATTCCTCCCTCATGCCTGTTGCCTGGTGCTGCAGACTTACCCATCAGACAGCAAGCCAGCCTGGCTGGCTGGCTGTGGGTAAGAATTAGAGATTCAAAATGCTAATCGGGCCCTGCCGTTAAATTCGGCAGTGCCTGCAGAAAACCCGTTCCCCAGATTTCTACCTCCCCTTCCCTCCACCACACACCCAATCACCATCTGCCTCCAAATTAAAATTCTGGCCAGAGTCTGGGTGACACAAAATGGAAACACTAACTTCCAAAATAAGCTACTTGCTAACACTACCAGCTTATGTTCTCATATTTGGCCTTGTCGGATCTGAAGCTGTATTTCATTGGTTCATTTGAGTTACTTCAATGAATAGGATTTACATGTTAACACATTGAACCCTGAAACTTCAGTCAGCGGAGGCGGGAGTTCAAGCAGGGGGAGGCCGGGGCAGCGTCGAAGAGGCCTATAAAAGGCCCAACAGTCGGCGGAGGCGGGAGTCCAGGGCAGCGTGGTATCAGTGTCCCTGACGCTTCAAGTGTCCCTGACGACTACATGTGCGGGAAATGTACTCTGCTGCAGTTCCTGACAGACCGCATTGCGGCAATGGAACTGCGGGTGGATTCACTCTGGAGCATGCGCAATGATGAGGATGCTGTGAATAGCACATTTAGTGAGTTGGTCTTACCGCAGGTAAAAGTTACACAGACAGATAGGGAATGGATGACCAACAGGAAGAGCAGTGGAAGGAAGGTAGTGCAGAGATCCCCTGTAGTCATCCCCCTCCAAAACAGATATACCACTTTGAGTATTGTTGGGGGGGGGGGGGGGGGGGGGGGGAAATGACACATCAGGGGAGGGCAGCAGCAGCAAGTCCATGGCACCGTGGGTGGCTCTGCTGCACAGGAGGGCAGGAAAAAGAGTGGGAGAGCTATAGTGGTAGGGGATTCTATTGTAAGGGGAGTAGACAGACGTTTCTGCAGCCGCAATAGTGACTCCAGGATGGTATGTTGCCTCCCTGATGCAAGGGTCAAGGATGTCTGGGAACGGTTGCAAGACATCTTGAAGGGGGAGGATGAACAGCCCGTTGTCGTGGTGCATATAGGTACCAACGATAAAGGTAAAAAATGGGATGAGGTCCTACAAGCTGAATTTAGGGAGCTATGAGTTAAATTAAAAAGTAGGACCTCAAAAAGGTAGTAATCTCAGGATTGCTACCAGTGTCACGTGCTAGACAGAGTAGGAATCGCAAGATAGCTCAGATGAATATGTGGCTTGAGGAGTGGTGGAGAAGGGAGGGATTCAAATTCCGAGGACATTGGAACCGGTTCTGGGGGAGGTGGGACCAGTACAAACCGGACGGTCTGCACCTGGGCAGGACCGGAACCAATGTCCTAGGGGGAGTGTTTGCCAGTGCTGTTGGGGAGGGGTTAAACTAATATGGCAGGGGGATGGGAACCTATGCAGGGAGACAGGAACCTATGCAGGGAGACAGAGGGAAGTAGAATGGGGGCAGAAGCAAAAGATAGAAAGAAGTAAAAGTGGAGGACAAAAATCAAAAAGGGTCACATTGCAGCAAAATTCTAAAAGGGCAAAGTGTGTTAAAAAACAAGCCTGAAGGCACTGTGCTTCAATACGAGGAGTATTCATAATAAGGTGGGCGAATTAACTGCACAGGCAGCAATTAATGAATATGATATAATTGGCATCACGGAGACATGGCTCCAGGGTGACCAAGGCTGGGAACTCAACATGCAGGGGTATTCAACATTTAGGAAGGATAGAGAGAATGGAAAAGGACGTGGGGTAGCATCGCTGGTTAAAGAGGAAATTAAAGCAATAGTAAGGAAGGACATTAGCTTGGATGATGTGGAACCTGTATGGGTGGAGCTGCAGAATACCAAAGGGCAAAAAACGCTAGTGGGAGTTATGTACTGACCACCAAACAGTAGTAGTGAGGTTGGGGACAGCATCAAAGAAGAAATTAGGGATGCATGCAATAAAGATACAGCAGTTATCATGGGCGACTTTAATCTACATATAGATTGGGCTAACCAAACTGGTAGCAATGCGGTGGAGGAGGATTTCTGGTGTAGTAGGGATGGTTTTCTGGGCCAATATGTTGAGAAACCAAATAGTGGGCTGGCCATCCTAGACTGCATGATGTGTAATGAGAAAGGACTAATTAACAATCTTGCTTTGCGAGGCCCCTTGGGGAAAGTGTGACAATAATATGGTAGAATTCTTTATTAAGTGACACAATTAATTCAGAGACTAGGGTCCTGAACTTAAGGAAAGGTAACTTTGATGGTATGAGACGTGAATTGGCTAGAATAGATTGGCGAATGATACTTAAAGGGTTGACGGTGGATAGGCAATGGCAAACATGTAAAGATCACATGGATGAACTTCAACAAGTGTACATCCCTGTCTGGAGTAAAAATAAAATGGGGAAGGTGGCTCAACCGTGGCTAACAAGGGAAATCAAGGAAAGTGTTACATCCAAGGAAGAGGCATATAAATTGGCCAGAAAAAGCAGCAAACCTGAAGACTGGGAGAAATTTAGAATTCAGCAGAGGAGGACAAAGGTTTAAATTAGGAGGGAGAAAATAGAGTATGAGAGGAAAGCTTGCCGGGAATATAAAAACTGACTACATATCTATAGAAGCTTTTTGCAAAGAGAAAAAGATTAGTGAAGACAAACGTAGGTCCCTTGCAGTCAGATTCAGGTGAATTTATAATGGGGAACAAAGAAATGGCAGACCAGTTGAACAAATACTTTGGTTCTGTCTTCACGAAGGAAGATACACATAACCTTCCGGAAGTACTCGGGAACCAAGGGTCTAATCAGAAGGAGGATCTGAAGGATATCCTTATTAGGCGGGAAATTGTGTTAGGGAAATTGATGAGATTGAAGGCCGATAAATCCCCGGGGCTTGCTAGTCTGTATCAAAGAGTACTTAAGGAAGTGGCCCTAGAAATAGTGGATGCATTGGTGATCTTTTTTCAAATGTCTATTGACTCTGGATCAGTTCCTATGGACTGGAGAGTAGCTAACGTAACACCACTTTTTTTTTAAAAAAAAGGGAGAAAACGGATTATAGTGGGGAAAATGCTGGAATCAATTATTAAAGATGAAATAACAGTGCATTTGGAAAGCAGTGACACGATCATGGATTTATGAAAGGGAAATCATGCTTGACAAATCTTCTGGAATTTTGTGAGGATGTAACTAGTAGCGTGGACAAGGGAGAACCAGTGGATGGGGTGTATTTGGACTTTCAAAAGACTTTTGACAAGGTCCCACACAAGAGATTGGGGTGCAAAATCAAAGCACATGGTATTGGGGGTAATGTACTGACATGGATAGAAAACTGGTTGGCAGACAGGAAGCAGAGAGTCGGGATAAACGAGTCCTTTTCAGAATGGCAGGCAGTGACTAGTGGGGTGCCGCAGGGCTCAGTGCTGGGGCCCCAGTTATTTACAATATACATCAATGATTTGGATGAAGGAATTGAGTGTAATATCTCCAAGTTTGCAGATGACATTAAACTGGGTGGCGGTGTGAGCTGTGAGGATGCCGCAAAGAAGCTGCAGGGTGACTTGGACAGGTTAGGTGAGTGGGCAAATGCATGGCAAATGCAGTATAATATGGATAAATGTGAGGTTATCCACTTTGGGGGCAAAAACACAAAGGCAGATTATCTGAATGGCGACAGATTAGGAAAAGGGGAGGTGCAACGAGACCTGTGTGTCATGGTTCATCATTGAAAGTTGGCATGCAGGTACAGCAGGCAGTGAAAAAGGCAAATGGTATGTTGGCCTTCATACCTTGGGGTTTTGAGTATAGGAGCAGGGAGGTCTTACTGCAGCTGTACAGGGCCTTGGTGAGGCCTCACCTGGAATATTGTGTTCAGTTTTGATCTCCTAATCTGAGGAAGGATGTTCTTGCTATTGAGGAAGTGCAGCGAAGGTTCACCAGACTGATTCCTGGGATGGCAGGACTGACATATAAGGAGAGACTGGATCAACTGGGCCTTTATGCACTGGAGTTTAGAAGGATGAGAGAGGATCTCATAAAAACATAAAATTCTGTCGGGACTGGACTGTTAGATGTAGGAAGAATGTTCCTGATGTTGGGAAAGTCCAGAACCAGGGGACACAGTCTAAGGATAAGGGGTAGGCCATTTAGAACTGAGATGAGGAGAAACGTCTTCACTCAGAATTGTTAACCTATGGAATTCCCTGCCGCAGAGAGTTGTTGATGCCAGTTCATTGGATATATTCAAGAGGGAGTTAAATATGGCTCTTGCGTCTAAAGGGATCAAGGGGTATGGAGAGAAAGCAGGAAAGGGGTACTGAGGTGAATGATCAGCCATGATCTTATTGAATGGTGGTGCAGGCTCGGAGGGCCGAATGGCCTACTCCTGCACCTATTTTTTAATGTTTCTATGTTTCGAATATCATTTAAAATGAATGGAAGCTTGGGTTTCTTTTTTTCTCATTTCCCCGATGAAATGCTAATATTAGTCCACAAGCACATCATTCTGTCTTATAATATAGTTGGCCAAATCAACAATGGATTGTCCAGAGAACAAATTTAGATTCCTAAACTTCATCCTCCACCTGCTTATTGATAGAACCATCAGGCACAATCACATCCTCTTATCCAGCCTTTAATTTTTGATATATCTTGTCCTTGAAGTCCCCTTGAAGCAGTCTCATAATTATTGGCAAGATTTAGCCCAGGGTTTTATGCTAAGATAGAAAGGTGGAAAATAATTTAATCTTGTCAGTTACATCAGGCTGGTTCTTCTTTTATAACCTAACCTATATACAAACAAAATTAATTGAGATAATCCGCTCTCAATCTCTCCCCTTTAAGTGGCTCCTTAAAACCAAGCACATATCTCTATATAGATTGTTGTCAAGCTTTGTCTGATAACGTTCCTGTGAAACACCGAGACATTTTACTGCATTAAAGATGCTATAAAAATGCAAATTGATGTTGTATGATTTGTACAGCACAGGGAATATCACACATCATAAATTTTGTACAAACTAATGTTAAAGCAACCAAACCTGTTTCTAAATGAAGTTTCAGAAAGCTGCGTGTATACCAGATCAACAGGCACCAAAGGAATTAATTACTACTCACGAACAGCAGAAACTTTTTTTTTTTAAAAACATTGAAAAACATGTGAGTTCAGACTTCAGACTTTAATACAATAAAGAGCTGAAGCAGTTGAAGTGCATGCAAGATTTGGAACTTACCAAATTGTAGTCAAACCAACGTGAACTTACAATTCTTTCTATGGCAGTAATACTGAAGTATGCATGCTAAACAAACATTTTGTGAACAGTGCCTCTATAAGAGCTTTGCCGGCACCGTGGGAAAACTCCAAATGGAGAATCGAGCATCCTATTCATGAATCAATGGATCAGTTCCCTCACCAAACAGCTCTCTGAAAACGCATGGTAGAAAAATAAGAAAATTGTGCACCACTATCACTGGATTATTGCTCAGTTGGAGGGAAAGCATAGAGCGAAGCAGCTTTTCAGGATTACTTGAAAATATACATGTACCATAACAACTACTCTAAAGCCCATCAACTTAAAATAAGAGTTAGTCATTGCTGAAAAAAGCTTCAGTTGCTTATCCACCAAGCACTTACGGATTCAAAACACTCCACACAACGGAGCCTGGTCTCCAGTCATCTTGGATCCCCTTGCCACTGGGCCAAGACCTTGGGCACTGTTCAATTAACCAAGAAAATATGCATGAATATCTACTGCATTTTTCAGATCAGATCAGAATCTAAAGTGGTAATGATAATAGCTAGTTGCATGGGACACATTCACAGATTAAATGTTGACTGGCAAGGACATCACTGCTGCAGACTTTCTTCAAATCAAAACTCAAGAAAGAATAATCCAAGCACTTATCAGCATCTTAAATAAGATGCAAATTTGAAGCACCTGAAATTTAAGCACAAATTTATGCCAAAGGGTTAATTTTAAACAAAAGTTATTTTGTTAATGAGGAAGATCTAGACGAGTGACCTTTTTCTGTAAACTTGTTCGTCATGATTATCTTGTGCAATGCATGCTGTACAAAGCTCGAAACCACATAAATGTGTATTTGCTGTAAAATTAAGTCAGAAGATTTGTAACAGTAAAAATGTAAGCTTCCTTGTTATATACAGAAATATTTTATAGAGACATATACATGGGAAATCATTCATGGACCAAATATATTTAAGTTTTGAAAATTTAAGAGTCAGACACTTATGAGCAATATGTAGCACTACACCAAAAGTAAAACGACATCAATGTAAATTAATTCAGCTAATGCTGTCAGATTAGAGGTTTTGCATCATAAAAAGTCAATTATTTACTGTTGAAGCATTTTGGACATTACTACATCATCATCATCATAGGCAGTCCCTCAGAATCGAGGAAGACTTGTTTCCACTCATGAGCCCTTAGGTGGCTGAACAGTCCAATAAGAGAACCACAGTCCTGGTCACAGGTGGGACAGATAGTCGTTGAGGGAAAGAGTGGGTGGACTGGTTTTCCGCATGCTCTTTCCGCTGCCTGCACTTGATTTCTGCATGTTCTCGGCAATGAGACTCGAGGTGCTCAGCGCCCTTCCGGATGCACTTCCTCACTTAGGGCGGTCTTTGGCCAGGTACTCCCAGGTGTCAGTGGGGATGTTACACTTTATCAGGGAGGCTTTGAGGGTGTCCTTCTAATGTTTCCGGTGCCCACCTTTAGCTCGTTTGCCATGAAGGAGTTCCGAGTAGAGCACTTGCTTTGAGAGTCTCGTGTCTGGCACATGAACAATGCGGCCTGCCCAGCAGAGCTGATAGAGTGTGGCGAGTGCTTCAATGCTGGGGATGTTGGCCTGGTGGACGCTGCTAATGTTGGTGCGTCTGTCCTCCCAGGGGATTTGTAGGATCTTGGAGACATCGTTGGTGGTATTTCTCCAGCGACGAGGTGTCTACTGTGCATGGTCCATGTCTGAGCCATACAAGAGGGCGGGTATTACTACAGCCTTGTGGACCATAAGCTTGGTGACAGTTTTGAGGGCTTGGTCTTCAAACACTCTTTCTCAGGTGGCCGAAGGCTGCACTGGAGTCGGTGTTGAATCTCATCGTCAATGTCTACTCTTGTTGACATTACTACATACTTCTCGAATCAACATTGTTTCTATTGCAGTGGTTGTTAAAATGTGTGTGTGTATGTACTAGGCCCATACAACGGAGCCTGGTCTCCAGTCACCTTGGATCCCCTTGCCACTGGGCCAAGACCTTGCTCTGTCAAGTCCGTGGTGCAGCTGGTGTGCAACGGCCACCCCAGGTTAAAAGAATTCACACACAGGCATCTTCCATGCTTTAAGATGAAGTTCGGGACCTGGAACATCAGGACCCTCATGGGCAACCCCAACAACATCAGACCAGAACGCCACACCACTATCGTTGCCCGGGAACTCGGGCACTTCGACGTCAACATTGCCACCTTAAGCGAGAGCCGGCGGGCAGGGGAAGGCCAGCTCAAAGAACAAGGTGGTGGCTACACTTTGTTCTGGAAAGATAAATCAGAAGTAGAACACTGCCTCCATGGGGTCGGCTTCACCGTAAAAAAAAAATGAGTTAGTGGGCCGTCTCAGAGACTCCCCTTGCAGGATAAACGAACGCCTCATAATTCTTCAGCTCAACCTAGCCAGGAACCAGTGCGCTGCAGTCTTCAGCGCATATGCACCAACACTGTTAAAACCCCAAATAATACAGACTCCAAGTTACCAGAATATGTAAAGCATACCCTTTCGTAGAAACATAGAAAATAGCAGTTGTAGGCCATTCGGCCCTTCAAGTCTGCACCGTCATTCAATATAATCATGGCTAATCCTCTATCTCAACACCATATTCCCACTTTTTCCCCATACTCCCTCTAGAAATCTATCTATCGCCCTCTTAAATATATTCAGTGACTTGACCTCCACAGCCTTCTGTGGTAGAGAATTTCACAGGTTCATCATGCTCCGAGTGAAAAAATTTCTCCCATCCCGTATCCTGAGACTGTGACCCCTTGTTCTAGACTTCCCAGCCAGGGGAAACATCCTCCCTGCATCAAGTCTATCCAACCCAGTCAGAATTTTATACGTTTCAATGAGATCCCCTCTCATTCTTCTAAACTCCAGTGAAGACAAGTCTAGTTGACCCAATCTCTCCTCATACAACAGTCCTGCCATCTCAGGAATCAGTCAGGTGAACCTTCGCTACATTCCCTCTATAGCAAGTATATCCTTTCTTGGATAAGGAGACCAAAACTGCACACAATACTCCAGGTGTGGTATATCCTTTCTTGGATAAGGAGACCAAAACTGCACACAATACTCCAGGTGTGGTCTCACCAAGGCCCTGTATAACTGTAGTAAGATATCCTTGCTCCTGTACTGAAAATCCTCTTGCAATGAAGGCCAACATACCATTTGCCCTCCTAACTGCTTGCTGCATCTGCATGTTTGCTTTCAATGACTGGTGTACAAGGACACCCAGGTCCCTCTGTACATCAACACTTCCCAAGCCATCACCATTTAAATACTTTGTCCTTATGTTTTTCCTACCAAAGTGGGTAACTTCACATTTATCCACGTTATACTGCATCTGCCTTGTGTTTGCCCACTCATTCAACCTATCTAAATTGCCTTGCAGCGTCTTTGCATCCTCCTCACAACTCTCAATTCCACCTAGTTTTGTCTCATCAGCAAACTTAGAATTACTACATTTGGTTCCCTCATCCAAATCATTCATATATACATATATACAAATATATACATAAAATGTGTGTATATGCATATACATACGCACACACTACACGACCCACATACATACATATAGCACTGTACCCCACTAGTCACTGCCCACCGCCCCGAAAGAGACTCGTTTATTCCTAATCTCAGTTTCCTGTCAGTTAACCAATTTTCAATCCATGCCAATACATCACCCCCAATCCTACGTGCTTTAATTTTTGCACACTAATCTCTTATGTGGGACTTTATCAAAGGTCTTCTGAAAATCCAAATACACTACATCCACTGGTTCTCCCTTATCTATCTTATCAGTTACATCTTCAAAAAACTCCAGGTTTGTCAAACATTATTTTCCTTTCATAAATCCATGTTGACTTTGTCTAATCCCGTCTAAGTGTTCCGTTATCACATCCTTTATAATAGACTCCAGCATTTTCCCTACTACTGTAGTTCCCTGTTTTCTCTCTCCCTCCTTTTTTAAATAGTGGGGTTACATTTGCCACCCTCCAATCTGCAGGAACTGTTCCATAATCTATAGAATTTTTGAAGATGACAACCAATGCATCTACTATTTCCATGGCTACCTCTTAGTACTCTGGGATGCAGATCATCAGGCCCTGGGGATTTATCTGCCTTCAGTCCCATTAGTTTCTCCAGCACTATTTTCTCACTAATCATCATCATCATTTCCTTTAATTCCTTTAATTCCTTTTGCTCATTCGACCCTTGGGTCCCTAGCATTTCTGGGAAGTTATTTGTGTCCTCTTCCATGAAGACAGAACCGAAGTATTTATTTAATTGTTCTGCCACTTCCTTGTTCCCCATTACAAATTCTCCTGTTTCTGTCGATAAGGACCTACATTTGTCTTCACTAATCTTTTTCTTGTTACGTACTTGTAGAAACTTTTGCAGTCAGTTTTTATGGGGCCAAGTTTCGGCCTGAGTTGCTCCTGTTTCTTTGGAGCAACTGGTTTCGAATGGAATATCTTAGAAATTGCAATTCTCGGCATTTAGCTTGCTCCAGTTCTAGTCAGTCAGAACAGTTTCAGTTTGGAACAGCTTTTTTTTCCCCAAAAGGTGGCGTGCCCGGCCACTTACGCCCGTTTTGAAAGTTTAGACAGTGAAAACTTACTCCAAACTAACTTAGAATGGAGTAGGTGTAGATTTTTGTACGCTCATAAAATCAGCCATAGGTTGCAAATCAGGAGTGGGGAATTGGGGGGGGGGGGGGGGGGCTTAAAGGGAAGTTTACAAACATTAAAAACTTCAGTTTTCCAAATAAAGAGCCATCATCAAAAATAAATGATAAATACATCAATAAATCAAGCAAAAAATAAATTAATTAAAAAAATTAATAAAACAAAACATTTTCTACTGACCGACTGCAGCACCGGGGGCTGCTACACTTGAAATTTCAAAAAGCACTAAATAACCTGACCTGTCATTACACTATTTCATAACAATCCATTCAATGAAAACCCCTAAAAGTTGCATACCAGCATATAAATATATCCCAGCACAGAAATATATCCATTCCATTTAACACAAAAACCTGCATGAAGTACTTACTTCAGGTTATTAATAGCAATTAGAAGCGAGTGTCAAGGCAGTCCGGTATTCAGTGTTTGGATGACAAAAAAGGAAAGCTTTGCTCTTTTGTTTATGTAATCTAAATTATTTGGGTCACTGCCCTGCAGTCTTGCACATCAGTTTTCAAACATGCATTCTAAAATTACTTTGCAAATTAACTTCAATGTATCCCAACGATAGCATTTCACAGAATAACTTCGGAGAAAGATCACTTGCAGCAAAATACAAATACAGTAATGACAAACAGAACATTTGCAATAAACAATAGCCCCTTTTCTAAGGATTGGACGAGGTGGTGATGCAACTGCTTCTTGTACAAAGTCAAGCCCAGAGTTGGCCAAATGCAAGGTAAAGCATAAGCTGAGTAGGGTCAGATTAAGCAGATCAAATGCAATTGCACAACCATAACTAGACTTCAGATGCAGTCACTGAGCTTTAAGGGCTTGGAACTCAGAGATAGCAGGGGCTGGGAAAAAGAAAAGATTGGCTGCTTGAAGTCTTAGAATGTCTATCGATTCTAGAAAGGTTCCAGCGGATTGGAAAGTAGCAAATGTAACTCCACTATCCAAGAAAGGAGGGAGAGAGAAAAAGGGAACTAAAGGCCAGTATAGCCAGACATCGGTCGTCTGGAAAATGCTGGAATCCATTGTCAAGTGGTATCAGGGCACTTTGAAAATCATATGATTAGACAGTGTCAGCATGGTTTTCTGAAAAGGAAATCATGTTGCACAAATGTATGAGAGTTTTTGGAGGGTGGATAAATCATCATCATCATCGGCAGTCCCTCAGAATCGAAGAAGACTTGCTTCCACTCCTGAAGTGAGTTCTTTGGTGGCTGTACAGTCCAATACGAGAGCCACAGTCTCTGTCACAGGTGGGTGGGACGGGTAAAGGGGAACCAGTGGATGTCGTATATTTGGATTTCCAAATAGAGGATTGCTTAACGGACAGAAAACAGAGAATAAGGAGAAGTGGGTAATTTTGCAGTTGCCAGGCTGTAACAAGTGGGGTGCTGCAAGGATCAGTTGCAGCTTGGGCCTCAGCTATTATATAATGGTGAGGAACTATTAAATATTGGTGCTCAGAGATTTAGGTGTCCTCATACAGGAAACAGTTAGCATGCAGGTACAGCAAGCAATTAAAAAATGCAAATGGAATCTTGCCTTTATTGCAAGAGGATTGAAGTACAAGAGTAAATTTTACAACAATTGTACAGGGCTTTGGCGAGACCACACCTGGAGTACTGTGCACAGTTTTGGTCTCCTTATGAGGAAGGACATACTTGCCTTAGAGATAGTGCAATGAAGGTTCACTGGAATGAGGGTTATGCTAGGCAGAAAGACCGAGTAGATTGGGCCTATATTCTCTGGAGTTTGGAAGAATGAGAGGTGATAACATAAGACACTGAGGGGGATTGACAGGGTAGATCCTGACTGGTTGTTTCCTCTGGCTGGAGTATCTAGAATTTGAGGACACAGTCTCAGGATAAGGGGTCGGCTATTTGAGGAATTTCTTCACTCAGGTTTGTGAATCTTTGGAATTCTCTTCCTCAAAGGGCTTTGGATGCAGAGCCATTGAGTATATTCAAGGCTGAGCGAGATAGATTTTTGGACTCTAGGGGAATCAAATGGGAAGGTGGAGTTGAGGTCGACGATCAGCCATGATCTTATTAAATGGTGGAGCATGCTTGAAGGACCATATGGTCTACTCCTAATACTTATGCTCTTGTGAGTGTAGTGTCTGGATGCAGAATACATTTGGTGGAGCTCCAGAAAAATCTACAGAAAATAATTTCTGTTTAGACAAAAATAAAACAGAGAAACTGCAGAATTTCTTATCAGTAATACTTGCAGCTAAATAAATAAAATGACTGCAGAAGCACATCACCACATCCGCTACTTGATCTTTAGATCTAAATGATATGGTGAGAAAGAGAAAACTCTAAATTTCCAGTGTTTCAGCCAAGACTGAGCACATAACTCAAATAAAATCTTTAATGAGTTTCTTTACAAGTCGAATTCAAATGTGTGTACATGTACGCATCTGTGATTCAAATAAATAAGAGAAACAATGCAACTGACAAGATTATATCTACCTCGGTCACTGTAATCATCCACTATGATGAGCTCCTTCAACAGAATATCAGGTGAAGTATCAAGAACGCTGTGAACTGTCCGCAGGAGTGTTGACCAGGCCTCATTATAAAACGCTATTACTACAGATGTGGTGGGAAGGTTTCGATAATCATATTTCTTCTCTTTACACCTGAAGATGTAAATAAACATTAAAAATATATTATGTACCTTTGCAACAGAACTGCAACACGTTTGCCATATTCACTGGTAGGCAATTATTTTTAAAATTCTAAAACGACTACATTAAAAGTGCCTTGGGAATGTTTTATAACTTATTTTTTGTTTAAGTGAAAACAAGTTTTTCCCCTTCCCTAGGCCCAATCGCAACCTCAGATTACATTTTTTTTTAATTTTAGGAACCGCCCGTTTGCTACTTTCGGCTGTAACCGGCCAGAAACTGCTGAGAATCTTGGTGTAAGAACCATTTTCTCGGGCGGGCGGTTTTAATTACCTAATTAGTGGAAACTTTTGCCGGCGTTAACTGATGAAGCTTAGCGGTATTTTCTGGGCAACAATCGGGCGGTGAGGGGCTTGTGGAAAGTTTACCCAAATGTTACTTATTTAGTCATCATTAATCATTGTAATTTCATGGCATCACAACCTTGGTTATAAACCAATCCATCCTCCAAATTACCTGGAGCACCATCATAGAAGACCAACTAAGATATTAAAAGTACTGCATATAGCCTGCAATTCCAGCTAGTAATACATTTATTGTGTAGAAGAATTTTCCTCCATGCTATTTCTGACATGCCCAACATTGTACCACACTCAACCTTACCTATTTATCATACTTCCATCTCATGGAGTTCTTCCAGCTCTGTGACTTTGGCAGCTGGTGCTATTGTCTGCAGCAAAGCCTGCTGGAGACTTGTAGAAATCACGTTTGCCCCACTACTACTTCCTATTTCCCCACGACCAGTCTTTCCACCTCTCCCATACACATCATTCTTCCAGCACATCATTCTTCCCCCATCCTGCACCAAAGAAATTCCCAAAGTCATATTCCCAGCCAAGCCATGAAACTGGTGAAAGCTTTATTTAAAGGGCATACTGCATTTATACAGTACTGTAATTGCCACTTTTACTTACCCTGAGCACATGTGCTTTTTCCCTGCAGGTGATGGGAAATTGCCATTGTGAAGGAAGTACTCAAAGACAATGCATTGTTCATAGGCAAATGTGTTTTGATTGCAAACTCAAAGTCTCAAATAAATAGTGTTGTGGATGCTGGTCCAGGTTTAATACAAAATAAGTTCTGTGCAGTATTGCATAGTTTATTTGTTTGCATCCAACAAGGTATACATTTAAATGTTCTGTAATCAAGTGAAACCTTTGCTGCATTAAATTTCTGTTACTTTTTACTTAACCTGATTTGCAATTTATAACCGTAGAGTGCATTTACACTTACAATAATGCTGAGAGAACCCTATTTACACTGCTGCTCGACTCCTGCCTGACTGGAACATTAATAGTGCTGTTTAGGACTATATATGTCTGGATATAAAAAAAAGACTTGTAGATGCTTAGACAACAATAAGTGTGGAGAGTTCGTCTCCAAAAATTTAAATGGAGATAAGGCAGGTCTAAAAAGTCCCCACAGGGTCCCACAGATGCCTGAAAACTTTGCAAACCAGGTTTAATAGCGCACTGAATTTGCAGGGTCAAAGCGCAGACAAAAATAACCCCCCCCCCCCCCCTAGGGAATCTCACTCTACTCAGGAGTCAGGTTGGGCACTAACTCCAGATTTACAGTCAGTTTAGTGCCTGTGTGAAGCTAAAGTCATTGCAGAGATGCAGTGTAAATGGAATTTTCTACCACAGAGTGTTGTTGAGGCCAGTTTGTTAGATTTATTCAAAAGGGAGTTAGATGTGGCCCTTACGGCTAAAGGGATCAAGGGGTATGGAGAGAAAGCATGAATGGGGTACTGAAGTTGCATGATCAGCCATGATCATATTGAATGGTGGTGCAGGCTCGAAGGGCCGAATAGCCTACTCCTGCACCCATTTCCTATGTTTCTCTGTACCCTACGGCATAGAGAGAGAACAGCGTTTCTCTTCTGCTATCAATTCAACAAATTAAGAGCTCAGTTTGACCCTTCTTTAGCAATGCTACATTCAGGTTTTAGGTATATATAGTCACAGGCAGGCTCACTAGAATGATGGTTCATTTACAGGCGTGGTCTTGGTGCTCAGCAAGAGGGAAATATCTGCTGAAGCCCTAAAAACACACTAGCTTTAAGCTCTTTAAAAAGCAGAAACTGCTTTCAAGAACTCAGCATTTCCAGGTGACAGCCATGAATGTGGCAATACCACTTCTCAGTGCCACTCTTTCCCTCCCCCGCCCCCATAACTTCTCCCATCCACCAGGAATACTTCCCAGTACTCTCACGCCAAGAAAACTCACTCCCCCACACCCCATCCACCATTGTCGCAGTGGTGCCACAGCCCAAGACCAACCTCAACAACTGTCACACGTCACTAACCCCCATCACACCAAGGGCTAGAATTTCCAAAAAATCCGCCAGTGCCAGGTTGGCATCCAAAATACCACTAAGATTTTAAAATTACCATGGGTGAAAAATTGCACAAAAAAAGGAAAAAATTCCGCCCAGCAAAAAAAAAATGGACCTTTCATCCCGATTCACGGCGGAAACGCAACCTTGGGCCAATTGGGCGGTTCTTAAACAAAATGGTCGGTAATTACTAAAATTTAGACCAAGGCTACGGGTTCGGCTTAGGAGGGGCGAAAACAAGATTTTTTTTCTGAAAGCATAAAATTAAAAAAATCTGAACACATTCTCAGGATCCGTTTCACCTTAATCACTGTAAAAGAATTTTAAAATTAAAAACCCATTAACTTACCTTTTTTTGCAGGGCTACTTACCTACCGCCCAGCTCCCGCTGCTTCTCGTGGCCGTTTTTTTTTTAAAAACTTATCTACGGGTCACCGTTGAGTCAAAACTCGGGCGAGAGCAGTTTTTTGGTGGTGCACGCTCGCAGTCGCTCCCCAGCAATATTTCAAACCAGCCGGCAGAGCTCTATGGAAATTTGACGAACCGGTTTTCGCCCAAACCAACCAATGCCACCGAGAAACCAGGATGTAGTGCAAATTCTAGCCCCAAGACTCAAAAAACCCCTACCACTATTCCAAGGCCTAATGAATTGTTGCCTCCAAACTTCCACATCCCAAAGCTCCTCTTACATTCCACCATTCTTACAAACTAGCCTCCCAATCCACATGAAAACACCTTCACCCTCAGTACTTCTACTGGCCTGCCGCCTACCTACCACTTGGAACATCTTCCCTCCATCTTGATATGGATTGTGGACTTTAAAAAAGGTAATGCATAAAATACAGTACATAACTAAACAGGTTAATCAATTTACACTAAGATAAGCATCAACACAAAATTGAACTGTAAAAGAATGCCAACACTCCACACTACTTTAATAAAACCACAATTTCACGTATTCACTATGAGGTCGAAATTCAGGTGCATCAGAAAGCTGGCGCACCGATGATTTTTGGAGTGGCACTTACCGCTGGAACTCCTGGTACGGTAAGTAGATCCATTTTCAGGACTTGAAAATTTTTTCAAAGCTGAAAATGGGTCGGTCGGAGCTTCCGCCGCTCTCAATCAGCGGTGGAGTTGTAATGACGTCACAGTGCGTGAGAGTCACCACGCTCTCTCCCCTCCGTTAAAGGGGAGAGAATCTATCATTTTTTTAAACTTTGACCACTGGGCCACCAGGGAGGGTTTCGGACGGACCAGTGGCCTGGCACTAGAGGGGGTGCCAGGCTGCCCGTTGGCGGCCCGGCTGTACCCAGGGGCAGTATTTTGCCGGCCGATCAGCAAATCAGCCAGCAAAAATTTTTCCATTGGCGCCGCGGCAGTGGGGCATCCCCTTTAAGGGCGGCCGTGCTGCCGGGCCGCACTCAGTGCGGAGATGGTGCACCGGCAGAAAAATCTGTCGGGGACACCGCGTGGTGGGGGTGGTGGGGGGGGGGGGGGATCAATGGATTCAGGTGAAAATCGATGGGTAATTATTTTTATTGCTTTTTTTTTTATTGTTTTCATTGGCGGGGCAACCACTCGGGCGGGTTGGGGTCCAGGCCGAAAATTCCCCGATCTGAATTTAAGTCGGGTCGGCATGTTGACCCCAAAGCGGTGGCCATTCGATTTTTAGGAATGGCCTCCACAAACAGGCATTAACGGGTCTCAGACCTTGAATGTCAGCCCCTATAAATCAGTAGTCCTGATATTATTCCATAAAACAAATCCTCGATCAATAACCAATGCTACAGGAGACCCAGTAGGCCTAATAAAAATTGGAGCAGGGTTGCATGGTAAATGCAGCACAGACCGAGCCGAATAGCACAGGTGCTGGAGTACTCAGCTTCTGGTCAAAACGTCACGGGTCACAGTTTCATCTTTGGCACACAAACACATATTTCACAGTTGGGCTGCTCAAGTCAGTTTTTGGCAAGTTTTCTGGATTATGTGAACATGGAAGTAGGCTATTTACCTCTAATAATGAAAAACTCTGGACACCATCACACTTCCTACCAAAATAATCAGGCTTGAAGAAATCAGAGACCACCACTCTGTTGCTGGACTCACCCGCCTCGGGCCACCGCCGACCTCTCCCCACCTTGGGCTGCCGCCGACTCCCCAGGGCCCGCTGCCCGCCGGACTCCCTGCTCCTTATCTCGGCCCGCCGCCCACTGAACTCTCAAGTTAATTAGTAATTTCTCATTGGGAGAGATTAAAGTTTGAAATATTTTCCCGAATATCTCTATTTTTCATTCATGAAAGAATAGCTTGCCTTCGAATTAGAATTAACTGAACAATGTCCTTCTATTACAAGTTGTAAATCCTGCAGCATTTAACTTAAGATTGTGGGCAGGGCTGTGGAGAAAGATTGCAAAGTGCTACAGTACAGCAGGACCTGGGGGTACTTGTGCATGAAACACAAAAGGATAGTATGCAGATACAGCAAGTGATCAGGAAGGCCAATGGTATTATCTTGGTCTTTATTGCAAAGGGGATGGAGTATAAAAGCAGGGAAGTCTTGTTACAGCTATATAAGGTATTGGTGAGGACACACCTGGAATACTGCGTGCAGTTTTGGTTTCCATATTTACGAAAGGATATACTTGCTTTGGAGGCAGTTCAGAGAAGGTTCACTAGGTTGATTCTGGGGATGAGGGGGTTGACTTATGAGGAAAGGTTGAATAGGTTGGGCCTCTACTCATTGGAATTCAGAAGAATGAGAGGTGATCTAGCAAAATGTGTAAGATTATGAGGGGGCTTGACAAGGTGGACGCAGAGAGGATGTTTCCACTGATGGGGGAGACTAAAACTAAAGGGCATGATCTTAGAATAAGGGGCCGCCCATTTATAACAGAGATGAGGAGAAATTTCTTCTGAGGGTTGTTAATCTGTGGAATTCACTGCCTCAAAGCTGTGGAAGCTTCTACATTGAATACATTTAAGTCACAAATAGACAGTTTCTTAAATGATAAGGGGATAAGGGGAGCAGGCGGGGAAGCAGAGCCGAGTCCATGATAAGATCAGCCATGATCTTATTAAATGGGGGAGCAGGCTCGAGGGGCCGTATGGCCTACTCCTGCTCCTATTTCTTATGTTCTTATATGTTGCTATGGAACTGAAGCTAAAAATAGTATCCTTGTGACTTAATAGGATCATACAGGTTCCACTCTTTCACAGAATCCTACATCACAAAAGGCGGCAGTCAATTGAGCCTTGGCTGGCTCTTTGAAAGAGCTTTCTTTAAGTTCTTCAGAGAGGGCTATGGCATATTACTTAAACATATTTGTGCATATACCATGTTGATTTAACAACAGCAACAGTGATTTTTTAAGTGCAGGAAATACTGCATTATCTTACCAAGCCTTTCTTGCTATTCCACAAGGAAGGCATATTCGGTCATGCTCTTAAACAAAGACCATTTAAATTACAGGTTCAGCGTTGAGTATCTGGAGTTCCGGAATCCGTACTGTTCCAGAATCCAGACACCGGGAGGATCCATGGCGGGGTTGTCCGGAATATGTTCCTGAATCGGGACCCGCCACCGCTACTGGACTCGCCTGCTTCGGGCTACCGCAGATTCCCCAGGGCCCGCCGCCTGCCCTGGTCCTTCCCTCGCCCCCTACCCATTCCTTACCTCAGGCTGCCCGCTCGTTCCTTACGTCGGCCCGCCCCCTCCTCGCTCCTTACCACGGCACCTTACCTCACCACTAGGCATTTTCAGACTCGGAATGTCAGAAAGATGTCCCAATGTCTAGAAATCCATGAACCTGGGCTTGGGCGTTTCTGGATTTGGGACATCATAAAGATGTTCCGAAGTCCGGAAATACACAGAATCCAGAGCAGTCACAGTCCCGAGGCTGTACTACTATTTCTTGGTAAATATAACCACCCGCTCATATCAGAAGACATTCTAATCGATAGAAGCATTCCCAGCAACAGCTACACTGTACAAGATGATCTTATGAAGAGGATTCCTTATCTTGTAAAGAGGATAAAGTAATTATCTTACACTTATGACCAGGGACAAAAGGAAGTTACAGCAATTTTCCTGTTCACCAAACTGGATACTTGGACATATCCAGCATATATATCAAATTTGCTATGAAAAGATTATCAATTCTCTTATCAGGAGTTTGCTTTTCCCCCCTTTGCCCCAGTTCATATTCTTGACCTTGCAACCTTACATTACTAAATTCGGTAAACAGAACTTTCTTTTGTTGGAGACTTGCTTAGTCATTTGGAAAAACCTCAGATTAGTATTCATAGCAGGTATCAGTGCATAATACACAAGGACCCACGAGAGGCTGCTGCACCCAAGTGATTTTTTTTTTTAAATCCAGGCTACTACAAATGAAAATCAGATAAATTAGGCTTGTATAGGAGTAAAAGACCTTCCTTCAGAGAACAATTTTTACTGTGAGGTGTTTGTTTATACTGTAGTTATTTCTGTAATTAAAGTGATTGCACTGGAATGTCAAAAGAGTACTACTGCCCTCCAGTGTTATATATAGAAACTGCTAAATTTCATGCATGCTAAAGTCAATAATGTAAAAAAAACTACAGGGTCAAATTTGCAAGTTATGGCAGGAGAACCATCTGATCAAAATACTAAGCCCAGGTTTCCAAAATCAAAACTCTTTCAGAGCAATTGCATTGAGAATTATTCTATTTAAATATGTTAATTAAGAAAGTGTACAGCAATGAAAATTCTTTACTTATATAATTCATTGCAAATTTGCTTTATTAACCATCACAACTAAGTTAGCAGAAAAGCAAAAACAAATTACTCGGTCATTCAATTATTTGCGATATGTGGGACCTTGGCTGTTGCGTTTGGCTATGTAATACAAAATACAAACCGACAGGTCAAAACATATTGGTCCATCCAGCATATCCCTGACAATAGGTCAAGGAACCAACGAGGGAATAGGCTATTTTAGATCTAGTATTGTGTAATGAGTCTGGGTTAATTAATAATCTTATAGTAAAGGAACCTCTGGGGAAAGAGTGATCACAATATGATAGAATTTCATATTAAGTTTGTGTGGCGCCTGGTCGAGTCTGAAATTAGGGTTCTAAATTTGAACAAAGCCAATAACAATGGTATGAAAGGCGAGTTGGTTGAGATAGATTGGAAAATTAGACTTTACAATGTGATTGTAGTTAAGCATTGGCAAATATTTAAAGAAATAATTCACAATTCTCAACAAATATACATCCCCTTGAGGAATAAAAACTCCACTGGAGAAGTGGTACAGCCATGGCTAACTAGAGAAGTTAAGAATAGTACTAGATTAAAAGAGGCGGCTTACAATGTTGCCAGAGTAGTAAGCTTGAGGATTGGGAGGGGTTTAAAAATCAGCAAGGGATGAACAAGAAATTGATAAAGAGGGAGAAAATAGATGACAAGAGTAAACTAGCAAGAAATATAAAAACAGATTGAAAAAGCTTTTACAATATGTAAAAAGGAAGAGATTGGCAAAAGTAAGTGTCCGTTAGGAGGCAGAGACAGGAGAAGTTATAATGGGAATAAAGAAATGGCAGAGACTTTCAACAAATATTTTGTGTCTGTCTTCACAGTAGAAGAGACAAAAAACAGCAGAAATTATGGAGAACTAAGGGTCTAATGAAAGTGAGGAACGTGAAGTAATTAATATTAAAAGTGTTATTGGAGGAAAAAACCACTGGACCTGATAGCCCACATTCTAGGGTTTTAAAAGAGGTGGCTGCAGAGATAGTGGATACATTGTTTTTATCTTCCAGAATTCCCTAGATTCTAGACGGACACCATGAATTGGAAGGTAACAAATGTGACCCCGCTGTTCAAGAAAGGAGGGAGAGAGAAAATAGGGATCTATAGGCTAGTTATAATCTGACACCAGCAGTAGGAAAAATGCTAGAATCTATTATTAAGGACAGGGTAACAGGACACTTGGAAAATCACATTATTATTGAGGCAAAACTCAGGAAAATCTTGTTTGACAAATCTATTAGAGTTTTTGAGGATATAACTACCAGGGTAGATAAGGGGGAACTGGTGGATATAGTATGTTTGGATTTTCAGAAGGCATTCGATAAGATGCCACACAATAGGTTATAATGGCCTAGAAATCCCGGCCTCCCCGGGTCCGTACAGAGTGTGTATGGACCTGGGAAGGCATCACAAAAGCCGGTTTTCAGCGCACAATGCGCATGCACTGAAAACCGACTTTTCTGATCTGTCAAGCTCCAGCTTGACTGATCCTCCGTATTCCCACAGCCAGGACTTTCGCATGGGCAAGATTGCCCAGTGGATGTCCCGAAAACTCTTGCGCCTAGTAAAAGCAGGCGCTTAGCCCACTTTTACATGCATAAGAGTTTTAAAACATACAAAAATATAGTAAAATAAAAAAAATTTAAAACACATTTTATTAAAAACCCTGCCCACTAAGGAAAGTTTATTTTAAACCATAATTTTAAAACTTTAAAAAAGCAGAAAAATATTTTTATTTTTATAAGACATTTATTAACTAACTTAAATTAATCTTAAATGTGTTTTTTTTTTAATTTGTGTTTGGGTGTTTCTCAATCATAATAATGGGAACTCCTACTTACGGAGTTCCCATTATGAAGAATGAGAAAACACTCTACCTGGATTGGCTGGCCAGTGAAATGTTACTCCAGCTCCGGCATACGGACGTCCCGACGTGCACGCACCCCGATGCGCAGGGAGAGGAAGCCTCAGGACCGGGATCTCTCGTGGGCGCAGTAGGACCCCCATTTTCTGTCGAGCGCCCGCGGGAAGCGGAGGTCCGGGATTTCTAGGCCATTAGTTTGGATTGAGGATTGGTTAACAGACAGAAAACAGAGGTTAGAAATAAACGGATCACTTTCAGGATGGCAGGGTGCAAATAGTGGAATGCCACAAGAATCAGTGCTTGGGCCTCAGCTATTTACAATCTATATTAATGACTTAGATGAGGAGACGGAGCACAATATATCCAAGTTTGTTAGGTGTGAAAGTAAGCTGTGAGAAAGACGTAACTTGGCCACAGAGATATAGACCGGTTCAGTGATTGGGCAAGGTGGCAGACAGATTATAATATGGGGAAATGATCCACTTTGGTAGGAAGAATAGAAAAGCAACATATTTTTAAAAAGAGAGACTAGTTAATGTTGGTATTCAAAGGGATTTGGGGGTCCTTGTGCACAAATCACAGAAAGTTAACTTGTAGGTTCAGCAAGCAATTAGGAAGGCAAATGGTATTTAGCCTTCATTGCAAGGGGGTTAGTGTATAAGAGTAAAGAAGTCTTGCTGCAATGATATACTCCACACCTGGAGTAATATGTACAGTTTTGGTCTCCTTACCCAAAGAAGGATATACTTGCCTTGGAGGGGGTGCAGCGATGGTTCACTAGATTGATTCCTGGGATAAGTGGGTTATCCGATGATAAGAGATTAAATAGAATGGGCCTATATTGTCTGGAGTTTAGAAGAATGAGTGGTAATCTCATTGAAACATATAAAATGATTAGAGGTGTGTATGTTTAAAAATGTATAGAGACATTGAAGTTGAGAACGTGGGAATTGTATAGGGACAGTATAAGCTAACAAAGAATTCATGGAGGAATAGCCATGACATCTCAGACTCGAGACTGCGAAATGTTACAACACTAACACATATTGAAACAAAACCCACAGCTTGCAGAAAAACCTCAAGGTCTTATTAAATCATGTTATTAACCTGAAACATTGACAGACGGTCTTTGTTTAAAATCGGACCATGCTTAGGTCGGCTTATGAGTGGACAAAGGGAAAGAGGGATCAAAAGAGATAGGTTGAACTAGGATGTCACTCTAGCCCTATCTTGTTATCTTTTGCCGAAAATGTATAATCATCGTCCCTTTACAATGTAACGTCACTTTGTCCGTAGGAAGTGGGTGCGTTCTAACAGACTTGCATTCCTTCTGTCTGATAAAGTCCCCAATCGGGATTTGCTTTTTAAATAAAAGTTTGCTTTGTTTAAAGCACAAACGGTATTCGTTTCAGTAATTTTGCTGAACCAGATTGAGGTAAAAGAATCCAGAAATCAACAGAGGGTTTGATAGGGTAGATATTGAGGGGCTGTTTCCCCTGGTTGGAGGGTCTAGAACTAGGGGTCACAGACAATGTTCTCTGTAATTTTGTTTGGCACCGCAGTTTACAGGGAACATTGATCAGGATAAAAGGCCATTTGAGACAGATGAGGAGAAATTTCTTCACTCAGGGTGGTGAATCTTTGGAATTCTCTGCCCCAGAGGGCTGCGGATGCTTAATGAGAATATTCAAGACAGAGATCGATAGATTTCTACGCACTAAGGAAATCAAAGGATATGGGGGCAGGGCTTTAAAGTGGAGTTGATGCAGAAGTTCAGCCATGATCTTATTGAATGGCTCGATGGGCATATGGCCTACTCCTACTTCTTATGATCTTATGCTGACTAATGCAAATTATATTTTAAACTTAAGTAAAGCACTTTGGAGCATCCAGAGGACATAAAGGGGAAGATATAATGAGTTCCTTCTTTATGGTAGGTTGTTTTTTTTTTTTAAAAAGTAATCATTTTAGACCTATGATCCTCAACTGCAGATCAAGACAAGTGAACAATTAAATAAAAATTGCAGCCATCTATACAATACACAGCAAGACATGAAAACCATTCAAATGATAATGCCATTTATGTAGCCCAATAATAAAGGTCAGTGTTCACAATGTATATGCATAAATAAATATATGGGCTAGAATTTTGCCACTCAAAACGTGCGTTTTAATGCGATTTTTTTCCACGTTAAACCAAATTGTGTGCCCTAAAAATAAACAGCTTAAAATTCCAATGCCGTTGTCAAAATAGCCATTTTCAGTACCATACCCCAAAAAACGTACAGCCTAAGTTTGGCACCATCGTACTCACTTCGCAAATCACCGTTTTGAAAAACCTTGCATTGCAGCTTCAAGAATATCAGTAAGTAAGAAGGCCTACAAAATACACGAGTTTAATTTTTTTTTTAAATTCTTTTAATTTCACTAATTCTGTTAATGCTTTTGTGAATGTTTTCTCAATTTTTTTTTTATTTTTGAAAAAAATTGGGTGTTTTTTCCCCTGTATTTTTCACGATATCGGCGATAAAGTTGGAGAGGACAGCGTTTTCCAACAGGATTCCTCCAGCAATGCCGTTTAGCGACAGGGATAGTTTTTGGGCAAACTTATCCCATCAAAAAAATGATGAAATGTTTCTTATTTTTCCACAAAAATGGCATTTTGTCAAAAAATGACAGTCTGATGAAATTCTAGCCCATAGTTGTTTTAGCAACTAAGTTGCTATTACCTGTAGTAACTTCCTTCCTCCTAGCTGTTTGTTTATTTTTAGACAGTGTACAAATGCAACTTTGGGTTTTGCCACCACTTTGCAAGAATTTGCAGCCTACTTGAATAGCATTAATATATCAATACCATCCACAACCACTATATGGCTTTATTTAAATTATACCTTCCAGATAGAAATTATGAATTCACAATGTAAGCAATTGCAGTACCCATCCTTTAAATTGATGATTTTCAAATTTTTCTGTGCAAGGAACCCCATAAACATCAACACGTTCTCAGAGATTTTCAATCTTAACTTCTAAAGGACACTCAGCTTTCAAAAGTAAAGCAATACCTGTTTACTCATCTCTTTTCACACTATTGTCCAGGATCCCACATCCTTTTGAGACAGTAATTTACATGTACTTCATCCAATCTAGCATAGTGTATGTTGCTCACAGCGTAGTCACCACTACACTGGGGAGAATAAAAGCAAATTGGGTGATCACTTGAATAATCTGATGGAAAATGTAAGGCTCGTTACTTCAAATCTATCCATTTTTGTCCTATACTGTTCCAACTAAGTTCAACACAAGCTTCAGAATCTCATCTTTCTCCTGGGCACCATACTCTGATCTCAACACTAACCATAGCTACGTCCAAGAGGCACATTGATGTGTTAGTTCTGGCAGAATACCTGCAAGGATGGCATTTCATTTGTATTTGTTTCGGATTTTCTACATTTACTTTTTTTTCCCCTTTTATTGTATTTTCCAGCACCTCACTTCTATTTTCATATCCTTTGATGCCTTTTTTGTTGCCTCGTGAGATGATTTTCTGAAATCAATTTTAGATTTCATCTCTTTCAAGTTTGCAAACCTGTTTCAGTATTCAACTGATTGTCTTTCAGTTTCTAATTCTGGCAAATTGTGGGCATACCCAAAACGTTAACATCTTTTTCCTGATAAAACTAGTTCCAGTATTTACTTTTATTTCTGATTTCTAATATTTGCTGTTTCTTTCTTGCTACAATTGGCAGAGCTTTAAATTGTACCAATTTCTGGAGCATGCAATAGTCTGCAGGAAATCTGACTACCCAATAGTAGCCCCCTACAATTTATCCAACCAATTCTAGGCCCGCAGCAACAACCACTGTTGAATCAAATAGGTTTGTCCTCATCACTGTTCTTGGGAACTACACTGCATTATTACATTGCTAATAGAAAAAGACATAGGGATGTTTTCATGACATCCAAGTTACACGACGCATAAGCACATATTCAAGTCATAGATAGATAGATTTTTAACCAATAAGGGAATTAAGGGTTACGGGGAGCGGGCGGGTAAGTGGAGCTGAGTCCACGGCCAGATCAGCCATGATCTTGTTGAATGGCGGAGCAGGCTCGAGGGGCTAGATGGCCTACTCGTGTTCCTAGTTCTTATGTTCTTATAAGAAATAGGAGCCAGATGTAGACCTTTACAAGTTTACATGTCTGACAAATTTGCCAGAGTTCTTTGAGGATAGGGAAGATAGACTATGAAAGTAAACTAGCACAAAATATAAAAAGAGATAGCAAGAGTTTCTACAGGTATATAAAAAGGAAAAGAGTGGCTAAAGTAAATGTTGGTCCCTTAGAGGACGATACTGGGGAATTAGTGATGGGGAACATCGCAGAGGACACAACCAATATCCCAACAGTGGATAGTCAAGGGGCTATCAGGGGGGAGGAACTTAATCACAATGGAGGTGGTACTCAGTAACAGGACTAAAGACAGATAAATCCCTTGGACCTGATGGCTTGTATCCTCGGGTCAAGAGAAGTAGCGGCAGGAATAGTGGATGCATTGGTTGTAATGTACCAAAATTACCGAATTCTGGAGTGATCCCAACAGATTGGAAAACTGAAAATGTAATGCCCCTATTTAAAAAAGGAGGCAGACAAAAAGCAGGAAATTATAGACCAGTTAGCCTAACATCTGTGGTTGGGAAAATGTTGGAGTCCATTATTAAAGCAGTAGCAGGACATTTGGAAAAGCATAATTCAGTCAGGCAGTCAGCATGGATTTATGAAGGGGAAGTCATGCTTGACAAATTTACTGGAATTCTGAGGGTGTAACAAACAGGGTGGATGAAGGGGAACCAGTGGATGTGGTGGATTTGGACTTCCAGAAGGCATTTGACAAGGTGCCACATAAAATGTTGCTGCACAAAATAAAAGTTCACAGGGTTGGGGGTAATATATTAGCATATATAGAGGATTGGCTAACTACACAGAAAACAGCGTCAGGATAAATGGTTCATTCTTTGGTTGGCAATCAGTAACTAGTGGGGTGCCGAAGGGATCAGTGCTGGGACCCCAACTATTTACAATCTATATTAACGACTTGGATGAAGGGACCGAGTGTAACATAGCCAAGTTTGCTGATGATACAAAGATGGGAGGAAAAGCAATATGTAAGGAGGGCACAAAAAACCTGCAAAAGGGCACAGACAGGCTAAGTGAGTGGGCAAAAATTTGACAGATGGAATATAATGTTATACAAATTTGTCAAACCATGCTGATCTGCTTGACTGCATTATAGAAACATAGAAAATAGGTGCAGGATTAGGCCATTCGGCCCTTCGAGCCTGCACCACCATTCAATATCATGGCTGATCATGCAACTTTAGTACCCCATTCCTACTTTCTCTCCATACCCCTTGATCCCTTTAGCCGTAAGGGCCACATCTAACTCCCTTTTGAATATAGGCATTTCCGCTGCCGCAACCGAGACTCCAGGATGGTATGTTGCCTCCCTGGTGCAAGGGTCAAGGATGTCTCGGAGTGGGTGCAGGACATTCTAAAAAGGGAGGGAGAACAGCCAGTTGTCGTGGTGCACATTGGTATCAATGACATAAGTAAAAAAAGGGATGAGGTCCTACGAGACGAATTTAAGGAGCTAGGAGCTAGGAGCTAAATTAAAAACTAGGACCTCAAAAGTAGTAATCTCTGGATTGCTACCAGTGCCACGTGCTAGTCAGAGTAGGAATCGCAGGATAGCGCAGATGAATACGTGGCTTGAGCAGTGGTGCAGCAGGGAGGGATTCAAATTCCTGGGGTATTGTAACAGGTTCTGGGGGAGGTGGGACCAGTACAAACTGGACAGTCTGCACCTGGGCAGGACCGGAACCAATGTCCTAGGGGGAGTGTTTGCTAGTGCTGTTGGGGAGGAGTTAAACTAATATGGCAGGGGGATGGGAACCAATGCAGGGAGACAGAGGGAAACAAAAAGGAGACAAAAGCAAAAGACAGAAAAGGAAGAGATGAGTAAAAGTGGAGGGCAGAGAAACCCAAGGCAAAAAACAAAAAGGGCCAATGAATATAAAGGGGCTGCAGGAGGGGTCAAAACTAAAAGTCATGGTTTAAAAACTAGGATTAAAACACTTTACCTTAATGCACGCAGCATTCGAAATAAAGTAAATGAGTTGACGGCACAAATCATTACAAATGGGTATGATTTGGTGGCCATTACAGAAACATGGTTGCAGGGTGGCCAAGACTGGGAATTAAACATACAGGGGTATCTGACGATTCGGAAAGATAGACAAGAAGGGAAAGGAGGTGGGGTAGCTCTGTTAATAAAGGATGATATCAGGGCAGTTGTGAGACACGATATTGGCTCTAATGAACAAAATGTTGAATCATTGTGGGTGGAGATTAGAGATAGTAAGGGGAAAAAGTCACTGGTGGGTGTATTTTATAGGCCCCCAAATAATAACTTCACGGTGGGGCGGGCAATAATTAAGGGAATAATGGAGGCATGTGAAAAAGGAACGGCAGTCGTCATGGGGGATTTTAACCAACATATCGATTGGTCAACTCAAATCGCACGGGGTAGCCTGGAGGAGGAATTCATAGAATGCATACGGGATTGTTTCTTAGAACAGTATGTAACAGAACCTACAAGGGAGCAAGCTATCTCAGATCTGGTCCTATGTAATGAGACAGGAAAAATAAACGATCTCCGAGTAAAAGATCCTCTCGGAATGAGTGATCACAGTATGGTTGAATTTGTAATACAGATTGAGGGTGAGGAAGTTGTCTCAGAAACGAGCGTACTATGCTTAAACAAAGGGGACTACAGTGGGATGAGGGCAGAGTTGGCTAAAGTAGACTGGAAACACAGACTAAACAGTGGCACAATTGAGGAACAGTGGAGGACTTTTAAGGAGCTCTTTCATAGTGCGCAACAAAAATATATTCCAGTGAAAAAGAAGGGCAGTAAGAGAAGGGATAGCCAGCCATGGATAACCAAGGAAATAAAGGAGAGTATCAAATTAAAAACCAATGCGTATAAGGTGGCCAAGGTTAGTGGGAAACTAGAGGATTGGGAAAATTTTAAACAACAGCAAAGAATGACTAAAAATGCAATAAAGAAAGGAAAGATAGAATACGAAAGTAAACTTGCGCAAAACATAAAAACAGATAGTAAAAGCTTTTACAGATATATAAAACGGAAAAGAATGACTGAAGTAAATGTTGGTCCCTTAGAAGATGAGAAGGGGGATTTAATAATGGGAAATATGGAAATGGCTCAGACCTTAAACAATTATTTTGCTTCGGTCTTCACAGTGGAAGGCACAAAAACCATGCCAATAATTGCTGGTCACAGGAATGTGGGAAGGGAGGACCTTGAGACAATCACCATCACAGAGGGGTAGTGCTGGACAGGCTAATGGAACTCAAGGTAGACAAGTCCCCTGGTCCTGATGAAATGCATCCCAGGGTATTAAAAGAGATGGCGAAAGTTATAGCAGATGCATTTGTTATAATCTACCAAAATTCTCTGGACTCTGGGGAGATACCAGCGGATTGGAAAGCAGCTAATGTAACACCTCTGTTTAAAAAAGGGGGCAGACAAAAGGCAGGTAACTATAGGCCGGTTAGTTTAACATCTGTAGTGGGGAAAATGCTTGAAACTATCATTAAGGAAGAAATAGCGGGACATCTAGATAGGAATAATGCAATCAAGCAGACGCAGCACGGATTCATGAAGGGAAATCATGTTTAACTAATTTACTGGAATTCTTTGAGGATATAACGAGCATGGTGGATAGAGGTGTACCGATGGATGTGGAGTATTTAGATTTCCAAAAGGCATTCGATAAGGTGCCACACAAAAGGTTACTGCAGAAGACAGAGGTACGCGGAGTCAGAGGAAATGTATTAGCATGGATTGAGAATTGGCTAACAGAAAGCAGAGAGTCGGGATAAATGGATCCTTTTCGCGTTGGAAACCGGTGGTTAGTGGTGTGCCACAGGGATCGGTGCTGGGACCACAACTGTTTACAATATATATAAATGACCTGGAAGAGGGGACAGAGTGTAGTGTAACAAAATTTGCAGATGACACTAAGATTAGTGGGAAAGCAGGTTGTGTAGAGGTCACAGAGAGGCTGCAAAGAGATTTGGATATGGTAAGCGAATGGGCTAAGGTTTGGCAGATGGAATACAATGTCGGAAAGTGTGAGGTTATCCACCTTGGGGAAGAAAAAGAAAAAAAAAAAAACAGTAAAAGGGATTATTATTTGAATGGGGAGAAATTACAACATGCTGAGATGCAGAGGGACCTGGGGGTCCTTGTGCATGAATCCCAAAAAGTTAGTTTGCAGGTAATCAGGAAGGCGAATGGAATGTTGGCCTTCATTGCAAGAGGGATGGAGTACAAAAGCAGGGAGGTCCTGCTGCAACTGTATAGGGTATTGTTAAGGTCGCACCTGGAGTACTGCGTGCAGTTTTGGTCACCTTACTTCAGGAAGGATATACTGGCTTTGGAGGGGGTACAGAGACGATTCACTAGGCTGATTCCGGAGATGAGGGGGTTACCTTATGATGATAGATTGAGTAGACTGGGTCTTTACTAGTTGGAGTTCAGAAGGATGAGGGGTGATCTTATAGAAACATTTAAAATCATGAAAGGGATAGACAAGATAGAGGCAGAGAGGTTGTTTCCACTGGTAGGGGAGACTAGAACTAGGGGGCACAGCCTCAAAATATGGGGGGGGGGCAATTTAAAACAGAGTTGAGAAGGAATTTCTTCTCCCAGAGGGTTGTGAATCTGTGGAATTCTCTGCCCAAGGAAGCCGTTGAGGCTAGCTCATTGAATGTATTCAAATCACAGATAGATAGATTTTTAACCAATAAGGGAATTAAGGGTTACGGGGAGTGGGCGGGTAAGTGGAGCTGAGTCCACGGCCAGATCAGCCATGATCTTATTGAATGGTGGAGCACGCTCGAGGGGCTAGATGGCCTATTCCTGTTCCTAATTCTTATGTTCTTATATCTAACGAACTGGCCTCAACAACTTTCTGTGGTAGAGAATTCCACAAGTTCACAATTCTGAGTGAAGAAGTTTCTCCTCATATCTCGGTCTTAAATGGCTTACCTCTTATCCTTGGACCGTGACCCCTGGTTCTGGATTTCCCCAACATCGGGAGCATACTTCTTGCATCTAACCCGTCCAATCCAGTCAGAATTTTATATGTTTCTGAGATCCCTGCTCATTCTTTTAAATTCCAGTGAATATATGCCTAGTCGATCCAGTCTTTCTTCATATGTCCGTCCTGTCATCCCGGGAATCAGTCTGGTGAACCTTCGTTGCACTCCCTCAATAGCAAGAATGTCCTTCCTCAGATTAGGAGACCAAAACTGTACACAATATTCAAGGTGTGGCTTCACCAAGACCCTGTACAACTGCAGTAAGACCTCCCTGCTCCTATACTCAAATCCTCTTGCTATGAAGGCCAACATGCCACTTGCCTTCTTCACCATCTGCTGTACCTGCATGCCAACTTTCAATGACTGATGTACCATGATTTTCTAAATGTCCTGCTACTACTTCCTTAATGATGGACTCCAGCATTTTCTCAATGACAGATGTTAGGCTAACTGGTCTATAGTTTCCCGCTTTCAGTCTCCCTCCTTTCTTAAATAGGGGCGTCACATTTGCGGTTTTCCAGTCTGCTGGAACCTCCAGAATCAAGGGAATTTTGGTAGATTATAACTAGTGCATCCACCTCTTTTGACCCTCGGATGCAGGCCATCAGGTCCAGGGACTTGACCTTTAGTCCCAATAGTACTTTTTCTGTAGTGATAGTTATGTCTCCCCCAACCCCCCTCTTTCCAATGGCCCCTTGATTATCAATTATTGGGACACTTTTAATGTTTCTACCGTAAAGACCGATACAAAATATTTGTTCAGAGTCTCCGCCATTTCTCGGTTTCCCATTATTAATTCCCCAGTCTCATCCCCCAAGGTATCAACGTTTACTTAGCTACTCGCTTCCTTTTTGTATACCTGTAGATGCTCTTACTGTCTGTTTTTATATTCCTTGCTCGTTTACATAAGCTATCTTCTCTATCATTATTTTAGTCGTCCTTTGCTGGTTTCTAAAAATTTTACAATCCTCTGGCCTTCCACTGTTCTTTGCAACACTGTATGGCTTTGTTTTCAATGTGATACCATCCTTTACTTGCTTAGTTTGCCATGGATGGTTCATCCTTCTCAGAGTCTTTCTTTCATATCATATATTCAAAAGGGAGTTAGATGTGGCCCTTACGGCTGAAGGGATCAAGGGGTATGGAGAGAAAGCAGGAATGGAGTACTGAAGTTGCATGATCAGCCATGATCATATTGAATGGTGATGCAGGCTCGAAGGGCCAAATAACCTACTCCTGCACCTATTTTCTATGTTTCCTCACTGGAATATATCTTTGTTGAGAGTTATGAAATATCTCCTTAAATGTTTGCCACTGGTTTTCTGCAGTCTTACCCTTTCATATATTTTCCCAGTTCACTTTAACAATCTCCACCTTCATACCTTTGCAATTACCTTTATTTAAGTTCATCGTCGATGGTGCCATCAAGCAGCACTTGATCACCAATAACCTGAGCACAGGTTCCACCAGGACCACTTGGCTCCAGACCCCATTACAGCTTTGGTCCAAACATGGACAAGAGAGCTGAATTCCAGAGGTGATGAGAGTGTGACTGCCCTTGACATCAAGGTTGTATTTGATTGTGTGTGGCATCAAGGAGTTCTAATAAAACTGAAGTGAATGGGAATCGGGGGGCAGGGGGGGGGGGGGAACTCTTCACTGGCTGGAGTCATACCTAGCACAACAGAAGATGGCTGTGGATGTTGGAGGTCAATCATACCATCCCCAGGACATTGCTGCAGGAGTTCCTCAGGGCAGTGTCCAAGGCCCAACCATCTTCAGCTGCTTCAATGACCTTCCCTCCATCATGTCAGAAGTGGCGACGTTCACTGATGATTGCAGTGTTCAGAAAATGAAGCAGTCCATGCCCGCACGCAGCAAGACCTGGACGACATTCAGACTTGGGCTGATAAGTGGCAAGTAACATTCGTGCCACACAAGTGTCAGGCAATGACCATTTCCAACAAGCGAGAGTCTAAGCACCTTCCCTTAATATTCAACAGCATTACCATCGCCAAATCCTCCACCATCAACATCCTGGGGGTCACCATTGACTAGAAACTTAACTGGACCAGCCACATAAATACTGTGGCAACAGGAGCGATCAGAGGCTGGGTAGTCTGCAGTGAGTATCTCACTTCCCAACTGCAGCAACTCGCCATGGCTTCTTCAGCAGCATCTCCCAAACCCGTGACCTCTACCACCTAGAAGGACATGGGCAGCAGGCGCATGGGAGCACCATCAAGTTCCCCTCCAAGTCACACACCATCTGGACTTGGAAATATATCTCTGTTCCTTCATCACTGAGTCAAAATCCTGGAACTACCTTTCTAACAACACTGTGGGAGTACCTTCACCATAAGGATTGCAGCAGTTCAAGGCGGTGGCTCACCACTTCCTTCTCAAGGGCAATTAGGGATGGGCAATAAATGCTGGCCTCGTCATCAACGCCCACATCCCAAATTTTAAAAAACATAGATACACTAGTCGAGAACCGAAAGCAATGTTACACTTCAATAGACATTATAATTGCTGAACTAACTTGTTTTTTGGATGCTGACCACAGTTCAAAAAGGTGCATATTACATAGGTCTGTCTGGTTGTGAAAATGCCTCAATCACTGCCATGTACATCATAAACAAGAAACTTGTTCATGCATTTTGTGAAAATAAAACTTGGTACCAATGTGAGTGGAATAGCTACAAATTATTGAGCAACTTACTTGTCCCAAAAGGTGCTGATTTATACATCAGGTTTTAGTGGTAAGATTCCAAAATTAAATTAAAGATACTGCTGTGACTAAACTCTGATGTTTATTGTAAAAGGATTGTACAATTAACTTCTTAAATAAATATTTGACATTTCAGCTTTTAAAAGGTAGGTGCGGTATTGGGCAATGTGCCACTCAGTCACTAACCTCCTGGACTTTGTTTGGAGGAATTTCAATTTTCACCCCATCCTCTGAATTGGCCCAAAGTTTTCTTTTTTTTTTGCCTCTTTATATTATGTGGTGGGTGGGGATGTGGGGGCACGGTGATGGGGTCATGGTGTTAAGTTGACAATCTTGATGAACCAGCTGATGTTTTCTTGTACAGGTACATCATTTTTTCAGGTATATACAGGGGTTCACATGTAGAAGTGGCTACTACTTGCTGAATCTGGATTGCTAGAGCAAACATTCGGTTGCAGGGAATCAGACTATCAGTATATGAGCAATCTCTCCAAGTCTTTATCTGCTCCCAACCATCAGCTTTAACTTCATAAGGTACTGCTATAAGATCAGTAATATAATTGCTGTGCTAACCACGTTATGGTTGAGCAGGATTCTGTGCATTATTTATTAATAGGCAGTTCAGTTAACATTTTCCCAGACCGTGGCACCCTGAAAGGTGTTCGACAAGGTAGATTACACACACAAATGCCAAACACTCAGATCAGAAGCCAGATATGAACAAGCTTTAGATAAAATTTTAATTCTCCTCGCAACTGTTCATATTGCACAATATGCATACGCCCTCCTCTAGATAGCATTTAGTTACTTATGGTCATAAAATACACACACGCACTGGATGGTGATGCACTTGGCAAAGGGGGGTGATCTCTCAAATACCCTTTCAAAAGTTACAATTGAATCAGCATCCATCACCCTTTTAGGCAGTGCATTCCAGATCATAACTTATGGTGTTAAAAAAGATTCTCCTAATTTCACCCCTAGAAGTGAAGTAAACTTTGTGTTCAAAAAGGTAACAGATAAAACAATTCCACAATACATCAGTATTAGGAATTTGCAGGTCAAACATTATACAGGAATTTGGGTATATAGGAACAGGAGTAGGCCATTTAGCCCCTAGAGTCTCTTCCACCATTCAATGCTGATGTGACCTTACTCCATAAACCTGCTTTTGCCCCATATCCCTTCATTCCTTTGGATAACAGAAATCTACCAATCTCAGATTTAAAATTAACTGGCCTAGCATCAACTACATTTTACAGAACAGTTCCGAACTTTTATAGCTTCTGAGCTTCACTCCTGAATTTGTAATTTGTAAGTTATGTCCCCCAGTCCTACATTGCTAACGAGTGGAAATAGTTTCTATTTACCCTTTCAGTTCCCCTTAATATCTTCAAAGACCACAACAGGTCTTAAAGGATATCCCAGGGAAGTTTTTAAAAAGTTGTATTCATCAGCTTTCTCTTGTGAACAGCAACAGCTGCCTCATAGCATGAAAACGCAAAGTACTGCCATGGAGTCTAATGTTTTACTACACTGTTATCACTTAGTACTGAATTGAAGATGAGCCGAACTTTCAACCAAATGCTGCTTCATTGCAAATTATTTCAGGGCACTCCAAAAGTGGCTCGAGAAACAGGTGAAGGTGAAGTGAAAGGACTACGGCAATATTCAAACAAAAGACCAACCCATAAGAGAGGTAAACAGAGCAGCAAAAGACTGTGTGGCATTGAATCTCTCAGATGGGGAAGTGGACGAGAGGGAAGTTTTTGACTATGTGGAGCACCCAGCCATTTACTTGCTTCATCGAACCACAACCAGCAATCTACTCCAACAACCTCCTGCATAATGTCACTCAAGCATTTAACATTGCCCAAAAGATGCACAGCACATGCAAGACCACTCTGAACTCAAAGCTTAACTAGATACACAATGTACAGACTAACATTTAGAATTTTTTTTTTAAAAACAGGATCCAGGATGAAGAATTTTACAGACGTTTCTCAAGAGTTCAAAGTTAAGGCTGTTAAGCAAATAGCTCACATAAAAGTCAGGCTGCTCTTCAGTAAAAGCTACTGGACTGTTAAAATCCTAGAAACAAAGGTCTGCCTGTACATTATCAACAAAAGTCACACTTTAATAGTGTGTGGACTAATAAGATCTACTTATTGAACGGAAGAACCTACATAATTATGGACTGTGTTACTTATGTATCTTTGGAAATAATTCAAGATAAAATTCAATTTATTGACTGGGAGAAAGTTGAAAGATAGCCAAGCTCAACTGTCTTGGTCTAATGAACCAGAATGTTAACCAAATAAGCAAGCATTTCTTGCAACTGTTGCATTCCATTGTCACTGGTCCATTGCTAAATGCAATTCTCAATCTCGTGGACCCGTGTTCCTTTCAAGTCATTTATCCAGTTTCCCTCGCCTCCAAAATTGTGTCTGTGAACGATATCTAGGATTGCATCACAAGTGAGCTGACTACATACAGAGGCGGCCACAACTGTATTGTCAGCGTTGTCAGAATATTGCACTAAACTCCTTTAATGTCTTGCTCGAGGCTCAATTGTACATTTGGTCAAGATCATAATTGTTAACCCTCCTGATCAACATCATGACATCAAGAAAAGAGCACACTGACAGTTGCTGTTTGTGCTAACCACTGCCAACATCCAAACTAGAATAAAACCCCATATAAAATGAAAGCGCACTAATTTTGAAATTAAGATATACTTTTGGTATCCAGATAACTGACAAACCAGTCAAGCATTGCTCTTTAATTTGGCAAAATGGGTGAGCCTTTCCATTAGATCTTTACCTTGCAATCACCCTCAGAAATCGATTACTCAACATATAGTACATATAAGGTCAGAGTACCAGGAAACTTCATTATCAGTTCAGTTTGAATCATGTTATATACATACTTTCATTCATATCATGTCCAGTGCTTTCCATGTCAGTCAAGACTAATATGCTACTCAGCTGTGCTTAAGGAACAATTATATCAGGGCTTAAAACTCTCAAGAGATCCTAGCCATGCACACGTGCTGAAAAACGGCCTTTCCGATCTCGGCAGACCAGGACATTTGTATGGGCAAGATTGTGGTATTTACCCATATCTTGCCCAGCAAATGTCCTGAAAACTCTTGCGCCTGATAAAAACAGGTGCATAGCCTACTTTTACAGACGTAAGAGTTTTAAAACACACTTAAAACATAAAAAAATATATAAAAAACATCTTATTTTTATAAACCCTGTCAACTATATTAAATTTATTTTAAAGCATAATTTAAAAAACTTTTAAAAATTGGAAATATTTTTTTTAATATATAAATAACGAATTTAAATTAATGTTAAATATGTAGTGTATTTTTTCTATCTTTTATTAATGTTTTTTTTTGGGGGGGGTTCGCATTCATAATAATGGAATCATTCTCGTAAATCTTTCCGCCACAGCCCCCCAGCCGAGCCCCCCACCCTGCCCCCGTCGAGCCTGGCCCCAGCAACCCCCCTGCCCCAGTCCCAAGCCGCACTCCCCCACTCCCACCCCGAGCCCCACCACGTCTCCTCCACCCCCCCCAACCCCGAGCACCCACCCCCCCCCCCAACACACACCCACCCCGAGCACCCCCCCAACACACACACCCACCTCGAGCACCCCCCCCAACACACACACCCACCACGAGCAACCCCCCCCCCCCCAACACACACACACTCACCCACCCCGAGCATCCCCCCCCCAAACACACACACCCACCCAACACACACACCCACCCCAAGCACCCCCCCCCCCCCCCCCCCAACACACACACCCACCCACCCGAGCAACCCCCAACACACACACCCACCCCGACCCCCCCCCCCCCCCGCAACACACACACCCACCCAGAGCACATCCCCCCCACACACACACACCCCCACTCCGAGCACCCCCCATATACCCCCCCCCCTATCCTTCCCCCCCCCCACACGAGCCTCTCCTCTCCTCTCCTCTCCTCTCCTCTCCTCTCCTCTCCTCTCCTCTCCTACTCTTTCTTCCTTCCTTCCCTCCCTTCCTCTCCCCTCCACCCCACAGTCATGCATGCCTGCCACCCCTAGTCCTGGCCGAAGTGTTAGCCGGTGCATTCTGCAATCGGCAAGGCAGGACTGTTCTATTTTCAGCAGCTGATTTATCTTTCATTTACTTTTTGATGATGTCATGAAGATGTTGTGCTGAAGTTGTTTTAATGTTGTGCTGATGCTGTGAAGGTGTTTCGTGCTTTCGAATCCTTTAACTCATCTCCTCCTCCCCCCCCCCCCCCACCCACCCCACTTATCTATGGCTACCTACGCTGATTTCTTAAATGTAGGTAAAGTTTTTCTGTGCCTACAAAAGTGGCCACATACACTGGCCTCAGTTAGTTTGGAGTAACTTTTAGCTGGCCAAATTTGCTTCCATGGCCAAAACAGGCACAAGTGGCTGGTCATGCCCCCTTTTGGAGAAAAAAAACTAAACTAACTTACACTGGAATGGGGAAATTTGCGATTTTTAAGTTACTCCAAAAAAAGCTACTTGCTCCAAAAAAAGCAGGGCAACTCCTGGGGAAATTTGAGCCCATAGACAGGCTAAGTGAATGGGCAAAAATTTGGCAGGTGGAGTATAATGTGGGAAAATGCGAAGTTATCCACTTTGGCATTAAAAAATAAAAAAGCAAATTATAATTTAAACAGAGAAAAATTGCAAAGTGCTGCGGTACAAAGGGACCTGGTGGTCCTTGCGCATGTAACACAAAAAGTGAGTATGTAGGTACAGCAAGTAATCAGGAAGGCAAATGGAATGTTGGCCTTTATTGCAAGGGGGAATAGAGTATAAAAACAGAGAAGTCCTCCTCCAACTGTACAAGGTATTGGTGAGGCCTCACCTGGAGTACTGCGTACAGTTTTGGTCTCCGTATTTAAGGAAGGTTAGACTTGCATTGGAGGCTGTTTAGAGAAAGTTCACTAGGTTGATTCCGGTGATGAGGGGGTTGACTTTTGAAGATAGGTTGAGCCTATACTTATTGGAGTTCAGAAGAATGAGAGGTGATCTTAATGAAACTTATATGATAAAGAGGGGGGCTTGACAAGGTGGATGCAGAGGATATTTCCACTCGTAGGGGGAAACTAAAACTAGGAGATACCGTCTCAGAATAAGGGACTGCCCATTTAAAACTGAGATGGAGGAATTTCTTCTCTGAGGGTTGTAAATCTATGGAATTCTCTGCCCCAGAGAGCTGTGGAGCCTGAGTCATTGAATATATTTAAGGCAGAGACACAGATTTTTGATCGATAAGGGAATAAATGGTTATGGGGAGCAAGCAGGGAAGTGGAGCCAAGTCCTTGATCAGATCAGCCATGATCTTATTAAATGGCGGAGCAGGCTCGAGGGGCCAGGTGGCCTATTCCTGCTCCTAGTTCTTATGTCCCAGCAGAGGAGATTGAGAGGATATGTGATAGAGGTGTTCAAAATCATGAGGGGTCTAAACAGAGTAGATGGAGAGAAACTGTTCCTATTGGCAGAAGGATAGAGAGCCAGAGAAGACAGATTTAAGATGATTGGCAGAAAACCAAAGGCGATGCAAGAAAAAACTCGTAACAGCAAGTGGTTACGATCTGGAATGCACTGCCTGAAAGGGTGGTGGAGGCAGACTCAATTTTACCTTTCAAAAGGGAGTTGGAAAAATATCTAAAGGGAAAACAAATTGCAGGGCTACAGGGAAAGGGCAGGGGCATGAGACTAGCTAAGGGTCAGCACGGGCTTGATGGGCCGCCTTCTGAGCTTAACCCTCCGATGTTTAGCCAAAACCATCCTAACTCCTGAAAAAGAGCCATTAAAAACTCCCATTATGAAACACAGGTTTACTGGTAAACATATATATGGGGTATAAATACAATGTATATCAAAAACTTGTGGATTCCTTACTGATATAATACATTGTTTCAGCCTCGCCTCAGTGGTAGCACCCTCACCTCCAAGTCAGAAGTTTGCGGTTCAAGTCCCACCCCAGAGACTTGAGCACATAAACTAAACTGACATGTGGGAAGTGTCATCTTTCGGATGAGAGGTTAAACCGAGAGCCTGTCTGCCTTCTCAGGTGGACCTTAAACATCTAATGGCACTATTTGAAAGAGAGCTGAGGAGTTCTCCTGGTGTTCTATCCTATATTAAGCAGTCAACTCGCACCATTGAAAACACATTTTCTGGTCATCTCTGCCATTTGTGGAACGTTGCTGTGGGGCAATTTGGCTGCCTTCTATGCTACATTACAATAGTGACTACACTTCAAAAGTACTTCATTGGCTCTAAAGTGCTTTGGAATATCAAGACATGTTCTATAAATGCAAGTCTTTCAATCTTTGGTATAATGATCAGATTATAAATTACCATATCAGCTGGCATACCATGATCAACTTTTGCCAATTTAGACATGTATTGTAAACTTCCTACATCGAGAAAATCTGGTAAATGTCATATTCCAGGATTTAATCAATTTTATTATGTCTTTACAAAGTACTGATCAGCAATTAGACTGGAAGGCTGTCGATTAATCTCATTTTTCATTGGATATAATAAACACAATGATGAAGTAACAAGTGAAAACAGATTTCACATGTTTCTGAGGGAAAGTTTCTAGACTCAAGACAGATCAGTAAACTCTCTCCCTCCCCTCCCCCACACCCTCCCTTACAGTTCAGTTTTCAATCACAATTTTAATTAACTTTTCTCAATGATCAATGTTACGGGAGAACAACCGGTCTTGAATAATCCCCTTAACAACACGGCTGATTTAAATGATTTACGTTTCAGTGGATTTTCCCCAATACATTAATTGGTCATGACTAAAGGTTGCTATATATAGATGCAGACAGACAGCCTGTGTTGGTGTGCAGACAGTTGTGCAGAGTATCGAGGAAGATGGCATTTATGGGGAATATTGAACAAGGTGAACTGTGGCGTATTGACGAAGGAAGGGTGTTGTGGACTATTGAGGAAGGAGGGGTGTTGCGGAGCATGTACATGGACGACACCCAGCTCTACCTCACCACCACCTCTCTCAACCTCTCCAAAGCAGAAATTTCCTCCGACTAAATATTGGAAAGACTGAAGCCAGTCCCAGCCACAAACACTGTTCCCTTGTTACCGACTATACTTTTCCTCGGCAACTATGAAGCTCAATCAGACTGTTTGCAACCTCGCTGTTGTATTTTGCCCCGAGATGAGATTCCAACCACACATCCACACCATCACTAAGACCGCCTACTTCCACCTCCAAGATCACCCATCTCCACCCCTGACCCAGGTTATCTGCTGCTGAAACCCTCATCCATGCCTTTGTTACCTCCAGACTTGACTATTCCAACACACTCCTGGCCAGTCTCCCATCTTCCACACTCCATGAGCTTCAGCTGCTCCAAAACTCTGCTGCCCGTGACCAAACTCGCACCAAGTTCCATTCACCCTTCCCTGTGCGGACCTAAACTGGCACCAGCCGGAGCAACGCCTCAATTTATCCTTGTTTTCAAATCTCTCCATAGCCTTGCCGTTCCTTCTCTCTAATCTCCTCGAACGCCACAACCCTCCGAGAGATCTGTGCTCCTCCAATTCTGGACTCTTGCGCATCCCCGATAATTGGTGGCCGTGCCTTTGGCTGCCACAACCCCAAGCACTGGAATTGCTTCCCTAAATCTCTCCGCCCCTTTTTCCTACTTTAAGATGCTCCTTACAACCTAACTCTGTCGCCAAGTTTTTCATCATCTGCTCGAATATCTCATGGCTTGGTGTCAAATTCTGTTTGATAACTCTCCTGTGAAGCACCTTGGGACTCGTTACTATGTTAACGGTGCAATATAAATGCAAGTTGCTATTATTCAAGAAGGGGGGGGGGGGGAGCGGCCTCAGGGACGGGTTGCTGTTCGGAGGGGTGTTGTGTCGATGCGAGTTCCCGCCGCTCCCTACTCACAGCGGGTTCCATCTCTCGGGCAGCCGGCGACGCAGTGAGATCCTGTCGCTCACATAGATATTGATCTGATGCTTGCCGACGCTCTCCTCCTCCTTCCTCTTCTCGTCGCCCTCCAGGTTGAGGTGGACCGCCCTGCCCAGCTCGCCGAGCGCGTTCAGGTCCAGCGGAGGTTTCTCATAAACCGGTCTCTGTAACTGCTCATACTCGGAGTACCCGAAACTCTCCGACTTGCCGCCGTAACCTCCACCAGCGAGGCCCCGGCGCTCGGCTTCCTGCTCGTCGTCACTCTGCCCGCTGCGGCTGAGAATCACGAAGCCCACGGCCACCATGGCGCAAAAGAGCAGCAGTAGCGGCCGGGAGCGCCGCCGCCTGCCCAGCAGCATCGTCCCGAGAGCAGCGGCAACAGCTGTAAGCACCAGCCCCCTCCCCGGGGGACGCGGGCCGAGCCCCCAGCACAGGGGCCGGGACTAGGGGGGGTGGCGGGGGAGCCGAGTGCCGGGGCTTCACACCGCCACCATCAGCTCCTGCCGCTGCCCGAGAGTCGGGGGAAGGCCTGCGCTCACCGAGCTCCGCCTAAACCCCGGGCCGGACTCGCCAGCCCTCAACTGGTGGCCTTGCTACCGCTCCGCCCCGGCTCTAGCCGTGCTCTCATGTCCCGCTTCCAACTTTATTTGGGAAAACTCTGGCCGCTCCCGGAAATGCTGCCACTGTCGTCACCTAGAAACGGGAGTGGGCGGGCCCACTAGCGGAAGCCCGCCGAATGGTGAGCCGTTGCCTAGAGACGGGCGTTTGACGGACGGGGCCTGTAGACGGAGCTCCGCGGCGCGGAGTGGGTGGAGCTTTGCCAATTCACTCAACAGTCACTGGCTTCTTTCATTTGTTATCCCGCTGCTCAGGCTCAGGTCAGGGAAAGGTTCGCTCCAACCCGCAGCTGCTCTAACTCCCCAATGCACTCGGTGGCAACATGCACCTTGGCTTCGTTCTCACCTTCAGAAAGGTACTGCCTGCTTCAATCCCTGCTACAGCCGGCGCAAAGACTGCACTGCAACAGGGTACTGGAAAGGCCGGTCTGTTATTCCGTGATCTTTCTCAGGAATAAAAAGTGAAAAGGTTTAGTACTCGGAGCTGAAATAAAAGCTGGTGAAAGTCCTGCCCTGGCGCGATACCGTTGCGAAGAGGAGAATTAAATCCCATCGCAAATTGAGGCAGTAAGATTTAATAAATCCGATCATTTATGATTTAGCACCAGAACAAAAAAATACCACGAACGCTACCAGATTGCCATAAAAACCCAACTGATTCACCAGTTAGTATCACAGGATCAGGGAAGGATTTGCAGCCGTGCTCACTCACCTCTGAGTCCCACTTCAGAGACTTGAGCACAAAAATCTAGGCTGACACTCCAGTGCGAGTGCTGTGGAGTGCACTCCAGTTCTGAGCGAGTGCTGCACTGTCAGAGGTGCCGTCTTTCAAATGAGACGTTAAACCGAGGCTCCAGTCTGCTCTCTCGGGTGGATGTAGAAGAGCAGTGTAGTTATCCCCGGTATCCTGGCCATTTATTCCTCAACCATCAGCACTAATAACAGATTACTTGGCCATTATCACATTGCTGTTTGTGGGAGCTTGCTGTGTGAAAATTGCTGCCATGTTTCCTACATTACAACAGTGACTACACTTCAAAAGTACTTCATTGGCCGTAAAGTGCTTTGAGATGCCCTGAGGTCATGAAAAGCACTATATCATTGCAAGTCTTTCAGAGAATGGAACCTGCAGCAATAACTAGTCTGGCCTACATATGATTCCAGTTCCACGACGTGGTTAATGCCCTCTGACGTGGCCTAGTCAGCTACACAGTTGTAAAAACAATGACTACAAACCAAGAAGAAAGTCCACCACCACCTTTTCATGACAACTCGGGATAGGTAATAAACATGGCCTTGCCAGTGACACCCAAGATCCAGCAGCAAACAAAAGAAACTTTTTTTTTAAGTTTGTGGTCAGTGTGAGAAGAGAATAAGTTAAATGAGCCAATAATACAACCATTCACTACACGTATCTATGCAGAAATAAGTTGATTACACTCAATAAAGCAATTTAAATATTTTTGACACTCGTGGCACATTGCCCATAACAGAAGCATTGGGCACCAGCATTTTGGGCACCAGCAACCAATGATGGGCTTTGGAATACCAGCAATTTTACCTGATAGCAGAAGAGCAGATGAAGGAGAAACAGTGGAGTTGTGGGTGGACAGAATGGTGAGAGAACAATGCTGGGAGGAAAGGTTATTTTTTTAAACTAGGGTATCCCATCAACAGCACTAGGTTGTGCTTCAGTCCCAAGTACGAGAAGGCCCCTCCATTTACATCTTTTTCAGCAACTTATTTGTGTCTAGGCTCCCAGTGTTCTTTGTGATGGTTGTCCAAATTGGGGTTCGCTGAGTGACTCAGGCACAGTAAAAGGAAGGAAGTTGACTGCTTAAGTCCAGGGAATTACACTGTAACAAAATTAAGGATGATGTGTGCATTGTGCCACAAAATTGCACTTTTATGTTAAGTTGCATGCTGTAATTTGAAAAGCCAAAAGTTATATACATTTCATCCATGAAGTGTATGATATATGCACAGAACTTGTGCTTATCAAAGTGAAACAGAAATGCAAAATATTTTTACTTTGGCCATCCATTGTCAGCATCAAGCACATATGGGTCCAGATTAGCGCACACAGATGTATAGTAAATCTGCATTTACTGTGCCCCAACAATATGTCTCAAGAACAACTTCAGCATAAATGTACCAGCATTAATATTTAAATTTTTTCACGTCAGCCAACCTGTTCGATCCACGTCTTACCTAATTTTCCTGATTTGATCTAATCCAAGTGTGTTTCGTGAGGGAAATACACTTCAGCTTTTAGTCTACTGAGATGTAAAATCTTGAATCATTTGGTTTGGCCATCAGATTATCTGCTTCTCATTCCATGATGCTTGCCTTAGACTTGTATTGCAATTTACCATATTAGGAGATTCAGCAGCTGGTCGACAGCCATGACGTGCGAGGATTCTTCACCGCAGTCAAGTCCACCTATGGCCGAAGCACCCAAGGCCCCACCCCACTGCTGGCCAAGAACAGGGAGATATTCATCATGGACACTGAGGCAGTCAGGACCTGCTGGAAGGAGCACTTCGAAGATCTCCTTAACCGAGACTCTGCCTTTGACACGAGTATCCTCGACTCTATCCCGCAGCATGCTATCTGCCACCATCTCAGCAAAACCCCAGCCCTGCACGAGGTAGAAAAGGCCATCCATCAGCTCAAGAACAACAAGGCATCGGGAGCGGATGGAATCCCCGCTGAGGCACTAAAGTATGGCAGAGAGGTACTATTGGCACAAATGCATAACCTCATCTCTCATCTGGAAGGAGGAGAGCATGGCGGGAGATCTCAGAGATGCAGTAATCGTAACCATCTTTAAAAAAGGGGACAAGTCCGACTGTGGTAACTACAGAGGAATCTCCCTGATCAGCAAATCGGAAGGTCATCGCTAGAATCCTCCTCAACCGTCTTCCCCCTGTGGCTGAGGAGCTCCTCCTGAAGTCACAGTGCAGATTCCATCCACTACGGGGTTCAACGGACATGATCTTTACAGTGCGACAACTGCAAGAGAAATGCAGGGAACAGCACCAACCCTTGTACATGGCCTTCTTTGACCTTACAAAGGCCTTTGACACTGTTAACCACAAGGGACTATGGAGCATCCTTCTCCGTTTCGGCTGCCCTCAAAAGTTTGTCGCCATCCTCCGCCTGCTCCACAACGACATGCAAGCTGTGATCCTTACCAACGGATACTCCATAAACCAAATTCATGTCCGGACAGGGGTCAAGCAGGGCTGCATCATCACGTCAACCCTCTTCTCGATCTTCCTCGCTGCCATGCTCCACCTCACACTCAACAAGCTCCCTGCTGGAGTGGAACAAAACTATAGAACCAGTGGGAACCTGTTCAACCTTTGTCGCCTCCAGGCTAGATCCAAGACTGTCCCATCCTCTGTTGTCGAGCTACAGCAAGTGTCGTCCGCACATTCAAAGGGTGAACTCCAAGTCATAGTCAACATCTTCACCGAGGTGCATGAAAGCATGGGTCTTACACTAAACATCCATAAGACAAAGGTCCTCCACCAACCTGAACCCGCCATGCAGCACTGCCCCCCCCCCCCCCCCAAGTCATCAAAATCCACGGTGTGGCCCTGGACAACGTGGACCACTTTCCATACCTCGGGAGCCTATTACCAGCAAGAGCAGATATCGACAAAGAGGTTCAACACTGCCTCTAGTGTGCCAGTGCAGCCTTCGGCCACCTGAGGGTTGTGTATGCAATAACTGTTAGATTGAGTACTGTTTAACTCCAAGAGGTATAACCTTGGCTCTGCTTTATTAAGGCCCAAAGTGACTAATATACAAAATGGCTGGCCTTTTATACTTGGGCTGCACACCAGTGCGTGCAGCCCAATGGCTTCCAACAGTGACACCATCTAGTGGCTAGTGATCCCAAAAGTACATACATGACACTGAGGAAGAGAGTGTTCGAAGATCAGGCCCTCAAATCTGGCACCAAGTTTATGGTCTACAGGGCTGTAGTGATACCTGCCCTCCTGTATGGCTCAGAGATGTGGACCATATACAGTGGACAACTCAAATCGCTGGAGAAATACCACCAACAATGTCTCCGCAAGATCCTGCAAATCCCCTGGGAAGACAGACGTTGGGCTGGCCACATTGTTCACATGCCTGACACAAGACTCCCAAAGCAAGTGCACTACTCCGAACTCCTACACAGCAAGCGAGCCCCAGGTGGGCAGAGGAAACATTTCAAGGACACCCTCAAAACCTCCTTGATAAAATTCAACATCCCCACCGACACTTGGGAGTCCCTGGCCAAGGACCGCCCTAAGTGGAGGAAGAGCATCCGGGAGGGTGCTGAGCACCTCGAGTCTCGTTGCCGAGAGCATGCAGAAAACAAGCGCAGGCAGCGGAAGGAGCGTGCGGCAAACCAGACTCCCCACCCACTCTTTCCTTCAACGCCTGTCTGTTCCAAGAGTGACGGAGGCTGTAATTCCCGTATTGGACTGTTGAGTCACCTAAGAACTCACTTTTAGAGTGGAAGCAAATCTTTCTCGATTTCGAGGGACTGCCTTTGATGATGATATTGCAATTTACCATGTTAGTATGTTCATCAACATATCATTCCTTCCCAAACTACCATGTGACAGATAAATCTTTATATAACCACAGCAGATGTGCCCAAGTATTGAAACATCGATAACACATTAAAATTACTGGGCAAATCACAACAATTCATTTGAAAATACATTACAAACGCTTATAGAGGTGTAAATCATTTTAAAACTGTGCATATGTATCTGCAGTACCAGTTTCACCTGTAAGTCGCAATGTGATATTGGTTTCCTTACTTGCTCTATCAAAACCCTTCATGATTTTGAACACCTCTGAACCTCCCCTTAACCTTCTCTGTTCTAAGGTGAACAATCCCAGCTTCTCTAGTCTTGCAATGTAACTGTATCCCTGGTACCATTCTGGTAAACCTCCTCCACACCCTCTCTAAGGCCTTGACAACCTTCCAAAAATGTAGTCCCCAGAATTGGCCACAATACACCAGCTGGAGTGATTTATAAAGGTCTTGCATAACTTCCTTTGCTTTTGTACTCTATACCTCCGTTTATAAAGCCATGGATCCCATGTGTTTTTTGTAACAGTCTTCTCAACTTGTCCTGCCATCTTCAAAGATTTGTGTACATACATGTCTCTCTGTTCCTGCACCCCCTTTAAAATTGTACCATTTTGTTTATATTGCCTCTCTTCATTCTTTCTACCAAAAGGAATCACTTCACACTTTTCTGCATTAAATTGCATCGGCATGTGTCTGCCCATTTCATCAATTTGTGACCACCTGGAGTCTTATTATCCTACCTCACTGGTTACTATATTTCCGAGTTTCGTGTCATCTGCAAACCTTGAAATTATGCCCTATATATCCAAGTCCAGGTCATGAATATATATTCAAATGAGCAGTGGTCCTAATACTGACCCCTGGGGGACACCAATACATACCTTCATCCAATCTGAAAAGCAACCTTTCGCCACTACATTAGCCGCACTAGCTTCATCAACCCTCTCCATTAATTCACCACAGAACTCTAAATCAAGTTAGTCAAACACGATTTGCCTTCACCAAATCCATTTGGCTGTCACTTATTGACCCATATTTTTCCAAGTGACAGTTTTGTCTCGGATTATTGTCTCAAAAGTTTCCCACGATCAACGTTATGCTGACTGGCCTGCAATTGCCGGGTTTATCCTTTCCCTTTTTTAAACATTTGATACCCTCCAGTCCTCTGCCACCGCTCCCATATCTGAGGAGGATTGGAAGATTGCAGCTGGAGCCTGCGTTATCTTCTCCCTTCCTTCCCTCAGCAATCGAGGGTGACTTTTCTACTTTGAGCACTGCCAACCTTTTAAGTACCTCTTTATCTATTTTTATCCAGTCCAATTTCTCTACTACGTTCTCATTTACAGTGACATTGGTAGCATTCTTTGCTTTAGTGAAGACAGAGGCAAAGTACACATTTAGTTCCTCAACTATGTCCTCTGCCTCCACAAGATTTCATCCTTTTTCATCCCTAATTAGATCCACTTTTCCTTTGGCTGCCCTTTTACTATATATGTTCATAATAGACTTTAGGATTCTTTTTTATGTTATCACTAATCTATTCTTGTACACTCTCTTTGCCCCTTTTTGTTTCCTTTTTCAGTTCTCCTCTGCATATTTTTTTATTGAGCTTGCTTCTCTGATGTATTATGAGCGTAAATAACATCTTGCTTTATATAGCATCTTTAATGTTATATTATAAAATGTTAAAAGTTGCATCTTTGAATAAAAACACAGACATTATTATGATCTGACAGAACAATATTTTCCTTTGTTTAGTTTGATTACATCAATCTCACCCAACAATGAAATATTATAGATCCTTATGTTAAACAGCAGCATTTTCATATAGTTAACATGTTGGTTCACATATTTCGTGGGTTTGACTAACGATGGCATTTTTGAGTTAAACCTATCTGCTGATGTCCTTCAGCAGCTCATTGTTTATGTAAATGTTTAGACTACTAAAGTATTCATCATATGCAAATAGGGAGAACAAAAGACTCTTTAGTTTGTAATGGCATCACAATTTCATATTTACCTAAGTCACTACAACTTATATTTTCCTCATGAAGCATACCAGGAAAGCATATCAAGAAATTATGTATCCCCAGCCTATGATTAATATTAAAGTGTCAGCCGTGGCTCAGTGGTGACTCTTGTCTCTGACTCCAGAGACTTGAGCACAAAAATCTAGCCTGACATTTCAATGCAGTGCTGAGGGAGTGCTGCACTGTTGGAGGTGCCATCTTTCATATGAGACGTTAAACTGACCTTCTTTGACCCCACAAAGGCCTTCAACTCTGTCAACTGTGAGGGATTATGGAGTGTCCCTCTCAAAAATTTGTCACCATCTTCCACCTGCTTCACGGTGACATGCAAGCTGTGATCCTTACCAACAGATCCACCACAGACCCAATACAGAGCAGGGTCATGCAAGGCTGTGTCATCACACCAACGCTCTTCTCAATCCTCCTCGCTGAAATGCTTCATCTCATAGAAACATGAGAAGGCCATTCGGCCCTTCGAGCCTGCACCGCCATTTAATATGATCATGGCTGATCATTCAACCTCAGTACTCCACTCCCGCCTTCTCTCCATACCCCCTGATCCCCTTAGCCGGAAGGGCCACATCAAACTCCCTCTTGAATATATCCAACAAACTGGACTCAACAACTTTCTGTGGTAGAGAATTCCACAGGTTCATCACTCTCTGGGTGAAAAAGTTTCTCCTCATCTCGGTCCTATATGGACTTACCCCTTATCCTTAGACTGTGACCCCTGGTTCTGGGCTTCCCCAACATTGGGAACATTCTTCCTGCATCTAACCTGTCCAGTCCCGTCATAATGTTATATGTTTCTATGAGATCCCCTCTCATTCTTCTAAATTCCAATGAGTATAAGCCTAGCCGATCCAATCTTTCTTCATATGTCAGTCCTGCCATCCTGGAAATTAGTCTGGTGAACCTTCGCTGCACTCCCTCAATAGCAAGCATGTCCTTCCTCAGATTAGAGACCAAAACTGCATACAATACTCAAGGTATGGTCTCACCAAGGCCCTGTACAACTGCAGTAAGACCTCCCTGGCCTTCATCCTCTCGCTATGAAGGCTAGCATGCCATTTGCTTTCTTTACTGCCTGCTGTACCTGCATGCCGACCTTCAGTGACTGATGTAGCATGACACCCAGGTCTCGTTGCACCTCCCCTTTTACTAATCTGTCACCATTCAGATAATAATGTGCCTTCCTGTTTTTGCCAACAAAGTGGATAACCTCACCTTTATCCACATTATACTGCATCTGCCATGCATTTTCCCATTCACCTAACATGTTCAAGTTACCCTGCAGCCTCTTGGCATCCTCCTCACAGCTCACACTGCCACTCAGCTTAGTGTCATCTGCAAACTTGGAGATATTACATTCAATTCCTTCGTCCAAATCATTAATGTATATTGTAAATAGTTGGGGTCCCAGCACTGAACCTTACGGCACCCCACTAGTCACTGCCTGCCATTCTGAAAAGGACCAGTTTTTCCCACTTGTTGCTTCCTGTCTGCCAACCAGTTCTCTATCCACGTCAATACATTACCCCCAATACCATGTGCTTTAATTTTGCACACCAATCTCTTGTGTGGGACCTTGTCAAAAGCCTTTTGAAAGTCCAACTACACCACATCCACTGGTTCTCCCTCATTCACTCTACTAGTTACACCCTCAAAAAAATGTAGAAGATTTGTCAAGCATGATTTCCCTTTCATAAATCCATGCTGACTTGGACCGATCCTGTCACTGCTTTCCAAATGCGCTGCTATTACATCTTTAATAATTGATTCTAGCATTTTCCCCACCACCGATGTCAGGCTAACCAGTCTATAATTCCCTGTTTTCTCTCTCCTTCCTTTTTTAAAAAGTGGGGTTACATTAGCTACGCTCCAATCCATAGGTACTGATCCAGAGTCCATGGAATTTTGGAAAATGACCACCAATGCATCTACTACTTCTAGGGCCTCTTCCTTAAGTACTCTTGGATGCAGACTATCAGACCTTGGGGATTTATCGGCCTTCAATCCCATCAGTTTCTCGAACACCATTTCCTGGCTAATAAGGATTTCCCTCAGTTCCTCCTTCTCGCTAGATCCTCGGTCCCCTAGTATTTTCGTGAGGTTATTCGTGCCTTCCTTAGTGAAGACAGACCCAAAGTATTTGTTCAGTTGGCCTGCCATTTCCTTGTTTCCCATTATGAATTCGCCTGATTCTGTCTGCAAGGGACCTACATTAGTCTTCACTAAACTCTTTCTCTTCACATATCTATAGAAGCTTTTGCAATCAGTTTTTATGTTCCCTGCAAAGCTTACTCTCATACTCTATTTTCCCCCTCCTAATTAAACCCTTTGTCCTCCTCTGCCGAATTCTAAATTTCTTCCAGTCCTCAGGTTTGTTGCTTTTTCTGGCCAATTTATATGCCTCTTGCTTGGATTTAACACTATCCTTAATTTCCCTTGTTAGCCACAGTTGAGCCAACTTTCCTGTTTTATTTTTACACCAGACAGGGATGTACAATAGTTGTAATTCATCCATGTGATCTTTAAATGCCTGCCATTGCTTATCCACCGTCAACCCTTTAAGTATCATTCGCCAGTCTATCCTAGCCAAATCACGCCTCATACCATTGAAGTTTCCTTTCTTTAAGTTCAGTACCCTAGTCTCTGAATTAACTGTGTCACTCTCCATCTTAATGAAGAATTCTATCATATTATGGTCACTCTTCCCCAAGGGGCCACGCACAACAAGATTGCTAATTAATCCTCTCTCGCTACATATGACCCAGTCGAGGATGGCCTGCTCTCCAGTTGGTTCCTCGACATATTGGTCTGGAAAAGCATCCCTTATACACTCCAGGAAATCCTCCTCCACAATATCCACACAAAGCAGGAATGGGGTACTGAAGCTGCATGTTCAGCCATGAACTCATTGAATGGCGGTGCAGGCTCGAAGGGCCGAATGGCCTACTCCTGCACCTATTTTCTATGTTTCTATGTTGCTATGCTACCAGTTTGGTTAGCCTAATCAATATGTAGGTTAAAGTCACCCATGATAACTGCTGTACCCTTATTGCACATGTCCCTAATTTCCTGTTTGATGCCATCCCCAACCTTGCTACTACTGTTTGGTGATCTGTGCACAACTCCCACTAACGCTTTCTGCCCTTTGGTGTTTTGTAGCTCTACCCATACAGATTCCACATCATCCAAGCTAATGTCCTTCCTTACTATTGCGTTAACCTCCTCTTTAACCATCAACACTAGCCCACCTCCTTTTCCTTTCTGTCTATCCTTCCTGAATATTGAATACTCCTGGATGTTGAGTTCCCAGCCTTGGTTACCCTGGAGCCATGTTTCCGTAATCCCAATTACATCATACCCGTTTACAGCTATCTGCGCAGTTAATTCGTCCACCTTATTATGAATCCTCCTCGCATTGAGACTCAGAGCCTTCGGGCTTGTTTTTTTAACACTCTTTGTCCTTTTAGAATTATGTTGTAATGTGGCCCTTTTTGATTTCTCTGCCCTCCACTCTTGCTTTTCTCCTTCCTACCTTTTGCTTCTGCCCCCTTTTTACTTCCCTCTGCCTCCCTGCACAGATTCCCATCCCCCTGCCATATTAGTTTAACCACTCCCCAACAGCACTAGCAAACACTCTGCCTTGGACATAGGTTCCGGTCCTGCCCGGGTGCAGACCATTCGGTTTGTACTGGTTCCACCTCTCCCAGAACTGGTTCCAATGCCTCAGGAATTTGAATCCCTCCTCCTTGCACCATTCCTCAAGCCACATATTCATCTAAACTATCCTGCAATTCCTACTCTGACTAGCACGTGGCACTGGTTACAATCCTGAGATTTCTACCTTTGAGGTCCTACTTTTTAATTTAACTCCTAGCTCCCTAAATTCGTCTTGTAGGACCTCATCCCGTTTTTTACGTATATCGTTGGTACCTATATGCACCACGACAGCTGGCTGTTCCCCCTCCCCCTCCAGAATGCGCTGCAGCCGCTCTGAGACATCATTGACCCTTGCACCAGAGGGCAACATACCATCCTGGCGTCTCGTTTGTGGCCGCAGAATCGCCAATCTGTTCCCCTTACAATAGAATCCCCTATCACGATAGCTCTCCCACTCTTTTTCCTGCCCTCCTGTGCAGCAGAGCCACTCATGGTGCCATGAACTTGACTGCTGCTGCCTTCTCCTGATGAGTCATCTTCCCCAACAGTACCCAAATGGTGTATCTATTTTGGAGGGAGATGACCGCAGGGGCCCCTGCACTACCTTCCTTCCACTGCTCTGCCTGATGGTCACCCATTCCCTATCTGCCTGATTAACCTTTACCTGCGGTGTGACCAACTCACTAAACATGCTATTCACGACATCCTCAGCATTGCGTATGCTCCATTGTGAGTCCATGTGCAGCTCCAGTGCTGCAATGTGGTCTGTCAGGAGCTGCAGCTGGACACACTTCCTGCACACATAGTCGTCAGGGACACTGGTAGCATCACTGATTTCCCACATAGCACAGGAGGAGCATGACATGGGTCTGGGCTCTCCTGTCATGACTTAACCCTTAGATTAACTTAATTTGGCAACAATGCCAAAGGTTTCCTACTGATAAGAAAAGAAGAAAAAGATCAAATACTCACCAATCCACCAGCCAATCACTTACCAGCTTGACTGTGACATCACACTCCAATTTCTTTTTATTTCTTTGCTTACCTTCTGCCCCTGCCCCTGCACCAGCCGTTCCTCAAACTCCCGCTGGCTGCTCCTGTGGCCGCTCCCCAATGGTTGCGTCTTTTTATGGGCCGCTTCTCGAACTCCTGCTGGCTACTCCTGTGGCCGCTCCCCGATGGTCGGGCCCTTTTATGGGCCCCTCCGACTGCTGCTGGAGCTAATCTACAGGATAAACAGGAAACTGTTGAACCTCCATCGCCTCAAGTCCAGATCCGAGGTTGTTCCAACCACTGTCATTGAACTACAATATGCAGATGACGTTTGCTTTTGTACACACTCGGAGGCCGAACTCCAAACCATCATTGACAACTTCACTGAAGCATACGAGAGTCTGGGCCTTACATTAAACATTCGTAAGACAAAGGTTCTGTACCAACCTGCCCCCGCCAGTCCCCCCAATTATCAAGGTCCATGACGAGACCTTGAACAATGTGGACCACTTTCAATACCTCAGGAGCCTACTATCAGCAAGGACAGACATCGCTGACAAAGTCCAATGCCACCTTCAGTGTGCTAGTGCAGCCTTTGGCTGCCTGAGGAAAAGAGTGTTCAAAGACCAGGATCTCAAACCTAGCACCAAGCTCATGATCTACAGAGCAGTAGTGATACCCACCCATCCCCGCCCGCCGCCCCATGTGCTTCAGAGACATGGATTATGTTCAGTAGTCACCTCAAAGCACTAGAGAAGTACCACCAATGCTGCCTTCAGAATCCTGCAAATCCACTGGCAGGATAGGCACACTAACATCAGTGTTCTCTCTCAGGCCAACATCCCCAGCATTGAAGCATTGACTATGCTCGATTAGCTCCAATAGACAGGCCACATTGTCTGCATGCCTGATGAAAGACTCCCGAAGCAAGCATTCTACTCCGAGTTCCGTCTACTCTGAGCGAGTCCCAGGAGGGCAGAGAAAACGCTTTAAGGACACCTTCAAAGCCTCCTTGAAAAACATCCCCACTGACTCTTGGGATTCCCTGGCCCAAGACCGCTCAAAGTGGAGGTGAATCATCCAAGGAGCACTTTGAGTTTCTTCGTCAGAAGTACGCGGAATCCAAACACAAACAGTGGAAGGAGCATGCGACAAACCAAGCACCCCTTCCACCCGTCCCTTCAACCACCACCTGCCCCACCTGTGATAGAGACTGTAGATCCTGCATTGGTCTTATCAGTCACCTTAGAACTCATATTAGTGTGGAAGCAAGTCATCCTCGACTCCGGGGGACTGCCTAAGAGACAAGAGTGGGTAGCACATTCGCCTCAGAGTCATGGTTGTAGGTTCAAATCCCACTCCAGAGACTTAAGTGCAAAAATCTAGGCTGACACTCCAGTGCAGTACTGAGGGAGTGCTGCACTGTTGGAGGTGCCATTTTTTGGATGAGACATTAAACTAAGGCCCTGCCTACTCTCTCAAGTGGATGTAATAGATCCCATGGCACTATTTTGAAGAAGAGCAGTGGCATTATCCCCGGTGTCCTGGCCAATATTCATCCCTCAACTAACAAGACTAAAACAGATTATCTGGTCATTATCACCTTGCTTTAAAAAAAATAAAAACTGTAAGTTAAACCAAAATTAAAGGAAACTTAACAAATTCTCAAAATTCTCTTTTCCGGGGTGATGATGCTCACTGGTCCGGAAGGCCTCAAGCAGGCCGGTGGACACCACGTGCTCCATCTCCAGGGTCACCCAGGTGTGAAGATAGCTGCAGACGGGAGGCAGCCAGTTAGGCCGAACGACCCCCTTGACCGCCTGTTGCCTGGACCTGTTAATAGCCACCATGGCCAGGCCCATGAGCAATCCTACAAGGCGGTCTTCTGACTTACCTGCTCCCTCCCGCACCAGGTGAGCAAAAGATAAAGAGCATGGGACTGAAATGCAACCAAAAATTGAGCTGCCCCTTAAATTAGTGGAAGAGGGGAAACACATTGCTTTTGTGGAAGCTTGCTTGTGCTGCATTTCCTACATTGCAACAGTAATTTTTTAGCAATTATATGGATATATTTTGCTTTAAAAGCTTAACATTTTAATGTAACTCTTCATACAATCTTACAGCTCATAAGTGGAGGAGGGGTTGGAATGGCATTCAGCCCAACGTGCCTGTGCCAGCTCTTTGAAACAGGTATCTAATTAATCCCACTCGCCTGTTCTACTCCCATACACCTGAAAATTTTGCCTTTTCATGTATATATCCAATTCCCTTTAGAAAGTTACTATTGAATCTGTATTTCAGACCATACCAACTTGCTGCATAAAATAAATTCTCCTCACTTTGGTTCTTTTGCCAATTATCATAAATCTGTGTCCTTTGGTAACTGATCCTCATGCCAGTGAAAACAGTTTCTCCCTATCGATCAAAAAGTTTAACATTTGAACACCTCTAGTAAATCTCCCTTAACCTTCTCTGCTTTAAGACGAAAAATCTCAGCTTTCTAGTCTCGTCACATAACTAAAGTCTCTCAATCCTCGTACCATTCTAGTAAATCTCCTCTGCACACACTCCATGGCCTTGACAGCCTTCCTAACGTGTGGGACCCAGAATCGGACATAATACTCCAGCTGAGGCCTAACCGGTCTTTTCTAATTCCTTTCTGCCTAAAAATGTGCAAAATTTAAAAAAAATTGACAATCTTTTAGGCCATTCCATATTTTCCGCCCCCAAACTAAGGTGAGTTTTTTTCACTGTAATATTCGCTTAATTGATATAAAAATCAAAGAACATTTTAGGGTGAAATCATGAAATAATACAAAGCACAGTGTAATTCCTTAAGAAGTAATGTGAATTGGGCATCATTTGCCCAAGTTTCTCTTACATTGTTGCTAAAAGACCATAAATTCATGCACTTACTAAAGGTCATTTCCCTAAAAATCCATTCTCAGCAATCTGGGAACTTATGCTGGGATCACACAATCCTGGACGCCTCCATTATGATTCCCGTAGACCTTCCTGGATCAGGAAAGGATTCCTAATTAGAGTGCCATTATTTGGCGCCCCTCATAGCAGAAAGGCTAGAAATTCCATCAGAGGAATGCTGGATCGGGAGGCATGATAATCCTGAAAGAAACCCACAGGGACTTTCATAGTCCCCTTAAAAAGGGGGTTGATTAAAATGGTTTTTTTTAATGAATTGTGTGCAAATCTTCAGGGATCCCAGGTTCAATCCCAGCTTGGACCTTCAGGTAGTCTCTTTGTCTGCCATTCATTCACTAGCTCCCTCTGAAGGTCTGGAACTAGGGAATTCCACTGCACCTCCCCCATATAACAATGGCCTTGTAAGGGGCAAATCATCCCAAAAAGCTCACTGCTATGATGTCCTTTCAAAGACAAAATTTCTGCTTTTGTCACACAGCTATTTTATTAAGTTTATATTCATATGGAAATTAAGGTTTTGTTCATATAAATAGAATGGACAACTTTCTTCTTCCATCCTAATCCGAAATAGAATAACACAACAAAGCAAATGTTGAAAGTTGACCCTATGCTCAGTTAGTAACCACTAAAAGCATTACAGTACACGATTAAAGGTTAATTGCAACTCTCAATTGAAAAGCTGCCTAATTAAAGAAGGAGTATTAGGAGGGGTGATGAAAACCTTGGCCAGAGGTGAGCTTTAAGGAGGATCTTGAAGGAGGAGAGGGAGGTGGAGCAGTATAGTAGGGTGAGGTTTAGGCAGCTGATGGCACAACTGCCAAAAATAAAGCAAAGGAAGGAGGGGACTGTACAAGAGGCTGGAGTGAAGGGAACAGAGGGCCCGAACTTGGTGAATGCTAAGGCCCGCCTATTTCTTGGCGGTCCCCGGGCGGAAAGTACCTTTTTGCTGCCCGCTGCCGCTGGGGCCAGTCGGGAGCGAGTTTCGCTGCGGTTATGTCGGCGGCAGCGGCAGGCAGCGGAAGTCGGCGGGCGGGAGCGAACGGGCGACGGCAGCAGCGGGTGCTAGGTGCAGACCTCTCGACTCGGCAATCATCGGAGGCCATGCACCGCGTATGTGCGAGACTTGGAATTTTTTTTTGTAGTTTCCTTTGGACGATGACATCATTTTTCCCGCGATTGGGGCTGATGGCACAGCTGTGCATGCTCATAAAAGCTGTGCACTCACTTGCACCTGCAGTTGGAGAGGAGTCAGTTTTGGAGAGAGCGATACAAATTCATCATCAGCCATCCATCAAGGAAAGTAATAATGAGTATAAAAAAAGCTTCCAAGAAGTCTGATGGCGCCAAGGCCAGAGCTCCCTGGTTTAATGATGACGAGCTGGAGGAGCTTGTATGTGAGGTGGAGCGCCGGTATAAAGACCTCACCCGGGATGGTCGCGGCAAGCCTCCACCACCCCAGTATAGAGGCATTTGATGGGAGATTCCACTGCACCTCCCCCATATAACCTGACCAGTCCACTGATATCTTCCTGCAGTCTACAGCTTTCTTCTTCAATATCAACCACATTACCAATTTTTGTATCATCTGCAAACTTCTTAATCGTGCCCTCTACATTGAAGTCTAAATCATTGATATTTACCACAAAAAGCAATGGATCTACTACTGAGCCCTGCAGAACCCCACTGGAAACAGCCTCCTAGTCACAAAAACACCCGTCGACCATTACCCTTTGCTTACTGCCGCTGAGCCAATTTTGGATCCAACTTGCCTTAGATCCCATGGGTTTTTACTTTTTTGCCATGTGGAACCGTGTCAAAAGCCTTGCTAAAATTCATGTAGGCTGCATCAAATACCCTACCCTCATCAACTCTCTGGTGTTCAGAGAGATTTAGGTGTTCTCGGACAGGAAACACAGAAAGTTAGCATGTAGGTACAACAAGCAATTAGGAAGGCAAATGATATGTTGGTCTTTATTGCAAGGGAGTTGGAATACAAGAGTAAGGAAGTCTTACTACAATTGTACCGGGCTTTGGTGAGACCACACCTGGAGTACTGTGAACAGTTTTAGTCTCCTTGGAGACGGTGAAACAAAGGTTTCTAGATTGATCCCTGGGATGGGAGGGTTGTCCTACGAGGAGGGATTGAGTAGATTGGGCCTATATTCTCTGGAGTTTAGAATAATGAGAGGTGATCTCATTGAGACATATAAGTTTTTGAGGGGGATTGATAGGGTAGATGCTAAGAGCTTGTTTCCTCTGGCTAGAGAGTCTAGGACTAGGGACATATTCTAAGGATAGGGGATCAGCCATTTAAGACTGAGATGAGGAGGAATTTCTTCACTCAGAGAGTTGGGAATGTTTAGAAGTCTTTACCCCAAAGGGCTATGGATGCTGAGTCATTGAGTATATTCAAGGCTTAGATAAATAGCTTTCTGGACTCGCGGGGAATCAAGGGATATGGAGATAGTGCAGGAAAGTGGAGTTGAGGTCAAAGATCAGCCATGGTCTTATTGAATGGCAGAGCAGGCTCAATGGACTGTGTAGCCTATTCCTGCTCTTAATTCTTATGTTCAACCCTCCTCAAAAAATTAAATCAAGTTAGTCAGACACGACCTTTACTTAACAAATATATGCTGACTGTCCTTGATTAATCCATGCCTTTCTAAATGACGATTAATACTGTCCCTCAGAATTTTTTCCAATAATTTGCCTACCACTGAGATTAGGCTGACTGGCCTGTAATTACTCAGTCTATCTATTTCTCCCTTTTAAATAATGGTGCAATGTTAGAAGTCCTCCAGTTGAGGCGGGGGTAGTGTCTGTGCCTTTGAAAGGGAGGGGCAACAGCTTCTGATGAGGGGACCATAAGAGCTACTTGTTATGGTTCAGATCTTTTCCCAACACTTCTGCCTTGTTTTCATGGAAAAGATTGATTTCCATAAACAGCATGAACCTTCTATGACCAAACCCTTGCACATGTCATATATGGGTTTAAAAATTACCTTCTAGTTGTGGTATATTGGTCAAGGAGAATACATGGGATGTCCACCACATTCTCCTGTCACTTCTGGTGCATGAAAAATAAGATTTTGTCAGACCACTGCATACAGGCTAAATTAGGTGGTCAGATTTGATTACAGGTTGAATATATAAAAGCAGTAAGACCCCACAAAATACTGTAATAGTAAGCTCTGAAAACTAATTGAAATAGTATCAATATACTCTTTTAAAAATATATTTCTTGGAGTCTGATGAGCAACAGGACTTTTGGATGAAATAGACAAGTTTTTCTCTTGGTATGCCTTTCAAATGTACATAGCTGACATGAATTCCAATTCATCCAGAGTTCGGATCATTTGCCAGAACAAAACAATTGAGGAGAACTTCATAATTTTTAAACAATTTTAAGTGGTTCCAGAGGACAATGCTATTAATCACCCCTGATTAACGTCTCAGTAAGTAGGAAATATTGCACAGAATGCCAAGAGTAATTTATCATCCATCATCTAAATCTCAGGTGCCTGCTAAAGTTTTGACAAGGCACATTCAATTTGCACCCAGAATTAACTCCCTGTTTCCCAGCTCAATTTCAAAAACAACCCATCTCCCATCCTCTATTTTGAAACCGAGTGAGGGAAAACATCTTTTATTTTAATGTGTTATTTTAAATGAAGGCTGACATTTCCTATTGTCATATGCCTCACTGCTCTTAATCATAGAGGTTTACGGCACAGGAGGTCATTCGGCCCATTGTGTCTATGCCGGCCGAAAAAGAGCTATAAAGCCTAATCCCACATTCCAGCTCTTGGTCTGTAATCTTGTAGGTTATGGCACTTCCAAGTGCATACCCAGGTACTTTTTAAATGCCAAGAGGATTTCTGCCTCTACCATCTCTGCAGTGTGACACGTTCACAATAAATGATGAAACTGAGTACTGTGTACAATGAGCAAATGTGACCTTAGCTCCTTTAATAAGATTCCAGAGTGCAGGTATCTTGTGGGTGGCTTGCTTATATACTATGCTCCCAAGGGATGCTGGGATCCCTTGGAACTCCAACAGGTAGGCCCTCTGGTGATAGTGTAATACGGGTTGCAAGGGGTTAAATACATAACATCACTCCCCCATAAAGTCAAATGTACACTTATTTACAAAGTGAGGCGATCTGGGGCTTTTTGCTCCCTTGTTGATCGTCTCGGTACAAATGCGGGTAATTCAAAGGTTGTGGGTGAGTTGGTTAGTTCTTCACTGGGCTGGTGGACAGCCGGCCTTGCCGGGCTGCTGGGGATGGTGAGTTCGACTTCATGGTCAACCGTGATGTCAGTTGCCACTTGTGTGTGTATTGTAGGGTCAAAGTTGGTGGTGTCTTCTTCGGGTTGTTCGTAGCTGTTGGTGAATCGCAATTTGATTTGATCCAAATATTTTCTGCACATTAGCCCATTGACCAATTTGACCTGAAACATCCTACTCCCCTCATTGGCTATGACCGTGCCAGAGAGCCATTTTGGACCATATCCATAATTGAGTACAAACACAGGGTCCTTGACCTCAATAGCGCGTGAGAAATTTGCGCGGTCATGGTACACACTTTGTTGATGCCGCCTGCTCTCCATGTGATCATGCAGATCAGGGTGGACAAGAGAGAGCTTTGTTTTGAGCGCCCTTTTCATGAGCAGCTCGGCTGGTGGAACCCCAGTGAGTAATTGGGGTCTGGTGCGGTAGGTGAGCAGCACTCGGGATAGTCGGGTCGACAGGGAGCCTTCCGACACGCATTTCAACCTTTGCTTGATGGTCTGAACTACCCGTTCTGCCTGGCCGTTGGATGTGGGTTTGAACGGGGCAGATGTGACGAGCTTGATCCCATTGCGGTTCATGATTTCCTTGAATTCAGCACTGTTGAAACATGGCCCAATGTCGCTGACGAGGACATCAGGCAGGCCGTGCGTGGCAAACATGGCTCATAGGCTTTCAATAGTGGCCGTGGACATGCTTACAACATTATTGCACATTCAATCCATTTTGAGTAAGCATCCATGACAACCAAGAACATTTTGCCTAGAAATGGGCCTGCATAGTCCACGTGGATCCTCGACCACAGTTTGGAGGGCCACGTCCACAAACTTAGCGGTGCCTCTCTGGGTGAATTGCTCAGCTGAGAGCAAGTGTTGTACTGGCGCATGCAGGACTCTAAATCTGAGTCGATGCCGGGCCACCATACATGGGATCTAGCTATGGCTTTCATCATTACAATGCCTGGGTGGGTGCTGTGCAGTTCACAAATGAACGTATCTCTGCCTTTCTTGGGCAAGACTACATGATTACCCCACAACAGACAGTCTGCCTGCAGGGACATTTCGTCTTTGCGCCTTCGGAACGGCTTAATTGCCTCCTGCATCTCCACTGGAACGCTGGACCAGCTCCCATGGAGGACACAGATTTTTACCAAGGACAGTAAAGGATCCTGGTTGGTCCAGGTCCTGATCTGGTGGGCCATAACGGGGGACTTTTCGTTTTCGAATGCATTCATTACCATGAGCAAGTCTGCAGGCTGTGCCATTTCCACCCCGGTGGTGGGCAATGGCTACCAACTGAGAGCATCAGCACAGTTGTCTGTACCCGGTCTGTGGCGGATTACATAATTGTATGTCGACAGTGTGAGCGCCCATCTTTGGATGCGGGCAGAGGCAGTGGTGTTAATCCCTTTGCTCTCAGAGAACAGTGATATGAGCGGCTTGTGGTCAGTTTCAAGCTCAAACTTGAGGCCAAATAAGTAATGGTACATTTTCCTTACCCGATAAATGCATGCCCGAGCCTTTTTTTCAATCATGCTGGAGGCCCTTTTAGCCTTGGACAAACTCTTGGACGCATAATTGACCGGTTGCAAAATCCCTGATTCGTTAGCCTGTTGTAACACACACCCGACCCCGTATTACGACGCATCGCAAGCTAGCACTAATCGTTTACAAGGGTTATACAGGACAAGCAGTTTGTTTGAATATAACAGATTCCTGGCTTTATTAAAGGCAGCCTCTTGTGAATTCCCCCATACCCAGTCATCTCCCTTGCGCAGTAGCACATGTAGGGGTTCCAGCAAGGTGCTTAACCCAGGTAGGAAATTACCAAAATAGTTAAGTAGTCCCAGGAACGACCGCAGCTCCGTCACGTTCTGTGGTCTCGGCGCGTTCTTGATGGCCTCCGTCTTGGCGTCGGTGGGTCTGATGCCGTCTGCTGTGGTTCTTCTGCCCAAGAACTCGACCTCCTGCGCTAGGAAAACGCACTTTGAGCGTTTCAACCCGAGTCCAACGCGATCCAACCGACTAAGAACCTCTTCCAGATTCTTCAAATGTTCAACGGTGTCCCGATCTGTAACCAGTATGTCGTTCTGGAAAACCACGGTGCGAGGAACCGACTTTAGCAGGCTCTCCATGTTCCGTTGGAAGATTGCCGCGGCGGACCGAATCCCGAATGGACATCTGTTACAGATGAACTGACCTTTGTGCGTGTTAATGCAGGTGGGCCTCACGAAGACTCCTCCAGCTCCTGCGTCATGTAGGCCGAGGTCAGGTCCAGCTTGGTGAACGTCTTTCCTCCAGCCAGGGTCGCAAATAGGTCGTCTGCCTTGGGTAGCAGGTACTGGTCCTGTAGCGAAAAACGGTTAATCGTTACTTGAAAGTTCTCAGAAATTCTGACCGTGCCGTCCTCTTTAAGTACCGGGACAATCAGACTGGCCCACTCATTGAACTCCACCAGCGCAATGATGCCTTCTCGCTGCAGCCTGTCTAGCTCAATTTCCACTTTCTCACACATCATATATGGTACCACCCATGCCTTGTGGTGGATGGGTCGTGTACCGGGAACCAAATGGATCTGCACTTTTGCCCCCGAGAAGCTTCCAATGCCTGGCTCGAACAACGATGGAAACCTGCTCAGAACCTGGGCACATGAGGCATCGTCGACGGACGAAAGCGCTTGGATGTTGTCCCAGTTCCAGCGGATTTTTCCCAGCCAGCTTCTGCCTAACAATGTGGGGCCATCCCCTGGCACAATCCACAGCGGGAGTTCGTGTACTGCTCCATCATAGGAGACTTTGACTTCTGCACTGCCAATAACAGGGATTTGTTCCTTGGTGTAAGTCCTTAGTTTGATGTGAATGGGACTGAGCTTGGGCCTGTGTGCCTTGTTGTCCCACAGCCTGTCAAAGGTCTTTTTACTCATTATGGACTGACTCGCACCCGTGTCCAGTTCCATAGATACTGGAATTCCGTTCAGTTCAACTTTCAACATTATTGTTGGACATTTCGTGGTGAATGTGTGTATCCCATATACTTCTGCCTCCTCGGTACGAGTCTCCAATTCAGCCTGATCCACAGTGGATCGATCTTCTTCTGCAGCGTGGTGGTTTGCAGGATTTGCAGCTCGCCTGCACATTCACTGGAGGTGTCCCATTGTTCTGCAACGGTTGCGCGTATAGTGCTGGAAGCGGCATTGATGGGGCCGATGATCACCTCCACAGCGCCATTAAGGTATCAACTGCCTCACATTAATGATTGATGGCGGACTCTGGATTATCTGAGGTCGTGCAGCAGCAGCTGGCGTGTACGTTCTGCCATGTATATTCCTGCTTGAAAATGACGTTACTTCTGCACAGTACTGGCCGAAACTTCTTTACTCTGCGAAATCTGTTTGGTGTTGTCGCTGGTGGACATAAATGCCTGGGCTATCGTTATGGCTTTACTTAGATTCAGAGTTTCAACAGTCAACAGTTTGCGAAGGATTGCCTCATGGCCAATGCCCAGTACAAGAAGGTCTCTTAGCATTTGTTCTAGGAATCCCTCAAATTCGCAATGTCCTATGAGGCGCCTTAGTTCAGCGACATAGCTCGCCACTTCTTGACCCTCCAATCGTTGACACGTGTAGAACCGATATCTCGCCATCAAAACATTTTCCTTAGGATTTAGGTGCTCCCGGACCAGCGTACACAATTCTTCATATGACTTAGCTGTTGGTTTTGCCGAAGCTAGCAGATTCTTCATGAAGCCATAGGTTGTTGCCCCACAGACAGTTAGGAGGATCGCCCTTCGTTTGGCAGCGTTCTCGTCCCCTTCCAGCTCGTTGGCCACGAAGTATTGGTCGAGTCTCTCCACGAAGGCCTCCTAATCGTCCCCTTCTGAGAACTTCTCCAGGTTATCAACTGTTCTTTGCATTTTCGCTCGGTTGTTTGTTACCTCGTCGCCAATTGATGCGTTCACAATAAAGAATGAAACTGAGTACTGTGTACAATGAGCAAGTGTGAACTTAGCTCCTTTAATAAGATTCCAGAGTGCAGGCCACCTGGGGTAGCCTTGAGGAGGAATTCATAGAATGCATACAGGATTGTTTCTTTGAACAGTATGTTACATAACCTACAAGGGAGCAAGCTATCTTAGATCTAGTCCTGTGTAATGAGACAGGAATAATAAACGATCTCCTAGTAAAAGATCCTCTCGGAATGAGTGATCACAATATGGTTGAATTTGTAATACAGATTGAGGGTGAGGAAGTAGTGTCTCAAACGAGCATCTATGCTTAAACAAAGGGGACTACAGTGGGATGAGGGCAGAGTTGGCTAAAGTAGACTGGAAACAGAGACTAAACGGTGGCACAATTGAGGAACAGTGGAGGACTTTTAAGGAGCTCTTTCATCGTACTCAACAAAAATATATTCCAGTGAAAAAGAAGGGCAGTAAGAGAAGGGATAACCAGCCGTGGAAAACCAAGGAAATAAAGGAGAGTATCAAATTAAAAACCAATGCGTATAAGGTGGCCAAGGTTAGTGGGAAAATAGAAGATTGGGAAAATTTTAAACAACAGCAAAGAATGACTAAGAAAGCAATAAAGAAAGGAAAGATAGATTACAAAAGTAAACTTGCGCAAAACATAAAAACAGATAGTAAAAGCTTTTACAGATATATAAAATGGAAAAGAGTGACTAAAGTAAATGTTGGTCCTTGAGAAGATGAGAAGGAGGATTTAATAATGGGAAATGTGGAAATGGCTGAGACCTTAAACAATTATTTTGCTTCGGTCTTCACAGTGGAAGATACAAAAACCATGCCAAAAATTGCTGGTCACAAGAATGTGGGAAGGGAGGACCTCGAGACAATCACTATCACTAGGGGGGTAGTACTGGACAGGCTAATGGGACTCAAGGGAGACAAGTCCCCTGGTCCTGATGAAATGCATCCCAGGGTATTAAAAGAGATGGCGGAAGTTATAGCAGATGCATTCGTTATAATCTACCAAAATTCTCTGGACTCTGGGGAGGTACCAGCGGATTGGAAAGCAGCTAATGTAGCGCCTCTGTTTAAAAAAGGGGGCAGACAACTATAGGCCAGTTAGTTTAACATCTGTAGTGGGGAAAATGCTTGAAGCTATCATTGAGGAAGAAATAGCGGGACATCTAGATAGGAATAGTGCAATCAAGCAGACACAACATGGATTCATGAAGGGGAAATCATGTTTAACTAATTTACTGGAATTTTTTGAGGATATCATGAGCATGGTGGATAGAGGTGTACCGATGGATGTGGTTATTTAGATTTCCAAAAGTCATTCGATAAGGTGCCACACAAAAGGTTACTGCAGAAGATAAAGGTACGCGGAGTCAGAGGAAATGTATTAGCATGGATAGAGAATTGGCTGGCTAACAGAAAGCAGAGAGTCGGGATAAATGGGTCCTTTTCGGGTTGGAAATCGGTGGTTAGTGATGTGCCACAGGGATCGGTGCTGGGACCACAACTGTTTACAATATACATAGATGACCTGGAAGAGGGGACAGAGTGCAGTGTAACAAAATTTGCAGATGACACAAAGATTAGTGGGAAAGCGGGTTGTGTAGAGGACACAGAGAGGCTGCAAAGAGATTTAGATAGGTTAAGCGAATGGGCTAAGGTTTGGCAGATGGGATAGAATGTCGGAAAGTCTGAGGTCATCCACCTTGGAAAAAAAACACAGTAAAAGGGAATATTATTTGAATGGGGAGAAATTACAACATGCTGCGGTGCAGAGGGACCTGGGGGTCCTTGTGCATGAATCTCAAAAAGTTAGTTTGCAGGTGCAGCAGGTAATCAGGAAGGCAAATGGAATGTTGGCCTTCATTGCGAGAGGAATGGAGTACAAAAGCAGGGAAGGTCCTGCTGCAACTGTATAGGGTATTGGTGAGGCCGCACCTGGAGTACTGCGTGCAGTTTTGGTCACCTTACTTAAGGAAGGATATACTAGCTTTGGAGGGGGTACAGAGACAATTCACTAGGCTGATTCCGGAGATGAGGGGGTTATCTTATGATGATAGATTGAGTAGACTGGGTCTTTACTCGTTGGAGTTCAGAAAGATGAGGGGTGATCTTATAGAAACATTTGAGATAATAAAAGGGATATACAAGATAGAGGCAGAGACATTGTTTCCACTGGTCGGGGAGACTAGAACTAGGGGGCACAGCCTCAAAATACAGGGGAGCCAATTTAAAACCGAGTTGAGAAGGAATTTCTTCTGTCAGAGGGTTGTGAATCTGTGGAATTCTCTGCCCAAGGAAGCAGTTGAGGCTAGCTCATTGAATGTATTCAAATCACAGATAGATAGATTTTTAACCAATAAGGGAATTAAGGGTTACGGGGAACGGGCGGGTAAGTGGAGCTGAGTCCACGGCCAGATCAGCCATGATCTTGTTGAATGGCGGAGCAGGCTCGATGGACTAGATGGCCTACTCCTGTTCCTAATTCTTATGTTCTTATGTTCATACCGTGCTCCCAAGGGATGCTGGGATGGTGGTAGTGTAATACAGGTTCAAGGGGTTAAATACATAACACAGTGTGTGCCAAACACCCATCATCCTCTAGGTGAAAAAAAATCTCATCTCCCCTCTAATCCTTCCACCAATTACTGTAAATCTATGCCCCCTCATTATCGGCCTCTCTGCTGAAGGAAATATGTCCTTCTTATCCACTCTAACTGGGCCCCTCATAGTTTTATACACCTGAATTAAATCTCCGCTCAACCTTAGTTGTTCCAAAGAAAACAACCCAACCTATCCAATCTTTCAGTCCTGACAATGGGCTCAATTTTCCCTGAGCCTGATTTCTGGCGTAGTTGCCCGAGTAGCGTCGCTTCATTACGTCAGTAGATGTGCCAGGTAAACACCTTCCTAGTTTCCCCAATGTTTGGCCTCTACTCCGCAGCTGCGCAGTGTGGCCAGTTGCCGCGGGGGGGCGGGAGTGGAGCCCGCGGTCTGCGCCGAAAAAAGGTGCCGGGACTTCTGCGCGAGCGTGGTGGAAAAAAGTGACATTCCTGACGTCTCTGAAATGGCCGCGCATGCGCAGTAGCGCTCCAAGTTGGCAATCGGCCAATTTTAAAGAGCAGCGTGTGTGTGTGTGCGCCAGAAGGAGTGCTGTGTGTGTCTCAGAGCATTGAAAAAGTGATGTGTGTGGCTGAGAGCAGCTGCAGCAATACAGCAATGCAGCAATGCAGACCAAGGACAAAGAATTTATTGCTGGAAGAAGTGGAGGCACTAGTTACTGTGATTGAGAACAGTTAGCAGGAACTGGATACCAGCAGAGATCATATAAAAGTGCCACCAAAAGAAATGAATAAACGCTGGAACCAAGTTGCAGAAGATTATTGCGCAATGGTGAACACCAATAGATCTGGAAGTCAGTGTAAAAAGAAATGGCAGGACCTTGGTCAAGTAGTTAGTGTAAGTAATATTTTCATTTATTCAATGCAATTGTAAATGTGACCAGCTGTATATGTCCCACCCAGCAGAAAGGCACCCTCTCTAAAAAGTTGCATTTTCATCTTTGCAGAGAAAATTCGCCCACAACAAAAGGGAATGAACTCGAACAGTAGGAGGCCCGCCAAATCTGCACCCACTGACACCCTTGGAAGAGAGGGATGCTGCTTTGATGGGTCCTGCTTGGAGAAAAACAGTTAGTATTGCACAAGCTGGGCCCACACTCGAGGGAGAGGGTAAGTCCTGAAAATTAATCGTGGCCCTTCAAATCAACCTGCTGCCTGGCCTGCTATGTATGAGCCTGCTCATGCCACCCATTCTGCCCCCTCCTCTGCTGCTAACTATTTGACTGTTCTGCTTTATTTTGCAGAACTTGAGGCCAATCCTGAAGATGTAGAAGAAGATTCAAACGCGGACAAGCCTGAAGAGGAGAACATCTTCCAATCCATACATGGGCATGAATGGGAGGGGGAGGGGATGGAGATGGATGAAGGCCACACTGTTATACTGAATCCTGAGGAGGTGGCGGGTTTGGAGTTGACAGCCCCTTCCGTGACTAGTGGTTTGAGTATTGGTGGGACATTCCATGGTTTCACACCTTCCGAGTAAGGTGTGGGTCCCAGTAATGGGGTGCAGCAAGTCACACCCAGGGCCCCACCATCCCAGGCTGCGGGTCCCAGTGGGATGCAGCGAGGCACACTCAGGGCCCCACCGTCTGAGGCTGCGGGTCACAGTAAGATGCAGCGAGGCACATCCAGGGTGAGGGGAAGGAGAACTCGACCATGCTCTCCTGAGATGCAGGATGTGACAGATATTCCTATGGACTGGAAGGTAGCTAATGTAACACCACTTTTTAAGAAAGGAGGGAGAGAGAAAAGGGGTAATTATAGACCAGTTAGCCTGGCATCAATAGTGGGGAAAATGTTCAAATCAATTATTAAAGATGAAATAGCAGCGTATTTGGAAAACAGTGACAGGATCGGTAAAAGTCAGCATGGATTTATGAAAGGGAAATCATGCTTGACAAATCTTCTAGAATTTTTTGAGGATGTAACTGGTAGAGTGGACAAGGGAGAACCAGTGGATGTGGTGTATTTGGACTTTCAACAGGCTTTTGACAAGGTCCCACACAAGAGATTGGTGTGCAAAATTAAAGCACATGGTATTGGGGGTAATGTACTAACGTGGATAGAGAACTAGTTGGCAGACAGGAAGCAGAGAGTCGGGTTAAACGGGTCCTTTTCAGAATGGCAGGCAGTGACTAGTGGAGTGCCGCAAGGCTCAGTACTGGGACTCCAGCTCTTTACAATATACATTAATGATTTAGATGAAGGAATTGAGTGTAATATCTCCATGTTTGGAGATGACACTAAGCTGGGTGGTGGTGTGAGCTGTGAGGAGGATGCTAAGAGGCTGCAGGGTGATTTGGACAAGTTAGGTGAGTGCGCAAATGCATGGCAGTATAATGTGGATAAATGTGAGGTTATCCACTTTGGTGGCAAAAACAGGAAGGCAGAATATTATCTGAATGGCGGCAGATTAGGAAAAGGGGAGGTGCAACGAGACCTGGGTGTCATAGTACGTCAGTTATTGAAAGTGGGCATGCAGGTACAGCAGGCGGTGAAGAAGGCAAATCGTATGTTGGCCTTCATAGCTAGGGGATTTGAGTATAGGAGTAGGGAGGTCTTAATGCAGTTGTACAGAGCCTTGGTGAGGCCTCACCTGGAATATTGTGTTCAGTTTTGGTCTCCTAATCTGAGGAAGGACGTTCTTGCTATTGAGGGAGTGCAGCGAAGGCTCACCACACTGATTCCCGGGATGGCAGGACTGACATATGAGGAGAGACTGGATCGACTGGGCCTGTATTCACTAGAGTTTAGAAGGATGAGAGGGGATCTCATAGAAACATATAAAATTCTGATGGGACTGGGCAGGTTAGATGCAGGAAGAATGTTCCCAATGTTGGGGAAGTCCAGAACCAGGGGACATAGTCTAAGGATAAGGGGTAAGCCATTTAAGACTGAGATGAGGAGAAACTTCTTCACTCAGAGAGTTGTTAACCCATGGAATTCCCAACCACAGAGAGTTGTTGATGCCAGTTCATTGGATATATTCAAGAGGGAGTTAGATATGGCCCTTATGGCTCAAGGGATCAAGGGGTATGGAGAGAAAGCAAGAAAGGGGTACTGAGGTGAATGATCAGCCATGATATTATTGAATGGTGGTGCAGGCTCGAAGGGCCGAATGGCCTACTCCTGCACCTATTTTCTATGTTTCTATGTGGTTCAGAAGATGTCATTGAATGCGGAGAGCATTGACCTTACCCGATCACTCCTGGACACAATCAGTGAGGTGAGTGATAAGGTAGCGGGACTGTCGGGAGAAGTAACAACACTGACACGGGAAATGGGAACAATGTCTGGGACTATCAGTGAGCAAGTAGTGTCCATGAGGGAGGGAATGTCAGAGGTAGTGCAAACCACGTCAATGGCCATGAGGGAGGGAGTGTCAGAAGTAGTGCAAAGCATGGGACTGGCCGTGAAGGAGGGAATGTCAGAGGTAGTGCAAAGCATGGCACTGGCATTGAGTGAGGGAATGTCGGGGTAGTACAGGCCATCAAGGAGGGAATGTTTCAGTCCGCTGAGAAACTGTCAGGGTGCATGAGGGATGGCATGTGTGAGTTAGCTGCTGCAATAAGGGAACACGCCCAGACCATGCGCCCATTGACAGAATCAACTGCCACTCCCACAGCAATCCCCACACCAGCCTCTGAAGAGTCCCAAGCTGGGCCCTCCACATTACCACCTGACCCCGCCCCCCCCATCCACATCAAGAAGTACGCATTACCAGAGATGTTAGAAGGAATAATCTTGGTACCAAGCCCAAAATCACTGCGCCAGCGGGCAGGGGTAGTGGAGAGTCCAAGACCAAGTGCAGCCGGGGGGTTAGACGAAGGGGGATGAGAGATGGGTGCAGCCTTTCTTTGCTGCTGTTGTTGATGATGTTGTTATATATGTAAACCTGTATATACCTTGTGTAGCCACCAGAGGGCTCATCCCCTGGAGTCCCAAGGGATCCCACAATTCCTTGAGAGCACAGGTTCTTAAGGAGGCCCATAGGCTGCAGAGGCACTCGGGCGACCTGCAATAAAAGACTAAGGTCACACTTTACTTTGAGCTCACAGTATCCAGTCAGACTTTTTATTCATACATAACAACTGGTGATGAGACACAGATGACGAACCCAACGATGCAGAGAATAGTGGGCATCCTGGAGAAATTCTCGGAGTGAGATCATTGGGAAACCTTCGTGGAGCGACTCGACCAATACTTTGTGGCCAACGAGCTGGAAGGAGAAGCAAACGCCGCCAAACGAAGGGCGATTCTCCTCACCGTCTGCGGGGCACCAACGTACGGCCTCATGAAAAATCTGCTTGCTCCAGAGAAACACACAGAGAAATCATACAATGATTTGGGCACACTGGTCTGGGAGCATCTGAACCTGAAGGAAAGCATTCTGATGGCAAGGTACCGGTTCTACACCTAGGCAAGAGCTAAGATGCCTTGCAGGACATTGCGAATTTGAAGGACATTTGGAGCACATGCTCAGAGCCTTTTTCATACTTGGCATTGGCCATGAAGTGATACTTCACAAATTTTTGACTGTCGAGACCCCAACCTTGAGTAAAGCCATAGCGATAGCCCAGGCGTTCATTGCCACCAGTGACAATACTAAGCAAATCTCTCAGCACACGAGTGCTGCTACAAGTACTGTGAACAAAGTGATGTTGTTTTCAAATCGCAACGTACAGGGCAGGCCCCACATGCCTGCAGCTACATGTCCACAGATGTCTCAGAGTCCACCATCAAGGGTGATGAATGCAAGGCCATTAACATTGTTGGCGCTGCGGGGGTGATCATCGTTTCCATTCATGCCGCTTCAAAGGGTACGTTTGCAAGGGCTGTGGAACAATGGGACACCTCCAATGTATGTGCAGGCAAGCTGCATACCCTGTTAATCCTGCAAACCAGCATGTTGTAGAGGATAGATCCCCGGCAGATCACGACCAATCAGAGCCTCAGACTGAGGAGGCAGAGGTATATGAGGTGCACACATTTACCACAAAGTGTCCCCCGATAATGCTGAAGGTTGAATTAAATGGACTCCCGGTGTCAATGGAGCTGGACACGGGCATGAGCCAGTCCATTATGAGCAAAAAGACTTTCGATAAATTGTGGTGCAGCAAGGCCTCAAGGCCAGTCTTGACTCCCACTTGCACGAAACTGAGAACTTACACAAAGGAACTGATTCCCGTAATTGCCAGTGTTAGCGTAAAGGTCTCCTATGATGGAGCGGTACACGAGTTACCACTCTGGGTGGTACCGGGTGATGGTCCCACGCTACTCGGCAGGAGTTGGCTGGGAAAGATACGTTGGAACTGGGACGACGTCCGAGCGCTCTCGTCAGCTGATGACACTTCGTGTGCCCAGATCTTAAACAAGTTCCCTTTGCTGTTCGAACCAGGCATTGGGAAGTTCCAAGGAGCAAAAGTGCAGATTAACCTAATTCCGGGGGCGCGACCTATCCATCACAAGGCGAGAGCAGTACCGTACATGATGAGAGAAAGGGTAGAAATCGTGCTAGACCAGCTGCAACGAGAGGGCATCATTTCGGCGATCGAATTCAACGAGTGGGCCAGTCCGATTGTTCCAGTCCTCAAAGGAGACAGCACTGTCAGAATCTGTGGTGATTACAAAGTAACTATCAATAGTTTCTCCCTGCAGGGTCAATACCCACGACCAAAGGCTGATGACTTTTTTGCGAAGCTGGCAGGTGGAATGACGTCCACGAAGCTGGACTTCACCTCGGCCTACATGACGCAGGAGCTGGAGGAATCATCGAAGGGTCTCACCTGCATCAACACGTACAAAGATCTCTTCATCTACAACTGGTGCCCATTTGGAATTCGATCAGCCGCGGCGATATTCCAGAGAAACATGGAAAGCTTCCTGAAGCGCATGGTGATCTTCCAGGATAACATCTTGGTTACAGGTCGGGACACACTCGAGCATCTGCAGAACCTAGGAGGAGGTTCTTAGTCGACTCAACTGCGTGGGGCTCAGGCTAAAACATTTTCCTGGCGCCTGAAGTGGAGTTCCTGGGAAAAAGGATCGCGGCGGACGGCATCAGGCCCAGTGATTCGAAGACGGAGGCAATCGAGAACGCACCAAGGCCACAGAACGTGACGGAGCTGCGGTTGTTTCTAGGACTCCTGAACTATTTTGGTAACTTCTTACCGGGTCTCAGCACACTGTTAGAACCATTGCACGCCTTATGTGTAAAGGAGATGAATGGGTATGGGGCAAAAGCCAAGAAAATGCCTTTGTAAAAGCGAGAAAATTGTTATGCTCAAATTGCTTGTGTTGTATGATCCATGTACTAACATGTGATGCGTCTTCATATGGCGTCGGGTGTGTATTGCAACAAGCTAATGAATTTGGGAAATTGCAACTGGTTGCTTATGCATACAGAAGTCTGTCTAAGGCTGAGAGAGCCTACAGCATGATTGAAAAATAAGCGTTAGCGTGTGTTATGGGGTAAAGAAAATGCATCAATATCTGTTTGGGCTCAAATTTGAATTGGAAACTGACCATAAGCCACTGATATCCCTTTTTTCCGAAAGTAAGAGGATAAATACGAATGCATCGGCCCGCATCCAGAGATGGGCGCTCACGTTGTCCGCATACATCTACGCCATCCGCCACAGGCCAGACACAGAAAACTGCGCCGATGCTCTCAGTAGGCTGCCATTGCCCACCACGGGGGTGGAAATGGCGCAGCCTGCAGATTTAGTTATGGTTATGGAAGCATTCGAGCGTGAGCAATCACCCATCGCAGCCCGATAGATTAGAACCGGGACGAGCCAGGACCCCTTACTGTCCCGAGTAAAAAATTGTGTGCTTCACGGGAGTTGGTCCAGTGTCCCAGTGGAAATGCAGGAAGAGATAAAGCCGTACCAGCGGCGCAAAGATGAAATGTCTATACAGGCAGGCTGCCTTCTGTGGGGTGATCGGGTAGTGGTCCCCAAGAAGGACAGGGACACTTTCATCAGTGACCTCCACTGTACTCACCCAGGCATCGTAATGATGAAAGCGATACCAGATCCTGAATGTGGTGGCCCGGTATCGATGCAGACTTAAGAGTCCTGCAAGCACAAATGTAACACATGCTCGCAGTTAAGCAATGCACCCAGGGAGGCGCCACTAAGTTTATGGTCTTGGCCCTCCAAATCTTGGTCCAGGGTTCATGTCGACTATGCAAGCCCGTTTTTGGGTAAAATGTTCCTTGTTGTTGTAGATGCGTACTTCAAATGGATTGATTGTGAGATAATGTCGGCATGTATGTCCGCTGCTACCACTGAAAGCCTGCGGGCCATGTTTGTCTCGCACGGACTGCCTGATATCCTTGTGAGCAACAATGGGCCATGTTTCACCAGTGCCGAGTTCAAAGAGTTCATGACCCATAATGGGATCAAACATGTTACATCTGCCCCGTTTAAGCCAACGTCCAACGGTCAGGCAGAACGAGCAGTTCAAACAATCAAGCAAGGCTTGAAGAGGGTATCTAAAGGCTCACTGCAGACTCGCCTATCCCGAGTTCTGTTTAGCTATCGCATGAGACTCCACTCGCTCACTGGGATTCCACCTGCTGAACTGCTCATGAAAAGGGCACTTAAGACAAGGCTCTCGTTAGTTCACCCTGATCTACACGAACAGGTAGAGAGCAGGCAGCTTCAACAAAGTACATACCATGATAGCGCAAATGTGTCACGCGAAATTGAAATCAATGATCCTGTATTTGTGTTGAACTATGGACAAGGTCCCAAGTGGCTGCCTGGCACTATTGTGACCAAAGAGGGGAGCTGGGTGTTTCGGGTCAAACTTTCAAATGGACTCATTCACCGGAAACACTTGGACCAAATCAAACTCAGATTCACAAACTATCCTGAGCAGTTCACTTTGGGCCCTACCTTCTTTGAGCCCCCCCAACATACACACCAGTGACAACCGACACAGCGGTTGGCCATGAAGCAGAACCCATCACCCGCAGCAACCCAGCAGGACTCACCACACCAGGCAGCCCAGCAAGGCCAGCTGCATGGCAGCCCAGCGAGGGCCCAACAAACGACTCACCAAAACCAGCATTTGCACCGAGACGATCAACCAGGGAAAGAAAGGCCCCAGATCGACTCACCTTCTAAATAGTTGGGAGCACATGTACTTAAGGAGATCTCACAGTCTGGAGAGGCACTCGGGAGATCTGCAATCATCATCATTATAGGCAGTCCCTCGGAATCGAGGAAGACTTGCTTCCACTCCCAAAGTGAGTTCTTTGATGGCTGAACAGTCCGATACGAGAGCCACAGACCCTGTTACAGGTGGGATAGATATTCGTCGAGGGAAGGGGTCGGTGGGGCTGGTTTGCCGCGCGCTCCTTCCGCTGCCTGCGCTTGGACTCTTCATGCTCTTTGCGAAGAGCTCAACGCCCTCCCGGATGTACTCTCTCCACCTCGAGCGATCTTTGGCCAGGGTCTCCCAGGTGTCAATGGTGATGTCGCACTTTACTGGGGAGGCTTTGAGGGTGTCCTTATAACAATTCCGCTGTCCTCTTTTGGCTCGTTTACCATGAAGGAGCTCCGCATAAAGCATTTGCTTAGGGAGTCTCGTATATGGCATGCGAAGCTGATCGAGTGTGGTCAGTACTTCAATACTGGGGATGTTAGCCTGGTCGAGGACACTGATGTTGGTGCGCCTGTCCTCCCAGGAGATTTGCAGGATCTTGCGGAGACATCGTTGGTGATATATCTCCAGCGACTTGAGGTGCCTTCTATACATCATCCATGCCTCAGATCCATACAGGAGGGCGGGTATTACTACAGCCCTGTAGACCATGAGCTTGGTGGTAGATTTGAGGGCCTGGTCTTCAAACACTCTTTTCCTCAGATGGCCGAAGGCTGCACTAGCGCACTGGAGGCGATGCTGAGTCTCCGCATCAATGTCTGCCTTTGTTGACGAGGCTCCCGAGATATGGGAAATGGTCCGCGTTGTCCAGGGCCGCACCATGGATCTTGATGATTGGAGGGCAGTGCTGAACGGTGGTGACAGGCTGGTGGAGGACCTATGTCTTATGGATGTTAAGCGTAAGGCCTATGCTTTCATATTTCTCAGTGAATACATTGACTATATCCTGGAGATCAGCCTCTGAATGTGCAGACGCAGGCGTCGTCCGCATACTGCAGCTCAACGACAGAGGTTGGGGTGATCTTGGACTTGGCCTGGAGGCGGCGTAGTTTAAACAGCTTCCCACTGGTTCTGTAGTTTAGTTCCACTCCAGCGGGGAGCTTGTTGATTGTGAGATGGAGCATGGCAGTGAGGAAGATTGAGAAGAGGGTTGGAGCGATGACGCAGCCCTGTTTGATCCCGGTCCGGGCGTGGATTGGGTCTGTAGTGGATCCATTGGTAAGGATCATGGCCTGCATGTCATCGTGAAGCAGGCGAAGGCTGTTGACAAATTTTTGGGGGCATCCGAAACGGAGGAGGATGCTCCTTAGACCCTCTCGGTCGACAATGTCAAAGGCCTTTGTAAGATCGAAAAAGGCCATGTATAAGGGCTGGCGCTGCTTCCTGCCTTTTTGCTGCAATTTTCGCGCTGCAAAGATCATGTCTGTTGTGCCCTGTAGGCAACGAAATCTGCATTGTGATACCTGCAATAAAAGACTACGGTCACACTTTAGTTTGAGCTCACAGTATCCAGTCAGACTATTTATTCATACATAATAGTTGTTACTGATGTAATTGTCCTCAAATTAAAAGGTTTTGATAAGTTATATAAATTTATAAGTTTATAAGAGATCTTAAAGTTTTTAAGTGATCTTAAAGAGTCATATTAAAGTAAAGTTTGATAAAATTATTCTTGTATTACAGTAAACTTTTGAATAAAATATATTTTACATTAAAACTGAATCATGTTCCACAACATTACGGAACAGCTCCAAACAGTAAACAAGTCCATGTGGAATAGTTGTCGCTGAGCCCTCAGGCATCAGTAAAGCGTTCACGGATGAGCTGCTGGCGCAAGGCTCGAGCAATCATTAAAGGAGCACCTGCCCTCCTCCGTCATCATGCTCCGGCCTCAGGCACTTGCATGGTTTCCTCATCCTTGTCATTATCCTCCTCCTCCTCCTCCTCCTCCTCCTCCTCCTGCTCGTCACCTGCATCTTCCACATCATTATCATCAGCCTATCTCACCACAGGTGGATCTTCTTCCACTACCAGCTGCTGCTGCCTCATGATGGCTAAGTTATGCAGCATGCAGCGCACAACAGTGAACTGACCGACAATCTCAGGGGAGTATTGCAAGTAGCCTCTGGAATGGTCCAGGCATCGAAAACCCTATTTTAAGATGCCAATGGTCCTCTCTATGATGCTGCACGTCGCAACGTGCGACATGTTGTATTCCCAGTCAGCTTCCTTCCGGGTTACGCGTAGGGGCATCATAAGCCAGGTGGCGAGGCCGTACTCTTTGTCTTCCAGTAGCCAGCTCTGCCCTTCTGGCTGCTGTTGAAACATGGCAGATATAACACTGTTGCTTAGGATAAATGCATCATGGGTGCTGCTAGGGTATCTTGCATCAACTGACATGATGCATTGCATGTCATCATACACGAGCTGCACATTAATGGAGTGGAAGCCTTTTCTATTCCTGAACATTTTGGAATCCTCCAAAGGTGCTCGTAAGGCGATGTGGGCACAATCAATGCAACCCTGTACTTTTGGGAGCTAGCTATCCTCGAGAACCCCACAACCTATCACGGATTGCTTGGGCAGTCATTGGGAACTTGAAGTCATTCCTCCATGCATACAGTACAGCTGTGACCTGGCAAATGGAGACATGCATTGCATATTGGGAGATGGTGCACACATCTCCGGTTGTAGCTTGAAATGATCCGGAGGCATAGAATGAAAGTGCAGCTGTAACCTTCACTTTAGCTGACAAAACAGTCCACCTGATGCTTCTCGGCTGTAGGTCTGGTCTCAGCAACTCACACATCTCACAGACAAATTCTCTGCGGAAACGCAACCTTCTGACACAGGTAGCAGGCAGCACAGGTTCACAGTTCTCTCTCTCTCTCCCCAAGATCTGTATGGATGGACCACACCCAAAGATCTTTTGTCCTCTCCTCTCTCTCCCTCCCCCCCTCCCTTGAGTCTTGTGACCTCTCTTCACCCCCCCCCACCCTCATCCAGAGTCTTGTGACCTCTCTTTCCCCCCCCCCCCCAGTCAGGTGCCTTCCTGGTCCATTGCGGTGAGTATCCTCCCCCTGCCAGCCTCTCTGGTGCCTTCCCGCTGCTCGCTGTGTGGTCCCCGCCCGATACCGGCCAGTTCACTCCCTCCACCCCCCACCCTCCAACGCACCCCCCACCCGATACCGGCCAGTTCGCTCCCTCCACCCCCCACCACACCCACCCCCAACCCCCCCACCACCCCCCAGCGATACCGGCCAGTTCTCTCCCTCCACCCCCCACACCACCCACCCCACCCCCCCCCAATCCCCCCCAACCACCAACACCCCCCCCCACCCACACCCACACCCACCCCCCCCCTGGTCCCAAGCGCGTGCCGCTCCAGGTCTGCTACGCTTCCCGCCCCTATTCCAGGCCGAATGGCCTCCGATGTACTTACCTGTGCTATTTTCTTTAACTCTCCACAAGGGTTTTCTCGGGTGGCCACATACGCTGGCCTAAGTAGAAATGGAGTAACTATAAGCTGGCCAAAGTTGCCTAAATGGCTAAAACTGGCTGGTAATGCCCCTTTTTGAGCAAAAAAAAACATAGCTAAAAAACATAACTAAGTCAGTTACACTGGTGCAAATTGATTGGGGAAACTAGGGATTTTTAAGTTAGGCCAGACAAAGGAGCCTGCACCAAAAAAATGGAGCAAAAACTGGGGAAAATTGAGCCCAATATCTTTGTAAATCTCCTCTGTACCCTCTCTAGTGCAATCACATCTTTCCTGTAATGTGGTGACCAGAACTGCATGTAGTACACGAGCTATGGCCTAACTAGTGTATATACAGTTCAAGCATAACCTCCCTGCTCTTATACTGTATAACTTGGCTAATAAAGTATCCAGTATGCCTTCTTAACCACCTTAGCTACCTGTTCTGCTACCTTCAGGGATCTGTGGACATGCATTCCAAGGTCCAGCTGCTCCTCTACACTTTAGTATCCTACAATTTATTTTGTATTTCCTTGCTTTAGCCCTCCCCAAATGCATTACCTCACTTCTCCGGGTTGAATTCCATTTGCCACATTTCTGCCCACCTGACCAGTCATATCGAGAGCTTTTTATCAACCGTATAGTCAATTTTTGTATCAGTCTAAATCATTGATATATGGCACAAAAAGTAAGGGACTGAGCCTTGCAGAACTCCACTGGGAGCAGCCTTCCAGTCACAAAAACACCCGTCAACCATTACTCTTTGCTTCCTGCCAATGAGCCAATTTTAGATCCAACTTGCCACTTTATCTTGGATCCCATGGGCTTTTACTTTTCTGACCAGTCTAACATGTGGGACCTTGTCAAAAGCCTTGCTGAAGTCCATGCAGACGACATCAAATGTACTACCCTCATCAACCCTCCTTGTTACCGCCTCAAAAAATTCAATCAAGTTAGTCAGACACGACCTTCCCTTAAAAAAAACACTATGCTGCCTTTCTTAATGATGATTAACACTGTCCCTCAGATTTTTTTTCCAATAATCTGCCGAGCACCAAGGTTAGGCTAACTGGACTGTAATTACTTGGTCTTTCACTTTCTCCCACTTTTAACAACGGTACAATGAGCAGTCCTCCAGTCCTCTGGCACCACATCTGTAGCCAGAGAGGATTGGAAAGTAATGGTCAGAGCCTCTACTATTTCCTCCCTTGCTTCTCTTAACAGCCTGAGATACGTTTCATCCAGGTCTGCCTATTTATCTACTTTCAAAGATGCTAAACCCCTTAATATTTCCTCTCTGTTTATCTTATCTAATATTTCACACTCCTCAACTATAATGTCTGCATTGTCCCGCTCGTGTGAAGGCAGACGCAAATTATTCATTAAGAACCATACACATGTCTTCCGTCTCCACACATAAGTTCGCTTTTTGGTCTCTAATAGGCTCTACTCAAACTTGTCTGTATAAGTTGAAGAGCTTGTCAGATGTCTGAAATTTGATGCACACAACTATATTCAGATAGAAAAGATATCCTTTTAATACCACACTCGTAATTATTCTCTTTACATAGAGTGATGATGGTTGCATCTTTAAAATCTTGGAGGAATACATCATCTATCCAGAATACAAGAAGCTGCACATGATATCAAGCATGATAGAAACATAGAAACATAGAAAATAGGTGCAGGAGCAGACCATTCAGCCCTTCTAGCCTGCACCGCCATTCAATGAGTTCATGGCTGAACATGAAACTTCAGTACCCCCTTCCTGCTTTCTCGCCATAACCCTTGATCCCCCGAATAGTAAGGACTTCATCTAACTCCCTTTTGAATATATTTAGTGAATTGGCCTCAACTACTTTCTGTGGTAGAGAATTCCACAGGTTCACCACTCTCTGGGTGAAGAAGTTTCTCCTCATCTCGGTCCTAAATGGCTTACCCCTTATCCTCAGACTGTGACCCCTGGTTCTGGACTTCCCCAACATTGGGAACACTCTTCCTGCATCTAACCTGTCTAAACCCGTCAGAATTTTAAACGTTTCTATGAGGTCCCCTCTCATTCTTCTGAACTCCAGTGAATACAAGCCCAGTTGATCCAGTCTTTCTTGATAGGTCAGTCCCGCCATCCCGGGAATCAGTCTGGTGAATCTTTGCTGCACTCCCTCAATAGCAAGAATGTCCTTCCTCAAGTTAGGAGACCAAAACTGTACACAATACTCCAGGTGTGGCCTCACCAAGGCCCTGTACAACTGTAGCAACACCTCCCTGCCCCTGTATTCAAATCCCTTCGCTATGAAGGCCAACATACCATTTGCTTTCTTAACCGCCTGCTGTACCTGCATGCTAACCTTCAATGATTGATGTACCATGACACCCAGGTCTCGTTGCACCTTCCCTTTTCCTAATCTGTCACCATTCAGATAATAGTCTGTCTCTCTGTTTTTACCACCAAAGTGGATAACCTCACATTTATCCACATTATACTTCATCTGCCATGCATTTGCCCACTCACCTAACCTATCCAAGTCACTCTGCAGCCTAATAGCATCCTCCTCGCAGCTCACACTGCCACCCAACTTAGTGTCATCCGCAAATTTGGAGATACTGCATTTAATCCCCTCGTCTAAATTATTAATGTACAATGTAAACAGCTGGGGCCCCAGCACAGAACCTTGCGGCACCCCACTAGTTACTGCCTGCCATTCTGAAAAGTACCCGTTTACTCCTACTCTTTGCTTCCTGTCTGACAACCAGTTCTCAATCCACGTCAGCACACTACCCCCAATCCCATGTGCTTTAACTTTGCACATTAATCTCTTGTGTGGGACCTTGTCGAAAGCCTTCTGAAAGTCCAAATATACCACATCAACTGGTTCTCCTTTGTCCACTTTACTGGAAACATCCTCAAAAAATTCCAGAAGATTTGTCAAGCATGATTTCCCTTTCACAAATCCATGCTGACTTGGACCTATCATGTCACCATTTTCCAGATGCACTGCTATGACATCCTTAATAATTGATTCCATCATTTTACCCACTACTGAGGTCAGGCTGACCGGTCTATAATTCCCTGTTTTCTCTCTCCCTCCTTTTTTAAAAAGTGGGGTTACATTGGCTACCCTCCACTCCATAGGAACTGATCCAGAGTCAATTGAATGTTGGAAAATGACTGTCAATGCATCCGCTATTTCCAAGGCCACCTCCTTAAGTACTCTGGGATGCAGTCCATCAGGCCCTGGGGATTTATCGGCCTTCAATCCCATCAATTTCCCCAACACAATTTCCCGACTAATAAAGATTTCCCTCAGATCCCCCTCCTTACTAGACCCTCTGACCCCTTTTATATCCGGAAGGTTGTTTGTGTCCTCCTTAGTGAATACCGAACCAAAGTACTTGTTCAATTGGTCTGCCATTTCTTTGTTCCCCGTTATGACTTCCCCTGATTCTGACTGCAGGGGACCTACGTTTGTCTTTACTAACCTTTTTCTCTTTACATACCTATCGAAACTTTTGCAATCCACCTTAATGTTCCCTGCAAGCTTCTTCTCGTACTCCATTTTCCCTGCCCTAATCAAACCCTTTGTCCTCCTCTGCTGAGTTCTAAATTTCTCCCAGTCCCCAGGTTCGCTGCTATTTCTGGCCAATTTGTATGCCACTTCCTTGGCTTTAATACTATCCCTGATTTCCCTAGATAGCCACGGTTGAGCCACCTTCCCTTTTTTATTTTTACGCCAGACAGGAATGTACAATTGTTGTAATTCATCCATGCGGTCTCTAAATGTCTGCCATTGCCCATCCACAGTCAACCCCCTAAGTATCATTCGCCAATCTATCCTAGCCAATTCACGCCTCATACCTTCAAAGTTACCCTTCTTTAAGTTCTGGACCATGGTCTCTGAATTTACTGTTTCATTCTCCATCCTAATGCAGAATTCCACCATATTATGGTCACTCTTCCCCAAGGGGCCTCGCACAATGAGATTGCTAATTAATCCTCTCTCATTACACAACACCCAGTCTAAGATGGCCTCCCCCCTAGTTGGTTCCTCAACATATTGGTCTAGAAAACCATCCCTTATGCACTCCAGAAAATCCTCCTCCACCATATTGCTTCCAGTTTGGCTAGCCCAATCTATGTGCATATTAAAGTCACCCATTATAACTGTTACACCTTTATTGCATGCACCCCTAATTTCCTGTTTGATGCCCTCCCCAACATCCCTATTACTGTTTGGAGGTCTGTACACAACTCCTACTAACGTTTTTTGCCCTTTGGTGTTCTGCAGCTCTACCCATATAGATTCCACATCATCCAAGCTAATGTCTTTCCTAACTATTGCATTAATCTCCTCTTTAACCAACAATGCTACCCCACCTCCTTTTCCTTTTATTCTATCCTTCCTGAATGTTGAATACCCCTGAATGTTGAGTTCCCAGCCCTGATCATCCTGGAGCCACGTCTCCGTAATCCCAATCACATCATATTTATTAACATCTATTTGCACAATTAATTCATCCACCTTATTGCGGATACTCCTTGCATTAAGACACAAAGCCTTCAGGCTTGTTTTTTTAACACCCTTTGTCCTTTTAGAATTTTGCTGTACAGTGGCCCTTTTTGTTCTTTGCCTTGGGTTTCTCCGCCCTCCACTTTTCCTCATCTCCTTTCTGTCTTTTGCTTTTGCCTCCTTTTTGTTTCCCTCTGTCTCCCTGCATTGGTTCCCATCCCCCTGCCATATTAGTTTAAATCCTCCCCAACAGCACTAGCAAACACTCCCCCTGGGACATTGGTTCCGGTCCTGCCCAGGTGCAGACCATCCGGTTTGTACTGGTCCCACCTCCCCCAGAACCGGTCCCAATGCCCCAGGAATTTGAATCCCTCCCTGCTGCACCACTGCTCAAGCCACGTATTCATCTGCGCTATCCTGCGATTCCTACTCTGACTATCACGTGGCACTGGTAGCAATCCCGAGATTACTACTTTTGAGGTCCTACTTTTTAATTTAGCTCCTAGCTCCTTAAATTCATTTCGTAGGACCTCATCCCTTTTTTTACCTATGTCGTTGGTACCAATGTGCACCACGACAACTGGCTGTTCTCCCTCCCATTTCAGAATGATATCAGTTATAGGCCTGCAAGCATTACATCCAAACCAGCTATTCTAGTCTGTTACCTCGATCAATATTTGCAGCAATTGATTTCTGTTAATCACAAGATAATTACAGAATAGGAAGGCCATTGGGCCCACCTTAGTTCATCCATCCAGATATTTTACCCCCCCCCCACCCCACCCACCCACCATACCTCACCTCATTATAGCAATTGTTTCATAAATGACTCTCGGGTTTCTGCCTCTATTACTCTAGTTGTTTAATTATCCATCATTCATGACTGGATGTGCCAGGATTGCAGAGCTTTGATCTGATCCATTGGTTGAGGGATCATTTAGCTTTGTCTATAGCATGCTTCTCCTGCTGTTTAGCATGCATGTAGTCCTGTGTTGTAGCTTCACCAAGTTGGCACTTCGTTTTCAGGTAGGCCTGGTGCTGCTCCTGGCATGTTGTTCTACATTCCTCATTGAACCAGGGTTAGTTGCCTGGCTCGCTGGTAAAGGTAGAGTGAGGGGTATGCCGGGCCATGAGGTAGAGATTGCAGTGAAGTACAATTCTGCTGCTGCTGATGGCCAGCAGTACATCATGGATTCCCAGTTTTGAGCTGCGAGATCTGTTCTTAATCTATCCCATTTAGTACGGTGATAGTACCACACAATATGACTGAGGGTTTCCTCAGTGTGAAGATTTCATCACCACAAGGACTGTGCAGTAGTCACTCCTATCAATGCAGTCATGTTTAATTGTTTACCACTATACATCTGCAACAGGTAGATTGGAGAGTATGAGGTCAAGTTTTTCCCCCATGTTAGTTCTCTCGCCACTTGTTGCAAGCCCAACAACTTGTATTTAAGATAGCGCCTTTAACATAGTAAAACGTCCCAAGGCGCTTCACAGGAGCTCAGCATAAGGACTTACTGTGTCCTAGGCTTTGAATATTTATCTGAAAAAGGCAGCCCTGTGGTCAAGTTTAAAAATTTTATTTATAGGACTTGGCCAGCTCGGTCAGTGGTGGTACTACCAAGCCATTCTTGTTGATGGACATTTAAGTCCCCCACCCAGAGTACATTCTGTGCTTTTGCTACCCTCAGTGCTTCTTCCAAGTGGTGTTCAACATGGTGGAATATGGATTCATCAGCTGAGGGAGGGGAGTAGCTGGTAATCAGCAGGAGGTTCCTTTGCCCATGAGACTTCATAGGGTCCAGAGCCAATGTTGAGGAATCCCAGGGTCACACATTCCTAACTGTATACCACTGTGCCGTCACCTCTGGTGGGCCTGGCTGCCTGTGGGACACTGATAGGCATATTTTAAAAGCTTTTGAACATAATGGCCTGAATTTTGCAGTGCTGATCCATCGTAAGCCTTATAAAAGGCCCCAAAAAGTTCCGGATTTCTGCATGGGTTGCGCATGCGCAAAAACCTGGAACATGCGATCTGTCAAGGTATGCCTTGACAGATCTCTCGCACCAACCTAAAATCATTTCGCTGACGCAGAGTTGGGCTATTTGTTCAACTATTGCCCACAAAAACCTTCACCAGTGTAGGGGATAATATCAATCTTGAAAAATTTAAAAATAAAATGATGCACATTTAAAATTAGATTGTTAATTTTGGCCCAGATTAAAATTATTTTTCAAAAAATTAAATTTTTATTGTGAATGCTTAATTGAAGGGGCTTTTAGTCAATTGGAAAATGGGAACATTTATTCTTATTCCAGTTATATGAATTATTTGATACTGTGGGGATTCCTCATATGCATATACAGATTCCGTTCCTAAATGGAATCCTCAAAAGCACATTAGGAATCCTTCTTTCTGAGGGAAGCTAGTGAACTTGTGAACCGCCTGCATCCCTGGGATCCGTGGGCTTTTATGCAGGCGTTCACCTGCAGGCCCAACCCGAAGTCTCCGAAGATCAAGAGCCTGAAGCTAGGTGCAGATTTTTTTCTTTTTTTTAAAAAATATCTCCAGGAGGTACACCTCCCACCGCAAATTCTGGTCCTTTTTAAAAAAAAAAAATTCTGACTACTGTACACCAATATAACTAGCAAATGGATCTGTATGTGTTTTTTAAATAATTTTCATCTATTTAAAATCAGGTTACTCAAGTGGTGGACTAGATACTAATTAAAATGCTTTTGTGATAAACCCATTTTCAGCTGTATTAATAAAACTGCACCAAGTTACCACTCTTAAATAGATCATGGAATATTTTTCAGAGCAAATTTTAAAATTTAAAAAAAAATTACATTCTAAAACGCTGTCCAAATGAGTTGGGTTCATGGCAGACTTTTGCATTCAGTGATATGCAAATGAGTTGGAGCGGAAAGGAGAAAATAATTCACTTCCTAAAACTAGCACAATTTTGGTCACAATTTGCGACCAACAAAGCAGAAACTCGACACCAACATGTTTCCATCCCAAAAGGACATCAGTGAACCAGCTGGGTTTTTATGACAATCCGATAGCTTCATGGTCACCAGCATGGTTACAAGCTGAATTCAACTTCACAAACTGCAAAGGTGAGATTTCAACTCCCATCTCTAGATTGTCCAGGCCTCTGGATTACTCGTCCAGTAACAGAATGATTACACTACCATAGCCAGTGTGTAGGATGCACCATTGCCAAGACTAATCCTGTCCATCCCCTACATCTAGACGCTTTCCAGAATGAATCAATCGGTAAAAAATAAAAAGAGGAATGTAAATTTTCCCTGAGGCCAGTTGTTGCACTTCCACAGCCATTCAAGCTATCAGCACAGAAACAGGATCAAACCTGGGACCTTCCTATTCTGTGGCACTGAGCCATTGGCGGGGGAGCATCCTTATTGATGATGGTTGAGATGATTGTCGGCATGAATCCTACATTCTAATACTCCATGTTACCAAATTATTTATTCTGTTAGTCATTAAATATTGTCTATTAAATGTTAATCAGCAGACAAGAATGAAATGATCAGATTTGTTCTGGCTTCTCTCCTGAATCATGAAGCCTTATGGTCCAAAAGTATTATAGTTCTAAGCAATATGTAAAGAAGTATACTTTTATGCAAGACTGCATCAGCAAAATACTGTAGAAGCATCATGGTTTTATGCAAGTTTATCAATAGAAGCAGTGTGTGCTTTATGAACTGGTAATCAGCACAAAAATGTTTTTTTTAAAAACAATAATTTATTCGTACAGAATTCTAAAATACAGTAGTTTATTTCATGCATTTTTTTTTTATTTGCACAAGTTGTTCTGTCCCTTTGCTCCTGCATTGCAAGTGCTCTTTAGACTGCTTAACCCTTTTACCATTTTCATAATTTGTATGTTAAACCACATTTTATAAATTCAGTAAAAATTTGACATCTAAAATTTCTCTTTACATTCTGAAACAGTGAATTGTTTCATTTGGTCTAGATTGAAGCCTGCAATCTTTTTTTCCCTTTTTAAAAATAATAGAAAAGCAAATCATGCAAGATTGTACAAATCATACAGCAACATGGACTAATTTAATCCACAAAGCAGTTTGATTAGTTTCAGTTATCTGGAGCAGTGGTCAAGGAAGAAAAAAAAAAATCAAAACCCACAGAGAACCAAGAATCAGACACAAGAAACAAATACCACGCAGAATGACTGGCATTCAAAAACAGACAGCATCCACCCAAACCGAGCACCTTCGCCCCTACCCTCCTCCCCCACCTCCCGCAGGTGTCTTTTTAGGCACAACGGTGATACAATTTGTATTTAGCTTCTGTGCGTTAAATATTAACTGTTCATTTACCATTGATCTGACTTTGATAGGTACTTAAGTCAAAGCATTTTGTAGGTTTGCTCTGGAAAATTGTGAATAGTCCTTCTATTCAAAATGCCAGATTTGATTATTGTCCTGTGAATTGCAAAGTCTCATTTCCACATCCATCCGTCCTTCAGGAGTGCGATTAGCAGTAATGCACTTGTTGGATTTGGGGTGGAAGATCGTTCCATCCTGTAAATCAATAATAGTTTTATCTATTGCACATTCATGTGGTACATCAGTAACAAGCAGGCATATATTTTCTTTATAGTTATAAGTTAATTACTTACAGGTTTAAATTCCCATGTAATAGACTCCAGAACAGGAGTGTTATCGGCTGGGCAATACTTCATTCCAATGGAATTCTGTCCTTCAATCACTTCTGCACACAGTTCAGTCACAGAATTAAAGCGAATCTCCCTTCTAGATGTATATTCAAAATACTGTTTTTAAAGCAAGAAAAGTTGTGTATGAAATAACATGTCCTGAAAGTAGTAAAATTATCAATTGCTTTATTAAAATGACAAGAAAAAATATTTTATAATTTACACCAACAAGGAAAGGGAACAACACCGAGTTGGTGTAAAATTATTCTCAGGCTCTTAACAGTTAGACTTAAGTTTGGTTTTCTGTGGTATTGTTAATGATGCATCCTTCTGGAGTTAATAACAACCATTACAATGCAAAACGTACCTTATCATTTCACTATTTGCTGTTAATCACCAGTAACAAATGCCTCTGTTGGAACTCTGCATACTGGAAGTGTAATTTGAGGACGAGCCAATTAGGTAGAACTGATGACACATGTGCCTTTCACCTCTCTTACACAGAAAAAAATTATTCTGTATGACCGATTCACCTACTGTGGTTCGACTAATTCAGATTCACATCACTCATTACTTGGCCCATCTCTCTTTTTCCCCAAAGAAAAGTAATAAGTTTTGTAAATTAACTGCAGCAAAACAATGTTCAAATTAACCCCTCACACACAAAATTCAAATGGGAAGTATGTCATCCAGTCTTTCATTCATAGCTTAGTCACCGGTTTGACTTGATGTTTTCAAGTCACATTGTTCTGAATAGACCTAAATAGGCCATGGTTGATCCGATCATGGACTCAGATCCACTTCCCTGCCCGCTCCCAATAACCCCTTAATCCCTTATCGGTTAAGAAACTGTCTATCTCTGCCTTAAATTTATTCAATGTCCCAGCTTCCACAGCTCTTTGAGGCAGCGAATTCCACAGATTTACAACCCTCAGAGAAGAAATTCCTCCTTATCTCAGTTTTAAATGGGCGGCCCCTTATTCTAAGATTATGCCCCCTAGTTCTAGTCTCATCCTCTCTGCCTTGTCAAGCCACCTCACAATCTTATATGTTTCGATAAGATCACCTCTCATTCTTCTGAATTCCAATGAGTAGAAGCCCAACCTACTCAACCTTTTATCATATGTCAACCCCCTCATTCCTGGAACCAACCTCGTGAACCTTCTCTGAACTGCCTCCAAAGCAAGTATATCCTTTTGTAAATATGGAAACCAATACGGCACGCAGTAGTCCAGATGTGGCCTCACCAATACCCTGTATAACTGTAGCAAGACTTCCTTGCTTTTATACTCCATCCCCTTTGCAATAAAGGCCAAGATACCATTGGCCTTCCTGATCACTTGCTGTACCTGCATATTATCCTTTTGTGTTTCATGCACAATTACCCCCAGGTCTCGCTGTACTGCAGCATTTTGCAATCTTTCTCCATTTAAATAATAACTTGCACTTTGATTTTTTCTGCCAAAGTGCATGACCTCACACTTTCCAACATTATACTCCATCTGCCAAATTTTTGTCCACTCACTTAGCCTGTCTATGTCCTTTTACAGATTTTTTGTGTCCTCCTCAAACATTGCTTTTCCTCCCATCTTTGTATCGTCAGCAAACTTGGCTACGTTACACTCGGTCTCTTCTTCCAAGTCGTTAATATAGATTGTAAATAGTTGGGGGTCCCAGCACTGATCCCTGTGACACGCCACTGTGGACTCCAACATTTTCCCAACCACAGTTGCCAACCAGAGAATGAAACATAGAAACATAGAAAAGAGGTGCAGGAGTAGGCCATTCGGCCCTTCGAGCCTGCACCGCCATTCAATAAGATCATGGCTGATCATTCCCTCAGTACCCCTTTCCTGCTTTCTCTCCATAACCCTTGATCTCTTTAGCCATATAGGCCATATCTAACTCTCTCTTCAATATATCCAATGAACTGTCATCAACAACTCTCTGCGGCAGGGAATTCCACAGGTTAACAACTCTCTGAGTGAAGAAGTTTCTCCTCATCTCATTCCTAAATGGCCTAGCCCTTATCCTAAGACTATGTCCCCTGGTTCTGGACTTCCCCAACATCGGGAACATGCTTCCCGCATCTAACCTGTCCAGTCCCATCAGAATCTTATACATGTCTATGAGATCCCCTCATCCATCTAAATTCCAGTGAATAAAGGCCCAGTTGATCCAGTCTCTCCTCATATGTCAGTCCAGCCATCCCTGGAATCAGTCTGGTGAATCTTTGCTGCACTCCCTTAATTGCAAGAACGTCCTTCCTCAGACAGGGAGACCAAAACTGAACACAATATTCCAGGTGAGGCCTCACCAAGGTTCTGTACAACTGCAGTAAGACCTCCCTGCTCCTATACTCAAATCCCCTCGCTATGAAGGTCAACATACCATTTGCCTTCTTCACCGCTGCTGTACCGAACTTTCAATGACTGATGAACCAGGACAGCCAGGACTCGTTGCACCTCCCCTTTTCCTAATCTGCCGCCATTCAGATAATATTCTGCCTATGTGTTTTTGCCCCCAAAATGGATAACCTCACTTATCCACATTATACTGCATCTGCCATGCATTTGCCCATTCACCTAACCTGTCCAAGTCCCCCTGTAGCCTCCTAGCATTCTCCTCGCAGCTCGCATTGTCAGCCAGCTTAGTGTCAGCTGCAAACTTGGAGATATTACCTTCAATTCCTTCGTCTAAATCATTAATGTATATTGTAAATAGCTGGGGTCCCAGCAATGAACCCTGTGGCACCCCACTAGTCACTGCCTGTCATTCTGAAAAGGACCCGTTTATTCCTACTCTTTGCTTCCTGTCTGCCAACCAGTTCTCTATCCACATCAATGCATTACCCACAATACCATGCGCCTTAATTTTTCACACTAATCTCCTGTGTGGGACCTTGTCAAAAGCCTTTTGAAAGACCAAATACACCATATCCACTAGTTCTCCCTTAACCACTCCACTAATTACATCCTCAAAAAATTCTAGAAGATTTGTCAAGCATGATTTCCCTTTCATAAATCCATGCTGACTTGGACCGATCCTGTCACTGCCTTCCAAATGCGCTGCTATTACATCTTTAATAATTGATTTCAACATTTTCCCAACCACTGATGTCAGGCTAACTGGTCTATAATTCCCTGTTTTCTCTCTCCCTCCTTTTTTAAAAAGTGAGGTTACATTAGCTACCCTCCAATCCATAGGAACTGAGCCAGAGTCCATGGAATGTTGGAAAATGACGACCAATGCATCTACTATTTCGAGGGCCACTTCCTTAAGTACTCTGGGATACAGACGATCAGGCCCTGGGGATTTATCGGCCTTCAGTCCCTTCAATTTCCCCAACACCATTTCTTAACTAATAAGGATTTCCCTCAGTTCCCCCTTCTCGCTAGACCCTCAGTCCCCTAGTATTTTCGGGAGGTTATTCGTGTCTTCCTTAGTGAAGACAGAACCAAAGTATTTGTTCAATTGGTCTGCCATTTCCTTGTTCCTCATTATGAATTCACCTGATTCTGACTGTAAGGGACCTACATTCGTCTTCACTAATCTTCTGCTCTTCACATATCTTTAGAAGCTTTTGCAGTCAGTTTTTATGTTCCCTGCAAGCTGAATCCCACTTATTGTTATGTACCCCACATTTCTGGCTTAAATGAGGTTTTACTGTATTCGACTTCCCTACCCCAAAATTGTATAAAACTATGTCCTGAGTACTTTCATGATTGAACAATGCTGCTGTGTTCAAAGCCATATTCAGTGACAGTAAAATTGATCCATGTGTTCAACAGAACGCTTCCCCTGTAGGTAATGCACACATTAACTGCAGTGGAAATCTCAGCCAAAGTAATTGATATATGTTCATGATGCAAAGTAGCTATCCATTTTATTGACAATGCCCCTTAAAAAAAAACTGGTTACAGCGCATCAGTTCATCAATACTGCCTCACTCATCCCTCAATGCTGTGAAATCCAAATTGTTATATTGAAGTTTTATTGTGTCCCCTATTCCTGCCAATATTACCTTTCAAGTAAAAGCTGCTACATTTCCTTTTATAAAATATTGGCCATGTTCTCCAGCACATGATTTTAAAAGACCTCAATGCAAATATTTAAAACATACAAGACATTTCTTGCTCTACATAATTACAATGAGAAAGTCCCAAGACCAGAATGGTTACAAAAACAGTAGTGCCCACCTGATTCCCTCCTTGACCGTGGCACCCGAACAAAGACAGATGTGCTCCGACAGGGCTATGATCTGGTGCATTGTAATCCAGACATTCTGAGTGAATCCCTTCACTGCGAATCTGAAGAAGTGTCCCATTATTAAAAACTATCCAGTAAAAGCAACACATTGAATATATTCTGAGTCAGATCCATTCACATATCTAGGTGTCGAGTGAATGGTTAACATTCCAGTGAGACAGCAGAGTAAATATTAAACGGTGTTCAAATCAGATGGCCTTTCAACATACTAAAAATATAGCTGGTGCAGCATTGATGCAACTTAACTCATAGTTATCACAGTATTGCATCAAATTTAAAATCCATGCAATTAGATGTGCTCAGCCACATAACGTTGGCACACAAAGCTTTTTATTTCCCCCAGTCCTTCGATGCTGAAAATAGACAGCGATCTGATTAGTGTCCAAGGCCTAGAATTTCCTTGTAATTGTTGGCATAATAGCGCCAGAACCTCGTTATATGCAAATTTCCTCAATCGTTTGCACCGCTCCCAAGTTATGTCTTCTGAAACTCCACTTAGCCCATTGACATAGTGCCACATCCCCATGCACAAGATCAGAAAACACAAATTCCTGCATTTATACCAGTTATAAATTTATACCTAAATATTTAGGCACAGTACGGCCTGAATTGCCATATCTGATTAATGACGTTTGATAACTAATTTCTTTGGGACTTAAAAAAATATTCTTACTGAGATCTGCACTGTACTTAATAAAGAGCCATCAGTCTCCGTGCAATCCAAAATCATGGATGAAGATTTCAGTAAAAGGTGAGCTGAGGTAGGGATAGAGATGGGCAATATTATGGAGGTAGAAGTAGGGGGACTTTGTGATGGAGAGGATTTGGGTCGGAAGCTCAATGTGGGGCCCAGATAGCATGCCAAGGTTGTGCACAGTCTGGTATAGCCTGAGAAATTAGAGGTGTGCTTGAAAGAGTATGGGGAGTAACTAGGAAAGTGAGATTAGACTAGGTGGCTCCGTGGGGAGAGAAATACCAGCACAGAATTCGTTGGTGCGAATGTTGTTTCTGTGCATAGAATGACTTTCCCTCCATCATAAGGTCAGAAGTGGGGATGTTTGCTGACGATTGAAGTGTGTTTAGTTCCATCGCAACTCCTCAGATAATGAAGCAGCCCATGCCCGCATGCAGCAAGACCTGGATGACATTTAGGCTTGAGCTGATTAGTAGCAAACAATATTCGTGCCACACAAGTGCCAGGCAATGACCATCTCCAACAAGTGGAAGTCTAAGTACCGCCCCCCATTGCACTCAATGGCATTACCCTCACCGAATCCCCCATCAATATCCTGGGGCTCACTACTGACCAGAAACTTAACTAGACCAGCCACATAAATACTGTGGCTACAAGAGCAGGTCAGAGGCTGAGTATTCCGTGGTGAGTGTCTCACCTCCTGACTCCCCAAAGCCTTTCCACCATCTACAAGGCACAAATCAGGAGTGTGTTATAATACTCTCCACTTGCCTGGATGAGCGCAGCTCCAACAACACTCAAGAAGCTCGACACCATCCAGGACAAAGCAGCCCACTTGATTGGCGTCCCATCCACCACCTTAAACATTCACTCCCTGCACCACCAGCGCACCGTGACTGCAGTGTGGACCATCTACAAGATGCACTGCAGCAACTTGCCAAGGCTTCTTCTATACACCTCATTAACCCATGGCCTCTACCAACCAGAAGGACAAGGGCAGCAGACACATGGGAACACCATCACCTACCTGCAAGTCCTCCATCTTACACACCATCCTGACTTGGAAATATATTGCCGTTCCTTCATTGTCGCTGGGCTGAAGTCCTGGAACTCCCGTCCTAACAGCACTGTGGGAGTACCTTCATCACAAGGACTGCAGTCGTTCAAGAAGATGGTTCACCGCCACCTTCGCAAGGGCAATTATGGATGGGCAATAAGTGCTGGCCTTGCCAGCGATGCCCACATCCCAGAAACAAATAATTTAAAAAAAATGCTATGATGCTACGGTAACTAATTCAATCTAAAGTGTTTATTGCAGATAAAGTAAGTTTTATGGGTAAAATATACTCCTCCAAACGCGCTATTATTTTTTAAACTATGCTGAATCGTATTTTTACAGCACAGGAGGCTATTTGGCCCATCATGCTTTCTTCAAATCTGCGAATGAATTATCCATTTAGTCCTATTCTCCTGCCTTTCCCCAGACCTTTTAAAAATGCTCCTCCCTTGAAGAGAGAAGCTAAGTAGGTAACTGCCCATTAGAAATCTCAGCAGGTCAGGCAGCATCTGTGGAGAGAAAGCAGCGTTTACATTTCGGATCGATGACCCTTCGTCAGAAAAACATCCATTCAGTCCGCAAGTGTGACCCTGAACTTCCGGTCGCCTGGTGCTTTAATTAGAGCGCCCTCCTATGTTTCGGATGCCTCCAAAAGTTCGGCACCATCCTCCACCTGCTGCACGATGACATGCAGGCCATGACCCTCACCAACGGATCCATCACAGACCCAATCCACGTCCGGACCTGGGTCAAACAGGGCTGCGTCATCGCCCCAACCCTCTTCTCAATCTTTCTCGCTGCCATGCTCCACCTCACAGTCAACAAGCTTCTCGCAGGAGTGGAACTAAACTACAGAACCAGTGGGAACCTGTTCAACCTGCGCCTTCTCTAGGCCAGATCCAAGACCACCCCAACCCCTGTTGTCGAGCTACAGTACACAGCCGACGCCTGCGTCTGCGCACATGCAGAGGCTGAACTCTAGGACATAGTCGATGTGTTTACTGAGGCATACGAAAGCATGGGCTTTATGGTACACATCCGTAAGACAAAAGTCCTCCACCAGCCTGTCCCTCGCCGCACAGCACTGCCCCCCAGTCATCAAGATCCACGGCGCGGCCCTGGACACACTGGTCCACTTCCCATATCTCGGGAGCCTCCTATCAACAAGAGCAGGCATTGACGACGAGATCCAACACCATCTCCAGTGCACCAGTGCAGCCTTCGGCCGGCTGAGGAAAAGAGTGTTTGAAGACCAGGCCCTCAACACTGCCACCAAGCTCATGGTCTACAGGGCTGTAGTAATACCTGCCCTCCTGTATGGCTCAGAGACATGGACCATGTACAGTAAGACACCTCAAGTTGCTGGAAAAATACCACCAACGATGTCTCCGCAAGATCATACAAGTCGCCTGGGAAGACAGGTGCACCAACATCAGCGTCCTCATTCAGGCCAACATCCTCAGCATTGAAGCACTGACCACACTCGATCAGCTCCGCTGGGCAGACCACATAGTCCGCATGCCAGACACGAGACTCCCAAAAGAAGCACTCTACTCTGAGCTCCTTCACGGCAAAAGTGCCAAAGGTGGGCAGCGGAAATGCTACAAGGACACCCTCAAAGCCTCCCTGATAAAATGAGACATCCCCACTGACACCTGGGAGTCCCTGGCCCAAGACCGCCCGAAGTGGAGGAAGTGCATCCGAGAGGGCGCTGAGCACCTCGAGTCTCAACGCCGAGAGCATGCAGAAATCAAACGCAGGCAGCAGAAAGAGCTTGCGGCAAACCAGTCCCACCCACTCCTTCCCTCAACGACCATCTCTCTCACCTGTGACAGAGTCTGTTGCTCTCGTATTGGACTGTTCAGCCACCAAAGAACTCACTTCAGGTGTGGAAGCAAGTCTTCCTCGATTCCGAGGGACTACCTATGATGATGATGATGATAATTTTCCACTCCATTCCCACTCTGACCTCTCCGTCCTCGGCCTCCTACACTGTTGTGTATAGAAGAACTCTACGAGGCTGAGTACTGTGAGCTAAACTTAGTGTGACCTTAGTCTTCTTTATTACAACTCCAGAGTGCCTAAACAACATGGCAGCCAATCTTTTATACTGGCCCTGCACGTGTGTGCAGGTGACCATTAGGACTCCAACAGTCGCGCCCTCTGGTGGCAAGTATTACATAGTTACATTCATATCACTTCCCCCCCCCCCCCCCAAAGTCTTCAGTACAAGTTATTTACAAGTTGAGGCGATCCGGAGCCCTTCGCTCCCTGGTTGATCGTCTAAGTTCAAACCCTGGCGTGTGCGAGTTGGCCAGACCATTGCTGCACTGCACCGTGGCTGATCTGACCAGACTGTCAGGAACGGTGGGTTCATCCTCGTGATTGACAGCGAGGTCGATTGCTGGTTGGGTGTGTGTTGGTGGATCGTCGATGGTGATGTCCTCTTCAAGTCGTTCCTGGTTGTCAGTAAATCGCAATTTGGTCTGATCTAAATGCTTTCTGCACGTTTGGCCATTTAACAGCTTGATTATAAACACCCTACTCCCTTCCTTCGCCAAAACAGTGCTAGCAACCCACTTGGGACCATGACCGTAATTCAGGACAAACACAGGGTCGTTAACATCAACGTCACGTGAAACAGCTGCTCGATCGTGGTGCATGTTCTGCCAGTGTCGCCGGGTTTCTAAGTGATCATTAAGATCCGGGTGCACTAGGGAGAGCCTGGTTTTGAGGGCTCCCTTCATAAACAACTCTGCCGGGGGAACCCTGGTGAGCGAGTGGGGTCACATCCGGTAACTGTGCAGAATGAGAGACAAGCGGGTCTGCAGGGAGCTGTCCGTCACGCGTTTCATGCTCTGCTTGATTGTTTGACTGCCCGCTCCGCTTGACCGTTAAACACGGGCTTAAACGGAGCAGATCCGACTTGCTTGATGCCATTGCGGGTCATAAACTTGTTTAATTCCGAGCTGGTGAAACATGGTCCATTGTCACTGACAAGGACGTCGGACAAGCCATGGGTGGCGAACATGGCCCGGAGGCTTTCAATGGTGGCTGTGGACGTGCTGGATGACATGATTACACATTCAATCCATTTGGAGTAAGTATCCATAACTACTAAGAACACCTTTCCAAAAAGGGGCCGGCAAAATCTACGTGGGTCCTGGACCACGGTTTGGAGGGCCATCACCACAGACTCAGTGGAGCCTCCCTTGGTGCATTGCTCAGTTGCGAGCAAGTGTTGCAGCGATGCATGCATGACTCCAAGTCCGCGTCAATGCCGGGCCACCAAACATGCGACTTGGCAATGCCTGGGTGGGTATTGTGTAGATCACGTATAAACGTTTCCCTGCCTTTTTTTGACAAAATCACGAGATTACTCCATAAGACACAATGGACATTTCATCTTTGCATCGGTGAAACGGCTTAATTTCATCTTGCATTTTCCCGTTAACGGCCGACCAGTTCCCATTTAGGACGCAACTCTTTACTAATGATAGTACAGGATCCTGGCTGGTCCTGGTCCAGATCTGGCGTGCTGTGATGGGTGACTCCTCGCTCTCAAAAGCATCCATGACCAGTAGCAAGTCTGCGGGCTGCGCCATTTCAACCCCAGTGGTGGGTAATGGTAGCCGGCTATGAGCATCGGCATAGTTTTCAGTGCCTGGTCTGTGGTGAATAGCAGTCATAACCAGATAATATTAGTGCCCATCTTTGGATGCGGGATGAAGCATTGGTATTTATACCTTTGCTCTCTGAAAACAGCGAAATGAGCGCCTTGTGGTCAGTTTCAAGCTCAAACCAAAATCCAAATAGGTATTGGTGCATTTTCTTAATCCCATATACACATGCTAACGCCTCTTTCGCGACCATACTATAGGCTCTCTCAGCCTTAGAGAGACTTTTAGACGCGTATGCAACCGGTTGGAGATTGCCCGATACATTGGCTTGCTGTAACACACAGCTGATCCCGTACGATGAGACGTCACAAGCTAGCACTCAATGTTTACATGGGTCATAGTGTACAAGTAACTTATTTGAACATAGCAGGTTCCTGGCCTGCTCAAAGGCTGTGTCTTGAGATTTGCCCCAAACCCAGTAGTCACCCTTATGTAGCAACATGTGCAAAGGCTCCAACAATGTGCTCAACCCAGGTAGAAAGTTACCGAAATAGTTGAGGAGTTCCAGCAACGAAAGCAGCTCCGTCACATTCTGTGGTCTGGGTGCATTCTTGATGGTCTCGGTCTTCGAGTCCGTGGGCCTGATGCCGTCTGCTGCAATCTTTCTCCCCAAAAATTCGACTTCTAGCGCCAGGAAAACACACTTGGAGCGTTTCAGCCTGAATCCCACTCTGTCTAGTCGACTTAGAACCTCTTCCAGGTTGTGCAGGTGCTCGGTGGTGTCACGACCTGTGATCAGGATGTCGTCTTTAAACACAACGATGCGTGGAACCGATTTCAGCAGACTCTCCATGTTACTCTGGAAGATGGCAGCAGCTGAGCGAATCCCAAAAGAGCACCTGTGGTATATGAACAGTCCTTTGTGCGTGTTGATGCACGTCAATCTTTTCGAAGATTCAGCCAGCTCCTGTGTCATGTAGGCGGAGGTTAGGTCCAACCTGGTGAACGACTTCCCCCCCGCCCACTAACGTTGGAAACAGGTCATCCGCCTTGGGCAGCGGGTACTGGTCCTGCAGTGAGACTCGGTTAATCGTTACCTTGTAGTCTCCGCAGATTCTGACCGTACCATCGCTTTTCAACACTGGAACAATTGGACTGGCCCATTCGTTGAACTCGACTGGCGATATGATTCTTTCACGTTGGAGTCTGTCCAGTTCAATCTCGACTTTCTCCCTCATCATGTACGGAACCGCCCGAGCCTTGTGATGGATGGGCTGTGCATCGGGGCCTCGATGGATCTGTACCTTGATGCCTGTGAAGTTGTCGATGCCTGGTTCGAATAGCGAGGGAAACTTGCTCAGCACTTGAGCACACGAGGCGTCATCCACTGAAGATAGTGCTTTGATGTCTTTCCAATTCCATCTAATCTTTTCTAGCCAGCTTCTGCCGAACAGCATTGGGCCATTGCCTGGAACAATCCACAATGATAGGTCATGCACCGCTCCATTATTTGATACCTTCACTGCTGCACTTCCAATGACTGGTATGAGCTCTTTGGTGTAGGTAGGCAGCTTTGCATAATCGGGCTCATTTTGGGCCTTTGTGCTTTATTGTCCCAGAGTTTCTCGAACGCCTTCTGGCTCTTTATTGACTGACTTGCACCAGTGTCCAACTCCATGGACACTGGAACTCCATTTAATTTGACTTTCAGCATTATCGGAGGGCTCTTGGTGGTGAAGGTTTGTACCCCATACACTTCTTCCTCGGGTTGAGTTGCCTGTGCTGCGTGATCCGCGCCGGATCGATCATCTTCTGCCACGTGATAGGTCGCAGCACGTCTGCACATGCGCTGGAGGTGCCCCATCATTGCGCTGCCTGGAGTGCTTGAATTGACATTGATGGGCCCGATGATTACCCCTGCAGCGCCAACACGGTGCTAATGGATTCACATTTGCCCCCGATGGCAGACTCCAAGTCATCACAGGTCTTGCAGCTGCAAACGTATAGGTCCTGCCATATGCAGTTCGGCCTGCTAGTGACGTCATTTTATGCACAGTACTTACTTGTCGGTGAGCTTCGATGTTGAGAAGATATCTGTTTGGTGTTATTGTCCATGGCCGTGCATGCCTGGGCAATCGCGATGGCCCTGCTCAGGTTTGGGTTTCGGCAATCAGCAGCTTTCGAAGAATGACTTCGTGGCTGATGCCCAGCACGAAAAAGTCCCGCAGCATTTGCCCCAACGCAGTTCCAAAATCGCAAGGTCCCACGAGGCGTCTCAGGTGTCTCCTACCAGCTCGTTGGCCACGAAGTACTGGTCGAGCTGCTCGACAAAGGCTTCCCAATCATCACCCTCTATGAATCTGTCTAATATTCCAACGGCAGCCATGGTTGCGTGAAGACTCGTATTCTGTTACTCGTCGGCAATTGTTGTCTATAGAAGAACTCGACGAGGCCGAGTATTGTGAGCTAAACTTATTGTGACCTTGGTCGTCTTTGTTACAACTCCAGAGTGCCAAAACAACATGGCAGCCAACCTTTTGTAATGGCCCTGCATGTGTGTGCAGGTGACCATTAGGACCAACAGTCGTGCCCTCTGGTGGCAAGTATTACATAATTACATACATAACATACACTGTTCCAACAAAGCTCAATGCAAGCTCGAGGAACAGCACCTCATCTTTTGTTTGGGCCCTTTGCAGTCTTCTGGACTTAACACTGAGTTCAACAATTTCAGAGCGCAGCCGCTGCCAATCATTCTCCCCCCCCCCCCCCCCCCGACCCAGAGCCTGTTTGTTTCTTTTTTTCTCCTTGTTTCTAATGGCAGCTGGTCATTATTCCGCCATTCACACCCGATCTTGACTAATGTTTTTCTAACTCCTAGCTTTACCATTTGAATTTAAGCCATCATCCCTTTTGTCTCTCTAATCTCTCCCATCTTCCAACCTATCCCAGACCTTCCTTTTTGTTCTTTCTTCCCCTCCCCCTTTCAGTGCTGGTTAAGAATCTGTTCTTTCCGAACACTCTCCAGTTCTGATGAAGGGGCATCAACTTAAAACGTTAACTCCGTTTCTCTCCACAGATGCTGCCTGAGCCGCTGAAATTTCCAGCATTTTCTGTTTTTATTCCAGATTCCAGCATCCGCAGTATTTTGCTCTTGTAACTGCCCATTAGAATTAACTTTCCCTTTAAACAGGGGCAGAAATGGTTTCGGAGGGATAAAAGATACGTCTGCTTACCGCTCCATGCCAGTTAGAACGATCCTCTGGCACATGCAATTCTGGGTATATCTTCTTCAAATACCAGTCGAAACTCTTGCACTTTAAGCGGTCTCGGAGCAGTTTCCTTTCAGAAATATCTCCATATTTTTCCTGGAATAAAAAAATACTCCCTACAGTGAACCCTTCAAAATCTCACACTGATTAACTGCTTCTGCTTTACTCTCTATTAATAGGATGTATCCAGAGATAATGGTGGAGCCTGGGATGTTGGTTAAAAGACATGACTCTGAGTACAATGACACTTAGACACTAGTTCCCAAATTTTGAAGACGACGACTTTGCAGGGTCAACTGGGCTGCGACTGCCTCAGTTTTGTCCTGAAGCGATACCTGGGTTGTTGCCAATGGGTCTATCTCTGACTGCTGTTATGATTGTGTTCTGTAGCAATTGTATATCAGGGTTTGGATTGCCAGGCCAGTTCAGAGTATTAAGAGTCAAGCACAATCATTACGAACAGTCACTTCTAGCTCAGTGGCTAGTGGCAGATTGCATAGTGTAAATTTGGGAATAATTTAACGAATTTATCCTCTGAGCACACGGCTTCTCCGCCTATCCTGCTCTTCACCCCTCCCCAAGTGGAAAAGAGCAAAGCACATCCTGGTGTCACATTCTCAGAGAGATAGGACATGTACTAGTTCACAATTCCACAGCAGGTGGGATGAATTTTCATATTGTTCTAACTTCATACTGAACAAGGGAATATTCTACAATTAATTCCATTACAGTTCTGATCTGTCTTTACCATTATGTTCTATTCAGTGAGCCATGAAAGGAATGAACAAGTAAAACCTGCTTCCTTCCATCAGTCTGTTAATCACCATGTTTATAATAATGTTAAATACTTTCAATGTCATGACTTCTGTAACTCAGACAGCATTCAAGAAACTATGTAAAATTTGGCACTTAGCTCAATTTTAATGTTTTTAAAACAGGGATAGTTATGGACACTTAAATATAATGGAACCTTCATTATCGACCATCTCAGATTATCTGGCATATTTTTACAATGGAACAAAGTATCGTTGCACAGCGCAGTAATCTTTTGCTGTTTGGATTTCATTTTTCTTGGTGAATGAAATGACCTTATTTTTGTTATCTGTATTGCACTTAGCTCCATTCCCATGTCTGTGAAACTTGCTCCCATCCAACAGTCTCCAAGTTCCACCGAGGGAAATCCCCTCCACTATGGCAGATAATGGAGGCTCCACAGTAAACTATGGATGCTGAACACAATATGGATATCTTACTGCTCAGTACCTTTTTAGCTGGAGGATTTCGGTTGTAAAAATGTACTTTGTATTCATCCATCCACACCTCAGCTGCTCGCACAGTGTTTTGGAGGAAATTTGGTCGAGCGTAAGGTGCACGCTTTGGAAAAACGTGGCCTACATGTGAACAAGGATCAATTTCCAAGGTGCCTCCACATTGCCACACCTTTTGAAGTAATTTCAAAACAAATTAACACAAGAAATACCATTAGCAAAGTACAACATAGAATAGAAGCATACAGCGCAGGAGGCCATTCAGCCCTTCATGCCCATGCCCACTCTTTATTTAACATGCATTTATATCGCACCTTTTAACTTATGAAAACACCCCAAGGCTTTTCACAGAGATATAATCAGAAAAATTGGGGGGTTGGGGGTTGGGAGGAATTCCAGAACTAAAGCCAAGGCAGCTGAAGGTACAGCTGACAATGGAGGTGTGAAGCCGGGGAATACATAAAATGTCAGTCAGAAAAGGGGGAGTTTGGTGGGGGTAGGTTGTGCAGGGTTGCCAACTCTGGTTGGTGGTCTAATCACTGACAGCTGCAATTGTTATTGCATTTCCCTTATACTCCCCTGTAATTGAGTATCTTTTCTCATGGCTTCGTACCAGCAACTGTTCTGCGAGAAGTTTCAAGAACCAGGTGGACACCATTCGTAAACAGATGAAGAAGGGTATACCAAGGGTGGGGAAGAGGGGAAACTGAAGTGGGAAGGGATTTGCAGGGAGGAAATCAGAGGTGGGAGGAACTTTGATCCCAGCAGTAACTCACTGAAACTACACCGATAATTAAATATTACTAGTAATATGTATTCCCCTCAAACAATAATACAATAACTCTATATGTAACTGGTAGTTATGCCCAAATAGTAATCCTAGGGCTTGAGGGAGTGAAGATGGGGCCATACTAGGGGAACAACCAAGGTGGGAGAGTGTAACGTTTTTTGCTGGGGACACGGGCATGAAAGACTGAGGGGAGGGAATGGTTGAGCAGATCGACAACTGCAGAAGTATTGAGGCGAATGGAGGGCCAAAGGATAGATAGTTGGGAATTTGAAAGTGCAGTTATAAGTGTTCTGGGGGCAGAATTTGTTCAGAGGTGGATACAGAAGTAAGTGGATAGGGTTGTGGATGGCAAGGGTCTTGTTCAGAAGTGAACACATTCTGAAGGGAAATGCAGACCAGGCAGTGATTTTGATCCACTAGCAGTGTCCAATGGGGCAGTGGTGGGTGGAATGAGCAGGACTGGAAAAAGGTTGGTGAGATTAGCCCCCAACTAGCTAATCGGTTGCTGCTCATAAGGAAGCAATGATGGGCTTGTTGATGCACTTTACAGGTAATGCCAAGAGAGGCACAGAAGGTAGCTGTGGGTTCATATAAATACAACTGTATGGCACAATACTTACCCTAAAAGACATTTCTAGATTCTCTCCTCCCCAGACCTCCATCCCTGTGTCATAGGTGCCCAGATATTCAAAGTACTTCTTACTGACAGCAAACAGCCCCCCTGCCATAGTAGGTGATCTGATGAGAGATGTATTTTTTCAATTGTGCATACTTAGTTTTGTTGATAAAAAAATGAAACAGCTGAGAAAAAGAGCAAATGAATTGATTATATTGGTGTTAAAAGGTATAGGATTCAGGGTCTCCTGATGGTTCAGCAGGTAAAGTGAGTGTGCAGCTGTGACATAAGAGACCAGAGTTCCAGGTTGAATCTCTGGTATGTGTTGAGTTTGCTGATCTTAACCAGAGTGGCAACTGGGGTACTGCAATTTGTTTCAGCTACAATAGACTGGGGAGAAGAGAGTTAGCAATTCAGCCAGGGTTCCTGCTCCTCATTTCCACTCAGTAATTTTGCATCGATAGGGTGAAGACAGATTCTGGCTCAACTGTGATGTTCCTCACGGTATAATAGCCTGAAAACATTCAACGACTTGACTCAACGAACAGCAGCAGCCGCTTAGGCAGTGTACTGGAGGGTCAATATGTCTATGGAACCATACACCAACATGGAGTCAACAATAACACAGCAACAGGATACACAGTCTTAAAACAAATTAGACCACAGATTTAATACTGAAATAAAATCTGAGGGGATGCTTATTTCTTTCATATGTTCTCTCAATGAATTCCAATTACTGGTTCCCAGTGGCATACTTTACATCATAAGTGGCAGCTCCTGTACACAGTTGCTCCAAGTAGGATACAAATAGGTTCTTTATTACTATCCCATTCCACATGCAATATCTATAATTTTCAGTGCTTGTTATGAATGATTATCACTGACATTTTTACAGTGGATCAACAAGTGTTAAATGGAATAAAACTATAAACAAACGTGTGACATTCCGTATTGTAAAACTTGAAGTTGCCTTTTGTAAAAATCAGTCAGACTATTGTATTTCAGATGCTTCAGTCTTCCTTTCATTTAAAATATGTTTTAAGGACAGTGCTGCAAAGAATATGTTCTATTACAGTTTTAATCAAAATGTATCTACCTAATTGGATCTATTCTTGATTTCCTTCGTTTTCTTTCATGTTCAGGGACATTATGCCACTGGAAAGTAAGGCGCCAGTCAAATCCACCAATCATCGGTTCTCCCGTCTGCATGTAGAATGCAAAAGTGTTCCAATCGATAGTGTCAATTACTGGGCATACAATAGCAGTCTCATTCTCCCGAATCCTAAAAATAAAAATATTTCAATAAATACAGTCGCAGACTTAATCCATATCTAAATCCTACATCTTCTGTTGGTCGTAGTTACTGCTAATTGTTTTGTCCCAGCAAAGTAAGCCAGAAATGACAGGTTAGTTGTGAATTATGCAGTAGTGCATACTGTAACCAGTACACCAGTGGCAGATTACAATAACTTTCACAACTGCTATGAATGGAAGCATTTTAAAGTTGTGGGGAGGGGGGAGCGGGGGGAGTGGGAAAGAGACATGGAAGAGGAAATGGCACATTGAACTCATGTAGTTTGTGAAAATCAGGTGAGGTGGGCCGCGGTCGACAAGCACCAACCCCAACAGCCAAATATAGCAGGACCATATATAATCTTACCTCTCCAACAGTGGCTCCAACCAGCCAGGGGCACACTCGCAGTGACAATCCAGAAATGTGAGCACATCTCCAGTCGAGAAAGTAGCACCAATCAAACGGGCACGTACTAGTCCCTCCCTCTTATTGGTTCGAATGAGACGCACTCGCTGAAGGTTACTGATATACTGCTCCAGTTGGGACTTCAGAAAAACTAAAATATTCAATAATTAATAATATAAGTATGTATTTTGATAATTTTCAGGTAAGTGCAGAGCAGAGTTTCATACAAGGCTGCAATAGTAAAGCAATTTTTCTATATACCAATATTAGTAATCAGGGCATTGTTGACTAAAGCATTCCTGTGATGTTTACATACAAAGTTAGCAACTTTTGTTCGAGTTATGAAATTTTGGCATTACATTGTTAAGCTCTTTGTTATGAGGATGATCATAAAAAATTTGAACAGCTTTGAGATGGGTAGTTCTACAAATAATTGCACATACAACTGACCAAATCCTATTATCCAAAATTTCTTCCCAGGAAGATTACAAGATTCAAAACAATTCCAGAAATGTTTCTCCTTCTGGACAGATTGATGCAAGTACAAAGGTAAATATTCTTTTTCTTTAAATTTTCAAATTTCAGAACTACCACTCATCATTTTGCCACATGATCATGAGACCCACAGATATCTAATCTGAGTCCCCAGTGATACTTGGGATTATCACTAAATCCTCCTCATTTCAGCATATTGATCCAAATCTGACAACCTTCAAATAATGTGTTACTGGCTCAATATACAGCAGAACTCCTAGGTGACTATTTATTTCCCAAACAAATGTATGGATAGGAAGTACTGCTCCACTTTAAAAAGAAAAGTAAATCTTGCCTGGAGCATCAGTGCATTGTTACAAACTACATTCCATATCCCGGAGGTTAGCAATGGAAAAAAACACACGCACTAGTCAAGGTTCCTGCTTTTGAACTCCAATGCTGGAAATAAGCTATTTGGGCACCAACAGAGGGCAGGGGTGAAGTTGGCTATCATGATCACTACAGGCAACACACATTGTTCAAGCTTGCACACGAACAGGCAAACTGGGGGAGTACCAAAGGCTGCTAGGAATTGTTGCTTAGCCAGGAGTTTTTTTCAGAAGAAGGACAATCAGGTGGCAAAATAAAAAGAAACTTACATGTATATAGCACCTTTCATGACCATCGGATGTCTCAAAGCGCTTTACAGCCAATTAAGTACTTTGAAGTGCAGTCACTGTTGTAATGTGGGAAAATAGGATATTTGAACAGGAAAAACAGGACAAGAGAGTGCAAAGAAAATGGGGAAAGTCACCACCATATATTTTCTGCCAAAACATCCTATTTTCCTTAAATTTCCAATTTAGTTCTTATTTTTTTTTTTAAAAAGTAATAAAAAAGTTGGGGTTTTTTCCCTGTTAAGAGTTTTTTTCTTTAAGTATGTGCTTTTCCTATGTGGTATCTCTTGGTCTGAAAATATCACAAAAACATAAAAAAATTAAAAATGTACTTCCTTACTTCGATCACTGTAGTCATCTACCAGTATGAGTTCCTTTAGGAGAACAGCAGGAGACGTTTCCAGTACACTATGAATTGTGCGGAGGAGTGTAGACCAGGCCTCGTTATAAAATGCAATAACTACAGAAGTGGTAGGAAGCTTCCTGTAGTTGAATTGTTTTGCTCTGCACCTGAAATGAAGTAGATCATCAACATGATCAAACACATCCTAGTCATTTTTAAGTACTTTAAATACAAAGCTCCGACAAGACCAACTAGAGGTTGTTCAAGCAACATTTTAGTTTTGATTTATGGAATACTTTCATGAACTGTCCAAAGTTAAGAGTTACTGCACAAGAAACCAGAAATCGCCCAGTTTGTAAATGATGACTAATTGTGCTTCAATAGAACTGTCTGATGAACTTGAGTGAATTTTTTGAGGAGATAACAAGGAGGGTAAATGAAGGTAGAGCATTTGATGTAGTGTACAAGGCTTTTGACAAGGTCCTGCATGGCAGACTGATCAGAAAAGTAAAAGCCCATGGGATCCAAGGGAAAGTGGCAAGTTAGATCCAAAATAAAAACAAAAAGGCTGGAAATACTCAGTAAGGCAGCATCTGAGAGAGAGAAAGAGAGCTAACGTTTCAGGTCGATGACCTTTCGTCAGACTGAAAAAAAGAGACCCAACAGGTTTTAAGTGCAGAGGCAGGGAAAGGGGCAGGGGAAGAAAGAACAACAGGGAAGGGCTGTGATAGAGTGGAAGGCAGGGGAGATTAAAAGACGAAAGGGACGATGGTGCAAAACAAAAGAAGATGGTAATGTAAAAAGAAAAAAAACAAAAGATTGGTCTAGAAGAGGTGTAAATGGGAATAGCAGACTCATCAACAGCTATGATCCGAAAACAATGGGGGCAGAGGTAATGATGATCTGACATTGTTGAACTCAGTGTGGAGTCCGGATGTAAAGTGCCTAATTGAAAGAAGAGGTGTTGTTCCTCGAGCTTCTGTTAAACTGTATTGGAACAGTGTAGGAGGCTGAAGACAGAGGGAATGGGAGTGGAGCGTTGTAATGGGCAGTGTCCCATTACCATCTCCTTTTGCCTCACACCATCTACCCTTTTGTCTTTTAATCTCTCTTCCATCCTATCACAGACCTTCCCTTTTGTTCTTTCCTCCCTTGTCCCTGACTCTGCACTTGCTTAAAATCGGTTATGTGCAACTTTTTTTCAGTTCTGACGAAAGGTCATCGACCTAAAACGTTAACTCTCTCCACAGATGCTACCTGACCCGCTGAGTAGTGCCAGCATTTTGTTTTTATTTCAGATTTCCAGCATCCGCAGAATTTTGCTTTTGTAAATCCAAAGTTGGCTCAATGGCAGGAAGCAAAGGGTAATGGCCAACAGGTGTTTTTGTGACTGGAAAGCGTTTTCCAGTGGGGTTCTGCAGGGCTCAGTACAGGTGAATAACTGAATGTTCAGGTAGACGAATCTGTTACAGCAGTGGAGCAGATTGATATGCCTGAACACTACATCACAGAATAATAGGACAGCAATTCTTCATGCAGCAAGCTCTCAATCTCAAAGATATATTGAAGTGGAGATACTTATCCACAAGGTGATAAATGAATAAAGGAAATTGACAGAGGCCATTACATCAAATTGCTCTGACTTCTCTTGCAGCTGATTACAGAGTGACACTAGGAACAGATTGTTGACCTGACTGCATACCCCGGGAATGGCAAGTGGCAAAAGGGAACCAAAAATAAATAATTTTTCAAACTTTAAAGAAGATATGCAGTATGGCTCTATAGATTTAAGAATTTTCTCAGATCTGCGAGTCAATATTTTACCCATTTCAAAATGTGTTTATAATAGAGTAAATGTAACTTAAAATAGTTACATTCTGGATATTGATTGAAATACATTCTAGCCCAAAAAGCACATTTCATTCTTAGGGCTAGACTTTGCATTAGTCTCCAGATCGCTGAAAAGTGGGTGGTATTTCCGGCATTAGTGATTATATACTTTTTGTGATCGCCAGAATATCGCCCATTTTCAAACCCGCTAATTTCCACTTTTTAATTTGCACGTTAGCCGTAGCGATATGAAATGGGCGTTAATGGTTTATTCAGTCGTGTAAGGCCGGCGTCCGTGGCAACTGTCTTTTCCCGCGTTTCAGGTGGTTAGGGGTCATCTACACACGAGTGAGTGAGTGAGGTGAGTGTGAGAGTGCGAGAGAGAGAAGCTGGTGAAGGACTGTTGTGGTGTTTTCGTTGATTGGTGTTTTTGCGATTTCTGGATTAAAAACAATTAAAATGGATATTAGTGAAATAAGGATGAGCAAAGAGGAGGAGGAAGTGGTGGAGCGGCAGAGATGGGAGGATGTAGGCACACAAAGCGCTTTACTGAGGAGGCCAATGCTGCCTTAGTGGCAGAAGCTGAAAATCGGTGGGCACAATTGACCCGGGATGATCATGGGAAACTACCCCCCAGGGTGCATCAACGGATTTGGGCAGAGATTGCCGAGGTGATTTCAGCCAGCACGCACAAAGTCAAAGAGCCCAACCAGTGCTGCAAGCGCTGGAATGATCTGGTTGGTTCCGGCAGTGTAAGTATTACATTTATTTATACAATAAATTGGAATGATCAATTTAAATGCAGATCTGATGTATTGTAGTTAGGCTGGTAATCGTTTAATCCAAACCTCGATCTTATTCAAGTTATTCTCAGACGGTAGATATAACCATGCATGCGAAGTGTAATAGCACATAATGTTAACAGTGACAATGATTAGCATGGGATGACGAATTGTGGATTGTCTGTGTGTTGTGTTGTCCAAAAAAATTTTTAAAAGTCAGTAATCTGCTATCTGTTTTATCTGTAAAAGTACCTAGCAATGATCTTATGCATTCCATGCTCGTCACCTTTGCAGAAGAAGCTTTTCAAGAATAGGGCTGAGCAGCGGCGCACGGGTGGTGGCCAACCAGATCTAAGCCCCGTCGCAGACTCAGAAGAGCACAACTGGTCGGCCACCCGTGCAAGGTGCTGAACCCTTTCTCGCGCCACGTGAGTAATGTATAAACCATTGGGTGATTTAAAGTAATTTAATGCCATTCATTTCTGTATTATATGATTGATGTAATGTTATGTAATTAATGATGGAATCATGAAATATCATTGTTTTCCATGCAGATTCTGTACTATCGTGATGTTAATTATATGTGATGTCCGTTAGTATATTTATAGCAGTAGTGTTGCTCCTCATGCTTTTGCCTGCATAGCGTAAGCATTCTCATCCCCTTCTCTTTTACTTACCTCATTTATGTTTTCTAGCTCCCCAGATAGTACAAGCACAGGCGTTCCAGCTACCCCAGGCGCACCAGGTTCGTCAGTCTGCGGAGGTTTCTGTCGTTGTCTCTGGAGACGAGGAGGCAAGAGTCTCGCCCGTTTTGCTGCAGGTCCTCCTCTCCACTGAGGACAGGGAGGTGAAGGAGCCTGCAGTCCTTTCCTCATGTGTTCCTGTGGCCACGTCCTCTTCAACCGAGGAGATGGCGGGGCCAAGCGGTTTACAGCAGGGCACCCAAGGTGGTTCCATTGCCTGCGCCGACCCCGCAGAGGTTGGTTCGGCGAGGTCGGACTGCTCAGAGACCGGTGGATCCGAGTGTGGACATGGTGAACTTGTCAAGGACAAGCGTCGACATTGGTCGAGAGCTCCTCCAAGCAATGGGTAAGATTATCTGGCCAGGTTGCCATTCTGTCCGCAATCGTCTCAGGAGAAGAGGACGTGGATAGCAATGGCACTGGACAGAATAGCCGGGAACACGGGTGCCAGAGGGCAGCCAGTGGTCCCGGAATATGGCACTACACCCCAAGGTGCCGTACCCCCATTGTTAGTTAGTGACACATGCGAGTCAGGAAGAAGCTCTTGCTTCTGGCTCGCAGGAAATTTCCTCGGACACGGCCTCTCCATCAACTGCCCAATCAATGGATCTGCCGTCACCGCCCCCCCCCCCCCCCCACCAAACCAAAGCAGCACTCGAGGTGCACTGCTGCTAAGCGATTTGGAGTTGGCAGGGGGAGGGGAAGAGGTGGGGTACAGACACGGGGGGAGGGGGCGAAGAGGAAAGGAGGGGTGTGGCCCCAGATAGGGAGGGAGGGTTCGGTTGTTGTTTATGTTAAAACATTTGTGAATGTTTGGTGGGTGGGTGTCTGAATTGTTTAAAGTATGTTGTTGTTGCTGTTCATCATTCATTTAAAACATTTTCACTGTTGGGGTGGGGCAGGGTGCATGAGTGTTCATAAAAATTGTTGTTTATAAAATTTGTTATTTATAAATGTTTCACTGTTGGGGCGGGGGAGGGGGGTACTTGGGTTTTAACTGATGTGTTTGTTTGAATTTTTTTTGAGTAATAACGTTTAAAAAAATTATTTAACTTAACCTTGTTGTGCAGTGTTTTCAGATAGCAGAAACGATAAGCATATACAAAGTTTGCAAACACTGGCGAGGCCAGACCAGGAAAGGCAAAGATTAAATGTACGTAAATCAACTGTAACTGTCACCAACGTAACGCAAAGCGTTCATTTATGAGCTGCAGACACAACAGTCTCGTAGCTGCGTAACCACCACAGGCCCTTTCCTGCGGTCTCGAGTGGGGTGGAGGACATGGTTTTAATGTCAGCCTGATTGTCCTCCCAGAGGTCCTCGTCCACCCCTCTCTCTCTCGAGGTGCACCGGCAGTCCCATCTGGCAATTCTTGGCCCCTCCTGATAGCTAAGATATGCAACATGCAGCACACCACAATGATTTGAGCGACCTGCTCAGGGTGGTATTGTAATTCACCTCCTGAGTGGTCCAGGCATCTGAAGCGCTGCTTAAGCACTCCAACTGTCTTTTCGACAATATTGCATGTGGCTATGTGGCTTTAGTTGTATTACTTCTCGGCTTCTGTCTGGGACTTACGCAAGGGGGTCATCAGCCAGCTGGCAAGGCCATACCCTTCATTCTCCCAGCATCCAACCGTATATTTGTGGCTGACTCTTACAGGTCAGAGACAGTGCTCTCACACAAGATCTGCGCATCATGGATGCTCCCTAGAAATTTTGCATTTACTGCCATTATTATTTGCTTGTGGTCGACACGAGTTGCACATTCAGGGAGTAGAATCCCTTTCGGTTCCGAAACATCTCTGCATCCTGAAAAAGTGCTCGCATGGCGATGTGCGTGCAGTCTATTGCTCCCTGCACCTTGGGGAAGTTTGCTATTCTGGAGAAACCCAAAACCCTCTCAGTCTGTGCCTCCCTGGTCATAGGGAAGCTTATAAAGTCCATCCTGTGTGCGTAAAGGGCTTCAGTGACCTGTCGAATGCAGCAATGTGTGGCGTGCTGAGAGATACCGCAAATGGCGCCAGCTGAGGCCTTAAAGGAGCCCAATGCATAGAAGGAAAGTGCCGCAGTAACCTTGACCTTAACGGGCAGTGCAGTCCTGATGGTGCTGTTAGGCTGCAGATCTCCCTTAATGAGCTGGCATATCTCACTGATGACCTCCTTTCAGAAGCAAGGCCTCCTAAAGCACGTGTTCTCGGACAAGTTCAGGTATGACTGCTTATCCCTGCAAGTGCGTCGGTATAAGGTCTCCTCCTCCTCATCCTCATCAGTCTGCCACTTCTTTGATTGGGCACATAATGCTCTTCAATAAACCTTCTCCCATCTCTAGTCTGCAGCATGTGAGTAGTCATCAATACTGGCTGAGAAATTACAAGCCCCATTCCGATTACTATATGTATTCAGATTTAATAAATTGTCCTCCTAAAACTTAAATAAAAATTTTAATTGACCACAATATGGTTAGATGGTTGTTCAGATTTTAAAAGCACTCACAAATTAATTAAAAACTCCCAGAACTTGAAGCAGCCTTTTATGAAAAGTCCTCCGAATTACAAAATGGCGTCCATACCGTTGGGTTATGGTCAGGTGTGGGCAGCTTTTTTTCAGCGATTATTTTGGGCGAGCGATTTTTTTCGGCGATATATAGGCGAGATGCCGGAAGTAACGCTCGGCGATATTCTGGGCGGTTTCCGGGCGTTAGTTTCCATTCTAAACAGTCTTCTGGGCGATGCACGATTGATGACGTCATAATTTAAAAAAAATATATGGGCAGGCAGTTTAACTAATTATCGGCATTAACTTTACGCCGAAACTAACGCTGATGATAAATGTGTGATAAATGGGCGTTAGTTTCCATTTTTAGGGAAAATGGGCATTAGACTTAATCTCAGCGGTTAAATGGGCGGTAACTAGGCAGTAGCAAGGTGAAACCGATGGAAAGTCTAGCCCTTAGTGGCTTCAAGTTGTTAACTTGTGATCTCAAATAAATTCACTTTTCACAAAAGAAAGACAAACTGCGCTCGAGAACGAAATGATTCCTGCAACTAAACCCTGTACAGCTTGTGGTTGGAACTCAGCAGAGTGGAAGGAAATCAGAGGTCCATCTCCCCATTACATGGTTATCCAACACACTATCCCAATGTGCCTAGAAAGAATTAAACTGCAGTTCAATAGATTGAGTCAGTGCAATGAGATCAAGTACTTTACGACTTTGGCACCAGTTTTTGTTAATTGGTGCACAACACATCACTCTTCATGTTAATATTTTCACTATAAATGGTAACAAATTCCATTACATCAGAAATATTATTCAATTCAATTACAGTGAATTAAATTCTTCCCCACAAACTGCACGTGAAACTTTTCAGTTTCCCTAAACTGTTTAATTCCTGCCAGAACGAGAAACATCCTCACAGTGCAAGGCTGAGCACTTTTGGCAGCTGTTGAAAAAGGCTTTAAAAGTTTTTCCTCACGAGCTGGCAGAAGAAGTCTGATGGAGGGCACACACCTGAAATTTCAGAAGTTGTCTTTTCTCTTTACAGATGCTGACTGACTTGCTGTGCACTTCCAGCATTTGCAGTTTTACCTTTCTGTTTTACAGAGATTAGCCTCTTTCTGCTAGGTGTATTGAAATCTTTAAGTGCATTTATAAAAGAAAGCCTTTATGATTTTGCTACACATTGTACATGGATAAATCCTCTCTCGTGCCGAGCAAGTGTTACATACGTGCGCTTGAGATTGATGAGAAACGTCATTGTAGGAAAAAGAGTTGTAACGGGCACTAAGTGATCAGGTGCAGAAAAATAGAAAACAAACAATGCAAGATAGGAGCTGGGCTAAACCAAGCTTGGCAAAGCTGGAAAACAACTCATTGAGGACTAATTGGCAAATTGAACTTTTTAAGCCTTGTTTGACAACTTAAATCTGTTTGCCATTTTTCCTTGATAAGAAACTAATGATAAACAACACTACTACTATTGCCACCTTATAACTTCATTCACAGGCACATATTCTATTCATTTCAGTGGAATAGAACTAACATTTTTAACTTGAAGCATCAGTGCCAAGTCTGACAAATTTAAACCCCACATTTCTTTTAGTAAATTAAACACATCAAGCATTAAAAAACTACACTTACTCATGCATCCGTTCATCCTGGATGTGGCGATGCAGCGATACTTTATCACTTACATAAACATTAATAGCATATCTCTCAATACTCTCCTCTTCTTGCTTTTTCTCATCGGCATTCAGCTGCAAATGCACAGCCTTACCAAACTCCCCTGGACTGCTCAGATCAAGAGTGGATTTCTCATACACAGGGTGTGACAGATCCTCACTTTGCTCATCATTAGAATCAGCCCATTTCTTCCTCTCTTTACTACTGCTCTGTCCAGCAGAGTTGTGAAACGTGGAGATTGACAGCTCTATGATGACATAAGTAATCCACAATAGACTGATTAGAATAGAGCTCTTCATAAGCCAGGTCCATTTTCGTTTCATTGTGATCTTCATGGTGCTTCAATAATGTTGTTCTTGTGGACATTTAAGGACAGAATGTAGTTGGAATTTCTGTAAGGAGACAGTCACATATATTAGATAACAGGTTCTCAAAAGGCCATTAGATAAAAACCAGTGAAACCTAACAACTGAACAAAATACGACAGCAGCCTCAGATTTTCTTAAATCAAAAGATGCCCAGTAAAGCTGATCTGGCCATAGACAAGACAATTTGGGCTTTCGTTCAGCCCAATTTTTCTTCTCCTGCACAATGCTCTATTTTTAAATGTATAATTATTTCTCTTTTTTTGGTCATTATACCCACACATCCTTCCTCAAACAAGGCAAACAATTCACTTCCAAAGCTTTGCCAATGCTGCTCTCCAAGTAAAAGAGTGCTCCGGGTAATTCAGCTGCTGGCTTACCTTCCCACATAGGAAATGGCATCAATCAAGGGTCACCAACTGACTGAGCAACAAATTGTAGCCACAACACTTAAACTGCATCAAAGCACTTCAGAATAACTTAAACTCAGGGCTGTTATGATCATTTTAAACATCAAAGTAATTGGAATGCACATTTTCACAACTTATCTATGCATTTACAAAGTTCAGTATTGATCTTTAATTTTTATTCCCTGATGAAACATGTTCATCATCCAGTCCATAACCAACACTGTCCATTTCCACCTCTGCAGTACTGCCAGTATCCATCTCTAACTCATTCCAACTCCCACTGAAATCCTCATCCATATCTTTGTCACTTCTGGGCTTGATTTCTCCAATGCTGTCCTCGGCCCTCTATTTACACTCCATTCTACAACACTCCAACTCATCCAGAACTCTGCCATCTGCAAACTATCTCGCACTACATCTGCTCACTAATCATCTCTGCATCTCCAACCTCTATTGACTTTCTTCACGAAGTATATTTGGACTTTCAAAAGGCTTTTGATAAGGTCCCACACAAGAGATTGGTGTGCAAAATCAAAGCACATGGTATTGGGGGTAATGTATTGACGTGGATAGAGAACTGGTTGGCAGACAGGAAGCAGAGAGTCTGGATAAACGGGTCCTTTTCAGAGTGGCAGGCAGTGACTAGTGGAGTGTCGCAGAGCTCAATGCTGGGACCCCAGCTATTTACAATATACATTAATGATTTAGAGAAGGAATTGAGTGTAATATCTCCAAGTTTGCAGATGACACTAAGCTGGGTGGCGGTGTGAGCTGTGAGGAGGATGCTAAGAGGCTGCAGGGTGACTTGGATAGGTTAGGTGAGTGGGCAAATATATGGCAGATGCAGTATAATGTGGATAAATGTGAGGTTATCCACTTTGGTGGCAAAAACATGAAGGTAGAATATTATCTGAATGGCGGCAGATTAGGAAAAGGGGAGGTGCAACGAGACCCAGGTGTCATGGTACATCAGTTATTGAAAGTTGGCATGCAGGTACAGCAGGCGGTGAAGGCAGCAAATGATATGTTGGCCTTCATAGCTAGGGGATTTGAGTATAGGAGCAGGGAGGTCTTACTGCAGTTGTACAGGGACTTAGTGAGGCCTCACCTGGAATATTGTGTTCAGTTTTGGTCTCCTAGTCTGAGGAAGGACGTTCTTGCTATTGAGGGAATGCAGCAAATGTTCACCAGACTAGTTCCCGGGATGGCAGGACTGACATATGAGGAAAGACTGGATCGAATGGGCCTGTATTCACTGGAGTTTAGAAGGATGAGAGGGGATCTCATAGAAACATATAAAATACTGATGGGACTGAACAGGTTAGATGCAGGAAGAATGTTCCCGATGTTGGGGAAGTCCAGAACCACAGGATAAGGGGTAAGCCATTTAGGACTGAGATGAGGAGAAACTTCTTCACTCAGAGCTGTGGAATTCCCTACCGCAGAGAGTTGTTGATGCCAGTTCATTGGATATATTCAAGAGGGAGTTAGATATGGCCCTGACGGCTAAAAGGATCAAGGGGTATGGAGAGAAAGCAGGAAAGGGGTACTGAGGTGAATGATCAGCCATGATATTATTGAATGGTGGTGCAGGCTCGAAGGGCCGAATGGCCTACTCCTGCACCTATTTTCTATGTTTCCATCCTCCAATGGATTAATTTCAAAATCCTCATCTTCATTTACAAAATTGCTCTATAGCTCATTCCACTTTTGCCTGTAGCTTTATCCGTTTTTGTATTCTCCATTCTTCTAACTCCGATCTACTGCACATAGCCTTGCCCTCTGCCCCTTGCCCCACCATTGATGGCAGAGCCTTCACACATTTCGAACTTGCACTTTGGCACTCTTTTCCCAAGCTCTACCGCCTCACTATACCTCTCACATCTTCAAAGCCTACCTCTTTAACTATGCTTTGTTACCTCCCCTAAACTTTCACCCAATTTCAAATTTCCCCACTCCACCTTGTGTAACTCTTTAGTACATTTTGCTGTGAATGGCATCATAATAGTACAAAGTATTGTTGCTCCATTTCATAAGGTCTCAAACACAAACTTCAGAGATTCAACCAGTTTCTCCAAAGAAATGCTGGATGGGGCTATGACCTGCAGTACCACACCATCAAGCATCTTCTAGGCTTCCTCATGCCTCTGGTCACTTCAGACAAGAGATACTAGTGACCACAGGGCCAAGATAAGTACATTGACATTCCCTCAAGAAGTCAATATGTCCCTCAAGCCCTCAACCCATATAATGCCACTCACTATAATAAGGAAGAAACAAAATTTTTCAAAATCAACCTGCACATCCGCAAACATCCACAATAGCAGAATTGTGAATTGTGCAAGGTTATTTGTATAAGTTGACTTCAAACATAATTGTACAACTGGAGGATTGCAAATGTTACACGACAGTTTAAAAAAAGGAGATAGGGTTAAACCCAGCAACTACAGGACAGTCAGCTCTGCATCAGTAGTGAGGAAACGTAACTATCCAGCTCATAATCCGGGACAAAATGAATTGGCATTTGAAAAAGTGGGGACTTATAAATGAAAGTCACCACGGATTTCTAAAAGGCAAATCATGTTTGACTAACTTGATCGAGTTCTTTGATGACGTAACGGAGAGGATTGATGGACAGTTGATGTGAATATGGACTTTCAAAAGGTGTTTGACAAAGTACCACGTAATAGAATCGTCAGCAAAATTAAAACCCATGAGATTAAAGGGACAGTGCTAGCATGGATACAAAATTGGCTAAGGGACAGAAAGCAGAGAGGAGTAGTGAACTGTTATTTTTCAGACTGAAGGAAAAAAAAAGAGGGATTGGTCTCAGAACCCCTGCTCTTTCTGATATATATTAATAATCTGGACTTGGGTATACAGGGCATCATTTCAAAGTCTGCAGATGAAACGAAACATGGAAATGTAGCAAACAATGAGGAGGAGAGTAACAGACTTCAGGAGGACATAGACAAACTGGTAAAGAAAGGAGGGAGAGAGAAAAAGGGGATCTACAGATCTGTTAGCCTGACATCAGTAATAGGGAAAATGCTACAATCTATTATTAAGGACGTGGTAACAGGGCAATTCGAAAATACAGGTTGAACCTCCCTTATCCTGAATCCTCAGGACCTGGCCTGTTCCAAATGAGGGATATTTCTAGATAAGGGGAGGTCACGTGTTTTCAGTGTGCTCGCACACTGATTGACTGTCGTTCCAGCCAGTCAGTCAGTGTGGTGTTGGCGGGCCAGTGGGCCCCGAGGTGTTCTCGGTTGAGGGGAGTTCTGCTGCTGCTAATCACTTTCTTTCTAGTAAGTGTGTGGATTTTCTGTTGAGGTGAATGACTGAATTAAATAATAAAGGAAAAGTATCACCGTTGTGCCTAAAAAGAAAATGGGAAATTTGGGGGGGGGGCGGGGAGGGGGGTCGAAGTTCTGCACATGTACCACCCAGCAGCCAAGAATGGTGCCGGACAAGGGGTGGTGCCGGATAAGGGAGTTTCAACCTGTAATAGGATTGGGCAGAGTCAACACGGATTTATGAAAAGGAAATCATGTTTGACAAATTGAGTTTTTTGAGGTTGTAACTAGCAGAATAGATAAGGGGGACCAGTGGATCTGGTGTATTTGGATTTTCATAAGGCATTTGATAAGGTGCCACACAAGATGTTATTGAACCAAATTAGGGATCATGCGATTGGGTGTAATATACTAGCATGGATTGAGGATTGGTTAACGGACAAAAAACAAAGAGTAAAAATAAACGGGTCATTTTCGGTTTGGCAGGCTGTAATTAGTGGGGTGTCCCAAGGATCAGTGCTTGGGCCCCAGCTATTTACAATCTATATCAATGAGGGGACCAAATGTAATATATCCAAGTTTCCGGATGATACAAAGCTAGGTGGGAATGTTAGTTATGAAGAGGATGTAAAGAGATTTCAAGGGGATATAGACAGGCTAAGTGAGTGGGCAAGAACATGGCAAATGAAATATAATGTGGGGAACATAAGAACATAAGAAATAGAGGAGTAGGCCATATGGCTCCTCGAGCCTGCTCTGCCATTTAATAAGATCACTTCGCTGTCCGTTCCCCATAACCCTTTATTCCCTTATCGCTCAAAATTCTGTCCATCTCCACCTTAAATATATTCAATGACCCAGCCTCCACAGCTCTCTGGGGGCAGAGAATTCCATCGATGTACAACCTTCCGAGCGAAGAAATTGCTCATCTCAGTTTTAAATGGGCGGCCCCTTATTCTGATACTGTGTCCCCTAGTTTTAGTTTCCCCCTATGAGTGGAAATATCTCCTCTGCATCCACCTTGTCGAGTACCCTCATTATCTTATATGTTTCAATTAGATTACCTCATTCTTCTGAACTCCAATGTGTATAGGCCCAACCTACTCATAACCCAACCCCCTCATCTCCGGAATCAACCCAGTGCACCTTCTCTGAACAGCCTCCAATGCAAGTATATCCTTCATTAAATATGGAGATCAAAACTGTACTCAGTACTCTAGGTGTGGCCTCACCAATACCCTGTACAGTTGTAGCAGGACTTCTCTGCTTTTATACATTATTCCCCTTGCAATAAAGGCCAATATTCCATTTGCCTTCCTCATTGCGCTGTACCTGCATACTAACTTTTTGTGTTTCATGCACAAGGACCACCAGGTCCCTCTTTACTGCAACACTTTGCAATTTTTCTCCATTTAAATTATATTTGCTTTTCTATTTTTTGTCAAGGTGGATAACCTCACATTTTCCCTCATTACACTCCATTTGCCAAATTCTTGCCCACTCACTTAGCCTATCTATATCCCTTTGCAGGTTTCTTGTGTCCTCCTCACAATTTGCATTCCCACCCATCTTTGTATCATCAGCAAACTTGGCTACATTACATTCGGTCCCTCCATCCAAGTCATTAATATAGATTGTAAATAGTTTGCTGATCCCCACTAGTTACCCCACTTGTTACTGTTTGCCAATCGGAAAATGACCAGTTTACCCCGGCTCTCTGTTTTCTGTTAGTTGCCAATCCTCTATCCATGCTAATATATTGCCCCCAATACCGTGAACATTTATCTTGTGCAGTAACCTTTTATGTGGCACCTTATCAAATGCCTTCTGGAAATTCAAATACACCACATCCACTCGTTCTCCCTTATCCACCCTGCTTGTTACATCCTCAAAGAACTCAAGCAAATTTGTCAAACATGATTTCCCTTTCATAAAACCATGCTGACTCTGTTTGATTGAATTATGCTTTTCCAAATGTCCCGCTACTGCTTCCTTAATAATGGTCTCCAGCATTTTCCCAATCACAGATGTTAGGCAAACTGGTCTATAGTTTCCTGCTTTCTGTCTGCCTCCTTTTTTAAATAGGGGCGTTACATTTGTGGTTTTCCAATCCGCTGGGACCTCCCCAGAAGCCAGGGAATTTTGGTAGTTCACAACCAATGCATCCACTATCTCTGCAGCCACTTCTTTTAAGACACTAGGATGCAAGCTATCAGGTCCAGGGGACTTGTCCGCCTTTAGTCCCATTATTTTACCGAGTACTCCTTCTTTAGTGATAGTGAATGAATTAAGTTTCTCCCTCCCTATAGCCTCTTGATTATCCACTATTGGGATGTTTTTAGTGTCTTCTACCATGAAGACCGATACAAAATATTTGTTCCAAGTCTCTGCCATTTCCCTGTTCTCCATTATTAATTCCCCAGTCTCATCCTCTAGGGGACCAACATTTACTTTAGCCACTCTTTTCCTTTTTGTGTACTTGTAGAAACTCTTAATATCTGTTTTTATATTTCATGCTAGTTTACTTTCATAATCTATCTTTCCTCTCATTATTATTCTTTTAGTCGTTCTTTGCTGCCCAAGCTTCCCAAACCTCTGGCCATCCACGAGGAATGTGAAGTTATCCACTTTGGGAGGCAAAATAGAAAAGCAGAGTATTTTTTAAATGGTGAGAGATTGGGAAATGTTGGAATTCAGAGGGACCTGGGTGTCCTTGTACATGAATCACTGAAAGTTAACATAGAAACATAGAAAATAGGTGCAGGAGTAGGCCATTCGGCCCTTCTAGCCTGCACCGCCATTCAATGAGTTCATGGCTGAACATGCAACTTCAGTACCCCCTTCCTGCTTTCTCACCAGACCCCTTGATCCCCCGAGTAGGAAGGACTACATCTAACTCCTTTTGAATATATTTAATGAATTGGCCTCAAGAGCTTTCTGTGGTAGAGAATTCCACAGGTTCACCACTCTCTGGGTGAAGAAGTTTCTCCTCATCTCGGTCCTAAATGGCTTACCCCTTATCCTCAGACTGTGACCCCTGGTTCTGGACTTCCCCAACATTGGGAACATTCTTCCTGCATTTAACCTGTCTAAACCCGTCAGAATTTTAAACGTTTCTATGAGATCACCTCTCATTCTTCTGAACTCCAGTGAATACAAGCCCAGTTGATCCAGTCTTTCTTGATATGTCAGTCCCGCCATCGCGGGAATCAGTCTGGTGAACCTTCGCTGCACTCCCTCAATAGCAAGAATGTCCTTCCTCAAGTTAGGAGACCAAAACTGTACACAATATTCCAGGTGTCGTCTCACCAAGGCCCTGTACAACTGTAGTAACACTTCCCTGCCCCTGTACTCAAATCCCCTCGCTATGAAGGCCAACATGCCATTTACTTTCTTAACCGCCTGCTGTACCTGCATGCCAACCTTCAATGACTGATGTACCATGACACCCAGGTCTCGTTGCACCTCCCCTTTTCCTAATCTGTCACCATTCAGATAATAGTCTGTCTCTCTGTTTTTACCACCAAAGTGGATAACCTCACATTTATTCACATTATACTTCATCTGCCATGCATTTGCCCACTCACCTAACCTATCCAAGTCACTCTGCAGCCTCATAGCATCCTCCTCGCAGCTCACACTGCCACCCAACTTAGTGTCATCCGCAAATTTGGAGATACTACATTTAATCCCCTCGTCTAAATCATTAATGTAACATGCAGGTACTGCAAGCAATTAAGAAAGCAAATGGTATGTTGGTCTTTATTACAAGAGGATTTGAGTACAAGAGTAAAGATGTCTCACTGCAGTTATATAGGGCCCTGGTGAGACCGCACCTGGATTATTGTGTACAGTTTTGGTCTCCTTATCCAAGGAAGGATATACTTTCCATTGAGGGAGTGCAATGAAGGTTTACCAGACTGATTCCAGGCATAGGGGATTGTCCTATGAGGAGAGATTGAGTAGACTTGGCCTAAATTCCCGAGTTTAGAAGAAATGAGGTGATCTCATTGAAACATACAAAATTCTTACACGGCTTGACAGGGTAGATGCAGGGAGGATATTGCCTCTAGCTCGGGAGTCTAGAGCCAGGGGTCACAGACCCAGAATAAGGGATTAGCCAGTTAGGACTGAAATGAGGAGAAACTTCTTCACTCAGAGGGTGGTGAATCTTGGAATTCTCTCTCCAGAGGGCTGTGGAGGCTCAGTCTGAGTATATTCAAGACAGAGATAGAGATATTTTTTGGATATTAAAGGAATCAAGGGATATGGAGACAGTGCAGGAAAGTGGAGTTGAGTTAGAAGATCAGCCATGATCTCATTGAATGGTGGAGCAGGCTCAAGGGGCCAATTGGCTCATTTCTGCTCCTAATTCTTAGGTTCTTATAGCAGATGAAATTTAACACAAAGTAGTATGAAGTGATTCTTCCTGCCAAAATTTATGAGAATATGTACTAAAATATACCAATTTAAAGGGGGTGCAAGAACAGAGAGACCTGGGAATGTATGTATACAAATCTTTGAAGGTAGCAGGACAAATTTAAAAGATTGTTAAAAAGAAAGCATCTGGGATCATTGACTTTATTAGTGGAATAGAGTACAAAAGCAAGGAAGTTACACTAAACTGTTACAAAACACTGGTTTGGACCCAGCTGGAGTATTGTGTTCAATTCTGGGCACCACACTTTTAGAAGGATGTCAAGACCATGGAGCAGGTGCAGAAGAGATTTACTGGACTGGTACCAGAGATGAGGAACTTCAGTTAAGTGTAGAGACGTCAAAAGCTGGGATTGCTCTCCTTAGAGCAGAGAAGGCTACGAGGAGATTTGATAGAAGTGTTCAAAGTCAGGAATGATTTTGATAGAACAAATAAGGAGAAACAAATAAGGAGAAACTGTTTCCAGTAGCAGAAGCGTCAGTAACCAGAGGACACAGACTTTTTGGTGATTGACAAAAGTACCAGGGCAATATGAAGAAACATTTTTTCTTAACACAGTAAGTTATGATGATCTGGAATGCACTGCATGAACAGGTGGTGGCAGCAGATTGTACAGTAATTTACAAAAGAGAATTGGATAAACATTTGAAGGGGAAAACATTACAGGGTTATGGGGAAAGATAGGGGGAGCGGGATTAATTGAACAATTCTAACTTTGCACACAACTGTATGAGCATATTGCATCTTGATTGAACCAGCAGTTTTGTTTGTTGCCTAATTTTTTTAAAAAATTATAAAAGAGTACTACTAAAAATTAATTAAATCTTATGGGAACAATAATTATATCTCTGCACTCAACAGCCAGGGTTTTCACTTTAATGGTTGGAAAATTATGGGCTATTAAGTGCAGAAGAAGAAAACCCAGCCAACATTTATAAATTCATCCCTGTCTGTTTACATTACTATTTGAGGCACAAGATCCTTGTGAAAAAATAATGTCTTGAGAGAAATTGTGATAAATATTACTGCTATGATTTCAAATTTCCGTTTGATGTCCCGTTTTGCTGGACTTTCTACATCTATCTATATAGTACTGAAGAACTGGCTAGTGTCACTCACATGACTGTTATGCCACTTCCTGGAAATGGATCTTGTGACACTGCAAACCAGAAGCTGCAGTCTTGCAGTTGCTTGCCCCTGCAAATACCTCATATTCTAAGATTCACGCAATCTAGATCACGAGTACTCACTGTACTTTTATCTACAAACGGTATTATCAATGCACCACATTCAGATTGGGCTTGGATTTCATTTCAACTAGATTCACTTACAAAAAATAATCTTTGATACAACAACAGCAGTAAAGGGCCTGATCTTTCAAGCAAAGTTGTGCCCTTGACATCAGTGAATGTAATAAGTTACAAAAGCAAAATACTGCGGATGCTGGTATCTGAAATAAAAACAGAAAATCCTGGAAATCTCAGCGGGTTTGGTAGCATCTGTGGAGAGAAAAACAGAGTTAATGTTTCAGGTCGATAACCCTTCGTCAGAAATGGCAAATGTTCGAAAAGAACACATTCCTTAAGGAGCACTGAAAGGGGGAGGGTGAAGAACAAAAGAGAAGGTCTGTGGTAAGGTGGAAGGCAGGAGAGATGAGAGAGACAAAAGGGATGAAATGGTAATGGCAGAAGTTAGAAAAAGGTTAGTCTAGATAGGGTGTGAATGGCGGAATATTGACCAGCTGTCTTTGGAGACAAAGAGTAAAAAAACATAATATCCAGGTGCTGGTCCTCATCTTTCGTTCAGGCACTTTACAGCCTTCTGGACTCAAAATCGAGTTCAACAATTCCGCCCCCCCCGATCTTCTGTTTTTTTTTCTCTTTGTCTCCAATGGCAGCTGGTCATTATTCTGCCATATCGAGACGAACCTTTTTCCAACTTCTGCCATTACCATTTCAATTCGGCCCATCATCCCTTTTCTCTCTCTAATCTCTCCTGCCTTCCACCCCATCACAGACCTTCCCTTTTGTTCTTTCTTCCCCTCCCCCTTTCAGTGCTCCTTAAGAATCATTTATTTTCGAACATTTGCCAGTTCTGACAAAGGGTCATCGACCTGAAACGTTAATTGTTTTTCTCTCTCAGATGCTGCCTGACCCAATGTAATAAGTTAATTTACCAATAGTCTGAAAAGTGCTTCAGCACTGGCTTTCCATTTTATTTCACCAAGAACTACTCTGGTTCCCACACTTTTATCACTGCCTTTGGTCCCTCTCTCCCTTAATCTCTCAGGCCAGAGGCTTAAATACCCCAGTAGCCTTTAAACTGCCTGGAAGGCATGCCAAATTCTGTGTAGACATAAGAAAATTATATATTCATGGCTTAATACCTCCTCTGACAGTTCCATCCCATTTGAATAATCCAAAGGATGGTATCATTTGCACCTCCAAATCAAAGTCTTCCTGCCATATTTAACACTTGAATACTGTTCAGAAGTCAAAGTCAAAAGGAATCTTCCAGAAGTTAGACTTGTCAGAGCCTGGCAGCCATCTTGAAACTCACTCCTGGCTTTAAAATTTATACAGCACAAATGAAATTCGCTCATACGGTCACCTCTGGAGTAAGAAAGTTGTGGATTCAAGTCCCACTCCAGAGACTTTAACGCATAATCTAAGCTAATCTAAGGTTGTGTAGAGGACACAGAGAGGCTGCAAAGAGATTTAGACAGTTTAAGCAAATGGGCTAAGGTTTGGCAGATGGAATACAATGTCAGAAAATGTGAGGTCATCCACCTTGGGGGAAAAAAAGTCCAGTAAAAGGGAATATTATTTGAATGGGGAGAAATTACAACATGCTGCGGTGCAGAGGGACCTGGGGGTCCTTGTGCATGAATCCCAAAAAGTTAGTTTGCAGGTAATCAGGAAGGTGAATGGAATGTTGGCCTTCATTGCGAGAGGGATGGAGTACAAAAGCAGGGAGGTCCTGCTGCAACTGTATAGGGTATTGGTGAGGTTGCACCTGGAGTACTCCATGCAGTTTTGGTCACCTTACTTAAGGAAGGATATACTAGCTTTGGAGGGAGTACAGAGACGATTCACTAGGCTGATTCCGGAGATGAGGGGGTTACCTTATGATGATAGATTGAGCAGACTGGGTCTTTACTCGTTGGAGTTCAGAAGGATGAGGGGTGATCTTATAGAAACATTTAAAATAATGAAAGGGATAGACAAGATAGAGGCAGAGAGGTTGTTTCCACTGGTCGGGGAGGCTAGAACTAGGGGGCACAGCCTCAAAATACAGGGGAGCCAATTTAAAACCGAGTTGAGAAGGAACTTCTTCTCCCAGAGGGTTGTGAATCTGTGGAATTCTCTACCCATGGAAGCAGTTGAGGCTAGCTCATTGAATGTATTCAAGTCACGGATAGATAGATTTTTAACCAATAAGGGAATTAAGGGTTATGGGGAGCGGGCGGGTAAGTGGAGCCGAGTCCACGGCCAGATCAGCCATGATCTTTTTGAATGGCGGAGCAGGCTCGAGGGGCTAGATGGCCTACTCCTGTTCCTAATTCTTATGTTCTTATGTTCTTATTTCTAACACTTCAGTGCCGAACTGAGGGGGTGCTGCATGGTCAGAGGTGTTATCTTTCAACTGAGACGTTGAACCGAGGCTCCATCTTCCCTCTCAGGTGGATGTAATAGATCCCACGGCACTATACACAAAGCTAATTTTTCTATCTACCTTTACACAGACAAAATCATGGATTTGTTACATTAAAAAAAAATGACTGTCTTTTCTATTGAAGTCTAATGGACGGGAAAAAAAGAGAAGTATAGAATAATAGATGCAGGAGGAAGAAAGGGAGAAAGTGAAAAATAATAAGTTAGATCATATGGAAAGCCTAATTTTTTTTAAAGTCCTATTTAGTGCCTTTTGCTATGAACAGTACTATCAGAGTGTGTTTTAAAAAGACACACCTCTGTGGTGCTGCTGGGGAACAGCTTTGATTTGCCAGATGTAATAGGAACTATGGGTATTACAGCTTATATTGATTCCAGTTGGAGCATGGGAGCAAGGTGATTGTCCTGCTCCTAAATCACGGGAACGTGTGGGAACCTGTAACAGCTTAACTATCAGGGGTTTGGGGAAAGAAATTGGTTTTATTTTGTTACTATGTTACAGACCACATTTTTGTCTTACTGGCAGAACTGATCGACAGTCTACTCGTGATGATTCATTGTTTTTTTGTGTTTAATTTTTTAATTTTACAGCAATTAAAATTAAGCAATATAAAAGGAGCAATTTAGTGCCGAAAAAAATGTAATTGTCAGATAATTTGCATTAAGTGGCTCTGAATTATAGGGAGTAGACTACCATCTCAACTTAGTTAAAATATTTAGTGATATTTACTCAAACTAGAGCAGATCCAGTTATCCAAGGACTGTGCTTGTTCATGCATATTTACAAAAGTGATTGCTCACGTATTCTAGTTAGAACTGATTCAGTGCCTGTTCCTGAGACCAAATAGTAAAGCGATAAAAGCGCAGAACTTCCAAACCATTTAACTTTTTCACATTGATGCCAGTTCTGGAAACTGTGCATTAGTTGTGTGGGCACAGCGATGATGGTCTCTCATTTCAAAGCCTATGAAAAGGCTCCCTTAATTATATATGAAAAATAGCATGTAGTACTTAAATGGCTACTTTAGTGGCAAACTTGATCCCATCTCGACTACCATCAACCTCTACTGCCATCAATGTTACCCCATTTACTTTAGTAGTCTGCAACATCTGTTAATTATTTACTGTGAAAATGTCTGAATTAACCACTTTATTTAAAAATTATATATGCTCTACTGTATCCTTCTACATTCCCATACACCCAAGCATTAAAGCAAAACAGTAACTTGCTGCAAAGTTTTTTTCCAATTGAATAACGGCTGTAGTCCAACAGTTACCATCTTTCTCCAGAATCAGTCAAGAGACCATTAAATGTCGTGATCTGGGAAGCAGACGGGCATTCGTAGGCTTCTATAGAAGGATCAGACTTCGAGAGAAGGATGAGCTAGATAGCTAAATGCCCTCTTTTATCCATAGTTTGCCTTTGCGATCATGTAGTTTCAAATTAATAATAGAGGGCCAGAACTTAATTATCAAACGTTTTCAGTTTTATTAACCAGCTTTCCAATTGCTACCGGTAATGTTTTTCTGATAAGGTTGATGACCCAGTGCATGATAAAATTGACTTTCCAGAATTATTTTTTAAAGTCGTAAAATGCAGTTCAGCACAATATGTACGTTTCTTGACACAAACTGATAGGCAGGCAAAAGAATAATAATTAGCAGTTTGCAACTGTATAAACAAACAAACATGAGTCTTTTAACTTGGTAACTGAAGATCTGCTAAACTAAAGATTCTGTGTTACTTTCACAAAAATCAGAGAAATATCAAGCTCATAGCTGTTACTGCAGATAGGGCTGGATGAAGTAGAGTGGGAGGAAGCTTGTGTGGAGCATGAACACTGGCATCGACCAGTTGGGCCACATGGCCTATTTTTGTGCTGTAAATTCTGTGTAATGGAGACTAGAGGGAAGGGCACCACATTCCATTCTAGTGAACAGCCACTAAACAATAATCGCAGAAAGTATGCGTGTTTGTCACATTGTGGTTCCTGGAGATGGTAAGATTTTCCAATAAGTGACTTCTGCACACGTGCTATTGGCTGGTTTTTAAATCAGGCCTCTGAATGTGGCCGTCAGCTGAAGAGCGAGGGGGAAAACACAGCTGTACCTGCGATATGGATATTCTGAAGATCTAGGGCTTGTGAAAGGGGCGAGAAGGTTGTTAGAACCAAGGTGATGAAAGAAAGAAAAAGGTGTGTCAAGGTGTGGGCGAAGAATTCTTATGGTGACTGTATCACATTTTTTGATAGATTGTGAATGGGGAGAAAATTTAAATTGAGGAAAAGATTTGTTTATAGAAAGAAAAAAAGATAAAACACATAACCAATGAGGAAGAAAATAATTGACACTCATTCATGACGTAGAATGTTTATTGTCAAGATATACATACACGCACAGACAAGGTGGCCACTCTACCACCATTAGAAATGTAGAGCCTCATCTTGTGCTCGCTCACAGTTTAATCACATCTGATAAATACAAAAAGGTATCACTGTACAGTGCACATCAACAAGTTAATATTTAGACAGTATTTACTATTCAAACACTAGAATTATAAATAACGCAGAAGCAGAGTATGTTGTATGAATAATTAACTTTTACATTACAACCTCAAAAATTGCTACCCGTGCCACGTGCTAATCAGAGTAGAAATAGCAGGATAGCCAAGATAAATACGTGGCTTGAGGAGTGGTGCAAGAGGGAGAAATTCAAATTCTTGGAACATTGGAACCGGTTCTAGGGGAGGTGGGACCAGTACAAACCGGACGGTCTGCACCTGGGCAGGACCGGAGCCAATGTCCTCGGGGGAGTGTTTGCTAGTGCTGTTGGGGAGGGGTTAAACTAATATGGCAGGGGGATGGGAACCTATGCAGGGAGACAGAGCGAAACAAAATGGAGACAGAAGCAAAAGAAAGAAAGGAGAATAGTAAAAGTGGAGGGCAAAAAAACCCAAGGCAAAAATCAAAAAGGGCCACATTACAGCAAAATTCGAAAAGGACAAAGAGTGTCAAAAAGACAAGCCTGACGGCTGTGTGTCTCAATGCGAGAAGTATTCGTAATAAGGTCGATGAATTAACTGCACAGGCAGCTATTAACGATTATGATATAATTGGGATTACGGAGACATGGCTCCAGGGTGACCAAGGCTGGGAACTCAACATCCAGAGGTATTCAACATTCAGGGAGGATAGACAGAAAGGAAAAGGAGGTGGGGTAGCATTGCTGGTTAAAGAGGAAATTAACACAATCGTAAAGAAAGGACATTAGCTTGGATGATGTGGAATCTGTATGGGTAGAGCTGCGGAATACCAAAGGGCAGAAAACACTCGTGGGAGTTGTGCACAGACCACCAACCAGTAGTTGTGAAGTTGGGGATGGCATCAAACAAGAAATTAGGGATGCGTGCAATAAAGGTACAGCAGTTATCATGGGTGACTTTAATCTACATATAGATTGGGTTAACCAAGTTGGTAGCAACGCAGTGGAGGAGGATTTCCTGGACTGCATGAGGGATGGTTTTCTAGACCAATATGTCGAGGAACCAACTAGACAGCTGGCCATCCTAGATTGGGTGTTGTCTAATGAGAGAGAACTAATTAGGAATCTTGTTGTGCGAAGCCCCCTGGGAAAGAATGATCATAATATGGTAGAATTCTTTATTAAGATGGAGAGTAACAGTGTTAATTCAGAGACTAGGGTCCTGAACTTAAGGAAAGGTAACTTCGATGGTATGAGATGTGAATTGGCCACGATAGACTGGCAAATAATACTTAAAGGGTTGACAGTGGATAGGCAATGGCAGACATTTATAGATTACATGGATGAACTTCAACAATTGTCCATCCGTCTGGAGTAAATATAAAACGGGGAAGCTAACTCAACCGTGGCTAACAAGGGAAATTAGGGAGCGTGTTAAATCCAAAAGGCATATAAATTGGCCAGAAAAAGCAGCAAACCTGAGGACTGGGAGAAATTTAGAATTCAGCAGAGGAGGACAAAGGGTCTAATTAGGAGAGGGGAAATAGAGTAGGAGAGGAAGCTTGCAGGGATCATAAAAACTGACTGCAAAAGCTTCTATAGATATGAAGAGAAAAAGATTAGTGAAGACAAACGTAGATCCCTTGCAGTCAGAATCAGGTGAATTTATAATGGGGAACAAAGAAATGGCAGACTAATTGAACAAATACTTTGGATCTGTCTTCACTAAGGAAGACACATATAACCTTCCGGAAATCCTAGGGATTCGAGGGTCTAACAAGAAGGAGGAACTGAAGGAACTCCTTATTAGTCAGGAAATTGTGTTAGGGAAATTGATGGGATTGAGGGCCGATAAATCTCCAAGGCCTGATAAGTACTCTGGGATGCAGCCGAAGGAAGTGGCCCTAGAAATAGTGGATGCATTGGTCATCATTTTCCAACATTCTATTAACTCTGGATCAGTTCCTATGGACTGGAGGGTAGCTAATGTAACACCACTTTTTAAAAAAGGAGGGAGAGAGTAAACAGGGAATTATAGACCAGTTAGTCGGACATTGTTGGTGGGGAAAATGTTGGAATCAATTATTAAAGATGCAATAGCAGCGCATTTGGAAAGCGGTGACAGGATCGGTCCAAGTCAGCATGGATTTATGAAAGGGAAATCATGCTCGACAAATCTTCCAGAATTTTTTGAGGATGTAACTAGTAGAGTGGACAAGGGAGAACTAGTGGATGTGGTGTATTTGGACTTCCAAAAGGCTTTTGACAAGGTCCCACACAAGAGACTGGTGTGCAAAATTAAAGCACATGGTATTGGGGGCAATGTATTGACGTGGCTAGAGAACTGGTTGACAGACAAGAAGCAGAGGGTAGGAATGAACGGGTCCTTTTCAGAAGTGACCAGTGGGCTGCCGCAGGGCTCAGTGTTGGGACCCCAGCTATTTGCAATATCAATGATTTAGATGAAGGAATTGAATGTAATATCTCCAAGTTTGCAGTTGACACTAAGCTGTGGCAGTGTGAGCTGTGAGGAGGACGCCAAGAGGCTGCAGGGTGACTTGGACAGGTTAGGCGAGTGGGCAAATGCATGGCAGATGCAGTATAATGTGGATAAATGTGAGGTTATCCACTTTGATGGTAAAAACAGGAAGATAGATTATCTGAATGGTGACAGATTAGGAAAAGGGGAGGTGCAACGAGACCTTGGTGTCATGGTACATCAGTCATTGAAGGTTGGCATGCGTGAAGCAGGCGGCGAAGAAGGCAAATGGCATGTTGGCCTTCATAGCTAGAGGATTTAAGTATAGGAGCAGGGAGGTCTTACTGCAGTTGTACACAGAGCCTTGGTGAGGCCTCACCTGGAATATTGTGTTCAGTTTTGGTCTCCTAATCTGAGGAAGGACGTTCTTGCAATTGAGTGAGTACAGCAAAGGTTCACCAGACTGATTCCTGGGATGGCAGGACTGCCATATGAGGAGAGACTGGATCAACTGGGCTTGTAGCCACTGGAGTTTAGAAGAATGAGAGGGGATCTCAGAAACTCATAAAATTCTGATGGGATTGGACACTTTAGAGGCAGGAAGAATATTCCCGTTGCTGGGGAGTTCCAGAACCAGGGGTCACAGTCTAAGGATGAGGGGTAAGCCATTTAGGACCGAGATGGGGAGAAACTTCTTCACTCAGAGAGTGGTTAACCTGTGGAATTCTCTACTGCAGAAAGTTGTTGAGGCCAGTTCGTTAGATATATTCAAAAGGGAGTTAGATATGGCCCTTACAGCTGAAGGGATCAAGGAGTATGGAGAGAATGCACGAAAGGGGTACGGAGGTTGAATGATCAGCCATGATCTTATTGAATGGAGGTACAGGCTCGAAGAGCCAAATAGCCTGCTCCTGCACCTAATTTCTATGTTTCTATGTTTCTAACCCCTGGGTGCAACGTCGTCCATCTCAACCCGATAAATGTTAAACTGCCAGCATTGCTGTCTCTTTCAAGGGCAGGAAAACACCTTGGCCAAAACACCTGGAGAACTCCCTGCCCGTCAAGTAATGCAATGGGATCTCTTGCAGCTTCTGAAACATGCAGACAGGAACTCCAACAATGCAGCATCCCCTCAGTATTACAGTGAAATGTCAGCCTAGATATGTGCTCATTTTGAAATAAAAACTGGAGTGGGACTTGAATTCACAACCTGCTGACTCAAGAAGAGTGCTACCAATCAAGTCAAGCGGAGACATGAAATAGCAGAAAATAACAGACTGAATTTTGCAGCGACTTTCAAAAGGCCATTTAGCCTACCCAGCTCAAGGGTCCTTATCCAGATGTAACTTTCATCTCCCTCCTGCTTTAGTGTCAATCTGATATCCTTCTGTGTTGTGCTGAAATGTTCTCTTTATTAATGAAAACAGATTCCATTCCCTTATTCGTTCTTCATTAGGTTAACAATCCGAGCCAGTAAGTATTCTGACTGCCTTTGAAATCTTTTCAGATACAACCAAGTCATCCAGTAGTGGGTTGGTCTAGATTTTTGCAGACCTACCCCAGCAGTTGGTCTACTCTCAACACTGTGGTAAAACTAGTTAGTGAAATACCTGGCTAGTTTCTCTAACCTGGTTGACAAGTCACAAAGTGTTAACTCTTAATTGCTATGCACAAGTTCAAACCCAAAGGGGGACAACTCCAGGAAAGCTGTGCAACACAAATTAACTTTTTTTTATCCTCCATCATTCTCCTCTCTGATTGTAATGTGTTGATGCAGTGACATGAATTTAGCACCTCAACACATACACGAGCACTGTGGTAGGGAGAGGGAAGAGATAAATAGTAGACTGCAATGTGGCAAAGTGAACAATTGCACATTTTGCGAACTAATTTAACAGAACTGCAAAAGAACTTCATCACGAAATCCCAGCATAACTAATTTCATGCATTCCATGAACCTACTTATGTACACCTCATCATTTTACTTCCCTTGCCATTTGTTAACATACAATATGAAACTTTTAATTTGAAGTCAATCATATACATATTTTCCTGCTCACCTTCCCAAGCCCTCTAACCAAAAAAAGCAAGATGAGAAGGAGCAGCTCTCACTGCAGTTGTGAAAATAACAGCATTGTTACCACATTATTGTTCTAGTTGCTATGCTGCACTTCATAATGTCAACAATGGGCCAGAATGGTCAACAATGACAGTCACCCATTTACCCAATCAAATAAGTATTGTATAAAAATAAAAAAAGTGTGGTCCATAATAGAGTTCACTCAATTACCCTGCAATATTGTAACCTCACTGTCTGCATGTACAAATATTGTCTTCTACATTTCAAATCATGTATAGTTGTTTTTCTTAATAATGGCCTGGGTATTTTTAATCTGTTCTCTTGCCTCTCCCAGGAGATTACATTCATACAATCATAGAACATTCATTGCTCCATTTGGGTGGGGAGTGTATGTATTGTTGTGCATAAGGCATCACATCTGTGTGGGATAGGCTGGATGGGCCAGTAGGTCTATCCCTGTCTGTCATTTTTGTAGGTTTGTATCTACCTTTACAATTTCAGTGCCTAAAGGACAATCTAATCAGCACATGTCTGAAGTCAGTACAGAGAGTATCAATTTTTGTAAGGAGTAAATCAGGCTACTTTTCTTACCCAAGTATTTTGCACTTCGAGATACGAATGGATTGGAGGCAATTACACTGGTCAAGAAAACTGGAATATTTAAAAGCTATGGACTTGAAAAGATTTGAATTTGAAGAAATTACTGGAGACATCTGTGTGGAACAATTTTAATAGCAGACACCAGTGACCACACCAGGAATAATTTCTGCAGTATATATACTTAACCCAAATCTGCACATCTTGAAGTAGCTGGAGGCAATTATACAATATCGGTGTTGAAATTAATTGTCAGCTTGGCTCAGTGAAAGAGAGTTGTCACCTCTGAGGCAGATAGTTGTGGGTTCAAACCTCACTTCAAGGTCTGAGCACATAATCTAGGATGACAATTCAGTGCAACACTGAGGAAGTGCTGCATTGTCAGAGGTGACACCTTTCGGATGAAACATTACACTGACGCTCCTTCTGCTTGTTCAGGTCAACATGAAAGATTCCATGGTACTACGGGTATTCAAAGAGGAGCAGGGCAGTTTTCCCAGTATCCTGGCCAATGTTTACCTTTCAACAAACAGCACTCATTGCTGTGTATGGGGTATGGCTGTGTGCAAATTGGTTATCACATTTCCCCAGATCATAACAGTGACAACAATTCAAAAGTAATTGATAGGCAGGCTATCTCAGTGTTTTACAGCCAGAGGACATGAAAGATGCAACATAAATGCAAGTTATATCTTTGTTTATCCTCTGTCAGCCATGGCTCAGTTGGTAGCATTTTCGTCTGAGTCAGAAGGTTGTGGGTTCAATTCCCACTCCAGAGATTTGAGCACAAAAAAAATCTAGGCTCCAGTGCAGTTCTGAGGGAGTGCTGCACTGTCAGAGATATTGTCTTTCGGATGAGATATTAAACCGAGGCCCTGCCTGCTGTCTCAGGTGGACGTAAATAATTCCATGGCCCTATTTTGAAGAGTTATCCCTGGTGTCCTGGCCAATATTTATCCCTCAATCAACATCACACCAAAAAAAAGATTATCTGGTCATCATCACATTACTGTTTGTGGGAGCTTGCTGTGCACAATCTGATGCGTTTCCTATATTACAACAGTGACTACACTTCAAAAGTACTTCATCGACTGTATAGTGCTTTGAGATGTCCCAAGGTCAGGGTATATAAATGCAAGTCTTTCTTTTTTTCCCCCTCTAGTAATGAACACCAATTCTACACCAATAGCCCAGGTTCCAAAACTACTGTTTCAATAAACTAGGTTTTTAAAAAAAAAAAACTGTGGTGAAGTTTTAAAAAAATCATGTGATCACATGCCATTCATTTTCGCAATCATTTTCCATTAATGCTAACATACGGTCACAGAAATGTGAATGCTTAGTAAACGCATCACAGATAATTCATTGCCTTCCCCTCCCAAAGCAGGAGAACCATTGCCTGAGGATGAATGCATCACTTGCTCAAACCTGAAATCGGCACAAGTAGCAAACAGGTCATATCACTGATGTTTTTTTGGTTTAGTGGAAAATGACAAGACTTTCTTTGTTTATGCACTCAGAGTTTAGAATTGCTTTTGATCTTCCTTGCTAGCCTCCTAATATCCTTTTGTCAACTGAAAAAGCACCTGATGCTTCAACTGTACACAACACAAATAAGTGTAATGTAACCTTGAAAGCACAAGAACATAACAGTGAGGAGCAGGATTAGGCCATACGGTCCTTCGAGCCTGCTCTGCCATTCAATATCATGACTGACCTTTAACCTCAATTCCACTTTCCTGCCCTATCCCCATATCCCTCAATACCCCGAGGGCCAGATTTTTGTGAAGTTTGCAAACGGGTTTGCGCCACGATTTGACCCTCCGCAGCGAAAACCCGGTCACAATCCTCGGCTTGTTTGCGGCAGTGATGGGACATACCACCGTGGAAAGGTGCGCCGACGTGCAATGCCGTGGATTGCGTTACTGTCGGACTTTCGGCACTCTCCCAACCTGTACGCCACGCTCAGAATAGCGGCAGGTCAAACCTGTCGGTGCAGCCCTGCCAGCAGCGGTAAGTATAAAAACTTGCAAAAGGCAAGTTAAAGTTTTAATTTTTAAATTTTTTTTCAGTGATTCAATAGGTAAGTCTTGCAAATGATTTTTGATTTCTACCCCGCCTCCCCCAGGCCTCTCTCGCAGTGCTCCCGGCCCCAGACTAAATTTGGCAAAACACATGTTTTTGCGCCGTGAATCCTCGTGCAATGCCCTCCCTTAACGAAACATAAAACCTGAAAGTCTGGTCTAAAAATGGTAGCGCAGCGAAAATGGCAAGTTTCATGTATCGCTAACATTTTCGCCAAAAAAACCCCCGAAAATCCGGCCCCGTGAGTCCAAAAATCTAACTATCTCAGCCTTGAATATACTCAACGATTCAGCATCCACAGCTCTTTGAGGTACAGAATTCTAAAGATTCACAAGTGAAGAAATTCGTCCTCATCCCAGTCTTAAATGGCCGACCCCTTATCCTCAGACTATGCCTCCTAGTTCTAAACTCTCAAGCCAGGGGAAACAACCCATCAGCATCTACCCCGTCAATCCCTGTCAGAATTATATATGTTTCAATGAGATCACCTCATTCTTTTAAGCTCCACAGAGTATCAGCCCAATCTGTGGTATCTTGAGACGCAGCATTACAGACAACTGCACAACATGGCTTCTGGGCAAGAACTGCACAGCACATGCTTTATTGTTATATACATCAGTAGTCCACTAGGTTGCGCTTTTACACAATCTACTCAATCTCTCCTCATAGGACAATGCTCTCATCCCATGAATCAATCTAGTGAACCTTTGTTGCACTGCCTCTAAGGCAAGTATGTCCTTCCTCAGATAAGGAGACCAAAACTATGCACAGTCCTCCAGGTGTGGTTTCATCAAAGCCCTGTACAATTGCAGCAAGACTTCCTTACTCTTGTACTCTAACCTCTTTGCAATAAAGGCCAACGTGTCATTTGCCTTCCTAATTGCTTGCTGTACCTGCATGCTAACACTGTTTCCTGTACGAGAACACCCAAATCTCTCTGAATTCCAACATTTAATAGTTTCTCACCATTTAAAAATTATTCTGTTTTTCTATTCTTGCTACCAAAAAGTGAATAACCTCACATTTTACTCCATCTGCTACCTTATTGCCCATTTAGTTAACCTGTTTATATCCCTTTGCAGGCTCTTTGTGTCCTCCTCACAGCTTACCTTCCTACCTAGCTTTGCATTATCAACAAATTTTTCTGTCCGTTAACCAATCCTCTATCCATGCTAATATATTACAGGAAATAAGGGCTCACGGGGTTGGAGGCAACAACCTTTTGTGTGGCAACTTATCAAATGCCCAGATGTACTACATCCACTGATTTCCCCTTTATCTACATTGTGAGTTACATTCTCAAAAATCTTTAATAAGTTTGTTCAACATGATTTTCCTTTCATAAAACAATGCTGACTTTGCATAATCATATGATGATTTTCTAAGTGCCCTGTTACCACTGCCTTAATAATGGATTCCCGCATTTTCCTGATGACTGATGTCAGCCTAACTGGCCTGTAGTTACCTGTATTTGCTCTCCCTCCTTTGTTGAATAATGGGGTTACATTTGCTACATTCCAATCCACTGGGACTGTTCTAGAATTTTGGGAGATCACAATTAATGTATCCATTATCTCTGCAGCAAACTCTTTTAGAACCCTAGGATGCAGGCCATCAGGTCCAGGGGATGTGTCAGCTTTTAGTCCCATGAGTTTCTCAAGTACTTTTTCTCGACTGATCTTAATTATTTCAGGTTCCTCAATCTCAATCGCCTCTTGGCTCTCTATTATTTTTGCTGTGCTTGGTGGGTCTTCTACTGTGAAGACAAATACAAAATATTTGTTTAAAATCTCTGCCATTTCCTTATTCCTCATTATAATTTCTCCTTTCTCAGCATCTAAGGGACCAACGCTTACTTTTGCTGCTCTCTTCCCTATTACATACTTGTAGAATCTCAAAATCTGTTTTTATATTTCTTGCCTGTTTAACCCTTATTCTATTTTCTCCCTCATCAATTTTTTGTCATCCTTTACTGGTTTCTAATGCTCTCCCAATCCTTAGGCTTACTGCTATACTTCGCAACATTATGGGCTCAAGTTTCCACATGCGCCTAGAACGGCACAGTCCCGACCTGGACACCCGTTTTTCGCGCCACAAAGTGCGCCTAAAAAAATCCTCGGTATTCTCCACCTACCTGCAGGTTCTCTGCCCTCGGTGCAGCCAGCACGAGCTGTGGGGGGGCGGAGCCAGGTCCCTGCGCTGAAAACAGTGCCGGGATCTCTGCACATGCGCGCAACAGTGGGCACGCAAGTGCAGTAGCTCCAGGCGCCGAACTGTGTGGGAGGGGCCCGAAGCACGCAGCCCCTAGCCCTGGCTGAATGGCATCACTGGGGCTACGTGAATAAGGCTCCTCCCACGGCCAGCTCTCTCTCTCTCTCTCTCTCTCTCTCTCTCTCTCTCTCTCTCTCTCTCTCCCCCGGACCCGACCCGACACCCGCTTTTCCCCCCCCGACCAGCGCTCCTGTTCCCGCTCCCCGCGACTGGACCCAACCCGACCCGCGCTCCCGCCCCCCCCCCTCCCCTGGACTCTCTCCCTCTCCCTCTCTCTCTCTCTCCCCCTCCCCCTCTCTCTCCCCCCCTCTCCTCCGACCCGTAGTTCTGGTGCTGGGGACGGGCCCTGCCCGAAGTCTCGGGCCGGCCGGTTCAGCCTTCGGTCCCGAAAGGCCTGCCTGAAGCACTTTCACACAGGTAGGAAGATGGTTTATTTAATCTTTTCTTTGCTTATAAATGTTTATTCAGATTGGATTTATTTGTATAAGTATAAATAAGGATTTATTATAGAATTTAATGACTTCCCTTCCCCCCAACCTCGTTCTGGACGCCTAATTTGTAATCTGCGCCTGATTTTTTAATGTGTAGAACAGGTTTTTTCAGTTCTACAAAAATCTTCACTTGCTCCATTCTACTTTAGTTTGGAGTACGTTTTCACTGTGGAAACTTTGAAATCAGGCGTCAGTGGCCAGACACGCCCCCTTTTGAAGAAAAAATTCTGTTCCAAAGTAGAACTGTTCTACCTGACTAGAACTGCAGAAAAAAAAGTGGAGAATTGCAATTTCTAAGATAGTCCGTTCTCCACCAGTTGCTCCTAAAAATCAGGCGCAAATCATGTGGAAACTTGGGCCCTATGAGTCATCTATTTTAATCTATTATCCTTAACTTCTTTAGTTAGCCACAGATGGATCACTTTTCCCATGGAGTTTTTATTTCTCAAGGGAATGTATATTCATTGAGAATTTTGGAATATTTCTTTAAATGTTTGCCACTGCTTATCTACCGTCATACCTTGTAATTCAATTTCCCAAATCTACCTTAGCAAACTTGCCCTGCATACCAATGCAATTGGCTTTATTTAAGTTTAAGACTATCGGCTAGACTTTCCACTATGATCGCTATTCCGGCCTTAGTGCTTTTTTTATTTTTCAGGATCGCTGGAATATCGCCCATTTTTGCCTTTTTAATTTGGACGATAGCCTTAGTGATGTGAAATGGGCCATAGCGATGGGAATTCAGTCGTGCAAGGCTGGCGTCCGTAGCGCATACACGGTTTTTTTTTTCCAGGCAAAGAACTTTTCCCGCAGGGGTTGACAGAAAGAACAGGGGACCTGGTCCCCATCAATAACATAATGAACCTCTCTTTTATTCCAGCCCCTGTTGGTTTAGAAAATAAAATCCATCAGCCAATTGAGGTGAACTCCATTTCCTTCCTCATGGGATGACATACCCTAGTTCTCCTTCTATTTGAACTGTGGACCAGAGGGGGGGGGAAATCCATGATTAATATTAACCCTGACATTACAGCAATGTACTAGTATGTAACTTCTCACATTTTATCTTAACTTACATCAAAGGAATTGTTGTCCTCTCCCGATAGCTAGGTTATGCAACATGCAGCACACCACAATGAACTCAGCGACCTGTTCAGGGTGGTATTGTAGGTTGCCTCCAGAGTGGTCCAGGCATCTGAAACGTTGCTTCAGAACTCCAATTGTCTTCGACGATATTGCATGTGGCTACATGGCTTTCGTTGTAGCGCTTCTTGGCTTTGGTCTTGGGCTTATGCAGGGGGTCATCAGCCAGCAGGTAAAGACATAGTCTTTATCCCCCAGCATCCAACCGTGACCTTGTGGCTGACTCTTAAACAGGTCAGACACAGTGCTCTTATGCAAGATGGGCGCATCATGGATGCTCCCTGGAAAATTTTCATTTACTGCCATGATTATTTGCTTGTGATTGACAACGAGCTGCACATTCAGGGAGTGGAATCCCTTTCGGTTCCGAAACACCTCTGCATCCTGTAAAGGTGTTCGCAGGGTGATGTGCGTACAGTCTATTGCTCCCTGCACCTTGGGGAAGTTTGCTATTCACGAGAAACCCAAAGCCCTCTCAGTCTGTGCCTTCCTGGTCATAGGGAAACTTATAAAGTCCGTCCTGTGTGCGTAAAGGGCTTCCGTCACCCGTCGAATGCAGCAATGTGTGGCATGCTGAGAGATATCGTAAATATCGCCAGCTGAGGCTTGAAAGGAGCCCAATACGTTGAAGGAAAGTGCCGCAGTAACCTTAACCTCAACGGGCAGTACGGTCCCGATGGTGCTGGTAGGCTGCTGATCTCCCTTAATCAGCTGGCACATCTTACTGATAACCTTCTTTCGGAAGCTTAGCCTTCTAACGCACGAGTTCAGACAAGTCCAGGTATGATCGCTTATCCCTGTAAATGCATTGGATGCAATGTCTCCTTCTCTGCAGCAGTCTACCACCTCTTTGGGCACATAATGCTCTCCAATATACCTTCTCCCATCTCTATTCTGCAGCATGCAATTAGTGATCAATACTGGTTGAGAAATTACAGGCCCCATCACTATAAATGCCCTTAATTTGTCCTCAACCAATACAAATGTGATTAGATGATTGGCAAGAGTCAAAAAGACCCTTAAAATCACTCTCAAACTGATTCTCCCAACAAGCACTTGATGCAGCCTTTTACTACAGATCCTCCCCATAGTGCCGAGTTAAGGTCAGGTGATTGCAGCTTTTCTTCAGCGTCTTTTTGAGCCAGCGATCATTCGGCCGAAATGCCGAAAGTAGCGCTCGACAATAATCTGGGCCATAATCGGGCGTAGTTTCCACTTTTCAGCAAATATGGGCAATAGCCTGCATCTCAGTGCTTTTATGGGTGCTAAATGTGTGATGTGCCGAAAGTCCAGCCCTATAGTTTTGTGCTGAAGTATGTCACTCTCAAAACTCAATCATATTATAATCAATCTTCCCCAGAGGATCCTTTAGTATGAGATCACGAATTAACATTGTAGTCTATTTTCATAAAAACAAATCCTGCTTCCCCTCTCATGTTTGGTTCTCTAGACTATCAAAGTCATACATTTCCCATCCACGCATCACCACTTATGAGCAACTAGTGTTAGATTATGCTTTTGGTCTTACGTTTATATTTTGCAGGGCTCAACGCTACATCAACTTGCATTTAAAGAGCGCTTTTAATGTAGAAAGCATCCAAATTTACTTTATGGAAGGAGGGGGGCCAGGAGTAGAGAATAAAATAAACATAAAAGAAATACAGAAGCAGATGACAAGCCAAGATGGGAGAGCTAGGATAAAGTTTGGCTGAAAAGATGGATTTCAGAAGGTTTATAACAGGGAGAGTAAAAAGGAGAAACTGAATGGCATAGAGAGAGTTCAGAAGAGTTGAACTAATTGATTGAAGATTGTGCCATGAGTGGTAGAACAAAGGGAGGGCCATACACAGAAGGCCAAGGACACAGGAGAAGACACAAGGGTAGAGAAGGTTGTCGAGATAGGGTAGGTGAGGCTGTGGTGTGATTTAGAAGGGAGGATAAAGATTTTAAATTCAACACATTTGGAGGCAGGGAGCCAGTGTTGATCCGTGAACATGGGGGTGATGGGTTAACGTGAATTAGTGAAAGACAGGATATGGGCAACTGGATTTTGAACAAGTTGGAGTGTGAGTGGAGAACAGGAAGCCAGCAAGGAGGATATTGATAAGGTTACAAATTATTTCCACTGTTTGATGAGTCAGCAACAACAGGGCATAAATTATCACTAAAAGATGCAGCAGAGGATACCTTAGCAATTTTATCAAGTCAATTTGACAGTTTTCAGATCACATTAACACAATCTGCAGTGCATCCAGTTCAAGACAACCAGAGGACAAACCAAGTTTTTTAAAGAAATGCTCCAAGACCACCTGAAGATGATAACTGCATATTACTTTTACTTCAGTAACTTCAACTGGTGCATAACAAACTTTTTATACTGTCTTTCTAAATAAGTTAGTGGAGCTCTGAATATTCATATTAAGGTGAATAACCAGGGGGCCTAGATTTAAAGTAATTGGTAGACAGATTAGTGGGGAGTGAAGGAGAATGTTTTTCACCCAGAGGGTGGTGTGGGTCTGGAGCTCACTGCCTGAAAGGGTGGTAGAGGCAGAAACGCTGATCACATTTAAAAAATACTTGGATATGCACCTGAAGTATCATAATCTACAAGCCTATGGACTAAAAGCTGGAAAGTGGAATTAGGTTGGATAACTCTTTGTTGACAGGCACACACAGTGGGTCGAATGGCTTCCTTCTGTGCTGTAAATTTTTATGATTCTATGACTACGTAGGAACCTCGCATCGTTCCATTCTTATCTATAATCGTAGCCAGAGAATCACCTGCAATGGCTTCTCTTCGCACTCCCGCATCGGTACCTCTGGTGGCCCCCAAAGATCTATCCTTGGCCCCCTCCTATTTCTCATCTACATGTTGCCCCTTGGCGACATCATCTAAAAATACAGCATCAGTTTCCACATGTATGCCTCCACAGTCTTGAAATCGTCAGACTGCTTGTCAGATCCAGTTCTGGATGAGCAGAAACTTTCTCCAATTAAATATTGGGAAGACCGAAGCCATTGTTTTTGGTCCCCGCCACAAACCCAGTTCCCTAGACACTGACTCCATCCCTCTTCCCAACTTCTGTCTGAGGCTGAACCAGACTGTTTGCAACCTTGCCGTCATAGTTGACCCTGAAATGAGCTTTCGACCACACATCCGCAGCGTTACTAAGACCGCCAATTTCCACCTCCGTAACATTGGCCATCTCCGCCCTTGCCTTAGCTAATCCACTGCTGAAGCTCTCATCCATGGCTTTGTTACCCCTAGACTTGACTATTCCAACTCATTCCTGGCTGGCTTCCCACATTCCACCCTAGGTAAACTTGAGGTCATCCAAAACTCAGCTGCCCACGTCCTAACTTTTTATCAAGTCCCTTTCACCCATCACCCCTGTGCTCGCTGACCTACATTGGCTCCCGGTTAAGCAATGCCTCAATTTCAACATTTTCATCCTGGTTTTCAAATCCCTCCATGGTCTCTCCTCCCCCCTCCTTACCTCTAAATCTACTTCAGCCCCACAACCAACCACCCCATCCAGAGATATCTGTGCTCCTCTAATTCTGCCCTCGAGCATCCCTGACTTTAAATCGCTCAACCATTGGTGGTCGTGCCTTAAGCTTTTTAAACATTTTTATTTTGTATCATTATGGGAGTATAAATGATATTAATTGAACTAAGTGACTCTGATCAATGTTGACACACTTGCACTTTCCAGTAGGGGGAAGTCACTGGAAGACAGTTCAAAGAGGGACCCCTGCCTGATTCCTATCCTTCGTAGCCCAGGGACCAAGAGCTGGTGCTTGACAAATTTAAGCAAAGGCCTGGCAATGGTTTGTTTACAGTGTTCCACTCGGCCTGGGACTGGAGTGTAGCAAATAGAGTTGGAGCACAGCTGACACCTGTAAGATGACATATAGGAAAAGAATGGAAGAAAGACTTGGATTTATATAGCGCCTTTCACGACCACCAGACGTCTCAAAGTGCTTTACAGCCAAATGATATACTTTGAGTGTAGTCACTGTTATAATGTCAGAGGATTAATGCGCTCACCTAACTGCGATATCTGAAAACCAGGGAGAGGGGACCCGAGGGAGGGAGGGTGTGGGTGTGGGTGCGCGCACTAGGGACATGCAGCAGAGCCTGGGCTCCAATCGTCTTGGATCCCCTTGCCATTGGACCAAGATCTTGCTCTGTCGAATCCATGTGGCAGCTGGTGTGCAACAGCCACCCCACGATAAAATAATTCTCGCATCTTCCACCCTTTAAAATGAAATTCAGGACCTGGAGACTGCAAATCCCACATTGGTCTCATCAGTCACCTTAGAACTCATTTTAGTATGGAAGAAAGTCATCTCGACTCCGGAGGACAGCCTAAGAAGACGAAAGGCTACTTATATTGTAGGACAGTTGATGAACAGTGGTGTATATTTAAGGAAATATTTCATAACTCTCAAGAAAAATATATTCCCATGAGGAGGAAAGGGTATAAAAGAAAAAAGATAGTCAGTCGTGGCTAACTAAATAAAGGATGGTATCCAATTAAAAACAAGGGCATACAAAGTGGCCAAAACTAGTGGGAGGACAGAAGATTGGGAAGCTTTTAAAAGCCAGCAAAGAGTGACTAAAAAAAATGATTAAGGGAAGATAGACTATGAAAGTAAACTAGCACAAAATATAAACACAGACAGCAAGAATTTCTATAGGTATATAAAAAGGAAAAGAGTGGCTAAAGTAAATGTTGGTCCCTTAGAGGACGAGACAGGGGAATTAGTAATGCGGAACATGGAGATGGCAGAAACTCTGAACAAATATTTTGTATCAGTCTTTACGGTAGAGGACACTAACAATATTCCGACAGTGGATAGTCATGGGGCTATTGGAGGCGGCGGGGGGAGGCGGGAACTTAACACAATCACAATCACTAAGGAGGTGGTACTCAGTAAGATAACAGGACTCAAGGCGGATAAATCCCCCAGAACTGATGGCTTGCATCCTAGGGCCTTAAGAGAATTAACGGCAGGGATAGTGAATGCATTCATTGTAATTTACCAAAATTTCCTGGATTCTGGGAAGGTCCCAGCAGATTGGAAAACTGCAAATGTAATGCCCCCATTTAAAAAAGGAGGCAGACAAAAAGCAGGAAACTATAGACAAGTTAGCCTAACATTTGTGGTTGGGAAAATGTTGGAGTCCATTATTAAAGAAGCAGTAGCAGGACATTTGGAAAAGCAAAATTCAGTCCAGCAGAGTCAGCATGGATTTATGAACGGGAAGTCATGTTTGACAAATTTGCTGGAATTCTTTGAGGATGTAACAAACAGGGTGGATAAAGGGGAACTAGTGGATGTGGTGTATTTAGACTTCCAGAAGGCATTTGACAAGGTGCCACATAAAAAGGTTACTGAAGAAGATAAAAGTTCACACAGTTGGGTGTAATATATTAGCATGGATAGATGATTGGCTAACTAACAGAAAACAGAAAGTCAGGATAAATGGTTCATTCTTGGATTGGCAATCAGTAACTAGTGGGGTGCCGCAGGGATCAGTGCTGGGGCTCCAACTATTTACAATCTATATTAACAACTTGGATGAATGGACCAATTGTAACGTAGCCAAGTTTGCTGATGATACAAGGATGGGAGGATAAGCAATGTGTAAGGAGGACACAAAAAACATGCAAAATGACATATACAGGCTAAGTGAGTGGGCAAACATTTGGCAGATGGAGTATAATGTTGGAAAGTGTAAGGTTACGCACTTTGGCAGGAAAAAAAAAAATCAAAGAGCAAGTTATTATTTAAAAGGAGAAAGATTGCAAAGTGCTGCAGTACAGCAGGACCTGGGGGCACTTGTGCATGAAACTCTTTTTAGGAGCAAACAAAAAACATTAAACCGTGCCCCCCGATCTGGGGGAAACACCAACATTTACAAGGCTCTTTTTTTTTTGGGCACAGAATCGAATTTTTTCTCCAAGTGCCCCCTATAAAAGGGGAGGGGGACACTAAAAGCACCGGCAATGAAAACAAATTAAACTTTAAAACGTAAAATCAAATTAAAATTTGGTTGCCGGGCGTGATGATGCACTCCAGTCCCTCCGGTGCCCACCTCTCGCGGAAGGCCGCGAGCGTACCGGTGGACACCGCGTGCTCCATCTCCAAGGACACCCTGGACCGGATGTCAGAGCGGAAGAGAGGCAGGCAGTCAGGTTGAACGACCGCCTCGACCGCCCGCTGCCTGGACCGGCTGATGGCACCCTTGGCCGTGCCCAGGAGCAGTCCTACGAGGAGGCCCTCGGACCTACCCACTCCCCTCCGCACAGGGTGCCCAAAGATCAGGAGAGTGGGACTGAAGTGCAGCCAGAATTTCAGGAGCAGCCCCTTCAAATAATGGAACAGGGGCTGCAACCTTGTGCACTCAATAAAAACATGGAACACGGACTCCTCCAGACCGCAGAAATTGCAGGCGGCCTGGGAGTCCGTGAACCAGCTTAAAAATTTGTTGCATGGCACTGCTCCGTGCACCACCCTCCAGGCCAAGTCCCCGATGAATAGTGGGAGGACCCCTGCGTAGAGTGCCCTCCATCGGGGACCCCCGCCTCCTCCGGACGGCAAGATGGTACGCCATGGCGTGTCCGGACGGCCGGCGAGGATGGCAAAGTTGAGGGTGTGCAGGAGCAGCCCGTACAGGAAACCCCTCCGCGCGGAACTGAAAGGCACGGAGGGGATTTCCCCGAGGCGGCTCAAGTTGTGAGGCGCCGGCCCCCGAGGGAGGTTCCGGGGTTTGGCGCCAATGAGGAATTCCGTCCGGACGGGGGTCAGTTCGGACGGGATCTCCCCACGTGCTTGAGCCTCCTCGATGCACCTAACGGAGTCAGGGCCCAGAGCTGTTTTTAGCGACTCGATGGCATCGGCCGCGTGGCGGACGTTGGCAGAATTTAGACGCCGCGCCAGCGTGTCTGGCGCCATCCAGCCCGCTCCTCCGCCATCGAGCAGGTCCCTGACCCTGGTCACCTCACCAGCCACAGCCCTCTCTTCCGACCGCCACATAAAACCTCGGCCGTGGAGGTACGGATTCCCGAGCAGCGGCTCCTGCAGGACAGCCGCCACTCCAGCCGGCGGAGAGCTGCGCTTGGTGGAGACTTTGTTCCGGACCCTGATGAGGTCCCTGTAAAAGACAGGCAGCTCCCGGAGGGCGGTCCTGACACCCCCCAAGTTCACAAACAGGAGCTGCGTGTCGTAGTTGAGGTCGCGCTGCTGGCGGCACTTGTGCATGAAACTCTTTTGAGTTAACCTGCAAAAACATAAAACATTAAAACCATGCCACCCGACCTGGGTGACACAGCAGACATTTTCAAGGCCCCTTTTTTTTGGGGGGTTTTTGGGTTTTTTTTGGGGCGCTAAAATCAAATTTTTCCAGTGCCCCCTATAAAAGGGAAGGGGGACACTAAAAGCACCGGCAATTAAAACAAATTAAACTTAAAAACGTAAAATCAAATTAAAATTTGGTTGCCGGGCGTGATGATGCACTCCAGTCCCTCCGGTGCCCACCTCTCGCGGAAGGCCGCGAGCGTACTGGTGGACACCGCGTGCTCCATCTCCAAGGACACCCTGGACCGGATGTAAGAGCGGAAGAGAGGCAGGCAGTCAGGTTGAACGACCCCCTCGACCGCCCGCTGCCTGGACCGGCTGATGGCACCCTTGGCCGTGCCCAGGAGCAGTCCTACGAGGAGGCCTTCGGACCTACCCGCTCCCCTCCGCACAGGGTGCCCAAAGATCAGGAGAGTGGGACTGAAGTGCAGCCAGAATTTCAGGAGCAGCCCCTTCAAATAATAAAACAGGGGCTGCAACCTTGTGCATTCCATAAAAACATGGAACACGGACTCTTCCAGACCGCAGAAATTGCAGGCGGCCTGGGAGTCCGTGAACCGGCTTAAAAATTTGTTGCACGGCACTGCTCCGTGCACCACCCTCCAGGCCAAGTCCCCGATGAATAGTGGGAGGACTCCTGCGTAGAGGGCCCTCCATCGGGGACCCCCGCCTCCTCCGGACGGCAAGATGGTACGCCATGGCGTGTCCGGACGGCCGGCGAGGATGGCAAAGTTGAGGGTGTGCAGAAGCAGCCCGTACAGGAAACCCCTCCGCGCGGAACTGAAAGGCACGGAGGGGATTTCCCCGAGGCGGCTCAAGTTGTGAGGCGCCGGCCCCCGAGGGAGGTTCCGGGGTTTGGCGCCAATGAGGAATTCCGTCCGGACGGGGGTCAGTTCGGACGGGATCTCCCCACGTGCTTGAGCCTCCTCGATGCACCTAACGGAGTCAGGGCCCAGAGCTGTTTTTAGCGACTCGATGGCATCGGCCGCGTGGCGGAGGTTGGCAGAGTTTAGGCGCCGCGCCAGCGTGTCTGGCGCCATCCAGCCCGCTCCTCCGCCACCGAGCAGGTCCCTGACCCTGGTCACCTCACCAGCCACAGCCCTCTCTTCCGACCGCCACATAAAACCTCGGCCGTGGAGGTACGGATTCCCGAGCAGCGGCTCCTGCAGGACAGCCGCCACTCCAGCCGGCGGAGAGCTGCGCTTGGTGGAGACTTTGTTCCAGACCCTGATGAGGTCCCTGTAAAAGACAGGCAGCTCCCGGAGGGCGGTCCTGACACCCCCCAAGTTCACAAACAGGAGCTGCGTGTCGTAGTTGAGGTCGCGCTGCTGGCGGCACTTGTGCATGAAACTCTTTTAGAGTCTACCTGCAAAACATAAACATTAAACTGTGCCACCCGACCTGGGTGACACACCAGACATTTACAAAGCCCTTTTTTCCTTTTTTTGTTTTTTTTTTCTGTTTTTTGTTTTTTTTTTGTTTTTTTTTGGGCACTAAAATCACAATTTCTCCGGTGCCCCCTATAAAAGGGAAGGGGACACTAAAAGCACCGGCAATTAAAACAAATTAAACTTAAAAACGTAAAATCAAATTAAAATTTGGTTGCCGGGCGTGATGATGCACTCCAGTCCCTCCGGTGCCCACCTCTCGTGGAAGGCCGCGAGCGTACCGGTGGACACCGCGTGCTCCATCTCCAAGGACACCCTGGACCGGATGTAAGAGCGGAAGAGAGGCAGGCAGTCAGGTTGAACGACCCCCTCGACCGCCCGCTGCCTGGACCGGCTGATGGCACCCTTGGCCGTGCCCAGGAGCAGTCCTACGAGGAGGCCTTCGGACCTACCCGCTCCCCTCCGCACAGGGTGCCCAAAGATCAGGAGAGTGGGACTGAAGTGCAGCCAGAATTTCAGGAGCAGCCCCTTCAAATAGTGGAACAGGGGCTGCAACCTTGTGCACTCCATAAAAAGATGGAACACGGACTCCTCCAGACCGCAGAAATTGCAGGCGGCCTGGGAGTCCGTGAACCGGCTTAAAAATTTGTTGCACGGCACTGCTCCGTGCACCACCCTCCAGGCCAAGTCCCCGATGAATAGCGGGAGGACCCCTGCGTAGAGTGCCCTCCATCGGGGACCCCCGCCTCCTCCGGACGGCAAGATGGTACGCCATGGCGTGTCCGGACGGCCGGCGAGGATGGCAAAGTTGAGGGTGTGCAGGAGCAGCCCGTACAGGAAACCCCTCCGCGCGGAACTGAAAAGCACGGAGGGGATTTCCCCGAGGCGGCTCAAGTTGTGAGGCGCCGGCCCCCGAGGGACGTTCCGGGGTTTGGCGCCGATGAGGAATTCCGTCCGGACGGGGGTCAGTTCGGACGGGATCTCCCCACGTGCTTGAGCCTCCTCGATGCACCTAACGGAGTCAGGGCCCAGAGCTGTTTTTAGCGACTCGATGGCATCGGCCGCGTGGCGGACGTTGGCAGAATTTAGGCGCCGCGCCAGCGTGTCTGGCGCCATCCAGCCCGCTCCTCCGCCATCGAGCAGGTCCCTGACCCTGGTCACCTCACCAGCCACAGCCCTCTCTTCCGACCGCCACATAAAGCCTCGGCCGTGGAGGTACGGATTCCCGAGCAGCGGTTCCTGCAGGACGGCCGCCACTCCAGCCGGCGGAGAGCTGCGCTTGGTGGAGACTTTGTTCCAGACCCTGATGAGTTCCCTGTAAAAGACAGGCAGCTCCCGGAGGGCGGTCCTGACACCCCCCAAGTTCACAAACAGGAGCTGCGTGTCGTAGTTGAGGTCGCGCTGCTGGCGGCACTTGTGCATGAAACACAAAAGGTTAGTATGCAGGTGCAGCAAGTGATCAGGAAGGCCAATGGAATCGTGGCCTTTAGCATAGGGGATGGAGTATAAAAACAGGGAAGTCTTGCTACAGTTATACAGGGTATTGGTGAGGCCACACCTGGAATACTGCATGCAGTTTTGGTTTCCATATTTAAGAAAGAATATACTTGCTTTGGAGGCAGTTCAGAGAAGGTTCACTAGGTTGATTCCGGGGATGAGGGGGTTGACTTCTGAGGAAAGGTTGAGTAGGTTGGGCCTCTACTCATTGGAATTCAGAAGAATGAGAGGTGATCTTATCGAAACGTATAAGCTTATGAGGGAGCTTGACAAGGTGGATGCAGAGAGGATGTTTCCACTGATAGGGGAGACTAGAACTAGAGGGCATGATCTTAGAATGAGGGGCCACCCATTTAAAACTGATGAGAAATTTCTTCTGATCGTGGTAAATCTGTGAAATTCACAGCCCTAGAGGGCTGTGGAAGCTAGGACATTCTTAAATTTAAGACAGAGATATACAGTTTCTTAACCAATAAAGGGATTAAGGGGTTATGGGGAGCAGGCAGGGAAGTGGACCAGAGTTCATGATCAGATCAGCCATGATCATATTAAATGGCAGAGCAGGCTCGAGGGGCTATATTGCCTACTCCTACTTCTTATATTCTTAGACCCTAAGCTCTGGAATTCCCTGCCTAAACCTCTCCTTCCTCCTTTAAGATGCTCCTAAAGCACTAACTCTTTGGCCAAGCTTTTGGTCACCTGCCTCAATTTCTCATGTGGCTCGGTTTCAAAATGTTTGTTTTATAATACTCCTGTGAAGTGCCTTGGGCCGTTTTACTGCGTTATAGGTGCAAGATAAATACGTTGTTGTTATGTGCAAGTACAGAAACCAGAAACCCATCTTGACCTAGCATAAAGTACGACTCCTCACTGTTTCCTTCGTAAATTCAGGTACCCAGTACCTCCAGGATAACTGCTCCAAGAGATCCTGAATATTATTTAAATTCAGAAAAATATTGGCTAAACCTCGCAAAAGTAAAACCGCTTCAAGAATAAAATCGAAACAGCAGCAATATTTTACAAGCCTAAAGATCTTGCCGCGTGGCTGCCATTCTCTAGCACAAGGCTGAAAGTGAAATACTTCAAAGACTCGGGTGCACTTGGAACAATTGGACTCCGGCGCTTTAGCATAACCTACACTGACCTCCAGAATGGCAACAGTGGCCGCTACCGTTACAAGAAGTTAGTTATTCCGGTCCCCCGAGTGTCTGCGGGTGAACAATGCCATTAAAACACAAAACAAGTACATTTCGGAAGTATCTCTGGACACCAAGTATCGAAGTGATGCCGAGAGCCTGCACGGTAACTCTAACTCGAGTGATATGAGCGGGTGGACGAGAATGAAAGTTTGTTTTCAGACTGTCGTGTGAGCCGCTTCCAGGAAACCAGCACCCGGGCTAGCGCGGCCTGGGCTGCCGCATTTCGGAACTTCACTTCAAATAAAGTTGTCCCTGGGTCTGTTGCAAAAAGGAGGGCGGCGTGGAATGGGAAAGAGAGGGAGTGAGGAAGAGGAGAGGAGAGGAGGGGGCTCTCGGTTTGTTCTCACTCACCATCGCCGCACTCGGGACACGCAGCCACTACATTCCGGCCAAAGCTCGAAGCCGCTCCGGCTCGCTGGGCCAGCCCGAGCCGGTGGGTCAGCTCCTGCGGCCGCCTCGCACCATCTCCCTTCGGTGGTGTCCGCTCAGCCCAGGCGCAACTGGTGGCGGCCGCCGGAGCCCTCGGCGACTGGAGGGCAGGGCGGGGCGGGGCGGCACTCTCGCCCTGCTGTCCTGCCCCCTCTCTCTCACACTCTGTCAGCAAGTCCCCGTCCTTCCCCCACACACCGAGCCCGAACTCCAACCCAGCGCATTGTGGGCCAACCACCCGACCACAGCCCAGCCTGCAAAAGGAAGGGAGGGGAGGAAGTGCATTTGGCGGGGCCGCTGCTGCCATTTTCTGGAGTGTGTGGTTATATATCTTCATCAGTTTACTGATTCAATTAAACTACTTGATCTCGCTCCTCCCTGTTCATATCTGTGTTTCTTGCAGAGTTCCTTTGCATTGCCCTGTTGCTTCTCCTTTATTGTCTGTGATCAATGCCTCCATGCTGGGGATGTTGGCCTGAGAGAGAACACTGATGTTGGTGGCCTATCCTGCCAATTTGAAGGATTTTGCAGAGGCAGCGTTTGTGGTACTCTCCAGTGCTTTGAGGTGCCTACTGTACATAGTCCATGTCTCTGAAGCATAAAGGAGGGCATGTATCACTACTTCTCTGTAGACCATGAGCTTGGTGCTGGGTTTGAGATCTTGGTCTTCAAACATTCTTTTCCTCAGTCGACTGAAGGCTGCACTGGCACACTGAAGGCAGTGTTGAATTTCGTCATCGATGTCTGCCCTGGCTAACAGAAGGCTCCCAAGGTATGGAACGTGATCCACGCTGTCCAAGGTCTCGTCATGGATCTTGATAATCGGGGACAGTACTCTGGTGGGGGCAGGTTGATAGAGAACCTTTGACTTACAGATGTTTAATGTAAGGCCCAGTCTATCGTATGCTTCAGTGAAGATGGCAACGATGGTTTGGACTTCGGCCACAGAGAGCTGTGGAAGCTGGGTCATTGAATAAATTTAAGACAGAGATAGACAGTTTTTAACCGATAAGGGGTTATGGGGAGCGGGCAGGGAAGTGGACCCGAGTCCATGATCGGATCAGGCATGATCGTATTGAATGGCGGAACAAGCTCGAGGGATCGTATGGCCTACTCCTGCTCCTATTTCTTATGTTCTTATTAAGTCCTGCTACAACTGTACAGGGTATTGGTGAGGCCACACCTAGAGTACTGCGTACAGTTTTGATCTCCATATTTAAGAAAGGATATACTTGCATTGGAGGCTGTTGAGAGAAGGTTCACTAGGTTGATTCCGAAGATGAGGGGGTTGACTTATGAAGATAGATTGAGTAGGTTCGGCCTCTACTCCTTGGAGTTCAGAAGAATGAGAGGTGATCTTATCGAAACAAATAAGATAATGAGGGGACTTGACAAGATGGATGCAGAGAGAATGTTTCCACCCATAGGAGAAACTAAAACTCGGGGACATAGTCTCAGAATAAGGGTCGCCCATTTAAAACTGAAATGAGGAGGAATTTCTTCTCAAAGGGTTGTAAATCTATGGAATTCTCTGTCCCAGACAGCTGTCGGGGTTGGGTCATTGAATATATTATTTAAGGCAGAGATAGACAGATTTTTGAGTGATAAGGGAATAAAGGGTTATGGGGAGCGGACAGGGAAGTGGAGCTGAGTCCATGATCAGATCAGCCATGATCTTATTAAATGGCAGAACAGGTTCAAGTGGTACATGTCCAAGTCAGGATGGTGTGTGTGACTTTAAGGTGGTAGTGTTCCCACAATATTGTTGCTGTTGTCTTCAGTGGTGGAAGCCACAGGGGTGGGAGATGCCTGGAGATTAAGCTTGGCAAGTTGTGGCAATGCATCCTGTAGGTATTACATACTGCAGCCAAAGTGCACCAATGACGGAAGAAATTGATATTGAATCCAGTGGTCGGGACACTGATCAACTGGACTGCTCTGTACTTGATGATGATGAGACTTCTTGAGTGTTATTGTGGCCATTCCAGTGCGTGATGAGCATTCCAGCAGACTCCTGGCTTGAGTCATTAGATGGTGCGGAGGCTTTGAGGTGTCAGAAGGTAAGCTATTCATTACAAAATATACAGCTTCTGTCCTCTTGTAGCCATAGTGTTGATATGGCTGGTCAGTTAATCTTCTGATCAGTGGTGATCCTCACAATGCTGATAGCGGAGTTGTGGGAGTATTACCCAAATATCTCTCTGTTCTTTCTGCGCAGTCTATGAGAACATAAGAATCTAAGAAATAGGAGCAAGAGTAGGCCATTTGGACCCTCAGGCCTGCTCCGCCATTCAGTGAGATCATGGCTGATCTTCCAGCTCAACTCCACTATCCCCATATCCCTTGATTCCCTTAATAACCAAAAATCTTATCGATCTCTGTCTTGAATATGCTCAACGACTAAGCCTCCACAAGCCCTCTGGGGTAGAGAATTCCAAAGATTCACAACCCTCTGAGTGAAGAAATTTCTCCTCATCCCAGTCCTAAATGGCTGACCCCTTATTCTGAGACTGTGGCCCCTGGTTCTAAACTCCCCAGCCAGGTGAAACATACTCCCTACATTTACCCTGTCAAGCCCTGAAAACATTTTGTAAGTTTCAATGAGATCACCTTTCATTCTTCTAAACTCTGGAGAATATAGGCCAAGTCTACTCAATCTCTCCTCATCGGACATTCCACCCATCCTGGGAATCAGTCTGGTGAACCTTCATGGCACTCCCTCAATGGCAAGTAGGTAAGGAGACCAAAGGGCCGAAATTCAGCCTCCTGATAAGGCTTGTTACCACCGGAAAGTAGCGGCCAAGTGGCGGTATGGAATGGCCGCCGATTTGTAGTCAAATAGCCAGCGCTCACAAAATTCTGCTTGGTGGTTTTTCCAGCAGATCCCATATCTGCCCCGCTGCTGCCGAACCCTCCTAAGTGCATGATCAAAGTGCGTACTGCTGATGTCCTGCCCCGCAAGCAAAATTCACCTTAGAAAATCTTCCGGACCCAGCTCGGTGCCCCCAACGGTTTTTTCCTTCGGTGCACTGTGTTTGCAATGTGTGTAAAATGGTGGTACAGCCTCCATTAAATTTGTCTGTTTAATGCAGGCCGTCATATTTTTTTTCCCAACAGCTCCAGAGGCAGCGGGCAAGGGTCCCAGCAGACATGGCTGCTGAACATGTACAAGCCCATGGAGATGACAACAGACCTCAACCCAGACAGATGACCCAGGAAGGACCTGTTGTCAGGAGGAGGGTCAGGTATGCTGACTCCCCGCATCAGATAGTGCACAAAATCGAGAGACGGCAGGATGCACAGGAGGCCGATGCTTGCCAACAGCAGGCTGCAGAGGGTGAGGAGCAGCAAGAACATGAGGGAGAAGGCAATGAGGCAGCTGCCATAGGAAGACGCGAGCATAGACATGGGGTGTAGAAGACCCTATCGTGTAAAGGTCTACAGGCAGCAGTTTTCGTACATGGACCTGACGGATGATCAATGTCTCTGGAGACTTCGATTCCTGAAGGACTTCGTGAGGGAGCTGCGCAATCACCTGCAGCCAGAGCTCCAGCCTCAAATAAGATTGAGGACAGCTCTAACCGACGTATCCAAAGTGACCATAGCACCACATTTAGTGACATGGGATCGGATTCCTTGATTCCCGGGCTGAAACTTTTGTGAGTGGATGATTCCAACCAAACAGCAAAGTAACTAGAGAGGTATTTGTGTTGCAGAACAGCTAAAAATCCAAGGCAAATTACAAGCACACTTGGCAGAGTCCAGATGGCCGCACCTATGGGAATAATAGGGCGCTTGGGTGAATTTCAACTCAACCGAGAGACTTTTGGAGTGTATGTGGAGTGGCTAGAAATGTTTTTCACCGCAAATAGTATCATTGAAGTCCCCGATGATGAAAACAGTAATCGGGCTGTTTTCGAAAGAAAATGGGCTATTTTCCTGATGGGAGCAGGCCCCGAGATGTACATGAAACCCTGAAAAATGTGCTTGTTCCCGTCAAGCCAAAGGACACATCACTTACGGAGATTCTAAGCAAGTTAGAACAGCACTACAGTCCTGAGTCCCTGGAAATTGCTGAAAGTTATCATTTTAGAATACGAGATCAGTTAATTGACGAAAGTATCAGTGAGTACATTGTAGCAGTAAAAAAGCTACCCATTCACTGTAATTTCGGAAACTTTACAGGACCAAGCATTGCGTGACCGCTTTGTTTGTGGGATGAAAAATGAAGCGATCAGAAGAAAGTTGTTGACAACTCCTAACTTGACTTTTGATTTAGCTTGTCAGACAGCTAACTCAATGGATATGGCTGACCAATACTTCCAAGAATTTCGAGCCATTTCCAGTCATCAGAAAACCAAGGTGAATTGTCTGCAGTTTAAAAGAAAAAGGCAGTTGGGTCCCAAGGCCTCAGCAACTGGTCAAGGTAAAAGAGCATTGAAGTCGTGCTATCGGTGTCTGGGACAACACATTGCTCAAAGTTGTCCATATGTGAAGACAGAGCGTTTCTTCTGCAGGAAATCTTGCGAAGGCATGCCGACTGAAGAATAAATCAACTTTCAAGGCAAGAAGTAGAAATCCCTGAGACTACATAGGATGGAAGAAAAGCAACAGGACGAAGAGATACATGTCATCAGGCGCACAAAGGTATCTCGCGAAGTATCGTCATCCAAGTAGACATTGCAGGAACCAAGATACCCATGGAAATCGACACTAGTACATCCGTCAGCGTAGTACCGGAATCGCAATATCTCGACAAATTGTGTGATTTCCCATTGGCGAAATCCAAGGTAGAGCTGCAAGGCTATTCAGGAGAGCAAAGTCCTGTGGTAGGTCATACCACCGTACTGGTGAAATACAAGGATCAATTTCAGAGCTTGCCTCTCTTAGGGTGGTGGCTGGAGACAAGCCTGCCTTACTAGAAAGAAATTGGTTGGGATCACTGAAGCTGGATTGGAATGAGATTTTTCGAGTTGAAACTAGATTTGAATCAAAGAATGATGTCATCAAGAAGTATGCGAAGCTGTTCTGTGAAACAGGCAGTCCGATCCAAGGCTTCAAGCTGAGTGTCAGAGTACAGAAAGACAGTTAACTGCAAGTTACATCCCATACCATATGCATTCAGATGAGCAAGAACTCAAAAGACTAGAGATTGAGAAAATTATCTCTGTGATAGATCTATGTAATTGGGCTACACCCATTGCTGTTGTATCTAAGTCAGTTGGTAAGGTAAGGTTGTGTGGTGATTATGAAGTAACGTAAACAAGGTTCTAGAGGGTAATCTCCCCAATACAGGTGGCTCAATAGCTCAGGGGTTAGAGCACAGGTCTTGTAAACCAGGGGTTGTGGTTTCAAATCTCACTGTGGACCTGTTCTAAAATAACTCAGTATTTAAACTCACTGTCAGTTAACAAGGTCTTTAACTAGATATGTTTCACAGCTCTGAAACTGACTGAGAAACAACAGTCTTTCCTTGTACACTTTCCCTTCTCTCTGCTTGCCCTTTCTGAGTCTTTTTAGGGGGATCAAGGGGTATGGCGAGAAAGCAGGAATGGGGTACTGAAGTTGAATGTTCAGCCATGAACTCATTGAATGGCGGTGCAGGCTAGAAGGGCCGAATGGCCTACTCCTGCACCTATTTTCTATGTTCTATGTTCTAAATGTAGAAGATTTGTTCACAATGCTGACAGGTGGTCAGATCTTCTCAAAGTTAGATCTCACAAATGCCTACTTACAACTTGAAATAGATGAGTCCAAATCATGCTTAACTATAAATACTCATCTAGGCCCAAATCAATTTAATAGGCTACCATTTGGAGTGTCTTCCGCTCCCGCCATATTCCAAGGGTTGATGCACCAGATTTTGCAAGGTATTGAAGGGGTAGTATGTTATTTAGATAACATACTAATTTCAGCACCAAACAGGCAAATTCATAATAACATATTGAATTAAGTCCTCAAATGGCTAGAGAAGCACAGAGTATAAGTGACTGTTCGCAAGTGTGAGTTATTTCAAAACTCAGTGGAGTACTTAGGGCACAGAGTAGACAAAAATTATTTACATCCAACCAAGGGAAAGCTGAATGCAATTAGAAATGCACCCACTCCCAAGACTTTCTGAACTTCGATTATTTTTGGGTCTTTTGAACTATTATCAGAAGTTCCTACCAAATTTGGCTACAGTATTACATCCACTGAATGAGTTGTTGAAAAAACAGGTCTAGGACAGAACTAGGGGGCACAGCCTCAAAATACGGGGGAGCCAATTTAAAACCGAGTTGAGAAGGAATTTCTTCTCCCAGAGCGTTGTGAATCTGTGGAATTCTCTGCCCAGGGAAGCAGTTGAGGCTAGCTCATTGAACGTATTCAAATCACAGATAGATAGATTTTTAACCAATAAGGGAATTAAGGGTTATGGGGAGCGGGCGGATAAGTGGAGCTGAGTCCACAGCCAGATCAGCCATGATCTTATTGCGTGGCGGAGCAGTCTCGAGGGGATAGATGGCCTACTCCTGTTCCTAATTCTTATGTTCTTATTGGAAGTGGTCAGAAAAATGTGACACAGCGTTCAAGGAGTGTAAAAGCCAATTGGTCGAGCGCACCATTTAAGTTCACTATGACATGCCTAAGAAGATCAAGCTAGCATATGACGCCTCTCCATATGGAGTTGGGGCAGTGATCTCTCGTACTACTTGTTGGGGAGGAGAGATCAATTGCTTTTGCTTCACGCACTCTCAGTGCCAGTGAGCATAATTATGCACAAATTGAAAGGGAAGCTTTGGCATTAATCTTTGGGGTCAAGAAGTTCTACAAATACTTGTATGGTCATAAGTGTACCCCTGACAGTAATCCTCCATCCAATGTCCCCAGTTCCAACATTAGCTGCAGCTCGAATGCAGAGATGGGCTTTGATTTTGTCAAGCTATAAGTATGACTTTGAGAACAGATGATCAGCTGATCACAGTAATGTTGATGCTATGTCTAGGTTGCCACCCAATAGGGAAGAAGTGTTCTATTTTTCATATATAGATGAACTGCCAGTCACAGCAAAAGAGATTGGTAGAGCAACCAAATGTGACCCAGTTATGTCAAAGGTGCATGATTACATAGCAAATGGCTGGCCAAACCAGATATCAGAGAAAGATATTCATCCATTCTTTGTTCATAGGAATGAATTATCAGTGGATAAAGATTGTATCATGTGAGGTGCAAGAGTGGTTATACCAAATAAATTCAGGTCCAAACTATTAGGAGATCTTCATGACCAGCACCTGGGAATGTGCTTGACCAAGAGTTTTGCACACAGTTACTTATGGTGCCCAGGCCTAGATAAAGATATAGAGTACATCATTAGTCAGTGTACAACATGTCAATCGGTAAGCAAGAAACCACAATCAGTACCATTACAGCCATGGAAATGGCCTCCCAGAGTGGTGGCAAAGGTTACATATCGATTTTGCTGAGCTAGAAGGGCAGCAATTGTTCATTGTGATTGATAGCCATTCGAGGTGGGTAGAGGTGTTTCCGATGTGGAAAATAACAGCAAGTAAAACACTGGACAATTTGCGAAGATTATTTTCTTCATATGGCCTCCCAGAAGAAATTGTGTCTGATAATGGACCACAATTTTGTTCAGAAGAATTTGTGCAGTTCACAAGCAGAAACAGTGTGAAAAATATCAAGGTTCCAGCAAATGGTACAGCAGAGCGCAGAGTACAAATTGTAAAACGTGCCCTCATCAAACAGATGTTGGATCCAAATCCAAAGAAATTGCAGTTGTCGTTGGCCCACAAATTGGCTAATTTTCTGATTACTTATTGTAATACTCCTCATACAACTACTGGTAGAACACCAGCAGAATTGTTTCTCAAATGACAGCCACGAAAGCCAAACTTGCAGTCCGTACAAGAGAAATAATTAAGAGAGAAAAAGAATCATGATAGAGGTAGAGTAAGACAGAGAAGTGTGAAATTGAATCAGGAGGTGAGAGTGAAGAACCATCACCATAAGTGGTTAAAGTGGTTACCAGGAAGAATAGTGAAGATGTGTGGTCCTCGCACATATTTGGTCAAGATGTTTGATCATGGACAGGTTAGGTTTGTTCACATTGATCATATTTTACCTACAGATGTGGAAGGAGTTGGAATTTGGAATGATTCAATTATTTCTGACTCATCAGATAATTTTGTAACAAGTAGCAAATCTTATATCTGATGTACAAGAAACAAGTTCAAGAAAAAGTCAGAATTTAAGTCTGAGTCTGAGTCAGGCAGGCAAACAGTCTGAAGTTATAGAGAGTTCAAATGTAGATCAAGGGTATTCCTTGGAGGAAAACTTTCCTCAGGATCAGCCTAGAATGAGTCTAAGTTCGACACGATGTTTGGAAGGTTCTGTTCGAGAGTGAAGGTATCCTCTTTGAAACAGAAAACAAGTAGTTAAGTTTGATTTGTAAATATGGCAAAATAAGTTCATATCTTTTGTTATGTATAACCATGCAAGTTATGCATGATGATTGTTATAATTACTTCTTCATTCAGGAGGGAGAAGTATAATATAGTGGACTACTGCTCCAATTAGTGGACTACTATGGTAATGCTATTGCTGTAAATGCAATAAAGGCATTAGGTGACAGGTCACCTGATAAGTTCCTGTGTTAAGAGCCATCTTGTAGTCTGTGTGTTTGTGATGTCATAGAGAATAAACCACATAGCACTCAATTTCTATGCCATTGGATCTTTCGAAGGTGTGACAACAGACATATCCAACATTTTGCAATTTGCCGCACATAGCTCTATCTGTCAAGTGACAGATGCTCTCTGTAAGAGGAGGAGGGACTACATATCCTTCCAGATGACCAAGGAGAAGCAGTTGGAGTGGCAGACTGGATTTGTGCAAATTGCGGGCTTCCCCAGGGTTCAGGGCGCCATAGACTGCAACCACGTCGCACTGAGGGCGCCACAGAACAATCCCGACATGTTCAGAAACTGCAAGGGATTCCACTCCCTCAAAGTGTAGCTGGTGTGCGACCACCACCAAAAAATCATGGCAGTTGATGCCCCGTTTCCTGGCAGCAGCCATGATGCCTTCATCCTGTGCCAGATTTGTGTGCCCAGCTAGTTTACTGGCCCAAACCAAGATTACAGCTGGCTTATTGGAGACAAGGGCTACCCACTGTGCACTTGGCTGCTGAATCCCCTTCACAACCCCAGCCTACAATGACCCTCATTCAACCACTAGGTGCTTCATTGAGCAGTGCATCGGGATCCTTAAGCAAAGGTTCCATTGCCTGGATCGCTCAGGAGGAGTGTTGCAGTACTCGCCTCAGTGGGTCTCACAATTCGTGGTCAGCTGCTACATGCTTCACAACCTGGCAATCATGAGGGCACAACCATTGGAGGACGAGGCAGCAGTACCACCTGAGGAGGAGGTGCAGGAGGAGGAGGAGGAGGACCAGGATGCGGTCGCCGGCCATGCAGAAGGTGGCAACGCCATCCATACCCTGCAAGGGAAGTGCAAAACCATCTAATTGCTGCTTGTTTCCGATGAGTTCCTGCGCACTTGACCCTTTATCTGTGCATCTCCATGGGCAACCCAAATGAGCCCTCTCACACATCATTGGCCACAGTGAAATGAGAGACCTGCACAGATATTGAAACAAAATAAAGATTTATTGCACAAGAAAGAAAGGTGCAAAAAAATATATAGTTTATCACCATTGTGCATTTCCTTACAAGCCCTTTTAGGCAATTCATCATCATCATCATCGGAAGTCCCTTAAAAACGAGGAAGACTTGCTTCTACTCTAAAAGTGAGTTCTCAGGTGACTGTACAGTCCAATATGGGAATTACAGTCTCTGTCACAGGTGGGACAGACAGTCGTTGAAGGAAAGGGTGAGCGGGGAATCTGGTTTGCCGCACGCTCCTTCCGCTGCCTGCGTTTGGTTTCTCCATGCGCTAGGCGACGAGACTCGAGGTGCTCAACGCCCTCCCGGATACTCTTCCTCGACTTAGGGTGGTCTTGGGCCAGGGATTCCCAGGTGCCGGTGGGGACGTTGCAATTTATCAAGGAGGCTTTGAGGGTGTCCTGGAAGCGTTTTCTCTGCCCACCTTTGGCTCGTTTGCCGTGTAGGTGTTGCGAACTACTTCGCAGTGTCTCCCTTGTTGCTGCGTCATGGGCCTGGGAAATCTGCTGTGTTTCAGGTGTAGAAGCTCAAGATGTCCTTCCAGGACGCCCTCGACCAGAAGGGCTGGCTGCAGACTGGGCAGCATCCTCCTCGGTGCATTCAGTTGGGATTGGCTGGGGTGATCCCATGCCTAGAGGAGTGACAGGGTCTGGGCTCAGGACCGCTGTGATCCTGAGAGAGCACATTAGGATCCTGGCCCAAGGAGCCTGCGCCACTCCCCCGGGGCAACTCCTCACCATCCACACCAATCTGTGGGAGCACAGGTCAATGGTGTGGAGCAATAACGGAAGGTCCCCCGTAGACAGTGGTGGACCCAGCCGCCATGGCAACAGTCAGATCTCACATGGCATCCAGCTGAGACTGCATGAGAGCAGACACAGTCTCGATGCCACCAGAGACGACAGCAGTAAAACGTTCCAAGGTCTGTTGTCCAGAGTGCATGAGAGCATTCTGAGCTTTCAAGGCGACGGCCATCCTCTCCAAAGCAGCACTCAGACGTTTGTTCCCTTGCTCCTGTGCTGTAATGGCAGCTGCCACATCGCCCACGAGACACAGCATCACAGCTAGATCCGCACGGTTAATCTGGGAGTCCACCATTGCCCGGACACTGGCAATGATGGGCTCCATGGTGTGCACAGAGTTGTCCACAATGTGGGGGGCAGACTCCTCCACGCTCCTCACCACTTAAGACAGGTTCTCGGGCACCCTTGCCATTGACCCTAACATTTGGGAATGCATGGCCTCCATCCTCCTTTCATAAGCCCCAGCATTGATGGGCTCGTCTGAATCCTCTGCAGCAGAACTCGTGTGCGAACTCACCCTTCAGAGAGATGGCACCCCAGGTTGCCTTTGCCCTTTATCATGCTGCAGCCCGCTAGGCCCCGATGCATCACCCAGTGCAGATCCCTCTGCTAAATCTAACATTCCCGACCGTATACTCCCAGTAACTGAACTGGAACGTGAGAGTGTAGGAAGCAGTGACACAGTGCTGCCAGCAGTGTCCCCCTCTTCAGCATCATCGGACATGCCACCAATAGATGGAGTGGCCTCTTGGGTGCCGTCCTGCCTTTGGCTCCCATTGGTCTCAATGCTGTCGTCGTGGCTTTAACTTCCAGTGGTCTCTTCGGTCTCTTTTTGGCTTTGGCTCGCAGTGGTGTCGAGGCTGTCATCCTGGCTTTGGCTCACACTCGCGGTCTCATCTGCAATCATAAATGGCACAAGGGCACCCGTGAGGGTGAGGTAGGGCATTGCACCATGCAGCCTGCGACTTGCACACAATCATAAGCAAACGTGTGGTAGGCGCTTGCACTTTCAGGGAGAGATGGCATTAAAGGAAGGCCTTCACTTATCGATGCTGCCCCCAGCTGGATCCACACGATCGGCGGCCACAGGGAAGGCAACATGTGGGCCGACTGAACCCTTTCTTTCAGATGAGTGAGCTGCTGCATATCTGGCTCGCCACCACCTCTGTGGCTCTATACAGTTGTGAGAAACCTTGGCCTGCAAAGTAAATAAGGGTTTCTGAGTAGCAGTGTCATGAGGCAATGAGTGCAAGTGTGGGTCTATTACATGCAGGTGTAACTCTGACATGAAAGAGACCCTCCTTTGCGAGAATGCACACATAGATAGAGGCCTCAACAAGCAAATGTTGCCTCAGTGATTACATAGTGAAGGTTGGTAATAAGGCGAAGGAGAGGCTCGCAGATGGAAGGTGAGGAGTTGGGGAAACGTACTCACTTTCATCAGTCAAATTATGTCATTTTGCAGCATTGAGTGGCGGTGCGGTCATGAATGGAGGTCCCCGACAGCCTTCCAGCTGTCTCTCTCCAAGCATTAACGAACACAGCGCGAGTCAGTCTGCCTGTGTCGGGGTAAAGAACACACCTCCTTCCCTCCACAACCTCGATCAGGGTCTTGAGTTCCGCATCAGAAAATCTGGTGGCCCTCCTTGTTCCTCCTGGATTCGCCATGTCTTTGCAAGAAACTGATTCCCTGCTCAGGGCCTAGCTGCAAAACCAGCTTTTGAAGAAGGCCAGGGAGCAGTTGGCATGTTAGCAGCAAATCGGCACCAGATGAATTTTGTGGCCCAATCGGCCACTCCGCACCTACACTGCTGCAAACAGCCCGTTCCCGCCACCAATACCACACCGCTTTTTTTTCCAGCAAAAATTCTGAATTTCAATCTAATGGCCGCCGCATCCATTGCAGTGGCACTGAACGGCAAAAAGAGTTAGGTGAGGAGGACAATTTCAGTCCCATATTATTGTGCAAACAGACTTTGGATATTTTAATTATTCTAAGTTATAATCTGATTTGTTTCCACTATTACTTTCTTGTCTCAATATGCTTGAACCATGCAATGACCAGGGAGCAGGTTGGACAGACTGCTGCTATCCTGTTGCACCTCTCCATTTCTTTGCATTTGGAAGTGCGCCAAAATCGTCACAAAATCTTCTGTTTTTTAAATCCGCTCTGTGAGGTAGTCCCTGGGCCACCCAACCTCTTCCCCTCGTGGCATAGCTAAGACTGGAAAATTGCGCCATGTGGAATTGAAACCATATGCTCTACCATTATGTCTGAGAGTAAAAAAGTATAAATGAGCTTTTTTGTCTCTCTAACAAAGAATGCCAGATGTGCTACTGAAAAATCTTCAGCCTGGCATCACCCTGGAAGCTTTTATTCGAATAATTAACAGCCGCAACCTACTCTCTCTGCATAGCTCATTATGGATACCAGATAATTATATTTGCTATTAGAACTGTTTGGTAAAACATCTCTTTTAAATAATTTATGCAATATATAGACTGGCAATTTACAGTGGCATGAAGGAACTGGTCGAACGTCCCCTCCATCAGAATGGGTGACTTATGTGCCATAAGCAGAGGACCATATATTTTAAAGATTAGAAATGGATTATAACTGCCCCCTTGGAGTAGGTCTAAACTGACGCCCCAGGGGCTTTTGTTCCTCAAGTTAATAATCTTTGAAAGGCTAATATAAGATTATGGTTCACTTATTGTCAGGTGTCAAAAACAGACCATTTGAGTTAACACATACAGATTGACAGAATGTGGAATAAACAGATTTAATGAAGCATTAAAGAGAAATGTTTTCTAGAAGAAGGTAATACCTAGATATTAACACCTCTTGCATTGCAGTTTGAGAGTTGATTTTAAAGGACTGCTGTATTATGAAATAAATCTAATGCATAAATTACAGTACAGGTTGCTCATGTCTTTAGTTCTAACTGGAGAGACTGGAAGTTTTTTGTCAGCTACATAAAACAGTTGGCTCTGTTTCTCAAATAAAGGAAATTGTTTACAATTTTGTCGAGGAGCGATAAAGGATCCCTAATACCTGAAATAAATACACCAGTTATCAGCTGTTCTTGGTTGTGGCTTGATTTATTTAAGCCTAGATCTGTTGCGTTATCCTATTGAATCACAATGTTAAATATTATCAAAGGAGATGCCTGCACCTATCAGCAGCTCAGCCCCTGTTACACTATTTTATAACGATAAATGGTTGCTTGGGATTATCTTGTCCAGAATCTTCACTACTGTAACATTATAAAATTCTAATCCACTGAAATAATGAAGAGTGAGTATTACCCACAGGCCACCGTGCTATCCATTATGTCACATCAGATGAAATAATGTATAAACTGTCTGTTCCTAAATGACCAATAATAAACAGCTTTCAGTGTTACCATTACTCACAAATTACATATGGTTCCCATGATTTGCAGGAGTTTATATTAATGTATGCCAAGCAGTTGCAGTATTTAAATATTGCTTTCTACAAGTTTAAATTTTCACCTGAATTGTGAGCATTGACATTTTTTTGAAATTTATGGGTATTGGCAATGTTGAATTTTATATCGAATTTCCAGCACAGAAACAGGCCATTTGGCCCAACAAGTCTATGCCAGTGTTTATGCATATCCTACTTTTCCTTTCTCCCTCATGTACTTATCCAGTGTCCCCTTCAGTGCATCTATGCTAATCACCTCAACCACTCTATGTGGTAACAAGTTCCACATTCTCACCACTCTGAGTAAGGAAGTTTCTCCTGAATTCTTTTTGTTGGATTTATTAGTGACTATCTTATATTTATGACCCCAAGTTTTGGACTCCCCCACAAGTGGAAATATCTCTATGTCTACCCTTTTGAATCCCATAATTTTAAAGACCTTTTATTGGGTCACCTCTTGGCCTTCCCTTGCCTAGAGAAAGGAATTCCAGCCTATTCAGTCTTTCCTGACAGTTATAACCTCTCAGTACTAGTGTAAACATTGTTGCGCCTTCTCCAATGCCTGTATGTGCTTTTTGTAATATGGAGACCAGAACTGTACACAGTACTCCGTGTGGTCCAACCAAGGTTCAATACACGTTTAGCATAACTTCTTTGCTTTTCAACTATAAAATGCAAAGGGGATGATTGAGAGACATTGATAAGTCCCCTTATAACATTTATAATTATAATTTAATTCAGCTGACTTCACTTTAGCTGACTGGTTTATACTGAACAGCTCCATTTATTAATTAGCAGTTTCCAAACAGAAACAGCACTCATCAAAGCTACTGCAGTTGTGCCATCATGAAAAGTGTTATTTTTTTGTGTTGTTTATGCATCACACAAGCGGATTTACAAAGTTTATTTTTTTCTTTTACCACTTCCGTCCCCTCCACTCAGGTTGTGCAACACTTGGAGTCAGAGCAACTTATTCTTAAGATATGCCAATGCAATTCTCAAACAACTGCCATAGAAGAGCAGCTCAGAGATGATCATCTCATCATCCTTATCACATTTAAAAAGTACTTGAATGTGCACGTAAAGAGCCGTAATCTACAGGTCAGCGGATTTAGTGCTGGAAGATGGGATTAGAGGCTGGGTAACTCCTTTTTGACTGGCACGGACACGATAGGCCGAATGGCCTCCTTCTGTGTCATAATTTTCTATGATTCTATGAGTCCCTCCAACTTCTATCCCTATGGGGAGGTGCTTATTCTCCACCATTTAATACCTCCACACAAAATTGCAGTAGAACATGAACTCAGTCAAGTAGTGTGTTAAATTCTCCTCCATTCCCTGGAGATGCCACTTGTCGGCCTCACTATACTAAGCTCAGAAGTGGTTTGCAGCTATACTGCAACTAGATCTACACAGTGTCAAAATGAAACGATCACCGTTAATTGGTTTCGTCTTCTCCAATTCTGCACAGTTGACAGTTGCACCAGAACAAAATACTGCGGCCTAGAAATGGGATATGGCCATGAACCTCTTGTGGATAAGAACAGTATGCTCATTCCAAATCCTTCTTCTCACATCCCACTTCCCCCTTATTCCACAATCACTTCTCACTTTCAAGCTGCTGATGCTGTCTGCAGCATATCCTGCTCCCCCTACCTCCCCTCAACATAACCCGACCTTTGTTCCTTTCTGCCTTCAGATAATCATGACCAAGCACCCGAGCAGCCTGTGCCCGAGGTGATGCACAAGAACGAGGGGGGAGAAGAAAAAGACACAGCACCACTCATCTGTCACTCACAGACACCAGCTCAGAAACTGGCACTGAGCGTACTTTAGAGGCTCGTGTAGAAGCGGGATCTGCACAGGATGAGGCACCAAGCACAAGTGGCTGCAGCAAGGCCAGGGAGAAAGGGTAACTTAGGGGCCAGCTCCCCAGAGAGTAAGTTCACACGAGAGTTCTGCTGCAAAGGACTCAGATAAGGAGATCGATGGGGAGGCCTGTAGAAGAAGGGTGATGGGCAGGCACATCGAATTGCTAGGTGCAATGGCAAGGCTACCCGAGAGCCCCGTGGCAATATCAAGGAGCATGGAGGAGTCTGCCTCCAACATTGCACAGGGTTCTGTGCAGAGCTGGGGCCCAGGATTTCCAGGCTGGAAATAATGGAAGACTCCCGAAGAGACCGTGTCGACCCAGATGTGATAGTGCGTGTGATGGATGATGTCATGGCTGACATTGCAGCACAGGCGGAAGCGAGCCAACATCATAGAGCTGCAGTGGATGCGCAGACCGCTCTCATGCAGTCTCAGCTTGATGCCACTCAAATTGGACTGCTTCCATTGTGGCTGGGTTTACCACTGTTGTGGATGCGAGAGACCGTCAGCGGCAGGTCAGGGCAATAAAAGGAGCGGCGGTCCCTGGACATCGTGGCGGCATACCACTGTAAGGTACAGAGCTAGCTGGTGCAGGATGGCGACAGCAGCAAAAGAGGGCAACTGGATTGGTTGTCATCAAGGTCCAGGTCGCTGATTGGAGCATGGGCAGATACAGCAGGAGCGGCGCGGCCGGGGCAAAGGAGCGGCGAGAGATCGTGGAGCGATGTGATTGGGGCCCAGGTGCGGCAAGGTCAGGGCGCAGGAGTGACGAGTGATCAAGGAGCGACATGATCGGGGCCCAGGAGAGGCATGAATTCGGGGCCCAGAAGAGGCCGTGGGCCAGCCCACACTGCGATATGTGTGCGCACTAGGTCCGTGCAGCAGAGCTGGTCTCCAGTCGTCTTGGTTAATCCTCACCACTGGACCAAGACCTAGCTCTGTCAAGCCCATGTGGTGGCTGGTGTGCAACGACCACCACATGATAAAAAAAATCCACGCACAGGCATCTTTCACCCTTCAGGATGTAGATCGGGACCTGGAATATTAGGTCCTTCATTGAAACACCTGTGAACTCATCCCCTTTTGGCGTGGAAGCAAGTCATCCTCGATACGAGGGACCGCCGATGATGACCACTGTTGATCACAGGATGTCGCAGCAGCCCAGCATTCTGCACTCCAACAATGGCACCACCCCAGGGGAGTGGCAGTGGGTCAGTGGAGCAGGACTCTGCTGTCCTCTATCGATGACAGCATTCCTACTCCCACCATTGCCACTCGCCATTGCCCTTGCCACTGCCTGTCAGCCAGCCAGCCAGCCAGCCAGCCCAGACTGCTGCTGCCCATGCCAAGGTTGTGCAGTCTGCAGCCGGACCTTCTAGGGCCAGAGCTGCTCGAGGTTGTCCTGCAAGGCCATCTGCAGTCTCTCTGAGTGGAAACTCAGTAGCCTTCCAGCAGCCAAGATGCAGCCACTGGGGGAAAACTTCATAGGAGCACTAGGACAGAAAAGGGCACCTGAACATCAGGCATTAAGGGATTATACAAGGATGAATAGTTAATATTATTGTAAATATGTGTGAATTGATTTTTGATAAATTTATTAATTTTGGCGAGAATCTTTTGTGGTGGTTCTCACTTCAGATTTGTGCCCAGGAGGATGCTGTGATAGTCTATGGCAGTGGGATGGTATGATGGGGATGTGGTGAGCAACGGGGATCTGGGATTTCATTCATTGGAATCAGCGTCTGATGATGTGTTCTCAACAGCCCGTCTGGAAGAGGGATTGGCTACCTGCCTCCACCCTTCCTTCTCTTTAAGAACATAAGTAATAGGAGCAGGAGTAGGCCATATGGCCCCTCGAGCCTGCTCCACCATTTAATACGATCATGGCTGATCCAATCATGGACTCAGGTCCACTTCCATGCACGTACCCCATAGCCCTTTATTCCCTTATCGTTCAAGAAACTGTCTATTTTTCTCTTAAATTTATTCAATATCCCAGCTCCCTGAGGCAGCGAATTCCACAGATTTACAACTCTTTGAGAGAAGAAATTTCTCCTCATCTCAGTTTTAAATAGGCGGCTCCTTATTCTAAGATCATGCCCTCTAGTTCTAGTCTCCCCTATCAGTGGAAACATCCTCTCTGCATCCACCTTGTCAAGCCCCCTCATAATCGTATACATTTCGATAAGATCACCTCTCATTCTTCTGAATTCCAATGAGTAGAGGCCCAACATACTCAACCTTTCCTCATAAGTCAACCCCCTCATCCCCGGAATCAACCTAGTGAATCTTCTCTGAACTGCCTCCAAAGCAAATATATCCTTTCGTTAATATAGAAACCAAAACTGCACACAGTATTCCAGGTGTGGCCTCACCAATACCCTGTATAACTGTGGCAAGACTTCCCTGCTTTTATACTCCATCCCCTTTGCAATAAAGGCCAAGATTCCATTGACCTTCCTGATCACTTGCTGTGCATGAATACTGTCCTTTTGTGTTCCATGCATAAGTAACCCCAGGTCCCACTGTACTGCAGCACTTTGCAACCTTTCTCCATTTAAATAATAACTTGCTCTTTGATTTTATTTCTGCCAAAGTGAATGACCTCACACTTTCCAACATTATACTCCATCTGCTAAATTTTTGCCCACTCACTTAGCCTGTCTATGTCCTTTTGCAGATTTTTTGTGTCCTCCTCACATTGCTTTTCCTCCCATCTTTGTATCGTCACCAAACTTGGCTACGTCACACTTGGTCCCTTCTTCTAAGTCGTTAATATAGATTGTAAATAGTTGGGGTCCCAGCACTGATCCCTGCGGCACCCCACTAGTTACTGATTGCCAACCCGAGAATGAACCATTTATCCCGACTCTCTGTTTTCGGTTAGTTAGCCAATCCTCTATCCATGCTAATTCTTTTGCTTTCTTTTACTTCTCTTCCTCCTCCCCCTCCTCCTCCTCCTCTCCCTTGTCTCCTCCTGAGCTGCTCCGCAATCCCTGTTGGCAAGCGTCACGCCCTCTTGATGGCCAAGTTGTGAAGCATGCAACAGAACACCATGAAATGGGACACCCGCTCCGACATGTACTGAGTGGCTTCTGCCGAGCAATCAAGGCAGCAGAACCATTGCTTCAGTTGCCCAGTGGCCTGCTCGATGATGTTCCTGGGGGAAGCAGGCTCTCATTATATAAGTGCTAGGCATGAGTGTTGGGGTTGTAGAGGGGAGTCATGAGCCAGAGGGACAGCAGATAGCCTTTGTCTCCAAGCAGGATGAAGGTTTTATGGCTGCTGCCAGGATAGCAGGCAGTGACCATCAGGAAGCACTGGGCATGGTCGCACACCAACAGTACATTAAGATAGTGCTCGACTTTGCGGTTACAGAAGATCTCAGGATTGTTATACGACACCCGCAAAGCCACATGGGTGCAGTCGATGGCACCCTGCCGCCTGCTATTCTGGCAAAGCCTCATGCACACTAGTCCTGTTTCTCTCTGCTCAGAGAGAAGACGACATAGTCACTTCTCCTGGTGTAGAGCCTCAGTGACCACCCAGATGCAGTGATAGATGGCGAACTGTGAGATGTTAGCTATGTCTCCTGCTGCAGACTGGAAGGATCCACTGGCAAAGAAATTAAGGGCCACGGTGACCTTGATTGCCACTGGGCGAGCCATGATTGCCTTGCTCTCAGGCTGCAGGTCTGGTTGCAGGAGATGGCAGAGTTTTGTGACCACCTCCTTGGTGAAGCGTAGCCTCCTAGTATATTGCTCCTCACTTAAGTGGATGTAAGAGAAGTGCTCTCGGAAGGTGGGTAAGGCCTTCTGTTGAGAGCCCTCCTCTTCCTCCCTCTGCGTGCATCTGAGGGTGAGGGGGACTGCCAGTAGAGCCCCCATGACTGTGAGTCAGTGTTGTGACCAGAAGCCCTAAAATAATAATTAAGGCATTCTCCACTTGCATCAGCACTTCCTGTTACCTTATAACCTTGAAAGAAGTTTATAAAGCTAATGGAGTTACAGAAAATTGCACAAAGCCAGTCAAACTAAACAAACATGTTAAATGCAAGTAGTTGCTGATGATCCCTTTAAATACCACTGCTGGAGCCTCCTTCCTACATGGCAATGCTTGCTCAGCTCGTCGCATTTAAGGCCTGCTGGTAAGTTGAACAGCAAACACCAAACTAGCAGATTGGGCGTCATGTGAGCGTTGCACACTCACTGACGTCACGATCTGTATCATTTTCATGATTTTCGCAATCACTAATATCAGTGGTGCTGCCAGCCATCCGAATATAGCAGCCACCGCGGGACCCACTGCTAGTTGGCAGAAGGGCGGCCGCCATTTTTTCACCTGATTCTGGTGGTAACGGGAGGCGATTAAACCCCACACAATTTCTAGTCTAGATTTTTGGTCGTGGATTTTGAGTAAATATGGACCTCGTCTATTATGCAAAGCATAGTATATGTAGGGTATTAGCGATAGTCAATAGTTTCAAATTTATATGTAACATTTTGCATGCATCCCAGGTTGCAATGCACAGAAGTTATTTAATCAGCAATGATTTTGATTATGTGAAATTATCTCTGATGACCACTGATTAAAATACTATACAAAGAGAGCATGAGTCTCCACTCAGATGATTGTGAGCGAAAAGAAATAGAAAGACAATTAAAAAAGTCATAAAGACGTGAGAATGAAAAAATTAAATCAAAAGAAGTATATAATTGTTGTGAAGCCCAACTCACAGAAGAAGAATAGTGACATGGACAGTTGAGGTTATTTACATGTTTCTACAATACTGGATTCATAGTTTGGGGCCATTTATCCTTTTTTCACGATGACTTGGAATATTCTAGCATGCACACGCATCGTGATTTACACATATATATATATATTTAAACTGATGTTCTAGAAATCTATGTTTTTCTGCTGTTAGTTATTTTGTGTTTTTAATATTTCCTGGTATTTTTGACTTTTCCTTGGACTGTCACATTCATGCGGTTTTGTGCCAATGTCACGTAAAATGGGCCTTATTTTTATCTTTAATGGAAAGAAAAAGAAAATTTACATACCCAGCATATGCATCTGTGAACTCTCCCAACAATCAGAGTGGCTAGTTTCATATACATAAATATACAGTTGCTTATCACTATACTCTTTTTGGACTTTTCAGTACTTTAGATTGAAGTACTTAAATAGAGCTGGCTTCTTCTTCAAGTGGGAATTCATTGTCTTATAGACTGCACCTGGCTCTCCACAGGATCTCCAGCTTAGCATTCAGGGGATGTTTTTTCACTAATGATTTTGTTTGCTTAAAACTTCTAATTTGCATACACCACACAAACATGAAGTTTACCACCCAATTTATTTTTAAGTAAGGAAAGGAGAACTGAGTTTAAAGACCTCTGCAGGTGTTTGCAGCAGCTAGCTGGTGCACTGTAAAGCACAGAGACAGCTACAGCAGCCTCTTAAAGAGGTTTAAAACTGCAGATGGCATATAAGAACTTTTTGCATTTTGTTCAAATGAAATTGCTTTACTAAAATACTTGAGGTAAAAGATGCATATGTGGACTTGTGCAGAAAATATAAAATAGGCATTTCTATTATGCTCGTAATCAAATTATCCCCTTTGAAACTGTTTTACATTGTTATCAACTTGTGTTAACACTGTTTTTGATAAGTAATACAATAACATTTTTCAATACATTTTGCCTTCTTTCGCACCTTGTTTGTACTGTAAGAGCAAATATGTTACATTTATATAAATATTTTTACAAATACTGCACAGGGCTCCCTTTCTAACTCAGCATGTCAATGTGTTATATACACAGACAAAGAAGGTTCCAACTTGGATGTAGGATTGGCCTGGGATCTACTAGTCCGTACAGTCCAGTTACAACTATTTTTGTTGTGTCTGAAAAGAAATGCCCCTGCTTAAAGGGGGGTCACACTCCAAAAACGTTCAATCAAGTGCCCCCTTGTTTTTTTTTGAGGGCACAAAAAACACAAATTATAAAAGGTGCGGATCCACTTGGTCCCAGAGGCACGACCCATTCACCACAAGGCGCGAGTGGTACCTCACATGTTGAGGAAGAGAATGGAAATCGAGCTGGGCAGGCTGCAACGCGAGGGCATCATCTCCACAGTGGAATTCAGCGAGTGGGCCAGCCCAATTATTCCAGTACTCAAAAGTGATGGCGCGGTCAGGATTTGCGGCGATTATAAAATAACTATTAGTCGTTTCTCGCTACAGGACCAATACCCACTACCTAAGGCAGACGACCTATTTGCGACGCTGGCAGGAGGCAAGACATTCACCAAGACGTTGACCTGACTTCGGCCTACATGACGCAGGAGCTGGAGGAGTGTTCGAAGGGCCTCACCTACATCAACACGCACAAGGGACTGTTCATCTACAACAGATACCAGTTTGGAATTTGGTCGGCTGCAGCGATCTTCCAGAGAAACATGGAGCGCCTACTCAAGTCGATACCATGCACAGTGGTTTTTCAGGACGACATATTGATCATGGGTCGGGACACCGTCGAGCACCTTCAAAAACTGGAGGAGGTCCTCCAGCGACTGGATCGCGTAAGGCTGCAGCTGAAGAGGTCGAAATGCGTCTTCATGGAAGCTGAAGTGGAGTTTTTGGGGAGAAAGATCGCGGCAGATGGCATTCGGCCCACAGACGCCAAGACAGAGGCTATCAGGAACGCATCCAGGCCACAGAACGTCACGGAGCTGCGGCCGTGCCTGGGACTCCTCAACTATTTTGGTAACTTCCTACTGGGGTTAAGCACCCTCTTAGAGCTCCTACATGTGTTATTGCGTAAAGGTGAGAACTGGGTATGGGGAAAAAATTGCTTTTGAGAAAGCCAGAAACATTTTATGCTCCAACAAGCTGCTTGTATTGTATAACCCGTGTAAAAGACTCGTGCTAGCATGTGATGCATCGTCGTAAGGAGTTGGGTGTGTATTACAACAAGCTAACGTTGCGGGGAAGTTGCAATCTGTCGCATATGCTTCCAGGAGCTTGTCTAAGGCCGAGAGGGCCTACAGCATGATTGAGAAAGAGGCATTAGCGTGTGTGTTTGCGGTAAAGAAAATACATCAGTACCTGTTTGGCCTCAAGCTGGAAACCGATCACAAGCCCCTCATATCCCTGTTCACTGAAAACAAGGGGATAAATACTAATGTCTCAGCCCGCATACAAAGGTGGGCACTCGCGCTATCAGCATATAACTATACCATCCGCCACAGGCCAGGCACCGAGAACTGTGTGGATGCTCTCAGTCGGCTACCATTGCCCACCACGGGAGTGGAAATGGCGCAGCCTGCAAACTTGTTCATGGTGGCCCAGCCTGCAAACTTGTTAATTGTCATGGAAGCATTTGAAAATGATAAATCACCTGTCACGGCCCGCCAGATTAGGACTTGGACCAGCCAAGATCCTCTGCTGTCCCTAGTAAAAAACTGTGTACTGCATGGGAGCTGGGCCAGCATCCCCGTTGAAATGCAAGAGCTAATCAAGCCATTCCAGCGGCGAAAGGACGAGCTGTCCATTCAGGCAGACTGCCTGTTGTGGGGTAACCGTGTAGTGCTACCCAAAAAGGGCAGGGAGACGTTTATCTCGGATCTCCACAGCACACACCCGGGTATAGTAACGATGAAAGCAATAGCCAGATCCCATGTATGGTGGCCCGGTATCGACTCTGACTGAGAATCCTGTGTACGGCAATGCCGCGTGTGAGCTCAATTGAGCAATGCGCCCAGAGCGACACCACTAAGTTTGTGGTCCTGGCCCTCTAGACCATGATCGAGGATCCATGTCGACTATGCGGGCCCGTTTCTCAGTAAAATGTTCCTGGTGGTGGTGGATGCTTTTTCAAAATGGATTGAATGTGAAATAATGTCGGGAAGCACCGCCACCACCACCATTGAAAGCCTGAGGGTCATGTTTGCCACCCACGGCCTGCCTGACATACTGGTCAGTGACAATGGGCCTTGTTTCACCAGTGCCGCATTTAAAGAATTCATGACCCGCAATGGGATCAAACATGTCAACTCGGGCCTGTTTAAACCAGCCTCCAATGGGCAGGCAGAGCGGGCAGTACAAACAATCAAACAGAGCCTCATATGAGTCACAGAAGGCTCACTCCAAACCCGCCTGTCCCGAGTACTGCTCAGCTACCGCACGAGACCCCACTCGCTCACAGGGGTGCCCCCGGCTGAGCTACTCATGAAAAGGACACTTAAAACAGACTCTCGCTGGTTTGCCCCAACCTGCATGATCAGGTAGGGAGCAGGCGGCAGCAACAAAATGTAAACGATGGTCGCGCCACTGTGTCACGGGAAATTGATCTGAATGATCCTGTGTATGTGCTAAACTATGGACATGGTCCCAAGTGGATCGCAGGCATGGTGATAGCTAAAGAAGGGAGTAGGGTTTTTGCAGTCAAACTAGACAATGGACAAGTTTGCAGAAAGCACCTGGACCAAACGAGGCTGCGGTTCACAGACTGCCCTGAACAACCCACAGCAGACACCACCTTTTTCGAGCCCACAACACACACCCAAAGGATCAACGACACCACGCCAGACTAGGAAATCGAACCCATCATGCCCAACAGCCCAGTAAGGCCAGGCTCACCCAGCAGCCCTGCAGGGCCAACAACATGCCAGCCCAGCGAGGGCACAGTCAACACACCAGAACAAACATTTGTACCTAGGTGGTCCACCAGGGAAAGAAAGGCTCCCGACCGCCCCACCTTGTAAATAGTTTTCACTTTGACTTTGGGGGGGAGTGATGTTGTGTATCTGTAAAGCATGTTCCGCCACCAGGGAGTGCATCCCCTGAAGTCCCAAGGGATCCCAGCATCTCTTGGGAGCATTGTATATAAGCCGGCCCCTAAGGCCTGTTCCTCACTCTGGAGTGTCTTAATAAAGACTGAGGTCACTGTTACTTTAATCTCCCTGTGTGCAGTCTCATCTGTGTTAGGAGCACAACACAAACCACAAAAAGTAATAAGCAATCAATCAATAACAAATAAAAAATAGAAGTCCTACCTTTATGCCAGAATCAAGTTTTTTTTAAAGATCTCCTCCCCCATCAAAGCACTCTTTCTCCACCCCCCACCCCCAGCCCCCCCCACACAAAGCACTCTTTCTCACCCCACCCCACCCAAAACTCTCCTCCTCCCACCCACCCAATCAAAACTCTCAAGCACAACCATCAATAAATAAAAAATAAAACTGAAGTCCTACCTTGTCCCGGGAAGTCAGCGGGCCGGTCAGCCGGTGCGGGAGGCTACTCGGCTGGGGATCGGATGCGGCGAAGATCGTGGCATCCTTTTGGCCTGGGATAAGGGCTGCGAGCATCGTGTCCTGCTCACAGCCCATATGACACGCTGGGAGGGCAGGAGCATACGCGCAGACTTCACTGCGCATGCGCGCAGCTGCCGGCAGTCTTTTCTGCGCTGGCCTGTTGCTCCAGCCCCCACTTCACTAGCTACGCCACGCTGGGACACCGGAGAGTCGGCAGAGCGGGCAGGATGGGCCCCTTTTTATCGCTGCCGTTTCCAGGTAAGTGCGCCGAAAAAAGGGGTTGGGGAAAATTGGCCCAACACCTCCAGCAGTAAAAGTGGCTGATTTAGTGATATCCTGAAGAAAGGTTCTGAAGGTTATTATCTATTCAATTCCTGATAAAACAGGGCATTAGTATTCACTCATAGGAACATTAGGAACAGGAGTAAGCCATTCATCCCCTTGAGTCTGCTCCACCATTTTATGAGATCATGGCTGATCTGCACCTCAACTCCATTTACCCACTGTTGCTCCATATCCCTTGATACCCTTACCGAACAAAAATCTAGCGATCTCAGTCTTGAAAGCTCCAATTCTCCAGCATCCATAGTGTTTTGGGAAAGAGAGTTTCAGATTTCTACTACCCTTTATGTGAAAAAGTGCTTCCTGATTTTGCTCCTGAATAGCTTAGCTCTAATTTTAAGATTATGTTCCTGTGTTCTTGATCCTCCACTGGAGGAAATCATTTCTCTGTATATACCCTATCAAAATCTTTTAACATTTTAAGCACCTCGATCAGATCTCACCTCAATCTTCTATATTCAAGAAATACAAGCTAAGTTCATGCAACCTCATAATCTAATCCTCTAAGCACCGGTATCATTCGAGTGACTCTGCGCTGCACCCCCTCCAAGGCCAAGGCCATTCTTCCTGAGGTGCAGTGCCAAAACAGAATGCAGATGGGGTCTGACCAAGGCTCTGTACAACTGAAGCACAACTTCCTTTTGTATTCCAGCCTCCTTGAGAAAAAGCCCAACATTCCATTCGCCTTTTTGAATGCTTTATGTACCTGTCTACGAGCTTTAAATGATTTGTGTACTTGCACTCCCAAATCTCTTTTCTCCTCTATAGTTCCTAGTTTCTCACCATTTAGAAAATACTCCAATTTATGCTTTCCAAAATGGATGATCTCACACATGCCCAAATTGAACTCCATTTGCCATAGTTTTGCCCACTCACTTAATCTGTCTATGGTCCTGGCAGCTTCCTGTTCCCACCTGCACTATATATTGTCTCTTTTAATATAATGTCACCTGCAAACTTGGATGTACAACTTTCTATTCCTTCATCTAAGTCATTAATAAATATGATGAAAAGTTGAGGCCTTAGAATAGATCCCTGCAGAACATCATGATCTGGATTTTGCGGTGGGTATGACAGCATACTCTCAGAGTACACCGTCATCACCACTTTTGCAATATACCGAAAGTACAGGATTTCCACATGTGCTAAATCCCAAACTTGCAATGTGTCAAGGTATATCTTGACAGATGATCCGCACCGCCTTGGAAATCTCAATTACTGCCGCAGAGTTGGCCTATTTGACCCCCAAATGCCCAGCAATTACGGACATTTTTCTTACGGTTAGTGAAAGCAGACGCAGGAGCCTGTTTCACATCTTAAAAGAAGAACTGTGTATGTTTATTGTGTCCATTTTGGTGGAGCAAACTTTTGTTGTCGGTCGAATTTCTTTTTAATTACTTGGGAAGTTGAATAAATAAAGTGCACATCTATCAGATTTCAGTGACCAATTCTGTCCTTTCAACTTAAAAATGAACAATATAACAAACAAGATATGTGGTTTGTTTTAATAACCTTGACATGTGCTGCTGCGGATCCTAATGTACAGATCGTTGAGTACTTCTGCAACTTCATACTACACGCATACCCAGCTGGGCTGTTCTCTGTCTCTCCCCAAGATGCGAATACAACTAGCGGCTTACACAAACACCTTCCCAAATATCATCATTATCATAGGCAGTCTCTCCAAATGAGGATGACTTATTTCCACGCCAAAAAGGGATGAGTTCACAGGTGTTTCAATGAAGGACCTAATATTCCAGGTCCTGAACTACATGTTGAAGGATGGAAGATGCCTGTGCGTGGATTTTTTTAATGTAAGGTGGCCATTGCACACCAGTCACCACACGGGCTTGACAGAGCTAGGTCTCGGTCCAGTGGCAAGGGTTAACCAAGACGATTGGAGACCAGCTCTGCTGCACGGACCTAGCGCGCACACATATCGCAGTGTGGGCTGGCCCATGCTGCCCCTGGGCCCTCGCCTCTTCTGGGCCCCAAGTTCACGCCACTCCTGGGCCCCGGTCACTTCCCTCTACATTCTCTCACCGCTCCTTCGCCCCTCCTGCTGTGCCTGCCTGCACTGCAATCAGCGACCTGGCTTCACAGCCATCGCCCTCCTGCAGCAGCACGCGCTGCTCCCTGCAAGACCATCAGCAGGTCGGGGCATTGGAGGGAGCAACGTGCGGCGGCCCGGTCCGGAAATCGGCTTTCCAAATAACCGTGCACATGAAAGCATTTACTGATGACAGGAAGGTATCTGTGGCCTGTATGGGATGGAATTTGTACTGTTTTTTTCTCTGGGAATATTAAACAAATCAAATATCTCCACCTCCTAAACTAACGGTAAACCAGATTAGATAATAAAACTAAATCTGGGAATGTGCCAAACCTTTGTATAGATTAGTTCAATGTTTAGTTCAATGTTTAATGGAGATAGTGTCAGAGGGAGCAAGGCGCCTCTTTATAATTGAGTTTTGATTATTTTGCAGTTGACTTACCGATGGAAAAAAAATCTGAGTCCATAATTTTACCTGAAGAACACCCAAACATGCTGATCTGCTTTAACATTGCAGACTTCCTTTTGTATAGATTTATTTCTCATAATCTCTCATTTGCATTGCCACTGGTCTGTTCAAAATTATAACTTTCACCAAATAGATTACTTCAAAGAACAAGATAATCACAGCAATTCGAGCTAGCTGTACATTTATTTCTCTGATTTTTTTCATATAAATCTTAGCCTAATTATAAACACATTCAACAATAAAACTTTCAAGATGTATTCCAAAGTAATAAATAAAGCAGTTCCATTGCCATGATCACTGATGATTTCGGGCTCGGTGCTTAAAATCACACAACAGACAATTCAAAAGTCAACTCGCACAAATTTGAATGAGTTCCATTCTAGCAGGTAGTCGCCAACTGGTCTGGCAATTTTAATATCAAAACAAATGAATCAATGTTCATGTGAGTGTGAAATGACTTTAACAGAATGAAAAGCTCAGCGGAGTTAATATTATGCATCTATAACAAAGCAAATAGTTTTATCTATTACCAGTTGAAATGAAATGAAATGAAAATCAACACTGAATATATGGCTGGGAATCTCTTTCTGAAGTTCAACAACATTACTTGTAGAGGATAAAACATTGTTAGACCTTTACTGAGTATCAAAACAGGAAGTTGTATACAACTATTTTGTTGCAAACATGAATACAAGTGCCCCCTGATTAAAGGGAGGACACTAAAACTGACACATGAAACAAATTAAACTTTTGCCAGTAAACTTAAATCAAATTAAAATTTGGTTGCCGGGGGTGATGATGCACTCCAGTCCCTCCGACACCCACCTCTCGCGGAAGGCCGCGAGCGTATCGGTGGACACCACGTGCTCCATCTCCAGGGACACCCTGGCTCGGATGTAACCGTGGAAGAGAGGCAGGCAGTCCGGCTGAACAACCCCCTCGACCACCCGCTGCCTGGACTGGTTGATGGCCACCTTGGCCATGCTCAGGAGCAGTCGCACGAGGAGGTCTTCTGACCTGCCGGCTCCCCTCCGCACACGGTGCCCAAAGATCAGGAGTGTGGGACTGAAGTGCAACCAGAACTTGAGGAGCAGCCCCTTCAAATAATGCAAGAGGGGCTGCAACCTCGCACATGCAACATACACATGGAACACGGACGCCTCTAGACCGCAGAAATTGCAGGCGGCCTGGGAGTCCGTGAACCGACTTAAAAACTTATTGCACGGGACTGCTCCATGCAACACCCTCCAGGCCAAGTCCCCAATAAATAAGGGGAGGACTCCCGTGTAGAGAGCACTCCATTGGGGATGCTTGCCTCCTCTGGAGGAAGTGGTACACATCGGAATTAATTAATTGTGTTTGGATGAAAAAAAACAAAATGCTGATATATGGTCCAAGTACAAGTTTAATTAAAAGTTTTTTGAAAAGTTGTAAGAAGTTTTAAGAAGTTTTAAAAATATAATTTCAATGGAAGGGACTGAAAGAAGTTTCTGTGGGAATGATTTAGTTTTGACAGCTTTTGTGGACATGTCTTCCCTTACGCACAGGCTGTACGCTGCATTCCTGGTTTTGTGATGTAATACGCTGCGCACAACTCTGCAGCGCTGAAAAGAAAGTCACCGTTCCGGGCCTCGCACAAGGTAAGTTCATATCCTACTCCGTAGCTACGCCGCCGACTTCAATTGTAGGGCCCATATGTCACACCCTGCCAATCAAAGTACATATCCTTTTTCTCCAATCTCTGTCTCCTACCTCCCAACCAATTTCCAACCGAAGTCAAAAGACTACCTCCAATTCCATGTGCTCATTTTTGGTAATAATCTCTTGTGTGGAGCCTTATTGTACGCCTTCTGGAAGTTCATATAGATAACATCAATAGACACTCCCTCATCTACCTTATTAGTGACGTCCTCAAAGAATTCAACTAGATTAGTCAGACATGACTTGACCTTAACAAAGCTATGCTGGCACTCTCTGATTCGTTCATATTTGTTCAAGTGCTCAGTCACTCTCACCCGAATGATAGATTTGAGTATCTTCCCCACAACTAATGTTAAACTGACAGGCCTACATAAGAACATAAGAACATAAGAATTAGGAACAGGAGTAGGCCATCTAGCCCCTCGAGCCTGCTCCGCCATTCAACAAGATCATGGCTGATCTGGCCGTGGACTCAGCTCCACTTACCCACCCGCTCCCCGTAACCCTTAATTCCCTTATTGGTTAAAAATCTATCTATCTGTGACTTGAATACATTCAATGAGCTAGCCTCAACTGCTTCCTTGGGCAGAGAATTCCACAGATTCACAACCATCTGGGAGAAGAAATTCCTTCTCAACTCAGTTTTAAATTGGCTCCCCTGTATTTTGAGGCTGTGCCCCCTAGTTCAAGTCTCCCCGACCAGTGGAAACAACCTCTCTGCCTCTATCTTGTCTATCCATTTCATTATTTTAAATGTTTCTATAAGATCACCCCTCATCCTTCTGAACTCCAACGAGTAACGACCCAGTCTACTCAATCTATCATCATAAGGTAACCCCCTCATCTCCGGAATCAGCCTAGTGAATCATCTCTGTACCCCCTCCAAAGCCAGTATATCCTTCCTTAAGCAAGGTGACCAAAACTGCACGCAGTACTCCAGGTGCGGCCTCACCAATACCCTATACAGTTGCAGCAGGACCTCCCTGCTTTTGTACTCCATCCCTCTCGCAATGAAGGCCAACATTCCATTCGCTTTCCTGATTACTTGCTGCACCTGCAAACTAACTTTTTGGGATTCATGCACAAGGACCCCCAGGTCCCTCTGCACCGCAGCATGTTGTAATTTCTCCCCATTCAAATAATATTCCCTTTTACTATTTTTTTTCCCAAGGTGGATGACCTCACACTTTCCGACATTGTATTCCATCTGCCAAATCTTAGCCCATTCGCTTAATCTATCTAAATCTCTTTGCAGCCTCTCTGTGTCCTCTACACAACTCGCTTTCCCACTAATCTTTGTGTCATCTGCAAATTTTGTTACACTACACGCTGTCCCCTCTTCCAGGTCATCTATATATATTGTAAACAGTTGTGGTCCCAGCACCGATCCCTGTGGCACACCACTAACCACCGATTTCCAACCCGAAAAGGACCCATTTATCCCGACTCTCTGCTTTCTGTTCGCCAGCCAATTCTCTATCCATGCTAATACATTTCCTCTGACTCCGCGTACCTTTATCTTCTGTAGTAACTTTTTGTGTGGCACCTTATCGAATGCCTTTTGGAAATCTAAATACACCACATCCATCGGTACACCTCTATCCACCATGCTCGTTATATCCTCAAAGAATTCCAGTAAATTAGTTAAACATGATTTCCCCTTCATGAATCCATGCTGCGTCTGCTTGATTGCACTATTCCTATCTAGATGTCCTGCTATTTCTTCCTTAATGATAGTTTCAAGCATTTTCCCCACTACAGATGTTAAACTAACCGGCCTATAGTTACCTGCCTTTTGTCTGCCCCCTTTTTTAAACAGAGGCATTACATTAGCTGCTTTCCAATCCGCTGGTACCTCCACAGAGTCCAGAGAATTTTGGTAGATTATAACGAATGCATCTGCTATAACTTCCGCCATCTCTTTCAATACCCTGGGATGCATTTCATCAGGACCAGGGGACTTGTCTACCTTGAGTCCCATTAGCCTGTCCAGCACTACCCCCCCCCTAGTGATAGTGATTGTCTCAAGGTCCTCCCTTCCCACATCCCTGTGACCAGCAATTTTTGGCATGGTTTTTGTGTCTTCCACTGTGAAGACCGAAGCAAAATAATTGTTTAAGGTCTCAGCCATTTCCACATTTCCCATTATTAAATCCCCCTTCTCATCTTCTAAGGGACCAACATTTACTTTAGTCACTCTTTTCCGTTTTATATATCTGTAAAAGCTTTTACTATCTGTTTTTATGTTTTGTGCAAGTTTACCTTCGTAATCTATCTTTCCTTTCTTTATTGCTTTCTTAGTCATTCTTTGCTGTTGTTTAAAATTTTCCCAATCTTCTAGTTTCTCACTAACCTTGGCCACCTTATACGCATTGGTTTTTAATTTGATACTCTCCTTTATTTCCTTGGTTATCCACGGCTGGTTATCCCTTCTCTTACCGCCCTTTTTTTTCACTGGAATATATTTTTGTTGAGCTCACTGGAATATATCTCTGTAATTACCTGGTTTGTTTCTCCCACCGTTCTAAATTATGGAGTGACATTAGTAAATTTCCAATTTAATGGCACAATTCCCAAATCAAGAGAGCATTGAAAGATTATGACTAATGCTTCTGCAATTGCCTCAACCTTGAGTTGTAAACCATCAGGTTCTGGAGATTTATCCATCCTAAATCCTATTATTTTATCCATCACCATTTTGTAACTTATATTGAATCCAATAAGTTCCTCCCCTCATTTTTTTTAGTTTCCCTTTTGTCACTGGTATTTTATCCTCTTCCTCTACTCTGAAAATGGATACAAAGTATCTGTTTAAAAAATCTGTCATTACCTTGTTGTCTATTACAAATGGGGTGGGTGGCGGTAAGAGATACATGGCACCTTGAAATAGGTGGTGGGGGAGGTGGGAGGTGTGCCAATTTGAATTAAGATAAGAGAGTGAGTAGGGTGACAGCACAAACAAGGAAGAGTGCCATAATGAGTGGGAGGGGTGTGGGAAGCCAAGAAGAGTGCCAGAATGAACCAAGGAGAGGGGGCGAGGAATGCCACGGTATCATCGTGACAACTTTAAAACAATTGTAAAACAGTTTAAACAATCAGAATTATTAACAGAGAGCACCAATACTTATCCACAATTGTTCCACAAAGAGTGAAGGAAATTCTGCTACAAATTTAACCACAATCTTCTGCAATGCCTGTGATGGAATGTGGATATAGCTGCAGCTTAGAGTTATGGCAAAACTAGTTGATGCATCAGAGACATATAATCAATGCTGTTTTTGAGGCTCTCAGGTTTTTCCAGTTTTACAGGTTGACATGTATGGGAGTGGTGCAGGCAAATTCACTCAACCGCTCGAGAAACAAAATGAATGGAAAACCTTTAGAGAGGGGGCTGTTATGTACTTAACCCCTTGTAACCTGTATTACACTACCACCAGAGGGCCTACCTGTTGGAGTCCCAAGGGATCCCAGCATCACTTGGGAGCACGGTATATAAGCAGGCCACCCACGAAGTACCTGCACTCTGGAGTCTTATTAAAGGAGCTAAGGTCACACTTGCTCATTGTACACAGTACTCAGTTTCATCCTTTATTATGAGCACAGCAATTGGCGACGGGGTAATGAACAACCGAGCGAAAATGCAAATATCAGTAGGCATCCTGGAGAAGTTCTCAGAAGGGGACGATTAGGAGGCCTTCGTGGAGAAACTCAACCAATATTTCGTGGCCAACGAGCTGGAAGGGGATGAGAATGCTACCAAACGAAGGGCGATCCTCTTACTGTCTGTGGGGCAACAACCTATGGCCTCTTGAAGAACCTCCTAACTCCAGCAAAACCAGCAGAGAAATCCTATGACGAATTGTGTATACTGGTCCGGGAGCACCTAAATCCTAAGGAAAGCGTTTTGATGGCGAGATATCGGTTCTACACGATTGGAGGGCCAGGAAGTGGTGAGATATGTCGCTGAACTAAGGCGCCTCAAAGGACATTGCCAATTTGAGGGATTCCTAGAACAAATGTTTAGAGACTTTTTTGTACTGGGCATTGGCCATGAGGTAATCCTTTGCAAACTGTTGACTGTTGAAACTCCGAATCTAAGTAAAGCCATAACGATAGCCCAGGTATTTATGTCCACCAGCGACAACACCAAACAGATTTCGCAAAGTAAAGAAGTTTCAGCCAGTACTGTGCACAAAGTAACGTCATTTTCGAGCAGAAATATACATGGCAGAACGTACACGCCAGCTGCTGCTGCACGACCTCAGATAACCCAGAGCCCGCCATCAATTGTTAACGCGAGGCATTAACCTTGTTGGCGTTGTGGAGGTGGTCATCGGCCCCATCAATGCCGCTTCAAGCACTATACGTGCAACGATTGCAGAACAATGGGACACCTCCAACGAATGTGCAGGTGAGCTGCAAACCCTGCAAACCACCACGCTGTAGAGGAAGATCGATCCACTGTGGATCAGGCTGAATTGGAGACTTGTACCGAGGAGTCAGAAGTGTACAGGGTACACACATTCACTATGAAATGTCCACAATAATGTTGAAAGTTGAACTGAACGGTATTCCAGTATCTATGGAACTGGACACGGGTGCAAGTCAGTCCATAATGAGTAAAAAGGCCTTCGACAGGCTGTGGGGCAAAAAGGCACACAGGCCCAAGCTCAGCCCCATTCACACCAAACTAAGGACTTACACCAAGGAACTAATCCCTGTAATTGGCAGTGCAGAAGTCAAAGTCTCCTATGATGGAGCAGTACACGAACTCCCGCTGTGGATCGTGCGAGGGGATGGCCCCACGTTGTTTGGTAGAAGCTGGCTGGGGAAAATTTGCTGGAACTGGGACGACATCCGAGCGCTTTCGTCCATCGACGATGCCTCATGTGCTCAGGTTCTGAGCAAGTTCCCATCGTTGTTCGAGCCAGGCATTGGAAGCTTCTCGGGGGCAAAAGTGCAGATCCATTTGGTTCCCGGTACACGATCCATCCACCACAAGGCTCGGGCGGTACCATATATGATGTGTGAGAAAGTGGAAATTGAGCTGGATAAGCTGCATCGAGAAGGCATCACGCCGGTGGAATTCAATGAGTGGGCCAGTCCGATTGTCCTGGTACTTAAAGAGGACAGCACGGTCAGAATTTGTGGGGATTATAAATTAACGATTTACCGTTTTTCGCTACAAGACCAGTACCCGCTACCCAAGGCAGACGACCTATTTGCGACCCTGGCTGGAGGGAAGACATTCACCAAGCTGGACCTGACCTCGGCCTACATGATGCAGGAGCTGGAGGAGTCTTTGAAAGGCCTCACCTGCATCAACACGCACAAAGATCTGTTCATCTATAACCGGTGCCCGTTCGGGATTTGGTCGGCCGTGGCAATCTTCCAACGGAACATGGAGAGCCTGCTAAAGGCGATTTCTCGCACTGTGGTTTTCCAGGATGACATACTGGTTACCGTTCGGGACACCACTGAGCACTTGAAGAATCTGGAAGAAGTTCTTCGTCGGTTGGATCACGTAGAGCTCAGGTTGAAACGTTCGAAGTGTGTTTTCCTGGCGTAGGAGGTTGAGTTCTTGGGAAGAAGAATACGCAGACAGCATCAGACCCACCGACGCCAAGACGGAGGCCATCAAGAATGCGCCGAGCCCACAGAATGTGACAGAGCTCCGGTCATTCCTGGGACTCCGTAACAATTTTGATAATTTCCTACCTGGGTTAAGCACCCTGCTAGAACCCCTACATGCGCTACTGCACAAGGGAGATGACTGGGTATGGGGGAATTCACAAGAGGCTGCCTTTAAGAAAGCCAGAAATCTGTTGTATTCAAACAAACTGCTTGTCCTGTATAACCCTTGTAAAAGATTAGTGCTCGCTTGCGATGCATCGTCATACGGGGTCGGTTGTGTGTTACAACAGGCTAACGAATCGGGGATCTTGCAATTGGTCGCTTATGCATCAGGAGTTTGTCCAAGGCCGAAAGGGCTAACAGCATGATTGAAAAAGAGGCTCTGGCAAGCATTTACGGGGTAAAGAAAAATGCACCAGTACTTATTTGGCCTCAAGTTTGAGCTTGAAACTGACCACAAGCCGTTCATTTCGCTGTTCTCTGAGAGCAAAGGGATTAACACCAATGCCTCTATCCACATTAAAAGATGGGTGCTCATGCTGTCGGTATACAACTATGTAATCTGTCACAGACCGGGCACAGAGAACTGCGCAGATGCTCTCAGTTGGCTACCATTGCCCACCACCGGGGTGGAAATGGCACAGCCAGCAGACTTGCTCATGGTCATGGAGATATTCGAGAACGAAAAATCCCCCATTACAGCCCGCCAGATCAGGACCTGGACCAGCCAGGATCTTTTACTGTTCTTGGTAAAAAAACTGTGTCCTCCATGGGAGCTGGTCCAGTGTCCGACCGGAGATGCAGGAGGCGATCAAGCAGTTCCACAGGCGCAAAGACGAAATGTCCCTGCATGCGGACTGTCTGTTGTGGGGCAATCGCGTGGTTGTGCCCAAGAAAGGCAGAGATACGTTCATATGTGAACTACACAGCACCCATCCAGGCATTGTAATGATGAAAGCCATAGCCAGATCCCATGTGTGGTGGCCTGGCATTGACTCAGATTTAGATTCATGCGTGTTCCAGTGCAACACTTGCTCTCAACTGAGCAATGCACCCAGAGAGACACTGCTAATTTTGTGGTCGTGGCCTTCCAAACCATGGTCGAGGATCCACTTGGACTATGCGGAACCATTTCTAGGCAAAATGTTTTTGGTTGTCGTGGACGCTTACTCAAAATGGATTGAATGTGCGATAATGTCTGTAAGCACGTCCACAGCCACCATTGAAAGCCTATGAGCCATGTTTGCCACATATGGCTTGTCTAGTCCTAGTCAGCGACAATGGGCCGTGCTTCACTCGTGCTGAATTCAAGGAATTCATGACCCGCAATGGGATCAAACACGTCACATCTGCCCCGTTCAAGCCCACATCCAACGGCCAGACAGAACGGGCAGTTCAGACCATCAAGCAAAGCTTGAAATGTGTGTCGGAAGGCTCCCTGCAGACCCAGCTGTCCTGAGTGCTGCTCAACTACCACACAGAAAACACTTGGACCAAACCAAATTGCGGTTCACCAACAGCTACGTACAACCCGAAGAAGACACCACCAACTTTGACCCTCCAATGCACACACAAGTGGCAACTGACATCATGGTTGACCACGAAGCCATCCCCAGCAGCCCAGCAAGGCCGGCTGCCCAACAGTCCAGTGAAGAACTAACCAACTCACCCACACCCGCATTTGTACCGAGACGATCGACAAGGTAACAAAAAGTCCCAGATCGTCTCACCTTGTAAATAAGTGTGCTGTTGATTTCACCGGGGAGTGATGTTATATATTTAGCCTCTTGTAACCTGTATTACACTATCACCAGAGGGCCTACCTGTTGGAGTCCCAAGGAATCCCAGCATCCCTTGGGATATAGCAGCCACCCACGAGGTACCGACACTCTGGAGTCTTATTAAAGGAGCTAAAGTCACACTTGCTCATTGTATACAGTTTCATTATTTATTATGAGCATAGCAGGGGCAACAAAACTTGAACCCCATACCTATCCTACTAAGGGGAAATAAACCATATGTACCTTAAGTGAAGATGTTCCCCGTCCCCCGTGGCACTGTGATGGATGAATTTGTGAAAGTATCCGTAAAATATGTGGGAGGATACTTCACCACAACCTTGGCCAGCATTCATCGTGGAGTGGAGCAGATGAGCTGATATATATTAAGACCTGTATAGAATTTTCAATTGTTCTCCTGCAACCTGCACACAGGAATTCTGAATATGGCCAGGCAAATAGGCTCACAATCCTCATCTCAAATGTCTATTTCAAAATCAACTTGGTGTTGTAAAGCAGTTAAAGATTTAACCATTCCTCCCTCCAAGAGATAGAAGGCGAGCAACTCAAGCCAAAAGAAAAAACCATAAGTTGCCACTCAGGGTGCTATCTCAGATTATCCCAAATGAGGGAGCAGCTGACAGAATTTGGAAGTGGTTAAAGAGTTCACAGCAAACTGATATGACTACTTCCACAATAGGAAGCTGCAGCTTACCATAATCAATAAATGAGAGATAAATAAAATATCCTATTCAAATCCTCAACCGAGAATGCAACAGGGATGTAGAGGGCCAGACCAACACAGACCTTATGCTGGAAGACTTTTAGGATGGATTTCTAGGATGGTGTTGACTCTGGAGATATTTGTACCTGGTTTTTGAAGAGAAGCTGATTTCATAACTCTATTCTATGTTTTCAAGAAATGTGGGGAGGAGGGTAAACTTTTGTGATGAGTATTGGGAGGCTATTTACCAAGCCACTTTCAGAAGTTCCATGTGCAATGACTGTTGAGAGAGGGAGCTATTAAAAATCTTGTACAGGCCTGAGCACACATCATCTTATCTGAACCACTAAGTTGCACAGCCCACCAACATGGGAGCCCCACATCCAAAACTTGGCAGGTCATTACAGTAACTCTAATTTGAAGGCACCTGAATTTCCACATGAAAAGCAATATCTGCCAATCAAGTCGTACAAAGGTAAATGTTGGTATATAGCTGAAAGGCACTTAAAATAGATATATTTATTTTCAAATCACCAAATTCTCCCCAATTATACCAAATGAGAGGCGATTTCTGGGGACAACATTACTTCCTGCAATTCATAATTCCTTTTCATTGGGCTAGTGCAGGCTTTTGGAATTTGAGGTTACAGATTATTTTAGACCTGTGCCACTGCCACTCTGCCAATGTTGCTCCCATTTTCAAGACAGTCTATGAAAGCATGAATTATTGGGCTCATTTCCCACTATCTCTTCTCTGCCAGTTTCTCTTCCATTTTCAACAGTTTATAAGGACACAAATGAATGGGTATCCTAACATTGCACCATTTCAGTATCGGATTTTTTCTTAAAAGATTCCAGTTTTCACCTTCACCAATCTTCCTGGAAATATATTCCATACTTTGATCACTTTGTGTAAAGAAGAATTTCCTGATCACAGTCCACAATTTACCTTGTATTAGTCTGAGGCACTGACTGGAAAGGAGATATTTGAAATATGATCTTATCGAAGTATATAAAGGAAATAGTAAATCTGAAATATTACTTTAAATTAAATTGCGAGAGTAAGACAAGGGACACAGGTTCAAGCTTCTAGCCAATCAAATCTCTGCTTACACATTTCAGAGAGACACCCTGCTTCTCTGAGATTTTGAAATGTCTGGAGGGTGCACTGCTACAGGCATGGGCAAAGGAAAGGAAAGGGCTTGTATTTATCTAGTGACTTCCAGGAACTCAAGATCACTCCACTCGACTTCTGCAGCTTCCACTAGACTTACTTTCCCTCCCACACTGTGGGTATCGCTGGCAAGACTGGCATTTACTGTCCATCTCTAGCTGCCCCCAGCAGGTGGTGGTGAGCCTTCTTTCTTGTGGTTTGATAAAATGAGTGGTTTTCTAGGCCACTTTAGAGTGAACCACGTTGATGTGTAACTATAGTCATAGGCCAGTAAAGTAGGATAGCAGGTTTATTTTCCTAAAGGACATTTTATGACAATCCAACAGCTTTTTCGTTATTGTTACTGATATCAGCTTTTTATTTCCAGATTTAAAAAAAAAACTGAATTCAACTTATTAAATAGCCATGTTGGAATTATTAGTAAAGGCCATTGGATTACGTTACTCTGGCCTCCTGTGCATCCTTCTTTCTTTAGTCCACCATTGATGATAGAGTTTTTAGCTACTGAGACTGTTCTCTCTGGATGTCCATTCCTAAACACCTCCTTTATACTTCTTTCTTCCTTAAAAATCTTCTCAAAATCCATCTTTCTAGCCAAGCCTTCTATCACCCCTTCGAAACTCTCTTGGCTCAGCATTCCATTCCTCTTAGAACATTTTATACCTTAAAAGTACGATATAAATGCATGATGTTGTTATTGCAATACTTACATAAGAAAAATTCTCCCTTCTCACCCAAACGTGACTTGGCTCAATTGATAGCATGTTTGCGTCTGAGTCAAAGGTTATGGGCTTTCCCCGAATATCTGCGCCATTTTTTTGGCGTGCACCTTTTTTTAGAGTAAATAAAAATCTCAAAGGGCTAGATTTTACACTTATGTGCATTGCACCCCAAAATGGGCGTTATTTCTGGCGTGGATGGTAAAAATGGGTTTTCAGATCGCCGGCTTCTCGCTCATTCTCAAAGTGCCTAGTCTCCATTTTTGAAATTGAGCGTTACTGTGAGCGATATGAAATGGGCGGTAGCATTAAATCTCGCTTACCTTCTGCCGTAAAGTGTCGCCATCCTTAGCAATGCTCGATTCTCATGATTCAGGAGGTCAAGGGTCATCATGACATGCGCAGAAGAGGAGACAGAGAGGGAGCTGAGACGGAAAGGCGTGTGTGGCTGTGGTGTGTGCTTGTTTGGCTGTTGTGGGAGGCACGAGGGAGATTCACCAGCGGCAAAAAGCCTACTAAGCACCAAGAACATAGATGGCACTGAGTTTTTGTCCAACAAATAAGATATAGCATGGAAGGGATGGTGGAGGCCAGGAATCCCAAGGTGCCGCACTCCCATTGCGAACCACACATGAGAGCCAGGAGCAACATCTTGCTTCTGGCTCGGAGCACGTTCTCACCTCGGGACTGTCCACTCCCGTATCTGTCCAAGCAGCGGTTCAGCTGTCATCCCCCCTCCCCCCACAAAGAAGCATCACCTGAGGAGCTCCTCGGCCAGGTGGCTTGGAGTCAGGAAGGGAAGGGACAGGGGTCGAGGAGAGGAGGTGAAGCATGGGGGGAAGGATTGTTTTTTACAGAAACACTGATGATTTCAGACAACTGTTCGGTTTAAATGTTTTTTATTTAACAAAACCTTGTTGTGCATTGGCTCAGATAGCTGCGCCGCTACACACTGGTGATTCATTAACATCAAAGGGTATAATTACACTTAACTTCAATCAACCAAAACTTTAACTGTCACCAAGGTGATGCCCACCATTGATGTATGACCTACACATCCAGCAGTGTGTCAGCCGTGTGAATAACACCAACGTTCTTTCAGTCAAAGTGCTCATTGATGAGCTCCTGACATAAGGCTCTTGCAGCTATCATGCCACCGGGGGCTCTTTCATGAGGTCTACATGGTGGCGGGTGCATGGCTTCAGCAACAGCCTGATTGTCTGGCCCAATGTCAGCGTCCGCCTCCTCATCCTCCTCTTCCTCTCTCTGGTGAGATGGACTGTCAGACTCATCAGGCAATTCTTGTCCCCTCCTGATAGCCAAGTTGTGCAGCATGGAGCACACCACCACGAATTGAGCTATCCGATCAGGGTGGTTTTGGAGCTCGCCTCCTGAATGGTCCAGGCATCTAAAGCGTTGCTTAAGCACTCCAATAGTTTTCTCCACGATATTGCGAGTGGCTCTGTGGCTCTCATTGTATTGCCTCTCGGCTTCAGTGTGGGTGTCACACGGGGGGTCATCAGCCAAGTGGCGAGGCCATATCCTTTGTCCCCAAGCACACAGCATTGACATTGTGGCTGATTGTTACACAAGTCAGATACAGTACTCTCACGCAGCAATTTAGCACTCACTACCATTATAATTTGCTGGTGGTTAACAATGAATTGGACATTCAGGGAATGGAATCCTTGTGGTTCCTAAAAACCTCTGCTTCCTGAAAAGGTGCCCGCATCGCGATGTGCATACAGTCTATTGCTCCCTGCACCTTGGGGAAGTTAGCAATTCTGGAGAATCCCTCTCACTCTGTGCCTCCCTGGTCATAGGGAAGCTGTTCAAGTCCCTCTTGCATGTGTACAGGGCTTCAGTGACCTGTCTAATGCAGCCATGTGTGGCATGTTGAGAAAGTCCGCAAATGTCGGCAGCTGTGGCCAGAAAAGAACCCAACGTGTAGAACGACAGTGCTTAGAAACATAGAAACATAGAAAATAGGTGCAGGAGTAGGCCATTCGGTCCTTCGAGCCTGCACCACCATTCAATAAGATCATGGCTCAAACCTTCACCTCAGTACCCCTTTCCTGCTTTCTCTCCATACCCCTTGATCCCTTTAGCCATAAGGGCCATATCTAACTCCCTCTTGAATACATCCAATGAACTGGCATCAACAAGTCTCTGCGGCAGGGAATCCACAGGTTAACAACTGTGGTGACTTTGACCTTGATGGACAGTGCAGTACTGATGGGGCTGGTAGGTTGCAGATCTCCCCTTATCAGCTGGCATACCTCAGTGATAACCTCTTTGTGGAAGCGCAGTCTCCGTGGTGTCGGGCAAGTCGAAGTAAGACCGCTTGTCCCTTTACTTGTGGGGGGTATAACGTCTGGTCCTCCTCATCAGTCTGGCATGCCTTACATTGGGCACATAATGCAGTGGAGCGTACTTTCAGCCATCTCAAGTCTGCTGCATGTAATTGGTCATCAAGAGAGGGTGAGAAAGGACAGGCCCCATTGCAGTAACTCTCTGTTTTCCACCGATTGGTCACAAAGAATGAATGTCCCAATGAAGACACCTATTAAATTCCAATCAGTCACAGTATGGTCAAGATGTTTGTACAGATGTTCACATCAATTGCAATGACCTCCAGCGTACATCCGAACTCCCCCGAGGTTGAAGCAGAGCAGCCTTTTAAAGAATGCGACATGTGATGTAGAACATGGCGTCCATAACGCTGTGATTAGTTCCGATTAGTTCCACTTTTCTGGGCGTTTTTTTTGGGCACGTGATTTTGTGGGCGATATGTGTGCGAGGTGGTGAAAGTGACGGTGGGCAATCTCATAGCTGCTAGTTTTGGTAAATATGATCTTTACGACAAAAAAAAGTGGGCGGTATTATTGAATCTCGGCATTAATTCAGTGCAGAAAGTAATGGTGGCCGATATTATGGGCGTTGATTTCGCCCATTCTGATGACTCCGCCCAAAAAAAGCGGGCTGGCGGTATTATTTTTTCACGGCGTTACGCACATGGGGAAAGTAACGCTCAGCGATAATTTCCGAAAAATGCCCGTCAGTTTCCATTTTGTGACTAAATGGGCGATATATGGGCATTATACGTCATTTCAGCGGTAAAATGGGCATTAAGTGGGTGTTAAACATGCATAAAAAGTGGAAAATCTAGCCCCAAGTTTCCCCAAAGTTTCTGCGTCAGCGTAATTCACTAAGGTACGATTTTTTTAGGCTGTGATTTTTTTGTGGCAGAAAAACATAGAAACATAGAAAAATCGGTGCAGGAGTAGACCAATCGGCCCTTCGAGCCTGCACCGCCCTTCAATAAGATCATGGCTGATCATTCCTTCAGTACCCCTTTCCTGCTTTCTCTACATACCCCTTGATCCCCTTAACCGTAAGGGCCATCGTACTCCCTCTTGAATATACCCAGTGAACTGGCATCAACAACTCTCTGCGGCAGGGAATTCCACAGGTTAACAACTCTCTGAGTGAAGAAATTTCTCCTCATCTCAGTCCTAAATGGCCTATCCCTTATCCTAAGACTATGTCCCCTGGTTCTGGATTTCCCCAACATCGGGAACATTCTTCCCGCATCTAACCTGTCCAGTCCCGTCAGAATCTTATATGTTTCGATGAGATCCCCTCTCATCCTTGTAAACTCCAGTGAATAAAGGCCCAGTTGATCTCGTCTCTCCTCATATGACAGCCCAGCCATCTTTGGAATCAGTCTGGTGAACCTTCGCTGCACTCCCTCAATAGCAAGAACATCCTTCCTCAGACTAGGAGACCAAAACTGAACACAATATTCCAGGTGAGGCCTCACTAAGGCTCTGTACAACTGCAGTAAGACCTCCCTGCTTCTATATTCAAATCCCCTAGCTATGAAGGCCAACATACCATTTGCCTTCTTTACCGCCTGCTGTACCTGTGTGCCCACTTTCAGTGACTGATGAACCATGACACCCAGGTCCCGTTGCACCTCCTCTTTTCCTAATCTGCCGCCATTCAGATAATATTCTACCTTCCTGTTTTTGCCCCCAAAATGGATAACCTCACATTTATCCACATTATACTGCATCTGCCATGTATTTGCCCACTCACATAACCTGTCCAAGTCACCCTGCAGCTTCTTAGCGTCCCCCTCACAGCTCACACCGCCACCCAGTTTAATGTCATCTGCAAACTTGGAGATATTACACTCTATTCCTTCAGAGTGTCGACCAGCAGAATCGCTCCCTTGCCCGGACACAGGACCTCGGGGTTTGGCTTCAAAAGAAGCCCGGGGGGGGGGGGGGGGGGGTGGTGGAAGCCAAGCCCCAAGCCCCTGTATCCGGGCGAGGGAACAATTCTGCCGGACGACGCTCCAGTGGGGTGGTACTTTGGAAAAAATCAAAAATTTAAGAATTGCATTAGACTTTGTTGTCCCAAATGTCTTAATTGAATGCCTAGCTTCCCGTTGTAAGCAAGCCTATTGTGCATGCACAGACCAGAGTGTGCTCCATACGAGGGCATCCACCTTGGAGAGAGAGAGAGGGAAGAAGAGGTGTGAGTGTTTTGTCCTAGTGTTTTGAGGTTGTTGCAAAGCTACAATTTAATTATGGAGGCAATATTGACAATTCCATACCTCGTGCAAGCCTTCTGCATAATGGTGCTGCGGAGGAGAAGGTTGATTAGATAGCATCACCTGAGGAACCTCAGAGCATGTAGGATGATGGGCAGGAGGCCTTACCCACATCGGGCATATCGAGACTGGCGTTCATACCTGCACCTGAGTGAGGTAGACTGTGTGAGAAGGCTGCGTTTCCACAAAGAAGTTGGTAACCGTGATCTGTGAGTTAGTAAAAGCAGACCTGCCCCCTAGATGCATGAGAAGGACTGCTTTGTCAGTTGAAGTAAAGGTTACAGTGACACTTTCATTTTATACATCTGGATCATTCCAGGCCACAACTGGGGATGTGTGCACCATTTCTCAACATTCAACACATATCTGCATTTGGCAGAAGACTGCTGCATTATATGCCCGGAGGAATGACTATATAAAATTCCCCATGACCGCCCAGACAATGCGTGAAAGGGCTGTGGGCTTCTCCAGGATTGCTGGCTTCCTCAAGGTACAGGGCTGCATTGATTGTACCTACATTGCCTTGCGAGCACCTTTGGAGGATTCCGAGATATACAGGAACCGCAAAGACTTCCACTCGATGAACGTGCAGCTCATCTGTGACGACATGCATCGCGTCATGGCAGTTGATGCGCGATACCCTGGGAACACCCATGATGCTTTCATCCTACGTGAGAGTGCTATATCTGCCATGTTTCAGCAGCAGCCAGAAAGGCAGAGCTGGCTGCTGACGGCCTCGCCACCTGGCTCATGATGGTACCCTACGCGTAACCTGGACGGAAGCTGACCGAGAATACAACATGAATTGTGACGCGCAGCATAATAGAGGACCATTGGCATCTTAAAGCAGCATTTCCGATACCTGGATCATTCTGGAGGCTAATTGCAATACTCCTCTGAGATTGTCGGTCAGTTCACTGTTGAGCATGCTGCACAAGTTAGCCATCATGAGGCAGCAGCTGGTAGTAGAAGAGCCACCTGAGCTGAGAGTGGCTGATGATGATGAGGAAGATACAGATGACGAGGAGGACGAGGAAGCCATGCAACTACCTGAACCCGGAGCACGGTGGGTCATCATGCCCCTTTAATGATTGCTCGAGCCTTGCGCCAGCAGCTCATCCGTGAACGCTTTGCTGCCTGAAGGCTCAGCGACAACTATTCCACATGTACCATGTTTACTGTTTGGACTTTTCCGTAATGTTAATAATGGAACAAATAATGTAAATGATTCTTCTTTAGTTCAAAAAGTTGTGTTAATAATGGAACAAATAATGTAAATGATTCAGTTATAATTTAAAATATATATTTTATTCAAAATGTTAACACTTGTTTGTACTTAACTTTAATAAAAATATTCTCGTATCAAACTTTAAACTATTCAGTCAAGATCACTTACAAAGTTTACGATCACTTACAAACTTATGGGGCTAGAATCTCCACTTTTGAACTTATCACGCACAAATGGGTGTTATTTCCAGCGTGGGTTTTCAGATCGCCGGCTTCTTGCCCATTCTCAAAACACCTAGTTTACATTTTTGAAAATGGGCGTTACCACGAGCGATATCAAATGGGTGGTAGCGTTAAATTTTTCTCAGCTTCTGTCGTAAAATGTGGCCGTCCTTAGCAACGGCATGGCAACACACGATTCCCGCGATACAGGAGGTCAAGGCTCATCATGACATGCGCAGAAGAGGAGACAGAGAGAGAGGGAGCTCAGAGGCACTGAAAGCATGTGTGGCTGTGGTGTGTGCTTGTTTGGCTCTTGTGGGAGGAATGACGGAGATACACCAGCAGCAAAAAGCCTACTAAGAACCAAGAACATACTTGTCCAACAAATAACATATAAAATGGAAGAGATGGAAGAGGCCTTGAAGCTGGTGGTGGCAGAGGGCTCCCAGTGGTCCCGGAGCGGCGCATTGCCAACCACACATGAGAGCCAGCAGCAACATCTTGCCTCTGGCTCAGAGCACGCTCCCACCTCAGGACCATACTCTCCGTATCCGTCCAAGCAGCGTTTTGGCCATTCCCCCCGCCGCCCCACCAATGAAGCATCGCCTGAGGACCTCCTCGGCCAGGCGGCTTGGAGTCAGGAGGGTAAGGGGTAGAGGTGGGGAGGAAAAGCAGGGGGGGGAGGGGGAGGGGGAGGAAGGGTTGATTTGTACAGAAATACTGATGATTTCAGACTCATGTTCAGTTTAAATGTTTTTTATTTAACAAAACCTTGCAGCACATTGGCTGAGATAGCTACACCATTACACATTGGTGATTCCTTATCAAAGGGTATAATCACACTTAACTTCAATCAACTTAAACTTTAACTGTCACCAAGGTGATGTCCACCATTGATATATGACCTGCACACCCAACAGTGTGTCAGCCTTGTAAATAACACCAACATTCTTTCAGTCAAAGCGCTCATTGATGAGCTCCTGACGTAAGGCTCTTGCAGCTATCGTGCCACCATGGGCCCTTTCATGCAGTCTACAAGGAGGTGGGGGCATGGCTTCAGCATCAGCCTGATTGTCTGGCCCGATGTCAGCGTCCACCTCCTCTTCCTCCTCTTCCTCTCTCTGGTGAGGTGGACTGTCAGACTCATCAAGCAATTCTTTTCCCCTCTTGATAGCCAAGTTGTGCAGCATGGAGCACACCACCATGAATTGAGCTACCTGCTCAGGGAGTATTGGAGCTCACCTCCTGAGTGGTCCAGGCATCTAAAGCACTGCTTCAGCACTCCAATGGTTTTCTCCACGATATTGCGAGTTGCTCTTTGGCTCTTGTCATATCGCCTCTTGGCTTTGGTGTGGGTGTCACGCAGGGGGATCATCAGCCAGGTGGTGAGGACATATCCTTTGTCCCCAAGCATCCAGCATTGACCTTGTGGCTGATTGTTAAACAAGTCAGATACAGTGCTCTCACGCAGGATGTGAGCATCATGGAAGCTGCTCGGATATTGAGCATTCACTGCCAGTATAATTTGCTGGTGGTTGACAACCAGCTGGACATTCAGGGAATGGAATCCCTTGCGGTTCCTGAAACCTCAGCATCCTGAAAAGGTGCCTGCATCGCGATGTGCGTACAGTCTATTGCTCCCTGCACCTTGGGGAAGTTTGCAATTCTGGAGAATCTTAGAGCCCTCTCATTCTGTGCCTCCCTGGTCACAGGGAAGCTGATCTGAAGTCCCTCCTGCATCTGTACAGGGCTTCAGTGACCTGTCTAATGCAGCGATATGTGGCATGCTGAGAAAGTCCGCAAATATTGTCAACTATGGCCTGAAAAGAACCCGAGGCTTAGTACGGTGGACAGTACGGTTCTGATGCTGCTGGCAGGCTGCAGATCTGCCCTTATCAGCTGGCATATCTCGGTGATAACCTCTTTGTAGAAGCACAGTCTCCGAAGGCAAGTGGTGTCGGGCAAGTTGAGGTAAGAATGCTTCTCCTTGTAATTGCGGAGGGTGTAACGTCTGGTCCTCTTCATCTGTCTGTCACTTCGTACATTGGGCACATAATGCAGTGCAGCGTTCCTTCGGCGATGTCGAGTCTGCTGCATGTATTTGGTCACAAGAGAGGGTGAGAATGAACAGGCCCCATTGCAGTAGCTCTCTGTTTTCCAACGATTGCTCACAAGCAAAGAATGTCCCGATGAAGACACCTCTTCAATTCCAATCGGTCACAGTGTGGTTAATATGTTTTTACAGATATTCACATCAACTCCAACAACCTGTAGAGTACATCCGAACTCTGCCAAGGTTGAAGCACAGCAGCCTTTTAAAGGATGTGACATGTGATCTACAACATAGCGTCCATAACGCTGTGATTCACTCCGGTTAGTTCCACTTTTTGTGGGCGGTTTTTTGAGCGAGTGATATTGTGGGTGAAATGTGTGCGAGGTGGTGAAATTGACGGTGGGCGATCTCCATGGCTGTTAGTTTGGGTAAATATGCTCTTTACAACAAAAAACATTCGTCGGGCGCTAATATTGAATCTCGGCGTTAATTCCGTGCTAAAAGTAACGCGACATTCTGCTGATCCCGCCCAAAAAAAGTGGGCGGCCGGTAATATTTTTTCTCGGTGTTAAGCACATGGGGAAAGTAACGCTCAGCGATAGGTTTCCGAAAAGTGCGCGCCAGTTTCCATTTTGTGCCAAAATGGACGATATATGGGCGTTGTACGTCATTTCAGTGGTAAAATGGGCATTAAGCAGGCAAAAAAAGTGGAGGTTCTAGCCCTTAAACTTGTAAATTTACATCACTTACAAAAAACTTTTAATTTGAGAACAGTTACAACAGTAACAACAATTATAATAACAACAATGTCATCATCATCATCATCATAGGCAGTCCCTCGAACGAGGGTGACTTGCTTTCATGAGTTCACAGATGTTTCGATGAAGGACCCGATGTTCCAGTCCTGCACTCTGATTGAGGGGGTGGAAGATGCCTGTATGTGAATTTTTTTAACGTGTGGTGACCGTTGCACACCAGCCACCACACGGGCTTAACAGAGCTAGGTCTTGGTCCAGTGGCAAGGATTAACCAAGTCGACTGGAGACCTGCTCTGCTGCATGGACCTAGCATGCACACATATCGCAGTGTGTGCAGGCCTGTGCTGCCTCTGGGCCTTCGTATTTTCTGGGTCCCATGCCCTCCTCTGCCACAATCTCTCGCCGCTCCTCTGCCATAAATATTCACCGCATCTCGCCACAAACACTCGCCGCTCATCTGCCCCGACCTTCCCACTCTTCTGTACCTGGGCCCTGCTGATGTTCCTGCCCATGCTCCAAAACGGTGACCAGGATTTTGATGACGTCACTCAGTCGCCCATCTCAAAATCCTTGGAGCAGCTCGCGCTAGTTTAACATCAATAAAAGCAGCAGCAGTAAACAAAGGCTGCACCCATCTCTCCTCCACATTATTCTAAGACTACCCCCTGCACTAAGTCTTGGTGACTCTACCCCTGCCCGCTGGCGGTGGCGCAGTGTTTCTCAGGTTGGTACCAAGTTTATTCTTTCGAGTATAGAAACATAGAAACATAGAAAATAGGTGCAGGAGCAGGCCATTCAGCCCTTCTAGCCTGCACCGCCATTCAATGAGTTCATGGCTGAACATGAAACTTCAGTACCCACTTCCTGCTTTCACGCCATACCCCTTGATCCCCCGAGTAGTAAGGACTTCATCTAACTCCCTTTTGAATATATTTAGTGAATTGGCCTCAACTACTTCCTGTGGTAGAGAATTCCACAGGTTCACCACTCTCTGGGTGAAGAAGTTTCTCCTTATCTCGGTCCTAAATGGCTTACCCCTTATCCTTAGACTGTGACCCCTGGTTCTGGACTTCCCCAACATTGGGAACATTCTTCCTGCATCCAACCTGTCCAAACCCGTCAGAATTTTAAACGTTTCTATGAGGTCCCCTCTCACTCTTCTGAACTCCAAGCCCAGTTGATCCAGTCTTTCTTGATAGGTCAGTCCCACCATCCCGGGAATCAGTCTGGTGAATCTTCGCTGCACTCCCTCAATAGCAAGAATGTCCTTCCTCAAGTTAGGAGACCAAAACTGTACACAATACTCCAGGTGTGGCCTCACCAAGGCCCTGTACAACTGTAGCAACACCTCCCTGCCCCTGTACTCAAACCCCCTCGCTATGAAGGCCAACATGCCATTTGCTTTCTTAACCGCCTGCTGTACCTGCATGCCAACCTTCAATGACTGATGTACCATGACACCCAGGTCTTGTTGCACCTTCCCTTTTCCTAATCTGTCACCATTCAGATAATAGTCTGTCTCTCTGTTTTTACCACCAAAGTGGATAACCTCACATTTATCCACATTATACTTCATCTGCCACGCATTTGCCCACTCACCTAACCTATCCAAGTCACTCTGTAGCCTCATAGCATCCTCCTCGCAGCTCACACTGCCACCCAACTTAGTGTCATCCGCAAATTTGGAGATACTACATTTAATCCCCTCGTCTAAATCATTAATGTACAATGTAAACAGCTGGGGCCCCAGCACAGAACCCTGCGGTACCCCACTAGTCACTGCCTGCCATTCCGAAAAGTACCCATTTACTCCTACTCTTTGCTTCCTGTCTGACAACCAGTTCTCAATCCACGTCAGCACACTACCCCCAATCCCATGAGCTTTAACTTTGCACATTAATCTCCTGTGTGGGACCTTGTCGAAAGCCTTCTGAAAGTCCAAATATACCACATCAACTGGTACTCCTTTGTCCACTTTATTGGAAACATCCTCAAAAAATTCCAGAAGATTTGTCAAGCATGATCTCCCTTTCACAAATCCATGCTGACTTGGACCTATCATGTCACCATTTTCCAAATGCGCTGCTATGACATCCTTAATAATTGATTCCATCATTTTACCCACTACTGAGGTCAGGCTGACCGGTCTATAATTCCCTGCTTTCTCTCTCCCTCCTTTTTTAAAAAGTGGGGTTACATTGGCTACCCTCCACTCGATAGGAACTGATCCAGAGTCAATGGAATGTTGGAAAATGACTGTCAATGCATCCGCTATTTCCAAGGCCACCTCCTTAAGTACTCTGGGATGCAGTCCATCAGGCCCTGGGGATTTATCGGCCTTCAATCCCATCAATTTCCCCAACACAATTTCCCGACTAATAAAGATTTCCCTCAGTTCCTCCTCCTTAATAGACCCTCTGACCACTTTTATATCCGGAAGGTTGTTTGTGTCCTCCTTAGTGAATACTGAACCAAAGTACTTGTTCAATTGGTCTGCCATTTCTTTGTTCCCCGTTATGACTTCCCCTGATTCTGACTGCAGGGAACCTACGTTTGTCTTTACTAACCTTTTTCTCTTTACATACCTATAGAAACTTTTGCAATCCGCCTTAATGTTCCCTGCAAGCTTCTTCTCGTACTCCATTTTCCCTGCCCTAATCAAACCCTTTGTCCTCCTCTGCTGAGTATCTCGGGTAATGTGCACTTCCTGTTGGGGGGCGTGGGCAGGCGGTAATATGGAAGGCCCGGCTTGGGCCTCATCAGAGGCTGGTCTGGGGATTGGCGTGGGAGTGGCAGTTGATTCCGTCAATGGCTGCAGGGTCTGTGCATGTTCCCTTATTGCAACAGCTACCTCCGACATTCCCTCCCTCATGTGCCCCAACAGCGTCTCAACTACATCCGACATTACCTGCCTCATGTGCACCGACAGTGTATCAGCTACCTGCGACATTCCCTCCTGAATGTTCACTGACATTGTATCCGCTGCCTGAGACATTCCCTCCCTAATGTGCACGGACACTGTTCCCATTTCTCAGGAGAGTGTTGTTACTTCTCCCGACAGTCCCGATACCTCATCATCTACCCCACCGATGGTGTCCAGAAGTGATTGCATAAGGTCAATGCTCTCCCCACTCATTGCCATCATCTGAACCACATCTGTTACATCCTGCACCTTAGGAGAGCGCTGTCGAGCTCTCCTTCCGCTCCTCACCCTGGGTGTGCCTCGCTGCATCCCACTGGTACCCGCAGCCTCGGACAGTGGGGCCCTGGGTGTGCCTCGCTGCTCCCCACTGGGACCCGCAGCCTCGGACGGTGGGGCCCTGGTTGAAGCTCGCTGCATCCCACTGGGACCCGCAGCCTCGGACTGTGAGAAACGATGGAATGTCATACCACTCGCACCACTCAGGAAAGGGGCTGGCACCTCAATGGGCAGCACTAGCACCTCCTCCAGAGTGAGTACAACAATGGGGGCTTCATTCTACCCCTCCCCATCCCCCTCACCCCCATGCTCTTGGTCTCAAAGGTGGGATTGGAAGATGTTCTCCTCTTCAGGCTCGTCCGTGTCTGAATCTTCTTCTGAATCAGCTTCAGCCTCGTCAGGGTTGGCCTCAAGTTCTGCAAAATGTAACAGAACAGACAAATGGTTAGCAGCAGAGGAGGGGACAGGGTGGCATGAGTAGGCTCTCACAGTGCAGGCAGCAGGCTCATTTGAAGGACCATGATGAATGATAGCACATTGCATCAACTGAAGCATAGCAGACGGACACATTCCCATGAACCGAAGCATGGCTAGCCCGCGCTGTACTTAACATTTAGCAAAGCCAGAATGTGGAATTTGCAGGACTTACCTTCTCCCTCAAATGTGGGCCCAGCTTCTGCAATTGTGGTTGCTGTTCTCCAGGCAGGACCCATCAAAGCAGCGATCCTGTCTTCCACGGGTGTCAGTGTGTACAGATTTGCCGGGTCTCCTCCTGTTCGAGTTCTCTCTCTTTTGTTGTGGGCCATCTTCCTCTGCAAAGATGAGGGTGTCTTTCTGCTGGGTGGGACATACAGATGGTCACATTTACAATTGCAATTCCAGTGAATAAATGAAAATATTACTTACACCAACTGCTTGACCAAAGTCCTGCCACTTCTTTTTGCACTGGCATCTGGACCTTGGGGTGGTCACCATTGCACAGTAATCTTGGGAAAGTTTGTTCCAGCATTTCTTCATTTCTTTTGGTGAAACTTTTATGTGACCTCTGCTGGTGTCCAGCTCATGCCATCTGCCCTCAATTACAGTAACTAGTGCCTCCACTTCATCCTGTGAGGAAGTCCAAGGGGGAGTGTTTGCTTGTGCTGTTGGGGATGAATTAAACTAATATGGCAGGGGGATGGGAACCAATGCAGGGAGACAGAGGGAAACAAAAAGGAGACAAAAGCAAAAGACAGAAAGGAGATGAGTACAATTGGAGGGCAGAGAAACCCAAGGCAAAAAACAAAAAGGGCCATTGAATATAAAGAGGCTGCAGGAGGGGTCAAAACTAAAAATCATGGTTTAAAAACTAGTATTAAAACACTCTACCTAAACGCACGCAGCATTCGAAATAAAGTATATGAGTTGACGGCACAAATCATTACAAATGGGTATGATTTGGTGGCCATTTCAGAAACATGGTTGCAGGGTGGCCAAGACTGGGAATTAAACATACAGGGGTATCTGACAATTCGGAAAGATAGACAAGAAGGGAAAGGAGGTGGGGTAGCTCTGTTAATAAAGGATGATATCAGGGCAGTTGTGAGAGATGATATTGGCTCTAATGAACAAAATGTTGAATCATTGTGGGTGGAGATTAGAGATAGTAAGGGGAAAAAGTCACTGGTGGGTGTAGTTTATAGGCCCCCACATAATAACTTCACGGTGGGGAGGACAATAATCAAGGGAATAATGGAGGCATGTGAAAAAGGAACGGCAGTAATCATGGCGGATTTTAACCTACATATCGATTGGTCAAATCAAATCGCACGGGGTAGCCTTGAGGAGGAATTCATAGAATGCATATGGGATTGTTTCTTAGAACAGTATGTTACAGAACCTATAAGGGAGCAAGCTATCTTAGATCTGGTCCTATGTAATGAGACAGGAAAAATAAACGATCTCCTCGTAAAAGATCCTCTCGGAATGAGTGATCACAGTATGGCTGAATTTGTAATACAGATTGAGGGTGAGGAAGTAGTGTTTTGAACGAGCGTACTATGCTTAAACAAAGGGGACTACAGTGGAATGAGAGCAGAGTTGGCTAAAGTAGACTGGAAACATAGACTAAACGGTGGCACAATTGAGGAACAGTGGAGGACTTTTAAGGAGCTCTTTCATAGTGCTCAACAAACATATATTCCAGTGAAAAAGAAGGGCGGTAAGAGAAGGGATAACCAGCCGTGGATAACCAAGGAAATAAAGGAAAGTATCAAATTAAAAACCAATGCGTATAAGGTGGCCAAGGTTAGTGAGAAACGAGAAGATTGGGAAAATTTTAAACGACAGCAAAGAATGACTAAGAAAGCAATAAAGAAAGGAAAGATAGATTACGAAGGTAAACTTGCGCAAAACATAAAAACGGATAGTAAAAGCTTTTACAGATATATAAAATGGAAAAGAGTGACTAAAATAAATGTTGGTCCCTTAGAAGATGAGAAGGGGGATTTAATAATGGGAAATGTGGAAATGGCTGAGACCTTAAACAATTATTTTGCTTCGGTCTTCACAGTGGAAGACACAAAAACCATGCCAAAAATTGCTGGTCACAGAAATGTGGGAAGGGAGGACCTCGAGACAATCACTATCACTACGGGGTAGTGCTGGACAGGCTAATGGGACTCAAGGTAGACAAGTCCCCTGGTCCGGATGAAATGCATCCCAGGGTATTAAAAGAGATGGCGGAAGTTATAGCAGATGCTTTCGTTATAATCTACCAAAAGTCTCTGGACTCTGGGGAGGTACCAGCGGATTGGAAAGCAGCTAATGTAATGCCTCTGTTTAAAAAAGGGGGCAGACAAAAGGCAGGTAACTATAGGCCGGTTAGTTTAACATCTGTAGTGGGGAAAATGCTTGAAACTATCATTAAGGAAGAAATAGCGGGATATCTAGATAGGAATAGTGCAATCAAGCAGACGCAGCATGGATTCATGAAGGGAAAATCATGTTTAACTAATTTACTGGAATTCTTTGAGGATATAACGAGCATGGTGGATAGAGGTGTACCGATGGTTGTGGTGTATTTAGATTTCCAAAAGGCATTCGATAAGGTGCCATACAAAAGGTTACTGCAGAAGATAAAGGTACGCGGAGTCAGAGGAAATGTATTAGCATGGATCGAGAATTGGCTGGCGAACAGAAAGCAGAGAGTTGGGATAAATGGGTCCTTTTCGGGTTGGAAATCGGTGGTTAGTGGTGTGCCACAGGGATTGGTGCTGGGACCACAACTGTTTACAATATACATAGATGACCTGGAAGAGGGGACAGAGTGTAGTGTAACAAAATTTGCAGATGACACAAAGATTAGTGGGAAAGCGGGTTGTGTAGAGGACACAGAAAGGCTGCAAAGAGATTTAGATAGGTTAAGCGAATGGCCTAAGGTTTGGCAGATGGAATACAACGTCGGAAAGTGTGAGGTCATCCACCTTGGGGAAAAAAAAAACAGTAAAAGGGAATATTATTTGAATGGGGAGAAATTACAACATGCTGCGGTTCAGAGGGACCTGGGGGTCCTTGTGCATGAATCCCAAAAAGTTAGTTTGCAGGTGCAGCAGGTAATCAGGAAGGCGAATGGAATGTTGGCCTTCATTGCGAGAGGGATGGAGTACAAAAGCAGGGAGGTCCTTCTGCAACTCTATAGAGTATTGGTGAGGCCGCACCTGGAGTACTGCGTGCAGTTTTGGTCACCTTACTTAAGGAAGGATATACTAGCTTTGGAGGGGGTACAGAGACGATTCACTAGGCTGATTCTGGAGATGAGGGGGTTACCTTATGATGATAGATTGAGTAGACTGGGTCTTTACTCGTTGGAGTTCAGAAGGATGAGGGGTGATCTTATAAAAACATTTAAAATAATGAAAGGGATGGACAAGATAGAGGCAGAGAAGTTATTTCCACTGGTCGGGGAGACTAGAACTAAGGGGCACGGCCTCAAAATATCGGGCAGCCAATTTAAAACCGAGTTGAGAAGGAATTTCTTCTCCCAGAGGGTTGTGAATCTGTGGAATTCTCTGCCCAAGGAAGTAGTTGAAGCTAGCTCATTGAATGTATTCAAGTCACAGATAGATAGATTTTTAACCAATGATGGAATTAAGGGTTACGGGGAGCAGGCGGTTAAGTGGAGCTGAGTCCACGGCCAGATCAGCCATGATCTTGTCGAGGGGCTAGATGGCCTACTCCTGTTCCTAATTCTTATGTTCTTGTGTTCTTATGTGAGAAACTCTTGGTCCTTGAGTCGTGTTACATTTTGCAGCTCTGATTTTTTCCACTCAGAAGAAAAGTTCTCACACACAACTGGCTCTTTAAAAATGGCTGAATGCAGACTGGGAGGAGTACTGAGCATGCGCGCCCCATCCAGTCACGTAAAAAACTCTTTTTTTTTCGCGCAGACCTTAGGTTCCACCCCACCCAAAGCTAAAGGACAGGCTGTGTGGTGCCAATTTCAAAAATTACAATGGGTAAAATTGCAAGTTTTTTTTGACGTATTCGGGCCCAAAAAATAACGGGCGTAACTCTTCAAATACACCAGAAAACGGTATTGGGGAAAATTGAGCCCTATGTGTTTCAAGCATCACTCCAGGACATAATCACATGTGCAGTATTGTGTTGCTGAAGGTGCAGTCCCTTGGATAAGATATTAAATTGTGATGCCACCTGTTCCAATGATTCAGATCAACATCAAAGATCCTATGGGACTATTTGACATATTTTAAAGGGCAGGTATGTTTAAAAACAGTGCAGGCAGTTGAATGGCTGCAGATTACGATACTACTATTTGGCAGATGGAGTATAATGTGGGAAAATGTGAGATTATCCACTTTGGCAGAAAAAATAGAAAAGCAAATTATAATTTAAATGGAGAAAAACTGCTAAGTGCTGCAGTACAGAGGGACCTGGGGGTCCTTGTGCATGAAGCACAAAAAGTGCGTTTGAAGGTATAGCAAGTAATCAGGAAGGAAAATGGAATGTCGGCCTTTATTGCAAGGGGGATAGAGTATCAAAGCAGAGAAGTCCTGCTACAACTGTACAGGGTATTGGTGAGGCCACACCTGGAGTACTGCGTACAGTTTTGGTCTCCGTATTTAAGGAAGGATATACTTGCATTGGAGGTTGTCCAGAGAAGGTTCACTAGGTTGATTCTGGAGATAAGGGGGTTAACTTATGAGGATAGGTTGAGTAGGTTGGGCCTTTTCTCATTGGAGTTCATAAAAATGAGAGGTGATCTTATTGAAACATATAAGTTTATGAGAGGGCTAGACAAGGTGGATGCAGAGAGGATATTTCCACTCATCGGGGAAACTAAAATTAGCAGACATAGTCTCAGAACAAGGGGCCGCCCATTTAAAACTGAGATGAGGAGGAATTTCTTCTCTCAGAGGGTTGTAAATCTATGGAATTATCTGCCCAGAGAGCTGTGGAGGCTGGGTCATTGAATATATTTACGGTGAAGACGGACAGATTTTTGAGCGATAAGAGAATAAAGGGTTATGGGAAATGTGCAGGGAAGTGGAGCTATGATCTTATTAAATGTCGGAGCAGGCTCGAGGGGCCAGGTGGCCTACTCCTGCTTCTATTTCTGCTGTTCTTACGTTCTTATGTACTACCAAAGTAATAATACATCCACATATTTGATAAAACCAGTCTGACTTTTAATTATTTTTAACATTTTCCATTGGTTCACATGATTTGGTTGTATTCAAATGGGCAGTTTCAAAAAATGTATTTGCCTTTACATTATGAGAAAAGTATCCAAGGCTAATTTATGCTGACCTTTTCTCTCATAGGTGTACACAGCAAAACAGAAAATGCTGGCATTTCCTTGTCTCAAAAAACACTCCACCTGTACTAACACAGTTGATTAATTATTACTGCATGCTGACGTGTCTCTCGAAGTGCACACAATGGTTCGAAAATTGCTGCCTCTCTGGCTGCGTACGATGTGTGCATGCACTCAAAGAGGCCTTGCAAATGCCGGTTCTCGGCGTGCAATGCAATGCGCATGTGCCAAGAACCGGCTTTTGCGATCTGTCAAAGTTTCTTTTGATGGATCGCACGCATCCACGTGAAAAGGACATTCGTGGGCAGAGATTTGGGCTATTTGCCCAGCACATGTCCTTCAAACTCTTACGCCTGCTTTTATATAGCCTACTTTTACCAGCGTAAGAGTTTTAAAACTTAGAAAAATTAAATGTTTCTACTTATTTTTATATTAAAACCCTGTCTATGAATGGCCAAGAACAGAGAGGTGCTCATCAAGGATAGAGAGGCAGTCAGTGCCCACTGGAAGAAGCACTTTGAGGATCTCCTCAATCGAGACTCTGTCTTTGACGTGAGTGTCCATGACTCCATCCCACAGCATGCCACCCGCCACCATCTCAGCACAAACCCAGCCCGGCACAAGGTTGAAAGGCCATCCGACAACTGAAGAACAACAAGTCATCAAGAGCAGATGGAATCCCCGTCGAAGCATTAAAACATGACGGAGAAGCAATACTGGCACGGATTCATGACCTCATCTCTCTTATCTGAAAGGAAGAGATCATGCCAGGAGATCTCAGAGACGCTGTAATCGTGTCCATCTTCAAGAAAGGAGACAGGTCCGACTATGGTAACTACAGAGGAATCTCCCTGCTGTCGACCACAGGAAAGTCATCGCAAGAATCCTCCTGAATCGCCTCCTTCCTGTGGCTGAAGAGCTCCTCCCAGAGTCACAATGCAGATTCCACCCACTAGGGGGAACAATGGACATGATCTTCACCGCGCGGCAGATACAAGAGAAGTGCAGGAAACAGCACCAACCCTTGTACATGGCCTTCTTTGACCTCACAAAAGCCTTTGACACTGTCAACCATGAGGGATTATGGAGCGTCCTCCTCAGATTTGGCTGCCCTCAAAAATCTGTCACCATCATCCGCCTGCTCCACGATGACATGCAAGCCGTGATCCTGGACAACAGATCCACCACAGACCCATTCCACGTTCGGACGGGGTCAAGCAAGGCTGTGTCATTGCACCAACGTTCTAATCGATTTTCCTTGCTGCAATGCTCCATCTCACCCTCAGCAAGCTCCTCGCTGGAGTGGAGCTAAATTACAGGACAAACAAGAATCTGTTCAACCTCCGCCGTCTCCAGACCAGATCCATGGTCTGATTCTCCGTCATCGAATTACAGGATGCAGACAATGTTTGCATCTGCGCACACTTGGAGGCCAAACTCCAAGCCATCGTCAACACCTTCACCGAGCATGGGCCATACACTAAATATCCATAAGACAAAGGTCTTTTACCAACCTGCACCCACCACACAGCACTGCCTCCCGTTTATCAAAATCAATAACGAGGCCTTGGACAATGTGGACCATTTCCCATACCTCGCAAGCCTACTGTCAACAAGCTCAGACATCGACGATGAAGTCCAACACCGCCTTTGGTGTGCCAGCACGCGAAAGGTTAAATCCATAAATGCAGCTTCCAGGAATGTGAATTTAGGGGAATTTTAACCCAATAAGCAGGTGGGTTTGGGTCAGGTGGGAAGTAAAAAAGGTAAAAAATCTCAAACCCGACCCTAACCCACCTGATATCCGCCCACTTCAAGTTTTACCAGAGGCGGAATGGTGAGCGGGCAACCAATCCACTCCCAGGAGATGGGTCCCTCATTTAAATATTTTAATGAGGCTATGTGTCTCAGATTCTTTCTCTGTTCCAACTTTATTGCTGGCCAGCAAGGTTTCTCGGGTCTCAGAAACCCACCAGCTAAAGGGAGGCGAGGACTGCTTCATGGATGAGGTAAGTGCCTTTTCAGCATTGCTTGTAGGCCAGGAGGAGCAGTTCTTCTTCCCCCTGGCCCACCAAGCAAACCTGTTAACCTTTCCAGTGATTGGACCACACCACCCCCCTGCCCCATAATCCAATGTCCTCCACGGGTCCTCCGCGATCTTCTCCCCTCCTCCTCTAGATCTCCCTGCAATCTTCTCCCCTCCTTCCCCAAGGTCACCGGCTCATTCTGCGATCTTCTTCCATCTCCCTTGGGCCCCCTGGCCTTCCATCGATGTTCCCCATCCCTGACCTCCAATCTCTTCCTCCCTCTTCTCTGCTCCCCGGCTGCTGGCGGGTGCTACAGGCCTACCCGCCCAACAGCCAGCCAGCCTCTCAATCTGGTTGGCTGTAGCCGAGAAAGGATTTCAAAAGTGGTAATTAGGAGCTGCCGTTAAATATTGGCAGGATCTGAAAGAAACCCATTCTTAGGGGTTTCCAGAGTGCAAACTTCCCCTCCACCTCCTCTCCCTCCCCACCTTCCCGTAAGTATCAGTTTGAGACAATAGTGTTTCATTAAAGACATTCCAGTAAACAGTCACATATAATGGAGTAAATTTCTATCTACCTCGCATGGGTGGAGTAGAACACCCGCCTGTTATAGAACGGGTCATGGACTCAATCACGTGGGTTCTATAACGGGCATGTGATGGGCCCACTAGAGATATGGCAAAGGTGAAACTTTACTCTAATATGTTGGAATAGTCTCATACAAGGAGGAATGTGCCGGACAGGTCAGTAATGCTGCCAATGATGTAAGTGCCTTTTCCCCCTAGTTAAATGACCCTGACCCCAGAATCTGGGACAGGACCAGGGTACTTCAGACTGGAGGCCTGAAGTCCCATCCACCACACTTGCAACAGCAGAGAGGGGTCCCAGGAATTTCAGGTTATTTATGTTTAATGTGTACAAATTTTAACTTTTTTTGAAAGTTTCATTTTAAAAGGTGTTTCTTTTGGTGCAGCTTCATTTAGGTTTCAATCTGTTTAGTTTCACTCACATACTGTCCCCCAGGCATTAACTTATACTGATCAGGCAGACAGGCTAGATTTGCAGGTTTCAGAGCTCCTTGTATAATCTGTGGCTTGGATTCATTGAATATTTGTTTTAATTCTGTTAGGGCAAGTTTGCATTTTGCGCTGATGACTGCATTACAAACATTAAACTAATGTAGTCATTTGTTTTTTTTGTCTCAGTTGAGGCAGTAACAGCTGTGCCGGGCACAGAGGTCCCACCTCGCGAGCTAAATTGGGCTTACCGCCCCCGAGAGGACGTGGAGCATCAATTTTCACGCTCCACTTCCTCTCGGGACAGGACCAGGGCGTGAACCAACACGAATCTTTCAGCGCTATGCGGAGGCGTGCATAGCGCTAGTGGGAAGACATGGTCCTCCCCTCCCATTAAAGCTGCCGACTCTGCAAGAGGGAGAAGGGGCCACCACTCGAGCACCAGGGAGTGGGGTGCTGTGGCAGCAGCCTGGCATACAAGCGGAGTGCTAGGTTGTAACATCGCCGCACGGACCCCGCGATCTGAAGTGAAGAAGGCCATTTTTTTTACATTTTCAGCACCACACCTCCCCTTTAATTTTCACCCTGCGAGGGCCTACAGTCCAGTACGTGCCCCGTGAAGCTGTCTTGGGCATTGCCTGTGGCAGCCTCACGGGGCGCTATCGAAATTTCGCTCCGGGATGAAAATGGGTCGCTGCGCACGGTGGTGACGTTGTTAGCGCCGATGCAGCGGCCCGGGACGCTACTGGTAGGAGCGCCACTAAACCCCCATGGAATTTCGTGGGAGTCGGTAGAGGCACTGCGCCCAGGCGAAAAGTCGTTTGTGCCCCATTAGCGCTCCCTTGGAATGCTAACAGGAGGCGCAAACGACCTGAACTTTTCCCCCCAGTGTTTTCCTGTATTCATTAATATAACTCAGTGAAAAATTTGTTTTTATTAAAAGTAATTTATTCAAACTAGTTGAGACCAAAGAATATTGGTTGATCAGCTTGCCTGGATAATCATACACATAGGAATGTGTTATGTCTTCAGATGCTCTGATAATGACTCCACGAGGCAATGTGTTGTACTTGAACTGTAGTGACCTTAGTCCATTTAATGTAACTCCAGAGTGAGGCTACCACATGGTGGCCTGCCTTTTATACTAGGCCTGGCACACCTGTACAGGTAACCCTCTGGTGGCACACCTTAGTGACCATACAGTTGGTGTACAAGTTTCCCATAGTAGTGCCCTCTGGTGGCACATCATATGTAATAGTACAAGCAGTAAACATGTAGGATACATGACAGAATGCACATGCATAGGGCTTTTATGTACCCGTATCACAAAATATACCAGCAACACTTGCACTGATATAGTGGCTGGACATAAACAGGGTTTCCACCATACTTCTGATAAAGTTACAGCGGTGACAAGGGAGCAAATCCAAGGAAATTCCCGGCAAGCATTAAATAGGTCTCAAGACATTTCAAAAAGTGGAGAGCTGGAAACCAAGCAAGAGTTAGGAAAATAATTTTGTGATGCCTAGACTGCTATTTTGGAAATGGCAGGTGTGAGCAAAAAAAAATGCCTTGAGACGTGGTCAGAGGTAGCTTTTGAGGAGGCCTTGGAAGATAGAAAGTAATGTAACACATCAGAGGTTTAGGAAGAGAATTCAAAACTACAGCTTGTAGTGGCTGAAGGCGGACAGAGAGAAAGGGAAGGTGCAGTAGCCCAGAGTCAGCCAAATGTCCTCGTCAGATCTGAATAGTCTGCTGTCATTTTTAGAATCATTTTTAGAATCATAGAATGATACAGCACAGAAGTTCGCCCACTGTGTCTGTGCTGGATCTTTGAAAGAGTTATCCAATTAATCCCACTTCTCTGCTCATTCCCCATTGCCCTGTAAATTTTTCCCTTTCACTTTTTCTCATGTCACCTCTGGTTCTTTTGCCAATTACGTTAAGTCTGTGTCTTTTGGTTACCGACCCTTCTGCCACTACAAACAGTTTCTCCTTATCTACTCGATCGAAATCCTTCATGATTTTGAGCACCTGTTTCAAATCTCCCCTGAACCATTTCTGCTCAAAGGGGAACATCCCCAGTCTCTCCACATAACTGGTCATCATCATTGTCATTGTTGTGTATAGAAGAACTCCACGAGGTTGAGTACTGTGAGTTAAACTTAGTGTGACATTAGTCTTCTTTATTACAACTCCAGAGTGCCTAAACAACATGGCAGCTAATCTTTTATACTGGCCCTGCACGTGTGAGCAGGTGACCATTAAGACTCCAACAGTCGCGCCCTCTGATGGCAAGTATTACATGGTTACATACATATCACTCCCCCGCCCCCCCCCCAAAATTCTTCGGTACAAGTTATTTACAAGTTGAGGCGATCCGGAGCCCTTCGCTCCCTGGTTGATCGTCTAAGTTCAAACCCTGGCGTGTGTGAGTTGGCCAGACCATTGCTGCACTGCACCACGGCTGGTCTGACCGGACTGTCAGGAACGGTGGGTTCATCCTCGTGATTGACAGCGAGGTCGATTGCTGGTTGGGTGTGTGTTGGTGGATCATCGATGGTGATGTCCTCTTCAAGTCGTTCCTGGTTGTCAGTAAATCGCAATTTGGTCTGATCTTAATGCTTTCTGCACGTTTAGCCATTTTGCAGTTTGATTATAAACACACTATTCCTTTCCTTGGCCAAAACAGTGCCAGCAACCCACTTGAGACCATGACCGTAATTCAGGACAAACACAGGGTCGTTAACATCAATGTCACGTGAAACAGCCACGCGATCATAGTACATGTTCTGTCGCTGTCGCCGGGTTTCCATGTGATCATTAAGATCCGGGTGGACTAGGGAGAGCCTGGTTTTGAGGGCTCTCTTCATTAACAATTCTGCCGGGGGAACTCTGGTGAGCAAGTGGGATCGCGTCCGGTAACTGAGCAGAATGTGAGACAAGTGGGTCTGCAGGGAGCCATCTGTCACGCTCTTCATGCTCTGTTTGATTATTTGGACTGCCCGCTCTGTTTGACCATTGGATGCGGGCTGAAACGGAGCAGACCTGACATGCTTGATGCCATTGCGGGTCATAAACTCATTGAATTCCGAGCTGGTGAAACATGGTCCATTGTTGCTGACAAGGACGTCGGGCAAACCATGGGTGGCGAACATGGCCCGGAGGCTTTCACTGGTGGCTATGAATGTGCTGGATGACATGATTACACATTCAATCCATTTGCAGTAAGCGTCCACAACTATTAAAAACATCTTTCCTAGAAAGGGGCCAACAAAATCTACGTGGATCCTGGACCACGGTTTGGAGGGACATGAACACAGACTCAGTGGCGCCTCCCTTGGTGCAATGCTCAGTTGTGAGCAAGTGTTGCAGCGATGCACGCATGACTATAAGTCCGAGTCAATGCCGGGCCACCAAACATGCGACCTGGCAATTGCCTTCATCATGACAATGCCCGGGTAGGTACTGTGTAGGTCACGTATAAATGTTTCCCTGCCCTTTTTTGGCAAATCCACGCAATCACCCCATAAGAGACAATCCGACTGGATGGACATTTCAGCTTTGCGTCGGTGAAATGGCTTAATTTCATCTTGCATTTCCCCGGGAATGGCCGACCAGTTCCCATTTAGGGTGCAACTCTTTACTAATGATAGCACAGGATCCTGGCTGGTCCAGGACCTGATATGGCGAGCTGTGACAGGTGACCCCTCGCTCTCAAAAGCATCCATGACCAGTAACAAGTCTGCGAGCTGCGCCATTTCAACCCCAGTGGTGGGTAATGGTAGCCGGCTGAGAGCATCGGCACAGTTTTCAGTGTCTGGTCTGTGGCGGACAACATAGTCATAAACGGATACATTGGCTTGCTGTAACACACAGCCAACCCCGTACGATGAGACGTCACAAGCTAGCACTAAACGTTTACATGGGTCATAATGTATAAGTAACTTATTTGAACATAAAAGGTTCCTGGCCTTCACAAAGGCTGTGTCTTGAGATTTGCCCCAAACTCAGTCATCACCCTTATGGAGTAACATGTGCAAAAGCTCTAACAACATGCTCAACCCGGGTAGAAAGTTACCGGAATAGTTGAGGAGTCCCAGGAACGAAAGCAGCTCCGTCATATTCTGTGGTCTGGGTGCATCCTTGATAGCCTCTGTCTTAGAGTCTGTGGGCCTGATGTCGTCTGTTGCAATCTTTTCCCCCCAAAATTCGACTTCTATGCCAGGAAACCACATTTGGAGCGTTTCAGCCTGAGTCCCACTCTGTCTAGGGAACTTAGAACCTCTTCCAGGTTGTGTAGGTGGTCGATGGTATCACGACCGGTGATACACAACGGTGCGCGGAACAGATTTCAGCAAACTCTCCATGTTTCTCTGGAAAATGGCTGCAGCCAACCGAATCCCGAAAGGGCACCTGTGGTATATAAACAGCCCTATGTATGTGTTGATGCGTGTCAGTCTTTTCGAAGATTCAGCCAGCTCTTGCGTCATGTCGGTGGAGGTTAGGTCCAACTTGGTGAATGACTTTCCCGCCCCCGCTAATGTTGTGAACAGGTCATCCGCCTTGGGCAGCAGGTACTGGTCCTGTAGTGAGTCTCAGTTAATCGTTACCTTGTAGTCTCCACAGATTCTGACCGTACCATCGCTTTTCAACACCGGAACAATTGGACTGGCCCACTCGTTGAACTCGACTGGCGATATGATTCCTTCGCATTGGAGTCTGTCCAGTTCGATCTCAACTTTCTCCCTCATTACGTACGGAACCGCCTGAGCCTTGTGATGGACGGGCTGTGCATTGGGGCCTAGATGGATCTGTACCTTGGCGCCTATGAAGTTGCCGATGCCTGGTTCGAATAGCGAGGGAAACTTGCTCAGCACTTGAGCACACGAGGCATTATCCACTGAAGATATTGCTTTGATGTCGTTCCAATTCCATCTAATCTTTTCTAGCCAGCTTCTGCCGAACAGCGTTGGGCCATTGCCTGGAATAATCCACAATGATAGGTCATGCACAGCTCCATCATACTACCGCACTTCCAATGACTGGTATGAGCTCTTTGGTGTAGGTACACAGCTTTGCATTAATAGGGCTCAGTTTGGGCCTTTGTGCTTTATTGCCCCACAGTTTCTCGAAAGCCTTATGGCTCTTTATTGACTGACGGGCACCCGTGTCCAACTCCATGGATACTGGAACTCCATTTAATTTGACTTTCAGCATTATATGAGGACACTTGGTGGTGAAGGTATGTACCTCATACACTTCTTCCTCGGGTTGAGTTGCCTGTGCTGTGTGATCCGCGGCGGATCGATCATCCTCTGCCATGTGGTATGTCGCAGCATGTTTGCACATTCGCTGGAGGTGCCCCATCATTGCGCAGCCTTTGCACACATAGTGCTTGAATCAACATTGATGGGCCCCGATGATTACCCTCGCAGCGCCAACACGGTGCTAATGGATTCACATTCATCCCCGATGGCGGACTCTGAATCATCACAGGTCTTAATCCGCAGACGTATAGGCGCTGCCATATGCAGTTCAGCCTGCTAGTGATGTCATTTTATGCATAGTACTTGCCAATGAGCTTCGATGTTGAGAAGATATCTATTTGGTGTTATCATCCGTGGCCATGTATGCCTGGGCAATCATGATGGCCCTGCTCAGGACTAGGGTTTCGGCAGCCAGCAGCTTTTGAAGAATTACCTCGTGGCTGATGTCCAGCACGAAAAAGTCCAGCAGCATTTGCTCCAACGCAGTTCCAAAATCACAAGGTCCCGTGAGGCGTCTCAGGTCGGCGACATAATCCGCCACGTCCTGGCCCCCAGAGCGATGGTACGTGTAAAAACAATATCTGGCCATGAGGATACTCCCCTTCGGCTTGAGGTGGTCCTGAACCAGCGTGCACAACTCTGTATATTCCTTCTCCATTGGTTTTGTCAGTGCGAGCAGATTCTTGATGAGGCCGTATATTTTAGGCCCACAGACGGTGAGGAGAACCGCCCTGCGCTTGGCCGCGTTATTGTCTCCTTCCAGCTCACTGGCCACGAAGTACTGGTCGAGACGCTTGACAAAGACTTCCCAATCATCATCCTCTACGAATCTCCCTAATATTCCAATGGCAGTCATGGTTGCGTGAAGGTTCGTATTCTGTTACTCGTCGCCAATTGTTGTGTATAGAAGAACTCCACGAGGTTGAGTACTGTGAGCTAAACTTAGTGTGACCTTAGTCTTCTTTATTACAACTCCAGAGTGCCTAAACAACATGGCAGCCAACCTTTTATACTGACCCTGCACGTGTGTGTAGGTGACCATTAGGACTCCAACAGTCGCGCCCTCTGGTGGCAAGTATTACATTATTACATACATAACAATCATCATCATAGGCAGTCCCTCGGAATCGAGGAAGGCTTGCTTCCACTCCTGAAGTGAGTTCTTTGGTGGCTGAACGGTCCAATACGAGAGCCACAGACTCTGTCACAGGTGGGTCAGATAGTCGTTGAGGGAAAGGATGGGTGGGACTCATTTGCCGCATACTCTTCCTGTTGCCTGCGCTTGATTTCTGCATGTTCTTGGCGCTGAGACTAGAGACGCTCAGCGCCCTCCAAGATGCACTTCTTCCATTTAGGCCAGGGACTCCCAGGTGTCAGTGGGGATGTCGCACTTTATCAGGGAGGCTTTGAGGGTGTCCTTGTAACATTTCCGCTGCCTACCTTTGGCTCGTTTGCCGTGAAGATGCTCTGAGTAGAGCACTTGCTTTGGGAGCCGCGTGTCTGACATGCGAACTATGTGACCTGCTCGCGGAGCTGATCGAGTGTGGTCAGTGCTTCAATGCTGGTGATGTTAGCCTGGACGAGGACACTGATGTTGGTGCGCCTGTGCTCCCACGGGTTATTTGTAGGATTTTGCAGAGACATCGTTGGTGATATTTCTCCAGCGACTTGAGATGTCTACTGTACATGGTCCATGTCTCTGAGCCAGACAGGAGGGCGGGTATTATTACAGCCCTGTAGACCATGAGCTTGGTGACAGTTTTGAGGGCCTGATCTTCAAACATTCTTTTTCTCAGGCGGCCGAAGGCTGCACTGCCACACTGGAGGCGGTGTTGGATCTCATCGTCAATACCAGCTCTTGTTGATAGGAGGCTCCAGAGATATGGTAAGTGGTCCACGTTGTCCAGGGCCACGCCGTGGATCTTGATGATTGATGGGCAGTGCTGTGCGGCAAGGACAGGCTGGTGGAGGACCTTTGTCTTACGGATGTTTAGCGTAAAACCCATGCTTTCATATGCCTCAGTAAATATGTCAACTCTCTCGTAAATTCTCGTAAATCTGCACCCTCTCTAAAGACTTTGCAACCTTCCTAAAGTGTGGTGCCCAGAACTGGCCACAATAGTCAAGCTGGGGCCTCACCAGCAATACAAAAAAGCAAAGAAAGTGCTCAAAGCTATCCATACAATAAAACAGTTTGGACCATAAATGTTCAGGCAAATCACTTGACACAGTGGGGAAAAAAGAGACAAAATAAATAGCAGAAATGAAAATTCAATATTAAAAATGCAACCAAATAATCAAAGTAAGAAGAATAAAGAAGGATTAAAAAGTGAGTTAGGGAAAAACGGCTTTGGGCCTATACAGAAATTGTTTGATATGTTTATGCTTACTTACTGCCATGTGAAAAATAACAGGCCGAAGAAAACTTGCATTTATGTAGTGCCTCATCACATCCCAAAGTGTTTTTTTACAAGCAATGGATTACTTTTGAAGCACATTCACTGTTGTCATATAGTCAAATACAGCAGCCAATCTGCTGTCAGCAAATGAATGGTGCTATTAATGGTGGTGGTGATTGAAGAATTAATGTTTGCCTTACTCTTGTAATAGTGTTTTGAGATCTTATATATCCAGCTGAGATGGCAGACTGACCTTTGGTTTAATGTCTCACCTTAAAGACAGCACCTCTGGCAATGTAGCACTCCCTCAGTGCTGTACTGAAGTGTCAGCTAAATTCCATACTGGAACTTGAACCCATGACCTTTTGGCTCAGAGGCAATAATTCTTCCAACTAAGAAAAGCTGGCATTTAGGGCCTGAAATTCCAATAGGGCTCAGTGGTAATACAAAGGTGGACCTGCAGATGTGGTCCAAAATTTGGGATGGAGCCAAATTCAACCAGGATTCCCCTATGTAAAAAGGTCAGCGAAATTCCAGTAGGGGTAAAGGATGAGTGTTTCATTCGGGTTGGGGGCCGGATGGGTGGGGGTGCGGTGGGTAGTCTGGAATCTCTGGGGGCTGCTGATTTTACACCAATGAGGTGAATAGATTTCTTCTCTGCTCCACCAATAGTATCTAGCACAATTGCAAAATATTATGTAAGGTGTCTGGATGTTGCAAGACTACCCACTGGCAGAGTTTTTCAGTGGCCCACTGTAACAGGCACTTACCCTCCTCCAACATACACTGGGTCAGTGGTATGGAAAAGCCAACATATAATTGATGTGACCTCTGGTCTATCATTTTGTGCAGTAGGGCAAAAGGAGCTTACACCACTTGTCAGCACAGTGGAGACTTTAGTTCCTCTGTGGCATATTTTCAATAGTTCATGATGGTTCCCCCTTGCCACAGGGTTTGACGTCCTGTTGTGCCTTGTTATTGCTGTCTGAGATACTTGGTGACTCAGGGTTGGACTCATTGATTTGGATGAATGTGACTTATCTGTGGGGACAAAAAGGACATTGTTCTGTTAATTCATTTGAACTCCATTTGTACTGCAAATCCAGAAGAACTGCTGGAGATACCAGCGAGGTACAGAATAAACATAGAATCATATAGCAGAGATGGAGGCCATTCAGCCCATCGTGTCTGTGCTGGCTCTTTGAAAGAGTTATCCGATTAGTGTCATTCCCCTGCTCTTTCCATATAGCCCTGAAAATTTTCCTTTTCAAGTACTTATCCCATTCCATTTTAAAGTTAATATTGAATCTGCTTCCACCATCCTTTCAGTCAATGTCCACCACATTTTGCATTTTCAAAATTGTACAAAGTAAGTGGAGTAAGAAAGACATGAACAGCGTTTTCAAACAACTTGTCCTGTATGTGACAATTGCTTTTCTTGTTTAAAAATTCCTGCATTTCACACTTACCAGACCATGCTGATTCTGAAGAGATCTGGGAGAGAAAATTATCGGTGCCCAAGCGCTGATGAATCACAAAGCACACTCGAACCAGGAGGCCTGGGACCGGCCTGAAATTGGACCTCATCTAAACAATTTGGGCAAGCCGCCAACTCATGTCACGCCTCCACAAGCAGCTCGCCCTTCTGCATGAATACATTTTGGGCTGGCGGCCTCAATAGCAACCGATTGAGGTGAGTGTCGGGTGGGGAGGATAGACAGCAGGACAGGGCCCTGACAGAAGTGGCTGTTAGAAGTGTTGTGGAACCAGGAGGAACAGGAGAGTAGGAGTGGAGCCAAGAAGAGTCTAGATAGAGTGGATAGGAAAGACCTATCTCCCTTAGCAGAGGGGTCAACAACCAGGGCGCATAGTATCATGTATGTACATTCTGGTTGCAGCCACCATATGGCGCCATTGTTGGAGGCCACTGAGCAGCACGCACATGGTGCTGCTCAGGTATAAAAGGCCAGCCATTTTGAGAGTCAGGCCAAAATAAAGCAGAAGCAAGGTTGTACCTTGCTTAGGTAAACAGTACTCAGTTTGAACCTTTATTGCATACGTAACATTTGGCGACGAGAATACAAGAACCTTTGTTTGCAAAATGACCACGATTGGATTTTTAGAGCGATTCGTGGAGGGAGAATGTTGGGCAGACTTTGTGAGCCGTTTGAACCAGTACTTTGTGACCAACAAAATGAAGGGGGGCAAAGATTCATATCGGCACCAGGCCGTGTTCCTCACTGTGTGTGGTTCAAAGATCTACGGTCTGATAAAGAATCTACTCATGCCTAATGATCCAATAGAAAAAAACATACAAGGAGTTGTGTACATTGGTACGGGAGCACCTCAAGCCAGATGATGGCATCATCATCTCGAGATACAGGTTTTAAACACACGTTCAATTGGAAGGCCAGAGCGCAGTGGAATTTGTTGCCGACCTGAGACGTCTAGCGGGACTGTGCAAGTTCGGGACGGTGTTGGCAGACATGCTGCGGGACTTCTTTGTTATCGGTATCAACTACGAGGTGATCCTGCGCAAACTTCTGGCGGTGGAGGAGTTGGATTTAAAAAGGGCCATCCAGATCGCTCAATCACGTATGACGACAGACAGGAGTCTAAAGCAAATAGCGGTGAAGAACCGAACCTCGGCAAGTACTGTAAATGCGATTGATTCGGCGTTCGGCAGAGCAGCACATGGCAGGGCCTATCCGGCTGCATTCGAGAAACCTGTGGCTTCCCAAAGTCCGCCAGCGGGAATGTATCCAACTTCTCCATGTTGGCGCTGTGGGAGAAATCATTGGCACCAGCAGTGCCGATTTAAGCAATATAGTTGCAAAGGCTGTCTAAGAGTGGGGCATCTCCAGCGCAAGTGTCCACAGATGAGCAAGCGAGCTGCGACACACCACATGGAGGATAAGAGTCAGACTAGCATGGATCCGGATACGCAATCCGAGATGCCAGAGAAGGAAGTGTACTCCTTCATAACCAAGAGTAAACCAATTTTGACTAATGTGAAGCTTAACGGGATACCGATATCGATGCAACTGGACATGGGGTGAGTCAATCGATCATGAATGAGAAGGCATTTAATAAGCTGTGGGATACTAAGACTGTGAGGCCCAGGCTGAGCCCTGTTAATGCCAAGCTGCGCACGTACACCAAAGAACTGATAAAGGTGATTGGCAGTGCACAAATTAATATGTCTTTTAACAGTGCGGTTCATGAGTTACCGCTGTGGATTGTTCCAGGCAATGGCCCAATGCTGCTCGGCAGGAGCTGGTTGGAGAAAATCAGATGCGACTGGAACGACATAAAGGCGTTGCCGTCAGAGGAAGATACATGTGCCCAAGTATTGAGCAAGTTCCCCTCGCTGTTCGAACCGGGTATCGGCAACTTCACGGGAGTAAAGGTGCAGATCCACGTGGACTCAGATGCAAGACCCGTCCATCATAAAGCTCGGGTAGTGCCGTATATGATGAGAGAGAAGGTCGAAATTGAACTGGACAGACTTTAGTGTGAAGTGATCATTTCACCAGTCGAATTCAATGAATGGGTCAGCCCCATTGTTGCTGTGCTGAAAAGTGATGGCACAGTCAAAATCTGTGGAGACTACAAGGCTACGATCAACAGGGTTTCGAAACAAGATCAGTACCCGTTACAGAAGGCTGATGACTTGTTTGCGATGCTAGCCGGAGGGAAGTCATTCACAAAACTGGACTTGACGTCAGCCTATATGATGTAGGAGTTGGTCGAGACGTTGAAGAGACTTACGTGCATTAACACGCACAAAGGACTGTTTATTTACTACAGGTGCCCTTTCGGAATTCGCTCGGCTGCAGTAATATTCCAGAGGAATATGGAAAGTCCACTGAAGTCCGTTCCCAGAACCATTGTGTTCCAAGATGACATCCTGATCACCGGTCGTGACTGCAAGGAACATCTGAACAACCTGGAAGAGATTCTATTGCGTTTGGACAGAGTGGGACTCAGACTGAAATGCTCGAAATGTGTCTTCATGGCACCGGAGATCGAATTCCTCGGGAGGAAAATCGCCGCTGATGGCATCAGACCCACTGATGTAAAAACCAAGGCCATCAAGAATGCACCCAAGCCGCAGAATGTGATGGAGCTGCATACGTTCCTGGGTCTACTCAACTACTTTGGAAACTTCCTACCTAAATTGAGCACCTTACTAGAACTACTGCACATGCAATTGAGAAAAGGCGACAACTGGGTATGGGGCGCATCACAAGACAGAGCTTTCGAGAAAGCCACCAATGTGCTTTGCTCGAACAAGCTGCTGGTACATTATGACCCATATAAACGCATCGTCATATAGAATTGGTTGCGTACTCCAACAAGCCAAAGAGCCTGGGAAACTTCAACTTGTCGCGTATGCATCCAAAAGTTTGTCTAAAGCAGAAATAGCCTAAAGCATGGTAGAAAAAGAAGCTTTACCATGTGTGTACAGTGTTAAAAAGACGCATCAATATCTGTTCGGTCGGAGGTTCGAATTAGAGATTGATCACAAGCCGCTCGTTTCATTGTTTTCTGAGAGCAAAGGTATCAATACCTTCATCCCGCATCCAAAGGTGGGCGCTGAAATTATCTGCCTATGATTATGTCATTCGCTATAGACCTGGCACAGAGAATTGTGCCGATGCTTTGAGCCAGTTGCCGTTGCCCACACCAGAGGTGGAAACACCACAACCGGCGGATCTAATGTTAATCATGGATGCTTTTGAGAGTGAAGGAACCCCTGTCACGGCTCAACAAGTTAAGACCTGGACCAGCCAGGACCCAATTTCATCGGTGGTAAAGGGTTGCATCCTCAAAAGGGATTGGTCTGCCATACCTAAGCAAATGTGCAAGGAGGCCAAACCGTACATTCGTCACAAGGACGAACTGTCTATTCAAGCAGATTGCATATCGTGGGGCAATCGCATTGTAATGCCCAAGAAAGGGAGAGAGAAGTTCGTGTCTGAGTTACACAGCACACATTCTGGTGTCGTGATGATGAAGGCCATCGTCAGGTCCCATGTATGGTGGCCAGGAATTGATTCTGAGCTGGAAGCATGCGTGCATCAGTGCAACACTTGCATGCAGCTCAGCAAAGCACCAGCAGAATCACCGCTGAGTCTGTAGTCGTGGCCATCCAAACCATGGTCCAGGATCCATGTAGATTTTGCAGTCCCTTCCTGGGCAAGATGTTTTTAGTGGTGGTGGATGCTTATTCGAAGTGGATAGAATGCATAATCATGTCATCTAGCATGTCCACAGCAACCATAGAGAATCTCAATGTCATGTTCACGACACATGGTCTGCCTGACATAGTGGTGAGCGACAATGAGTCATGCTTCACTAGTCAGGAGTTTCAGGAGTTTGTGAAACTTAATGGCATAAAACATGTAAGGTCAGCACCGTTTAAGCCTACGCCCAATGGGCAAGCTGAATATGCAGTACAAATTATCAAGCAAAACATGAGAAGAATAACCCAAGGGTCACTGCAGACCTGCTTGTGCTGCATACTGCTGAGTTACAGGACAAGACCCCACACACTCACAGGGGTCTCGCCTGCTGAACTCATGATGAAAAGAGTTCTTAAGTCCAAGCTATCTCTGGTACACGCAGATTTAAATAATCATGTTGAATACAGAAGACAAAGTCAACAAGGGTACCATGATCGCGCAACTGTGTCACGCGAGATTTCTGTTAATGATCCTGTATATGTGTTGAATTATGGTCAGGGTCCCAAATGGATCGCTGGTACGGTCAAGGAGGGCAACAGAGTATTTGTTATTAAGCTCAAGAATGGGCAAACTTGCAGGAAACACATTGATCAGACAAAGCTGAGGCACACAGACGAGCCAGAGCAGTCGGATGAAGAAACCATCGATGACCAACCAACCTACCAGCAGCCTTCAGAGGACTCACGGGCCATCAGTGAACCCGGAATTTCCATCACGGACCTGTTCAATAAAAATGGACTTGCAATTCCTGACATGGCCACTGTCACCCCCAACAAGTCAGTCATCCAGCCATCAGCCACAACAGACCCCGCACAGTCACCCAAGGCCGAAATCGAACTGAGACGGTCATCCCGGGAGCGCAAAGCACTGGACCGTCTCAACCTGTGAAAGACTGTGATATTCTGTTTGTAGCCACCAGATGGTGTCATTGTTGGAGGCCACTGAGCAGCACGCACGTGGTGCTGCTCAGGTATAAAAGGCCAGCCATTTTGAAAGTCAGGCACTTTGGGCCTAAACAAAATCAAAAGCAAGGTTGTACCTTGCTTAGTTAAACTACTCAGTTTGAACCTTTATTGCATACGTAACACATAGATTTAAAGGAATTGGTAGGAGGTTTAGAGGGGATTTGAGAGGAAATCTTTTCACCAGAGAGTGGTGGGGGTCTGAAATTCACTGCCTGAAAGGGTGGTAGAGGCAGAAATCTTCACCACATTTAAAATGTACCTGCATGAGCACTTGAAGTGCTGCAGTCTACAAGGTTACGGACCAAGAGCTGGAAAGTGGGATTAGGCTGGATAGCTCTTTGTCGGCAGGCACAGACCCAATGGGCCGAAATGTCCTTGTTGTATGCTGTAAATTTCTATGATTCTGAGTGCTCCTATTAATTTAAAGAAAATGGCAAAATTCACCTTTTCGATGGCAGTGGTTCATAGGCTGCATCCACATCAGGTAAAGCTAAAGTGAGCAGGCCTGGCACCTGCTCCATTCCCCTGGACACCAATTTCAAAGAGTATCCTAAAACAGGTGTTAGGGTGCTCCTTTAGGACCAGGGTGTCCCTGGAGATGGAGCACGCGGTGTCCACCGGTACGCTCGTGGCCTTCCGCGAGAGGTGGGCACCGTAGGGATTGGAGTGCATCATCACCCCTGGCAACCAAATTTTAATTTGATTTTATGTTTTAAAGTTTAATTTGTTTTAATTGCCGGTGTTTTTAGTGTCCCCCTCCACTTTTATAGGGGGCACTTGGAAAAAAAAGAGAAAAAAAATTGGATTTTAGTGACCAAAAAAAACAAACAAAAAAAAAAATACATAAGGGGCCTAATTCTTGTTAAAGGCGGCTTCTCGGGATGCCTGGAAATATTTTGGGGCATCCTTGGCGTCATGTATTTAACCCCTTGTAACCTCTATGACATCTGACCACCAGAGGGCCCACCTGTTGGAGTCCCAAGGGATCCCAGCATCCCTTGGGAGCACGGTATATAAGCAGGCCACCCACAAGGTACCTGCAATCTGGAGTTTTATGAAAGGAGCTAAGGTCACACTTGCTCATTGTACACAGTACTCAGTTTCATCCTTTATTATGAATGTACCAATTGGCAACGAGGTAACGAACAACCGCGCAAAAATGCAAAGAACAGTCGGTACCCTGGAGAAATTCTCAGAAGGGGACGATTGGGAGGCCTTCGCGGAGAGACTCGACCAATACTTCGTGGCCAACGAGCTGAAAGGGGACGAGAACGCTACCAAACGAAGGGCGATCCTCCTAACTGTCTGTGGGGCAACAACCTATGGCCTCATGAAGAATCTCCTGGCTCCGGCAAAACCAACAGAGAAATCCTATGAAGAATTGTGTACACTGGTCAGGGAGCACCTAAATCCTAAGGAAAGCGTTTTGATGGTGAGATATCGGTTCTACACATGTCAACGATCGGAGGGCCAGGAAGTGGCGAGCTATGTCGCCGAACTAAGGTGCCTCGCAGGACATTGAAGGATTCCTAGAACAAATGCTCAGACACTTTTTTGTACTGGGCATTGGCCATGAGACAATCCTTCGCAAACTGTTGCCTGTAGAAACTCCGAATCTAAGTAAAGCCATAACGATAGCCCAGGCATTTATGTCCACCAGCGACAACACCAAACAGATTTCACAAAGTAAAGAAGTTTCGGCCAGTACTGTGCACAAAGTAACGTCGGTTTTGAGCAGAAATATACATGGCAGAACGTACACGCCGGCTGCTGCCCGACCTCAGTTGACCCAGATTCCACCATCAATCATTAACGTGAGGCAGTTAACACCCTGTTGGCGCTGTGGAGGTGATCATCGGCCCCATCAATGTCACTTCAAGCACTATACGTGCAACGATGCAGAACAATGGGACACCTCCAGCGAATGTGCAGGCGAGCTGCAAACCCTGCAAACCACCACGTTGCAGAGGAAGATCGATCCACTGTGGATCAGGCTGAATTGAAGACTCGTACCGAGGAGGCAGAAGTGTACAGGGTACACACATTCACTATGAAATGTCCACAATAATGTTGAAAGTTGAACTGAACGGTATTCCAGTATCTATGGAACTGAACACGGGTGCAAGTCAGTCCATAATGAGTAAAAAGGCCTTCGACAGGCTGTGGGGCAAAAAGGCACACAGGCCCAAGCTCAGCCCCATTCACACCAAACTAAGGACTTACACCAAGGAACTAATCCCTGTAATTGGCAGTGCAGAAGTCAAAGTCTCCTATGATGGAGCAGTACACGAACTCCCGGTGTGGATTGTGCCAGGCGATGGCCCCACGTTGTTTGGCAGAAGCTGGCTGGGAAAAATCCGCTGGAACTGGGACGACATCGGAGCGCTTTCGTCTATCGACAGAGCCTCATACGTCCAGGTCCTGAGCAAGTTTCCATTGTTGTTCATGTTGTGTATCTGTAAAGCATGCACTCCCATGTTCCGCCACCAGGGAGCGCATCCCCTGAAGTCCCAAAGGATCCCAGCATCCCTTGGGAGCACTGTATATAAGCCGGCCCCTAAGGCCTGTTCCTCACTCTGGAGTGTCTTAATAAAGACTGAGGTCACTGTTACTTTAACCTCCCTGTATGCAATCTCATCTGTGTTACGAACAAAATAGTTCGAGCCAGGCATTGGAAGCTTCTCGGGGGGCGAAAGTGCAGATCCATTTGGTTCCCGGTACGTGACCCATCCACCACAAGGCACGGGCGGTATCATACATGATGCGTGAAAAAGTGTTAATTGAGCTGGACAGGCTGCAACGAGAAGGCATCATTGCGCCGGTGGAATTCAACAACTGGGCCAGTCCGATTGTCCCGGTACTTAAAGAGGACGGCACAGTTAGAATTTGTGGGGACTATGAAGTAACGATTCACCGCTTTTCGCTGCAGGACCAGTACCCGCTACCTAAGGCAGACGACCTATTTGCGACCCTGGCTGGAGGGAAGATGTTCACCAAGCTGGACCTGACCTCGGCCTACATGACACAGGAGCTGGAGGAGTCTTCGAAAGGCCTCATCTGCATCAACACGCAGAAAGATCTATTCATCTATAACCGGTGCCCGTTCGGGATTCGGTCGGCCACGGCAATCTTCCAACGGATCATGCAGAGCCTGCTAAAGTCAGTTCCTTGCACTGTGGTTTTCCAGGATGACATACTGGTTACAGATCGGGACACCACTGAGCACTTGAAGAATCTGGAAGAGATTCTTAGTCGGTTGGATCGCGTGGGGCTCAGGTTGAAATGCTCGAAGTTTGTTTTCCTGGCACAGGACATCGAATTCTTGGGAAGAAGAATCGCAGCAGACAGCATCAGACCCACTGACGCCAAGACGGAGGCCATCAAGAAAGCGCCGCAACCACAGAACGTGACAGAGCTGCAGTCATTCCTGGGACACCTTAACTATTTCGGTAATTTCCTACCTGGGTTTAGCACCTTGCTAGAACCCCTACATGTACTACTGCACAAGGGAGATGACTGGGTATGGGGGAATTCACAAGAGGTTGCCTTTAAGAAAGCCAGAAATCTGTTGCGTTCAAACAAACTGCTTGTCCTGTTTAACCCATGTAAAAGATTAGTGCTAGCTTGCGATGCGTCGTCATACGGGGTCGGGTGTGTGTTACAACAGGCTAACGAATTGGGGATTTTACAACCGGTTGCTTATGCATCCAGGAGTTTGTCCAAGGCCGAAAGAGCCTACAGCATGATTGAAAAAGAGGCTCTGGCGTGCATTTACGGAGTGAAAAAAATGCACCAGTACTTATTTGGCCTCAAGTTTGAGCTTGAAACTGACCATATGCCGCTCATATCACTGTTCTCTGAGACCAAAGGAATTAATACCAATGTCTCTGCCTGCATCCAAAGATGGGCGCTCACGCTGTCAGCATACAACTATGTAATCTGCCACAGATCGGGCACAGAGAACTGCGCAGATGCTCTCAGTCGGCTGCCATTGCCCATCACCGGGGTGGAAATGGCACAGCCAGCGGACTTGCTCATGGTCATGGAGGCATTCGAGAAAGATAAGTCCCCCGTTACGGCCCGCCAGATCAGGACCTGGGCCAGCCAGGATCTTTTACTGTCCTTGGTAAAAAAACTGTGTCCTCCATGGGAGCTGGTCCGGTGTCCCAGCGGAGATGCAGGAGGCGATTAAGCTGTTCCACAGACGCAAAGACGAGTTGTCCCTGCAGGCGGACTGTCTGTTGTGGGGCAATCGTGTGGTCTTGACCAAGAAAGGCAGAGATACGTTCATATGTGAACTGCACAGCACCCATCCAGGCATTGTAATGATGAAAGCCATAGCCAGATCCCATGTGTGGTGGCCCGGCATCGACTCAGATTTAGAGTCATGCGTGCGCCAGTGCAACACTTGCTCTCAGCTGAGCAATGCACCCAGAGAGGGACCGCTAAGTTTGTGGTCGTGGCCCTCCAAACCGTGGTTGAGGAGCCACGTGGACTATGCAGGCCCATTTCTAGGCAAAATGTTTTTGGTTGTCATGGCGCTTATTCAAAATGGATTGAATGTGCAATAATGTCTGTAAGCACGTCCACAGCCACTATTAAAAGCCTACGAGCCATGTTTGCCACGCACAGCTTGCCTGATGTTCTATGGGCCGTGCTTCACCAGTGCTGAATACAAGGAATTCATGACCCGCAACGGGATCAAACACGTCACATCTGCTCCGTTCAAGCTCGCATCCAACGGCCAGAACGGGCAGTTCAGACCATCAAGCAAAACTTGAAATGAGTGTCGGAAGGCTCCCTGCATACCCGGCTGTACCGAGTGCTGCTCAGCTACCGTACCAGACCCCATTCACTCACCGGGGTTCCCCCAGCTGAGCTGCTCATGAAAAGGGCGCTAAAAACAAGGCTCTCTCTTGTACACCCCGATCTCCATGGTCACATGGAGGGCAAGCGGCATCAACAAAGTGTGTACCATGACCGCACAAATTTGTCACACGATATTGAGATCAATGATCCTGTATTTGTGCTCAATTATGGACATGGCACAGTCACAGCTAAAGAGGGGAGTATGGTGTTTCAGGTCAAATTGGCCAATGGACAAATGCACAGAAAACACTTGGACCAAATCAAATTGCGGTTCACCAACAGCTGCAAACAACCTGAAGAAGACACCACCAACTTTGACCCTCCAACACACACAAGTGGCAACTGACATCATGGTTGACCACGAAGCCGAACTCATCATCTCCAGCAGCCCGGCAAGGCCGATTGCCAAACAGCCCAGTGAAGAACTGACCAACCCACCCACACCAGCATTTGTACCGAGACGATCAACAAAGGAGCTTCTCACCTTGTAAATAAGTGTACTATTGACTTCACGGGGGAGTGATGTTATATATTTAACCCCTTGTAACCTGTATAACACCTGACCACCAGAGGGCCCACCTGTTGGAGTCCCAAGGGATGAGGTACCTGCACTCTGGAGTCTTATTAAAGGAGCTAAGGTTACACTTGCTCATTGTACACAGTGCTCAGTTTCATCCTTTATTATGAGTGTACCACTTGGGATGCAGAACATTGGTCTTTGAAGTATGGCCTCGTTGGACCCATTTTATGCCGATTAAATAGTCGCAATGAGGTCCAATTTCTATCCCACTTTCTCATTTGTCCAGAGGGTTGAAGTGTTTGACAATTATTTGCTAAATTCTAGTTTCACCTTGGCCACTCTTTTCAGGTCGCTGAGTTTTTGAATAATAATCTTGCCATTTTCAAAGATTTGTTGACTTTATATACAATCAAGCTATTGTGTCTTTCTGTAATTGAGGGAGAAAGTGTTGTATAAAAAGAAATCTTCATGTTTCAGAAATTGTTTAACCCGAATATCAATTCTACCATAATTTTTGGACTTTGTCTTTTCTGCTTTTTACTGCAACCAGTGCACACTGTCACTTATATTAGCATAGGTCAAATGCATTGGGGTAATATTAACCTCCCAAAATGGGTGGGTTTGGTTCAGGTGGGAAGTTAAATGTTAAAAATCTGAAACAGGAACGCAATCCACCTCGAACCCATCCACTTCCAGTTTCAACTGAGGTGGGACAAGGCGCAGGCAACCTATTGTGTTCCAAACACAGATGAGACTGCACACAGGGAGGTTAAAGTAACAGTGATCTCAGTCTTTATTAAGACACTCCAGAGTGAGGAACAGGCCTCAGGGGCCGGCTTATATACAGTGCTCCCAAGGGATGCTGGGATCCCTTGGGACTTCAGGGGATGCACTCCCTGGTGGCGGAACATGGGGGTGCATGCTTTACAGATACACAACATCACTCCCCCCCAAAGTCAAAGTGAAAACTATTTACAAGGTGAGGCGGTTGGGAGCCTTTCTTTCCCTGGTGGACTGCCTCAGTACAAATGTCTGTTCTGGTATGTTGGCTGTGCCCTCGATGGGCTGGCGTGTTGTTGGCCCTGCAGGGCTGCTGGGTGAGCCTGGCCTTGCTGGGCTGTTGGGCGTAATGGGTTCAATTTCCTGGTCCGGGGTGGTGTCATTAATTCTTTGGGTGTGTGTTGTGGGCTCGAAAAAGGTGGTGTCTACTGTAGGTTTTTCAGGGCAGTCTGTGAACCGCAGCCTCGTTTGGTCCAGGTGCTTTCTGCAAATTTGTCCATTGTCTAGTTTGACTACAAACACCCTACTCCCTTCTTTAGCTATCACCGTGCAAGCGATCCACTTGGGACCATGTCCATAGTTTAGCACATACACAGGGTCATTCAGATCAATTTCCCGTGACACAGTGGTGCGACCATCGTTTACATTTTGTTGCTGCCGCCTGCTCTCTACCTGATCATGTAGGTTGGGGTGAAGCAGCGAGAGTCTGGTTTTAAGTGTCCTTTTCATGAGTAGCTCAGCCGGGGGCACCCCTGTGAGTGAGTAGGGTCTCGTGCGGTAGCTGAGCAGTACTAGGGACAGGCGGGTTTGGAGTGAGCCTTCTGTGACTCGTTTAAGGCTCTGTTTGATTGTTTGTACTGCCCGCTCTGCCTGCCCATTGGAGGCTGGTTTAAACGGGGCCAAGGTGACATGTTTGATCCCATTGCGGGTCATGAATTCTTTAAATTTGGCACTGGTGAAGCATGGCCTGTTGTCACTGACCAGTATATCAGGCAGGCCGTGGGTGGCAAACATGGCCCTCAGGCTTTCAATGGTGGCGGTGGTGCTGCATCCTGACATTATTTCACATTCAATCCATTTTGAAAAAGCATCCACCACCACCAGGAACATTTTACTGAGAAATGGGCCCGCATAGTCAACATGGATCCTCGACTATGATCTGGAGGGCCAGGACCACAAACTTAGTGGTGCCTCTCTGGGCGTGTTGCTCAACTGAGCATACACGTGGCATTGCCATACACAGGACTCTAAGTCAGAGTCGATACCGGGCCACCATACATGGGATCTGGCTATCGCTTTCATCATTGCTATACCTGGGTGTGTGCTGTGGAGATCCGAGATGAACGTCTCCCTGCCCTTTTTTGGTAGCATTACACGGTTACCCCACAACAGCCAGTCTGCCTGAATGGACAGCTCGTCCTTTCGCCGCTGGAATGGCTTGATTAACTCTTGCATTTCAATGGGGATGCTGGCCCAGCTCCCATGGAGTACACAGTTTTTTATTAGGGACAGCAGAGGATCTTGGCTGGTCCAAGTCCTAATCTGGCGGGCCGTGACAGGTGATTTATCATTTTCAAATGCTTTCATGACCATCAACAAGTCTGTGGGCTGCGCCACCATCAACAAGTTTGCAGGCTGCGCCATTTTCACCTCCATAGTGGGCAATGGTAGCCAACTGAGAGCATCCGCACAGTTCTCGGTGCCTGGCCTGTGGCGGATGGTATAGTTATACGCTGATAGCACGAGTGCCCACCTTTGTATGCGGGCTGAGGCATAAGTATTTATCCCCTTATTTTCAGTGAACAGGGATATGAGGGGCTTGTGATCGGTTTCCAGCTCAAATTTGAGGCTAAACAGGTACTGATGCACTTTCTTTACCCCGAACACACATGCTAATGCCTCTTTCTCAATCATGCTGTAGGCCCTCTCAGCCTTAGACAAGCTCCTGGAGGCATAGGTGATAGGTTGCAACTTCCCCGCAATGTTAGCTTGTGGCACGGCGCTGATGAATTGGAGCGCCAGCCACTCTGACCCGCCCCCACGTCTGCCCTGCTTAATAGCGACCACTCCTATCCGACCACACTGCCGCCCCTCTCCCCACACCAACATCGCTCTGACCAGAAACATAAAACACAGAACTGAAAATCGCCGGAATGTCCGCTCCATGCATAGGAGCGGACATTCCACATGGAACACCGAAAAAACGGTAGGTGCGTCCCATTTTGGGCAGAGGGCAATTCCGGCCCCTTAAAGTTTTGGGGCTTATTTTTAGGTTTTGTGATTTTTGGGGCGTTAATTGCGACGGGGCAGTCCTGATATCGCCTGGGAAAAGTTTGTGCCCTCATCTGAAAAATTCGGCAAAGAAAGAGGTTCGATGATTGGGAGCGCAAAATCAGGCATTACACAAGGAAGTTTTTGCACCCCAGCCGAAAATTGCAGCTCCGTAAACGTTTGAAAATTCGCGCAGTGAGTGACAGCCCTCATGAGTACCCCAGTTCACACAGTGGTCGGGGTCGAAGCCCAGCCCCCTTCGGGTACTGAGGGTATGTGAATGGCAGTTGCAAATGATGTGACTTCCTTGACCTCTAACATTAAGTGGCTCAGTTCCTTTACATATACTTGTCCAATGCCACCTTCCTGTTATCACCCTGCCCGCTCCCCTGCTGCTAACCACACATTTGTTGTTTTGTGCTTACATATGACCAGCCAGAAGCATGCCAGCCTTACTCGTGAGCCATCAACATCTGGCCACGAGGGAAATGATGAGAGAGTGGATGATAGTCTGCTACCTGAGCATTAGAGCCCACCAGTTGCACCACATGGGGACGCAACATCGGGGGATTAAGGCGACTTCGAGGAGTATGTGGACTCTGAGGCTCCTGGCCCCAGTGGCCTACAACAACACTGAGCGGGAGGGGAATCTCGGAGGCCAACTCTCCGGAAGGTGACTCGGCACAGTAGTTCTGCTCAAGAACAGGCAGACGTGGACCTGGACTTGGTGGCAATATCCAGGGACAATACAGAAATACATCACGATCTCATGGGTGCATTGGCTAGGGTTCCCCAGAGCACTTGCTGTGAGTGTGACGGAGGCTGCCTCACGCATTGCACATGCATCTGAGGATTCCAGCAAGCCCATCCTTGCCCACTCACAGAGGCAGATGGGCTCCAGCAGCGACAGTGGAGTTCCAGAGTGTGTGGCGCGTGCCATGGGTGAGGTTGCAGCAGCGATCGCTTCGCAGACACAAGCTACGCTCCAGCTTGGTGATGTCATGTGATCACTGACTGCTGCCATCCTCTCCCAACTGGGAAGTGACAGCGCTGAAGCAGCCCAGCAGGTTGTGGTGACACATCGTGCTCTGGATGCTGAGGCCCAGCCCCGTGTGTGTGCACTAGTTCCCAGGAAATGGAAGGTGCTGTCCTTCCTCAACATGACAGCATTCCAGCTCCCACTACTGACTCTCCCACCTTATACGGTCCACACCTGAGCCATCAGAGCTGGTCCAGGGCATCGTCCTAGAATCTGCACAGTCTGGCCCCTCAGCTTCCTCCATTCAAGCAAACCAGTCCATTATGAGCTGGCGACGTGCGGCTCTCGACGTGGCCTCCCCCGTGGATTGTGTCGCTGTCCAATGGGGGCCTTGCCAGGTTCCTCTTCATCATCCTCCCTGTCCTGAGGTGGGCCTGCAATCCCCACTGGCAATGCCTGGCCACTCATGATAACCAAGTTGTTCAGCATGCAGCACACCACAATGAATTCAGAGACCTGCTGAGAGGAGTATTGAAGGCTGCCTCCAGAGCGGTCCAGGCATCAGAAGCATTGCTTGAGCACCCCAATTGTCTGTTTGATGATGTTGCGGGTGGCTGAATGGCTCTCATTGTAGCACTGCTCGGCTTCTGTGGTGGGGTTGCAGAGGAGGGTGATCATGAGCTAGGTGGCTAGGCCGTATCCTATGTCCCCGAGCAGCCAGCCGGACCCTTCCCTTTGTTATTGAAACATGTGTTAGACACTGCTCTCATGCAAGATGAAAGCATCATGTGAGCTCCCTGGATACCAGGCATTCACTGTGAGGATGCGCTGCGTGTGGTCACACAACAGCTGCACGTTTAGGGAGTGGTATCCCATTCAGTTTCTGAATACCTCTTCATTGTGGAATGGTGCTCGAAAGGCCACAAGTGCGCAGTCAATGGCTGCTTGAACCCTCGGGAAGCTCGTGATCCTGCCAAACCGACATGCCCATTCATTCTTTCTGTCCCTGCTCATTCGGAACTTTATGAAGTCCATTCTGTGGGTGTACAGAGCCTTAGTGACATGCCGAATGCAGCGATGTGCAGTGTATTGAGAGATGCTGCAAATGTCCCCTGCTACTGCTTGGAAGGAGCCAGGGGCATAGAAGACCAGCGCCACAGTCACCTTCACTGCGACTTCCTGTTGGTGCTGGAAGGCTGTAGGTCTGCCTGTAGCAGATGGCATATCTCTGTTTGCAGTTACTTTCAGAAGCACAGCCTTCTCACACACTGCTCCTAAGAGAACTGGAGTGTTGGTGCCTGTAAACCCATGGGAGGGGTAAGCCCTCCTCCCCAGACGTCTTCAGCCTCTCTTCATCCTTGGGCTGACATGGCCAAAAGCCCTCCTTCTATCTTGACGCCACTTAGCAATAGCATGGTGCATGATACCCTGTTCAACTAGTAATGCCCCCATTAAATTCTATCACTGAAGTTGCAAGGGCTCTGTAATGGCAGATAAAACTGCTGCTTTCAAGTCAGAGCATCACGCAGTGTGCTGCGTGCAATCGTTGCAGTCAATGTGACCCGTGATGTGCAATCCTCCTCCCTCCATTTAAATACGCCACAATTACCACCTGTTGCACACTGGGAATGTTTGGTTTTTCAGGGGTTTCCTGGGGCGGGCGTTTCCTGGGGTGGGTGTTAGGGAAATTGATGGGATTGAAGACCGATAAATCCCCAGGGCCTGATCGTCTGCATCCCAGAGTACTTAAGGAAGTGGCCCTAGAAATAGTGGATGCATTGGTGGTCATTTTCCAACATTCTATAGACTCTGGATCAGTTCCTATGGATTGGAGGGTAGCTAATGTAACCCCACTTTTTAAAAAAAGAGGGAGAGCGAAAACAGGGAATTATAGACCAGTTAGCCTGACATCGGTAGTGGGGAAAATGTTGGAATCAATTATTAAAGATGTAATAACAGCACATTTGGAAAGCAGTGACAGGATCAGTCCAAGTCAGCATGAATTTATGAAAAGGAAATCATGCTTGACAAATCTTCTACAATTTTTTGAGGATGTAACTAGTAGAGTGGATAAGGGAGAACCAGTGGGTATAGTGTATTTGGACTTTCAAAAGGCTTTTGACAAGGTCCCACACAAGAGATTAGTGTGCAAAATTAAGGCACATGGGATTGGGGGTAATGTACTGACATGGATAGAGAACTGGTTGGCAGACAGGAAGCAAAAAGTGGGAATAAGCGGGTCCTTTTCAGAATGGCAGGCAATGACTAGTGGGGTACTGCAAGGTTCAGTGCTGGGACCCCAGCTATTTTCAATATACATTAATGATTTAAATGAAGGAATTGAATGTAATATCTCTAAGTTTGCAGATGACACTAAGCTGGGTGGCAGCGTGAGCTGCGAGGAGAATGCTAAGAGGCTGCAGGGTGACTTGGACAGGTTAGGTGAGTGGACAAATGCATGGCAGATGCAGTATAATGTGGTAAGTGTGAGGTTATCCACTTTGGTGGCAAAAACAGGAAGTCAGATTATTATCTGAATGGTGATAGATTAGTAAAAGAAGAGGTGCAACGAGGTACAGCAGTTATCATGGGTGACTTGAATCTACATATAGATTGGGCTAACCAAACTGGTAGCAATACGGTGGAGGAGGCTTTCCTGGAGTGTATAAGGGATGGTATCAAGACCAATATGTCGAGGAACCAACTAGAGAACTGGCCATCCTAGACTGGGTGTTGTGTAATGAGAGACGATTAATTAGCAATCTTGTTGTGCGAGGCCCCTTTGGGAAGAGTGACCATAATATGGTAGAATTCTGCATTAAGATGGAGAGTGACACAGTTAATTCAGAGACTCGGGTCCTGAACTTAAAGAAAGGTAACTTCGATGGCATAAGACGTGAATTGGCTAGGATAGACTAGCGAATGATACTTAAAGGGTTGACGGTGGATAGGCAATGGTAGACATTTAAAGATCTCATGGGTGAACTTCAACAATTGTACATCCCTGTCTGGCATAAAAATAAAATGGGGAGGGTGGCTCAATCGTGGCTAACAAGGGAAATTAGGGATAGTCTTAAATCCAAGGAAGAGGCAGGTAAATTGGCCAGAAAAAGCAGCAAACCTGAGGACTGGGAGAAAGTTAGAATTCAGCAGAGGAGGACAAAAGGTTTAATTAGGAGGAGGAAAATAGAGTATGAGAGTAAGCTTGCAGGGAACATAAAAACTGACTGCAAAAGCTTCTATAGATATGTGAAGAGAAACAGATTAGTGAAGACAAATGTAGGTCCCTTGCAGTCAGAATCAGGTGAATTTATAATGGGGAACAAAGAAATGGCAGACCAATTGAACAATTACTTTGAATCTGTCTTCACTGGGGAAGACACAAATAACCTTCCGGAAATACTAGGGGACCAAGGGTCTAGCGAGAAGGAGGAACTGAAGGAAATCTTTATTAGTCAGGAAATTGTATCAGGGAAATTGATGGGATTGAAGGCCGATAAATCCCCAGGGCCTGATAGTCTGCATCCCAGAGTACTTAAGGAAGTGGCCCTAGAAATAGTGGATGCATTGGTGGTCATTTTCCAACATTCTATCGACTCTGGATCAGTTCCTATGGATTGGAGGGTAGCTAATGTAACCCCACTTTTTAAGAAAGGAGGGAGAGCGAAAACAGGGAATTATAGACCAGTTAGCCTGACATCGGTAGTGGGGAAAATGTTGGAATCAATTATTAAAGGCGTAATAGCAGCGCATTTGGAAAGCAGTGACAGGATCAGTCCAGGTCAACATGGATTTATGAAAGGGAAATCATGTTTGACAAACCTTCTACAATTTTTTGAGGATGTAACTAGTTGAGTGGACAAGGGAGAACCAGTGGATGTGGTGTATTTGGACTTTCAAAAGGCTTTTGACAAGGTCCCACACAAGAGATTCGTGTGCAAAATTAATGCACATTGTATTGGGGCTAATGTATTGACGTGCACAGAAAACTGGTTGGCAGACAGGAAGCAAAGAGTAGGAGTAAATGGGTCCTTTTCAGAATGGCAGGCAGTGACTAGTGGGGTACCGCAAGGTTCAGTGCTGGGACCCCAGCTATTTACAATATACATTAATGATTTAGACGAAGGAATTGCGTGTAATATCTCCAAGTTTGCAGATGACACTAAGTTGGGTGGCAGTGTGAGCTGTGAGGAGGATGCTAAGAGGAAGCAGGGTGACCTGGACAGGTTAGGTGAGTGGGCAAATGCATGGCAGATGCAGTATAATGTAGATAAATGTGAGGTTATCCACTTTGGTGGCAAAAACAGGAAGGCAGAATATTATCTGAATGGTGACAGATTAGGAAAAGGGGAGGTGCAACGAGACCTGGGTGTCATAGTATATCAGTCATTGAAAGTTGGCATGCAGGTACAGCAGGTGGTGAAGAAGGCAAATGGCATGTTGCCCTTCATAGCAAACGGATTTGAGTATAGGAGCAGGGAGGTCTTACTGCAGTTGTACAGGACCTTGGTGGGAACACACCTTGAATATTGTGTACAGTTTTGGTCTCCTAATCTGAGGAAGGACATTCTTGCTATTGAGGGAGTGCAGCAAAGGTTCACCAGACTGATTCCCGGGATGGCAGGACTGACATATGAAGAAAGACGGGATCGACTAGGTTTTTATATTCACTGGAATTTAGAAGAACGAGAGGGGATCTCATAGAAGCATATAAAATTCTGATGGGATTGGACAGGTTAGATGCAGGAAGAATGTTCCCGATGTTGGGGAAGTCCAGAACCAGGGGTCACAGTCTAAGGATAAGGGGTAAGCCATCTAGGGCTCAGATGAGGAGAAACTTTTTCACCCAAAGAATTGCGAACCTATGGAATTCTCTACTACAGAAAGTTGTTGAATCCAGTTCGTTGGATATATTCAAAAGGGAGTTAGGTATGGTCCTTATGGCTTGGGATCGGGAGTATGGGGAGAAGGCAGGAGTCGGGTACTGAAGTCGCATGATCAGCCATGATCATATTGAATGGTGGTCAGGCTCGAAGGGCCGAATGGTCTTCTCCTGCACCTATTTTCTATGTCTATGTTTTCTATAATGGGGCATTAGGACCTAATTTTGCATCCAAGACACTAGCGGAGCGTTGCACGACACTCAACGTCATGATCTCAGTGAAACTAGAGGGCGGGGCGGTAGGTTTTTGCGCCACCGCATACCCTGAGCCAAATTTGCCGTAAAAGCTGGATGACTGTTGTTAAGCCTAAAAACACCCTTGGCCGCCTTTCCGGGGCACTATCTGATGCACAAGGGAGCCGGAAATCCTGCGGAAACACTGCAGACTAGCGTAAAAGATTGCGGAAATGCGATTTACATAGGATGTGCTTGAAATTTCTTGATCTTTTGCGTTAATTTGGCCGATTTGGGGTAAATTGCGCTGAAAAAGCCAACACAACCTAACAGAAACACCTACCTGCAATGTTTTGTTGTCTGTACATGTTAACAGCAGTTGTTAAACCCTCTTGCCCAGCATTTGTCCTTATCCCTAAATCTATTGAAGTTAATTCACTGTCCAATTAAGCTAACATTTATGGTTATGCATTTCTCAATTTGTTTTGGTCTTTTGTAAAGCTGGCTTCTAGACTAAATTCCATTCTTAACTTGCAATAAGAACCTTGAAAGTGCATTAATACGGTGAGCTGATAATAGCTTGTTGATTGCCATTTGGTAATTGTCAACAAGGAAAAAGTGATGAATTCTACAACTGTGGAACTGAGGCATGTCAATTGCTAGTTAGTATTCATAGCTTGAAAGCATGATGGAAGAAGCTGTTTAAAGTGTGGATATCTCGTAATAATTGCTGGTCCTGTTTATATATGTATGTGTGTGTGTATATATATATATATGTTGTATGTAATATAATGTACTACCATGTATACCGAGTGAAATATTTCAGGTACTGCAAATAGATTAGCTATTATGACAAATTTAATTTTGTTGTTCAATCTTAAAGTTTATGTACTTAGATCTGACTCACTGCATGACATATCACAGGTCATAACTAAAATTTGCGCAATCTTGTCTCGGCCACTGAAGAGAAGGAATCAATTGGATATGAAGGGTCATTCCACTAGCAGTGAGAAGAAAATTAGAGAGTATATCAAACTGCTCTGCACTCTTTCATCTCCCAGTGGCCAACCTGAGGCCAGCACAACAACTTCACGGGAGAGTTATCAGACAAAATCTGACACCTAGCCACAGAAGGAGATATTAGGACAGGTGAGCAAAAGCTTGTTCAAAAAGAATGGGGGTTAAATTGAATAACCCAAAAACGGGGTGGAGATCACAGTATGTGATTAACCAGCACCCATTCATTGTGATGCAGACAACACGTTAAATTTGTGCTGCCTGCTGTTTTAAAGGATTGCTATGTGCAGCCAACACTATTCATTGGCTGCATGCATCAGGGGGCCCAATATTGTGAGTGGCTAATGCTATTTATAGGCAGCCTGCAACTTTTAAAGGGAGGGGCATTGCGGCTTCAAGAAGCGGTGGGAGTCCTTTGAAAAATGAATATGTGCTGTGATACTTTGAGGAATGGCTGAGCATGCGAGAGAGCGAGCACCAAGGTTTTTGACAATATGCTGGAGATCTTAGTGCAAGACATGGAGAGAAGGCGAAACATCTTCTATCCACAGCGGGGCAGGAGGCCTTCCAGACATATGCTCAGAAGACTGTATGAGGAATTAGCAGCGGAGATCAATGCCAGGAGTGTTGCTCTGTGAACATGGATGCAGTGCAAGAACAACATAAGAGCATAAGAAATAGGAACAGGAGTAGGCCATTTGGTCCCTCAAGCCTGCTCCACCATTTAATAAGATCATGGCTGATCTAATCAAGGACTCAGCTCCACTTCCCTGCCCGCACCCCATAACCCTTTATTCCCTTATCACTCAAAAATCTATCTCCGCCTTAAATATATTCAATGACCCAGCCTCCACCACTCTCTGAGGCAGAGAATTCCACAGATTTACAACCCACTGAGAGAAAAAATCCCTCCTCATCTCAGTTTTAAATGGGCAGCCCCTTATTCTAAGACTATGCCCCCTAGTTTTAGTTTCCCCTATGAATGGAAATATTCTCTCTGCATCCACCGTGTCGAGCCCCCTCATTATCTTATATGTTTCGATAAGATCACTTCATCCAAGTCATTAATATAGATTGTAAATAGTTGAGGCCCCAGCACCGATCCCTGAGGCACTCCATTAGTTACTCTTTGCCAACCGGAAAATGACTCATTTATCCCGACTCTCTGTTTTCTGTTAGTTAGCCAATCCTCTATCCATGCTAATATATTACCCCAATCCCATGAACTTTTATCTTGTGCAGGAGTCCTTTATGTGGCACATTATCGAATGCCTTCTGGAAATCCAAATACACCACATCCATTTCAAATACCCAAGAACTGGAACCTTCCCAGTCAGAGGAGGAAGAGGAGCGAGCGAAGATGAAGAGTCACCATCACTCGATCGTATACTCTCAGCCACCAGCTCAGAGATTGACTCGGCTCGTATTTTAGAGGCTAGGATAGAGGAGGGAACTGCACATGGTGAGACACCGGGCACAAGCGTGCATGTCCAAGGCTGGGGGAAAGGATAGCGCAGGTACCAGCTCATCAGAGGGCAAGGTCACAAACTAATATGATCAGCCATGATCATATTGAATGGCGGTGCAGGCTCGAAGGCCGAATGGCCTATTCCTCCACCTACTTTCTATGTTTCTATGTAATTCTGCTGCAGAGGACTCAGATGAGGACTTCGATGGGCCAGGCTGCAGAAGGCGGCTAATGGTTGTACATAACCAAATACTTGGTGCACTGGAAAACCTGCCAGAAAGCCTGTTCAAAGGGGTTTCCAGGGCATGACGGCCGTCCATTCATCTGGAGAGAGGCGGGAGTCCAGAGAGGCAGCGGCCTATAAAAGGCTCAGCAGTCCGGGGAGCGTCGAGAGAGGCGGGAGTCCAGAGAGGCAGCGGCCTATAAAAGGCTCAGCAGTCCGGGGAGCGTCGAGAGAGGCGGGAGTCGAGAGAGGCAGCGGCCGATAAAAGGCTCAGCAGTCCGGGGAGCGTCGAGAGAGGCGAGAGTCCAGAGAGGCAGCGGCCTATAAAAGGCTCAGCAGTCCGGGGAGCGTTGAGAGAGGCGGGAGTCGAGAGAGGCAGCGGCCGATAAAAGGCTCAGCAGTCCGGGGAGCGTCGAGAGAGGCGAGAGTCCAGAGAGGCAGCGGCCTATAAAAGACTCAGCAGTCCGGGGAGCGTCGAGAGAGGCGAGAGTCCAGAGAGGCGTAGCGGTGCAGCTCCAGCTGGGAGAGAAGGCAAAAAAGAAGTAGAAGGAAATCAAAAGGTGACGTCACAGCCAACGTGGTAAGTGATTGGCTGCTGATTGGTGAGTAGTTTTTCTTTTTCTTTATTAGTCAGTAACTTTTAACATTGTTGTCGGCAATTTAAGTGTATCTAAGGGTTAAGTCATGGCAGGACAGCTCGGTCACGTGATATGCTCCTCCTCTACCATGTGGGAACACGGGGACAACACCAGTGTCCCTGACGACTACATGTGCGGGAAGTGTGTCCACCTCCGGCTACTGACGGTCCGCGTTGCGGAGTTGGAGCTGAAGGTGGATTCACTCTGGAGCATCCACGATGCTGAGAATGACGTGAGTATCACGTGTAGCGAGTTGGTCTTACTGCAGGAGAAGGGTCCACAGCCAGCGAGGGAATGGAAGACCAGCAGGAAGAGTAGTGCAAGGAAGGTAGTGCAGGGGTCCCCTGTGGTCATCCCCCTGCAAAACAGATACACCGCTTTGAGTACTGTTGAGGGGGATGACTCATCAGGGGAGGGCAGCAGCAGCCAAGTTCATGGCACTGTGGCTGGCTCTGTTGCACAGGAGGGCAGGAAAAAGAGTGGAAGAGCGATAGTGATAGGGGATTCAATTGTAAGGGGAATAGATAGGTGTTTCTGCGGCCGCAACCGAGACTCCAGGATGGTATGTTGCCTCCCTGGTGCAAGGGTCAAGGATGTCTCGGAGCGGGTGGAGGACATTCTAAAAAGGGAGGGAGAACAGACAGTTGTCGTGGTGCACGTTGGTACCAATGACATAGGTAAAAAAAGGGATGAGTTCCTACGAAATGAATTTAAGGAGCTAGGAGCTAAATTAAAAAGTAGGACCTCAAAAGTAGTAATCTCGGGATTGCTACCAGTGCCACGTGCTAGTCAGAGTAGGAATCGCAGGATAGCTCAGATGAATACGTGGCTTGAGCAATGGTGCAGCAGGGAGGGATTCAAATTCCTGGGGCATTGGAACCGGTTCTGGGGGAGGTGGGACCAGTACAATCCGGACGGTCTGCACCTGGGCAGAATCGGAACCAATGTCCTCGGGGGAGTGTTTGCTAGTGCTGTTGGGGAGGAGTTAAACTAATATGGCAGGGGGATGGGAACCAATGCAGGGAGATAGAGGGAAACAAAAAGGAGGCAAAAACAAAAGACAGAAAGGAGATGAGGAAAAGTGGAGGGCAGAGAAACCCAAGGCAAAGAACAAAAAGGGCCATTGTACAGCAAAATTCTAAAAGGACAGAGGGTGTTAAAAAAACAAGCCTAAAGGCTTTGTGTCTTAATGCAAGGAGTATCCGCAATAAGGTGGATGAATTAACTGTGCAAATAGATGTTAACAAATATGATGTGATTGGGATTACGGAGACGTGGCTCCAGGATGATCAGGGCTGGGAACTCAACATCCAGGGGTATTCAACATTCAGGAAGGATAGAATAAAAGGAAAAGGAGGTGGGGTAGCATTGCTGGTTAAGGAGGAGATTAAGGCAATAGTTAGGAAGGACATTAGCTTGGATGATGTGGAATCTATATGGGTAGAGCTGCAGAACACCAAAGGGCAAAAAACGTTAGTGGGAGTTGTGTACAGACCTCCAAACAATAGTAGTGATGTTGGGGAGGGCATCAAACAGGAAATTAGGGGTGCGTGCAATAAAGGTGCAGCAGTTATAATGGGTGACTTTAATATGCACATAGATTGGGCTAACCAAACTGGAAGCAATACGGTGGAGGAGGATTTTCTGGAGTGCATAAGGGATGGTTTTTTAGACCAATATGTCGAGGAACCAACTAGGGGGGAGGCCATCTTAGACTGGGTGCTATGTAATGAGAAAGGATTAATTAGCAATCTCGTTGTGCGAGGCCCCTTGGGGAAGAGTGACCATAATATGGTGGAATTCTGCATTAGGATGGAGAATGAAACAGTTAATTCAGAGACCATGGTCCAGAACTTAAAGAAGGCTAACTTTGAAGGTATGAGGCGTGAATTGGCTGAGATGGATTGGCGAATGATACTTAAGGGGTTGACTGTGGATGGGCAATGGCAGACATTTAGAGACCGCATGGATGAACTACAACAATTGTACATTCCTGTCTGGCATAGAAATAAAAAAGGGAAGGTGGCTCAACCGTGGCTATCAAGGGAAATCAGGGATAGTATTAAAGCCAAGGAAGTGGCATACAAATTGGCCAGAAATAGCAGTGAACCTGGGGACTGGGAGAAATTTAGAACTCAGCAGAGGAGGACAAAGGGTTTGATTAGGGCAGGGAAAATGGAGTATGAGAAGAAGCTTGCAGGGAACATTAAGACGGATTGCAAAAGTTTCTATAGATATGTAAAGAGAAAAAGGTTAGTAAAGACAAATGTAGGTCCCCTGCAGTCAGAATCAGGGGAAGTCATAACGGGGAACAAAGAAATGGCGGACCAATTGAACAAGTACTTTGGTTCGGTATTCACGAAGGAGGACACGAACAACCTTCCGGTTATAAAAGGGGTCGGGGGGTCTAGTAAGGAGGAGGAACTGAGGGAAATCCTTATTAGCCGGGAAATTGTGTTGGGGAAATTGATGGGATTGAAGGCCGATAAATCCCCAGGGCCTGATGGACTGCATCCCAGAGTACTTAAGGAGGTGGCCTTGGAAATAGTGGATGCGTTGACAGTCATTTTCCAACATTCCATTGACTCTGGATCAGTTCCTATGGAGTGGAGGGTAGCCAATGTAACCCCACTTTTTAAAAAAGGAGGGAGAGAGAAAACAGGGAATTATAGACCGGTCAGCCTGACATCGGTAGTGGGTAAAATGATGGAATCAATTATTAAGGATGTCATAGCAGTGCATTTGGAAAGAGGTGACATGATAGGTCCAAGTCAGCATGGATTTGTGAAAGGGAAATCATGCTTGACAAATCTTCTGGAATTTTTTGAGGATGTTTCCAGTAGAGTGGATAAGGGAGAACCAGTTGATGTGGTATATTTGGACTTTCAGAAGGCGTTCGACAAGGTCCCACACAAGAGATTGATGTGCAAAGTTAGAGCACATGGGATTGGGGGTAGTGTACTGACATGGATTGAGAACTGGTTGTCAGACAGGAAGCAAAGAGTAGGAGTAAATGGGTACTTTTCAGAATGGCAGGCAGTGACTAGTGGGGTACCGCAAGGTTCTGTGCTGGGGCCCCAGCTGTTTACACTGTACATTAATGATTTAGATGAGGGGATTAAATGTAGTATCTCCAAATTTGCAGATGACACTAAGTTGGGTGGCAGTGTGAGCTGCGAGGAGGATGCTGTGAGGCTGCAGAGCGACTTGGATAGGTTAGGTGAGTGGGCAAATGCATGGCAGATGAAGTATAATGTGGATAAATGTGAGGTTATCCACTTTGGTGGTAAAAACAGAGAGACAGACTATTATCTGAATGGTGACAGATTAGGAAAAGGGGAGGTGCAAAGAGACCTGGGTGTCATGGTACATCAGTCATTGAAGGTTGGCATGCAGGTGCAGCAGGCGGTTAAGAAAGCAAATGGCATGTTGGCCTTCATAGCAAGGGGATTTGAGTACAGGGGCAGGGAGGTGTTGCTACAGTTGTACAGGGCATTGGTGAGGCCACACCTGGAGTATTGTGTACAGTTTTGGTCTCCTAACCTGAGGAAGGACATTCTTGCTATTGAGGGAGTGCAGCGAAGGTTCACCAGACTGATTCCCGGGATGGCGGGACTGACCTATCAAGAAAGACTGGATCAACTGGGCTTGTATTCACTGGAGTTCAGAAGAATGAGAGGGGACCTCATAGAAACATATAAAATTCTGACGGGGTTAGACAGGTTAGATGCAGGAAGAATGTTCCCAATGTTGGGGAAGTCCAGAACCAGGGGTCACAGTCTAAGGATAAGGGGTAAGCCATTTAGGACCGAGATGCGGAGGAACTTCTTCACCCAGAGAGTGGTGAACCTGTGGAATTCTCTACCACAGAAAGTTGTTGAGGCCAATTCACTAAATATATTCAAAAAGGAGTTAGATGAGGTCCTTACTGCTAGGGGGATCAAGGGGTATGGCGAGAAAGCAGGAATGGGGTACTGAAGTTGAATGTTCAGCCATGAACTCATTGAATGGCGGTGCAGGCTAGAAGGGCCGAATGGCCTACTCCTGCACCTATTTTCTATGTTTCTATGTTTCTATGTTTCTATCCAACAGATTAGTAGAATTGCTGAGACACCACACCAGGAGAGTGGCAGTGGCTCCATGGAACAGGAATATGCTGTCCTCTCTCAGGATGCCAGTATTTCTGCTACCTCCCCAGCCACTCCGCTAGTGCCCTAACTGTTGCCTGTCAGCTAGCCCGTCCAGACTGCTGCAGCCCAGGCCAAAATGGTGCAGTCTGAAGCCGCACTATTTAAGCCCAGAGCTGCTTGTGGTCATCCCCAAAGCCATCTGCAGACTCACCCAGTAGCCAGCCTTTGACTTGCCATGGTGGTTCAAATATAGGTTGAACAGAGGACGCAGAATGAAGGAATCGTGACTGCTGCCAGGATAACGGGCATTCACCTGCATGATGCAGTGCCTGTAGTCCCACATCAGCTGCACATTGAGAGTGAAATCCGTTTCGGTTCATGAAAATGTCCGAGTTCACATGAAGTGCATGCAAGGCAATGTGCGCACAGTCAATGGCACCCTGCACCATGGGGAAGCCTGTAATTCAAACGAAACCTCGTGCTCACTCTGCCTGCTTGTCTCTGGAAAGAGGGATTGATATGAAAGTGTTTCTCTGTGTATAGAGAGGTTCAGTGACCTCCCTCATACAGCAATGCACTGTAAACTGCGAGATGTTACCTCCATCTCCAGCAGTAGCCTGAAGGTGCTGGATGCATAAATGTTAATGGTCACTTTGACAGCTATAGGCAATGTTGTCTTTGCCCTACTTTGAGGCTGCAGTTGTGGCTGTAACAGGTGGCAGATTTCTGTAAAGGCCTATCCCCTCAGTACAGATTCAGACGAGGCATGTAGTGAAGTCAAGGTCACTCTGGACCTGCACCTTTATTTCACAGCTCTGGAATGCTGCACTTGCCTGAGACCTGTCCTTATACACCTGTCTCTTGCAAGTGCACCCCTGGTGATAAGATATGCTGGTGGTTACAGGTCATATCTTATTACAGTCATGTATAGCATGTTAGGATACAGTTATATATAACAATGTAAGATACGTGACATCACCCTCCACCAAGGTCTTATTGTCTTTATAGGTTCAGTCTCTCAGGTGGTCTACGCTCTCGCATGGAGCGTCTGAGTTGTGGTTCAGTTGTTTGCCTTGGTGTCTGTTTTTCTTTGGGTGTGGTTGCTGGTATCTCGCCTGGGCTGTCTGTTTTGATTGGTGTGATTGTTGTTGACTCGCCTGGGCTGTCTGTTGGGATTGCCCTTTCCTCAGGTTGTTCCCTCTGTCTGTTCACCAGGTGTGGTGCGAGTTCCACATTGTAGTCTGCCTCTGGTTCCGCAGTGTTGTTGGTAAATCTGCTTTTGACTTGGTCTACATGCCTCTGGCAGGTTTTGCCATTGTCCATTTGTACTACCAGTAGCCTGTTTCCTTTCTTGCCCGTTACTGTCCCTGCAAGCCATTTGGGAACCCTGCCATAGTTTAGTACAAACACTTTGTCCCCTATCTCATTCCATCTCCCCCTCAAATTTCTGTCATGGTACTCAGTCAGCTTATGGCGCTTTGCCTCAACGATTTCGTGCATGTCTGGGAGGATTAATGAGAGCGTTGTTTTTAAAGTCCTTTTCATCAACAGCTGTGCGGGGGGGATCCCAGTCAGTGAGTGCGGACGAGATCTGTATGCCAGCAGCAGTCGCGACAGGCGACCCTGCAGCGTGGGATTTTAAGCATGCCTTGTTTAATGATTTGCACTGCTCTCTCCGCCTGGCCGTTGGAGGCCAGCTTGAACGGTGCCGTCTTGACGTAATTTATGCCGCGGTCAATTATAAAGTCTTGGAATTCTGCGCTGGGGAAGCACGGACAATTGTCACTGACCAATATGTCAGGGATTCTGTGCGTTGCGAACATGGTTGCAAGGCTCTCGAGTTTAAAATGGTGCATTCGATCCACTTTGAAATGCATCTACAACTACGAGGAACATTTTGCCCATGAATGGGCCCGCATAGTCTACGTGCACGCGCGACCACGGTTTGGTAGGCCAGGGTCAGGGGCTCAGTGGAGCCTCCCTGGGGGCATTGCTGAGTTGGGCACAAATGGTGCACCTTCGGACGCAGAGCTCCAAGTCTGCGTCAATACCAGGTCACCAGACGTGGGATCTGGCTATGGCCTTCATGAGAACGATCCCCGGGTGCTCGAGGTGGAGCTCCCGGACAAATGCCTCTCTGCCTCGCAGAGGCATGACTATTCGGCTGCCCCACATCAGGCAGTCTGCTTGTAGTGATAGCTCACGCATGCGCCTGTGAAAGGGTTTTAATTCCTCGGGGCAGGCATCGCGAGCCTCTGCCCAGTCACCGGTTAGGACACATCTTTTTACTAAGGATAACGTGGGGTCGCTGGCCGTCCAGGCTCTGATTTGGCGAGCCGTCATGGGCGAACCTGTGGACTCAAAGGCATTGATTGCCATGACTATCTTACAGTCCTGTTCGTCAGACCCTTCCGTGGTCGCCAGGGGTAGCCTGCTGAGCGCGTCGGCACAGTTGTCAGTGCCTGGTCTGTGCCTTATGGTATAATCGTAGGACGCCGGCATGAGTGCCCACCGTTGAATTCGCGCCGAGGCGTTGGCGTTTATTGCCTTACTCTCGGATAGGAGGGACTTGTGGTCGGTTTCTAACACGAACTTGGCCCCGAAAAGTTATTGGTGCATCTTTTTGACACCGTACACGCACGCGAGCGCCTCCTTCTCTACCATTCTGTACATGCGCTCCGCCCGCGAAAGTGACCTGGAGGCATAAGCTATGGGTTGTAATTTGCCTGCACTATTGACATGTTGCAAAACGCACCCAACCCCATACGCTGACGCATCGCATGTGAGAACTAGCTTTTTACCTGGGTCAAAGAAAGTCAAAATACTGTTGGAACACAGAAGGTTGCCTGCCTTATTGAAGGCGCATTCCTGGGCGTCCCCCCAAAACCTGAGTAGCACGTGGAGAGGCTCCAGCAGCGTGCTTAAGTTCTGCATAAAGTTCCCAAAGTAATTGAGTAGCCCGAGAAAGGCGTGCAGTTCTGAGACATTCCGAGGCCTGGGCGTCAGGCGAATTGCTTCTGTTTTGGATTCTGTTGGGCGGATTCCATCAGCGGCAATCCTTCTGCCCAAAAATTCAACCTCGGGTGCGGTAAACAGGCACTTGGATTTCTTGACTCGTAGGCCTACCCGATCCAACCGCTTTAGTACTTCCTCCAAATTACGGAGATGGGAGTCAGTGTCCCTGCCCGTGATAAGTATGTCGTCTTGAAATACAACCGTCCCCGGGATGGATTTGAGCAGACTCTCCATGTTGCGCTGGACTATGGCAGCTGCCGACCTGATGCCGAATGGGCATCGATTGTACATGAAAAGGCCTCAATGTGTGTTGATGGTGGTGAGTAGCTTGGATTCCTCGGTCAATTCTTGCATCATATACGCAGATGTGAGGTCTAATTTTGAGAAAAGTTTACCTCCAGCCAATGTGGCAAATACGTCCTCCGCTCTGGGCAGCGGGTACTGGTCCTGTAGGGAGACTCTGTTTATGGTGGATTTGTAGTCCCCACAGATTCGTACGGATCCATCAGACTTCATGACTGGGACGATGGGACTTGCCCAGTCGCTAAATTCCACAGGTGATATAATGCCTTCCTGCAGAAGCCTGTCTAGTTTGTGTTCAATCTTTTCCCTCATCACATAAGGTACAGCTCTGGCCTTGTGATGGACCGGTCTAGCATCCTGTGTGATGTAGATTTTGACTTTGGCCCCTTTGAAAGTGCCCACATCTGGCTGAAAGAGATGTTCAAATCACTGTATAACTGTTGAGCAGGAGGTCCGTTCCTCTAATGACATGGCATGAACAACATCCCATTTCCAGTTTAGTTTTGCCAGCCAGCTTCTCCCCAGCAGTGCTGGGGGGTCTCCGGGGACAATCCACAGGGGAAGTCAGTTCACTGTCCCTTTGTGTATGACAGAGAGCATGGCGCTGCCGAGGACTGATACGATTTCTTTGGTATAGGTCCTTAGTTTGGTGTCGACCCTTGTGAGTTTTGGTCTGTCTCTTTTATGCGGCCACAGTTGTTCAAATTGTTGAGCGCCCATGAGAGATTGACTCGCTCCCGTATCCAGCTCAATGTTGACAGATATCCCATTGAGTAGGACCCTCATCATTATAGGAGGCGTCCTGTTGTAGGAGCAGTGGCCATTGATCGTGTTGACCCACTGTACATCGCTTTCCCGGGTACTGTCCCCACCATCTTCTGGTCCGCTTTCCGACCCATCCAATTCGTATACCAGCCGAGCTGCTGTTTTTTTGCACATGCGGGCCAGGTGCCCTGTATATTCACAATTTCTGCAAACAGCCTGCTGAAATCGACATCCCCTTGATGAGTGCCCACCCCCACACCTCCAGCACAGACCTGTTCCATTGTTCAAAGTGTTCCCAAAGAATGAGCTGCGTCTGGCTGATCTCTCTTGAGCTTCTCTCAGTTTGTAATTGATTGCTCGCATTGTGGGTTGATGAGGTGTGAACGGCCGTTCCTGTGGCCCTTGATGGCTTCTGCCTGCTGTCGAGAGCCTGTTCTCCCGGTTTTGTCTGTGTGTGGGGGTAGCAGCTTGTTTAGTGCTGTGAACTTCTTGTTCCGATATTTCGTTAGTTGTCGTACCTGCATTGTAAATCAACCTCGTTTCTTCTTCAAGAATGTCTGTGCAACCAGTGCTGCTGCCTCTAAGGTCAGGTTGTTGGTCTCTATGAGCTATCGGAATATGCCTGCATGACCTATTCCTTCAATGAAAAAGTCTCTCAGCATTTCTCTCCTCAGTTCATCGGAGAACTCACATAAATGAGCCAACCTCCAAAGTTCCGCCACGAAGTCGGGTATGCTCTGGCCCACACAGCGTCTGTAGTTGTAGAACCTGTTTCTGGCCATGTGTAGGCTGCTCACTGGCTTCAGGTGGTCTCTTACCAGTGTGCTCAATTCTTCAAATGACTTGCTTGCTGGTTTCTCGGGTGCCAACAGATCCTTCATTAAAACGTATGTTTTCGAGCCACAGTTGGTCAAGAGATGGGCTCTTCTCTTGTCTGCCTTATCGTGGCCTAACCAGTCTTTGGTTACAAAGCTTTGCTGGAGCCTTTTTATAAAGTCCTCCCAATTGTCTCCCGCATTGTACTTTTCATCTGATCCGTTGTTCGCCATTCTGTGGATTCTGTAATCCCGTAACTCGTCGCCACTGTAAAGTCCTATCCCCTCAGTACAGATTCACACGAGGCATGTAGTGAAGTCAAGGTCACTCTGGACCTGCACCTTTATTTCACAGCTCTGGAATGCTGCACTTGCCTGAGACCTGTCCTTATATACCTGTCTCTTGCAAGTGCACCCCTGGTGATAAGGTATGCTGGTGGTTACAGGTCATATCTTATAACAATCATGTATAGCATGCTAGGATACAGTTATATATAATAATGTAAGATACATGACAATTTCAATCACGATCTCTTTTGTGAAGCAAAGACATTTCATGCAGTGGTCTTCGCTGCACTTTGAGGTAAGAGAATTGCTCCCTAAAGATCCTCTATGGATATGGCCTTCTGCTTAGAACTTTTCTCCATCACCACCACCAACCCCCCACCCGCACCTCCTCCTTCTTCTAGCAGCTTTGCTTGCTCTCCGTGGCCTCTCTTCATTCTCCCAATCATCTTCAATTCCCAGAGGAAGCCCGACCAGACCACCCACGTCTGTAAGAAACTTGTTTCAGCATAAGATTTTAAATGACCGAAAAACTACTTGCACACTTATTTGCTTCATTATCTCGCTCCTCTACATGCTGCCAATGGCTGTTGGTATGTGTACAAACCCCTTTACCAAGATGGCGTCCTGCACATATTCTGTCGGAAGTGTGTACCCACATCTCTGACCCCATTTTAGAACCTCGTGGTTGTGTAGCACCAATTCGGCCTAATTTAGCCCCATAGGTTTTAAGGAGCATCTTAAAGGAGGAGAGAAAGGTAGAGATGTGAAGAGGTTTAGATTGGGAATTCCAGAAGTAAGGCCTAGACAGCTGAATGCATGGCCACCAATGGGGAGCAATGAAAATTAGGAATGCGCAAGACGCCAGAATTAGAGGAATGCAGAGTTCTCGGAAGGTTCTAGGGCTGATGGAGGTTAGAGAGATAGGGAGGACACAAGATAAGACTGTAACATTCAAGGCATTGCTGGACCCAGAGTCAATGTAGGTCAGTGAGCACATGAATGAGACTTGGTGCGAGTTAGAAACATAGAAACATAGAAAATAGGTGCAGGAGCAGGCCATTCAGCCCTTCTAGCCTGCACCGCCATTCAACGAGTTCATGGCTGAACATGAAACTTCAGTACCCACTTCCTGCTTTCACGCCATACCCCTTGATCCCCCGAGTACTAAGGACTTCATCTAACTCCCTTTTGAATATATTTAGTGAATTGGCCTCAACTACTTCCTGTGGTAGAGAATTCCACAGGTTCACCACTCTCTGGGTGAAGAAGTTTCTCCTTATCTCGGTCCTAAATGGCTTACCCCTTATCCTTAGACTGTGACCCCTGCTTCTGGACTTCCCCAACATTGGGAACATTCTTCCTGCATCCAACCTGTCCAAACCCGTCAGAATTTTAAACGTTTCTATGAGGTCCCCTCTCACTCTTCTGAACTCCAGTGAATACAAGCCCAGTTGATTCAGTCTTTCTTGATAGGTCAGTCCCACCATCCCGGGAATCAGTCTGGTGAATCTTCGCTGCACTCCCTCAACAGCAAGTATGTCCTTCCTCAAGTTAGGAGACCAAAACTGTACACAATACTCCAGGTGTGGCCTCACCAAGGCCCTGTACAACTGTAGCAACACCTCCCTGCCCCTGTACTCAAATCCCCTCGCTATGAAGGCCAACATGCCATTTGCTTTCTTAACCGCCTGCTGTACCTGCATGCCAACCTTCAATGACTGATGTACCATGACACCCAGGTCTCGTTGCACCTTCCCTTTTCCTAATCTGTCACCATTCAGATAATAGTCTGTCTCTCTGTTTTTACCACCAAAGTGGATAACCTCACATTTATCCACATTATACTTCATCTGCCACGCATTTGCCCACTCACCTAACCTATCCAAGTCACTCTGTAGCCTCATAGCATCCTCCTCGCAGCTCACACTGCCACCCAACTTAGTGTCATCCGCAAATTTGGAGATACTACATTTAATCCCTTCGTCTAAATCATTAATGTATAATGTAAACAGCTGGGCCCCAGCACAGAACCCTGCGGTACCCCACTAGTCACTGCCTGCCATTCCGAAAAGTACCCATTTACTCCTACTCTTTGCTTCCTGTCTGACAACCAGTTCTCAATCCACGTCAGCACACTACCCCCAATCCCATGTGCTTTAACTTTGCACATTAATCTCCTGTGTGGGACCTTGTCGAAAGCCTTCTGAAAGTCCAAATACACCACATCAACTGGTACTCCTTTGTCCACTTTATTGGAAACATCCTCAAAAAATTCCAGAAGATTTGTCAAGCATGATCTCCCTTTTACAAATCCATGCTGACTTGGACCTATCATGTCACCATTTTCCAACACATGCAGCAGAGTTTTGGATGAGCACAGACAAAGAAAAAATTGAAGACTTGCATTTACAAAGCAGTTTATCGCATCTCTTAGAAACATCTAAAAGCACCCACATACAATGAATGATTGTGATGTGTGGTACTTGTTGTTATTTAGGAAAACGTACCAGCCATTTGTGCTTGGCATGATCCCACAAACTACCAAGAGATGATTGACCAGTAAAATAAAATTGGTAGCTTTGGTTAATGGAGGACAGTTACCCATGACACTGAGAAATTTTTCTTCTTTTTCAAATAATTTAATGGGATCGTTGACATCTCCCATTGGAACTGGCAGTCAGGGGCTTGGTTCAACATTTCATCCAAAGGATTTCTAACATTCCAACAAAGTAGCACTCCCACACACTGCAATGGATTATCAATGTAGATGATTAACTCATATCCTTCTGACTCAGAAAGGCCACCCTTTTGGTCAGAGAATGCTACAGAGATGGAGATAAACTGCAATGAAAATATCTTTAAAATGGGAGGTAGCAAAATATCATCATAGTCGAATGCACTTGGTTCCTGAGATGTTAAGTTCTCAATTTCAGTCAGGCCAACTTGAGTCATCACCAAATAAAAACTAGGGTCTTCTCCAAAAGAAGAAAAAAATCATAGGATGAATCATTCTAAAAATCTTTTGTACACCTTCCCACAATAAGTTAGATGACAGCCTGGGTGTAGATAGCCTGCCCTTGCTTTCAGCTGGAGGTGGTGAGTGACACAAGATGCAGTGTGAGGTCAGGAAGAAAGGTATCTTAACAATGACCAGAAACAATACCAACACCACAAGAAGTTAAATGAAGATTAAAATTACTTTCTGTTGAGTTATTAAATGTGTGTATTTTGATTTACATCACATTTTCATAAGAGCCAAAGACAGATCACAATAAGTGTTAGCTAAACAAAAATTCATGTGCCACCGAAAAATCTTCATAATGATAATTCTTTCATCTTATATATAATCGGTGTTACCTCTTTAAAATAATTGTTTTTATGAAGAGTATGTTGCAGCCAACATAAGGTGTAAATATGAGGCAGACATCTGAGGCAGACAACAGAACTCCTATTTGCATTATCAAGCTCATGAGTGGAGATGGTCAACCATACACACAGACCATACACACAGATATGAGATAGAATTTTTTTTTTACTTTATCCAATCATGAATACCACCTGTGCTGACCAGTCTCATATCTTCATTTCACTATGGCCTGACTAAGTGAGATTGCCAATTTGTAAGCTCTGGCTCAGTGGTAGCATTCTTGCCTCAGAGTTGGATGGTTCAGACCCCACTTCAGAGACTCGAGTACATAATCTAGGCTGGCACTTCAATGCAGTACTAAGGGAGCGCTGTACTGTTGGCGGCGTTATCTTTCGAAGTAAAAGATCTCATGGATTTAGACATCGGAAGAAGAGCAGAGGAGTAAGTTTATTCCTCAACCAACACCAAAGAACCGATAATCTGGTCATTTATTTCATTGGCGTTTGTGGGACCTCTTTGTGCACAAATAGGCCTCTGCGTTTCCCACATTACAATAGTGACTACTGAAGAGATCGAAAAGTCTCTGTTTAAAGAATGGACTCAGTCAAGAATATTTCATGGCCTTTCTGGGGTTTTTTCTGAGGGTATTTTCCCTGTGATGGGATCACCCTGTGCAGATACGTGAAAAAGCTGGTTTGTTAAAACTCTAGAGACCGCATGGCGGTTGGCTGTGACAAAATCCAGGATGTATGGGTTTGCCCACCAGTCCTAGCAAAAGGAAGGGGGCCATTGACAAAGGGGCTCAGGAATCTGAAGCACTCATTAACTAGAAGCCAGTAACCAGATTAGAAAGCCACTCTAATATGCAAAAGCACTTCTCACCTCCATCTCAGAAGAGAAGCAGAACAATGAACCCACTAGCCTGGCCAGCCGAAGAGGAGCCAGTTTTTTCCCAACACAAAGACCGAGATATGTCCCAGACTCAGGGCCATTAGTCCAATCACGGAATACACATGGGTCTGATAATGGCCCATCACTGACGAAGCACTGGAGTGCTTAGAAACAAAAGGATTTTAAAGATTGGCAGGAAAGATAGGGGTAGCAAGACTCCTATAAAGATAGACTCTTTTCCACCATTCTCTAGCTCCCTCTCGCTCTCGCTCCACCAAGATCGAAGTACCAGAGGAGGAAGCCGCAGTTCCGCAGAAAAAGCCACTGACACTGAGAACCGCATACCCCTCACAGCATACGACCTCGAGGCAGCGACTTCCCACAGCTGAGCTGAGTGATCGAGACCAACTGTGTGTGGTAGTGAGCATGGGCGTGAGTGTCCCAAGCCAGTAACCAGAGGTGGCCTGGGTGAGGTGTAAGGACTCAGGGTTTTTCTCAGAAGTGAAGCTTTTTCGGGGCTCTTCTGGGGAGGAAGCTTCATTTGGTTTAGCCAGGCGAAGGGGCTTATGCGACTGGGTAATTCGTTGGTAGGGGTGTAGTTAGAATCCACCATAGCAACAAAGGAATTACTGCATGTTACAAGTCCTCAGTTTTGTACTGTATGTATGTTGTTTATAACCTGGATTTTATTCTCCACAGAGACAGTGATTTTGTTTAGTAGTGCATATTTTAGCCAGTGTATGTTAGACCAAATAAATATAAATACGATTTTTCACTGAAGCATTCCTTGACTTATTCCTTTTACACTCTGAATAATAATCCCCAGCTTTAGAACTTTCGTAAGGCGGGGGCGATTCAAACCGTCCATCTAGCCATTGGGCTACGATCAAAACCGCTGACATCTCTTGACGACCGCGGCAGGACCTGGGTTAAAGGAATGTAAATCAGTCATGGAGGGTGCTTCTGCCGAAAGATCCCAAATGGAGGAAGGGATTTCTTCATAAGTATTTAAGAAAGTTAACATCACTAACAAATGGGTGCTAGGCTTATTGCGTGCTGAGTGCAACAGCAGAATGGACGGAGGGCAAGGAGCATAAGCACAGTATTGAAAAGGCGATATAGCTCGTCTGTCTACAAAGACAGGTCCAACTGCTAGATGAGCTGGTTGGTAAGTTAGAGGCAGAGCTCAGGGAGTCCGAGGCACAGTCAGACGCAAGGGCTGTAGCAGGGAACATCTTATGCACAGAGCTAAGGGATGAGAAGCTGGAAACCATAAGGAGTTTCTGCAATGCCAGGTAACTGAGGCAAAGGGGAACGAGAGCTTGGTTAGGGAGGAGAACGCTTGCTTGTCGCGTGAGGGAAAGGTGCTGGAAGAGCAGTTGAAGGATATTCAGGTGGCATACAGAGTCGCCAGCACTCGAGGGTTGATACAGGTAATCATGGTCCTTGCCAGGAGCAGATCCGGAAATTGACCGATGCTCTATCTAAGGCCAAAGGGATGGTCTGCTTGGTAGCTCCGGGAATGGCCCAGGTAGATGGGGAAGATAAGGAGGACTGTGAGGCAGAGGAGAATGCTCGACCACCGCCCGAAGTGCCGGGACCAGGACTCAAGTGCCCTGTCCGGCAGCGGAAATACGGTGCACCCCTAGGCATCAAGAGCAAGGACCACTGCAGAGTGACATCGTGGTCCAGTATACAATCTCCCAGCTGCAGGCAATGGTCTCTAACCTGATCAAACTGACCAGCAAAGGGGACCCATCTGTCCATTTTACGGATGTGAAGCAGGTGGGGGCGATCAATAATTGTAACGAAGCTGAGTCAGCCAAATTACAAATTACTTTTATTTTCCCTGGATAGCAGGTTGTACCAGTCGCTCTCAGCAGGTAGCAAGAGGGGGCAGTGTACGTTAGAGGGGATAAAGGATAACATCCTTGAGGCTGTGGGCCTCAATGATGGAAGTCCCTTTTCCCGAGTGGAAAGGACACTGCAGTTAACTGGGGAGGCACCAAAGGCTTTCGTGGACAGGCTATGGTCCATCTACCGGAGTACCTGTGTGGGGGTGCCCGATCGGACGCAGCTGCAGGGGTAGCCTAGGGCTCATTGGCTGAGGACCCTGGTGGCGAACAGCCTGCCCAGGCTCAAGGCCAAAGCAGAGGGGTGGCTCGATTCCAGGGATCCCCAGGCCACAGAAGAGAGTGTGATCCGGCAGTTAACTCTCTCTTTTAAGAATAGTAGAGGTGAAGATGACAAACCAAAGGGCAGAGTGCACGAGTTAAAGCCTAGTGGAGGCAATGTTAGAAAAGAGTGGCGCCAGGAAGGGGGCAGCTCAGAGAAGAAGCAGGGTTGTTACGGATGCGGGAGTAAAGGGCACTGGAGGAGAGACTGCCCAGTCCCTGACAAAGGGAACGGGAAAGGGGATCCTCCAGCGCCAGTGCAGAAAGCCGCACTCAGAAAGCCGCAGCTGTGGCGGGAAGCAGCACTGATCCCTTCGCGGTATTAGTGGCTGCTCTCCGCGCAGTCTTTCTGGCAGGGCAGGGTAGGGTGGCTGTGGCAGCAGGCAGCGTACTCCCATGCACCCCGAACAATCCCGACCCATGACTAAGGGCTTCTCAGCCCGTTTACCTGTGCCCACTAAGTTATGATGCTTGGAAAATGCCGTGCGTGAAGATGGGGGTGGAGAAGGTGCAAGGGACCTATCTGCTGGACATTGGAGCTTCAAGCACTATTGTCTATGCGGATAACCCGGCCACATCACCTCTATCGAATGGGGTCCCATCTAACTTAGTAGGGTTTGCCGGGAACGAACGAATTTGGTCTTTCTCCATCCCGCTAGCCATCGATCTCGGTACACTCCATACAGAGTGGAAATGTGTCCTGATGCAGTGGGAGCGGGAGGGAATAGGCATTTTGGGGGCAGACTTCATACTGGCCCACAAGATATTGGTGGATTTCCGGAATCACTGTCTTTGGGGGGCAGTATGCACGGGAAAGGAGAAGGAGGTGGCAGTTATACCAGGGAAGCAAGGCAAGGGAACCGTGTGTACAATGAAGCCCAAAGGTAGTTATGACCTCGGACTTTTGGTTCTACCCCGGCGGAGTACAGAGTGGATGTGCGAGCCAACCTCGCGGCATTCGCTACACACAAGTATGACTGCGGGAGGGTAGCAGAAGTGGAGGTCAGAGTAGAAGGAGACCCCATGGCCCGACCACAGAAACAGTACAACTTCCCCAGAGAGGCAGGGGCGGATTTAGAGACGGCCTTGGTATCTCTGGTTGGGCAGGGTGTGTTGAGACCCATAGCGACCCATGGGATCTTTCCGATTTGGATGGTTAGGAAACCAGATAATTCGTGGAGAGCCACTGTGGATTATTGGGTTCTTAACAAGAACATCCTGGCATGTGCCCCCACCGTCGCAGCCGTAGCCGACCTGATCGGGAGTATCCCAGGATCCGCGAAAACATTCACGGTGCTGGACATTTTGAATGGATTCTGGTCTATCCCTCTCAAAAAGGAGGACGAGTATAAGTTCGCATTCACTTTCAAGGGTCAGCAGTACACATGGACCTGCCTTCCCCAAGGGTTTCATAACAGTCCTTCTATTTTCCATTAATCTATGGCCAACTGTTTAAAAGGGTTCAGCAAACCGCAGCAGTTTGTGCAGTACGTGGGCGACCTGCTTTTGTTCTCTGACAAGGGGGAGGAGCATGGCCCACTGATGGCTGAGCTGCTGAGTCTGTTAAAGGAAGCTGGGTTCAAGGTCAATCCCAGGAAAGCACAGATCGGCCAGCAGGAAGTAAACTTCCTCGGGCTGACCGTGCGGACTGGGGAGAGGGCCATCGATGAGGCGAGGAGGAAGGTGGTACAGGAGCTGCCTGCCCCGACCACGCTGACGGGGTAAGATCCTTCCTAGGACTCACAGGGTACTGCAGGGATTTCAGAGAGGACTATGCCACTACAGCAGCCCTTCTACTCCAGTTCCTCCACAAGGGAGTGGGCTGGGAGTGGGATGAGGACTGCATGGCAGCTTTTAGTCGTCTGAAGAGAGATCTGCAGACTGTACCGGCTTTAGGAGCGATTGATGGGGAGAGGAGTTCTTTTTGAAGGTAGCTGCCACAGGGGACAGTTTAAGCGCAGTGCTGCTCCAGGAGCAGCATGGCAAGTTGAGGCCTGTGGTATACTCATCAAGAATCCTCACAGATGTAGAGAGGGGGTACTCCAATTGTGAGAGGCACCTGCTTGCCACACATTGGGCCATGAAGAGATCACAAATCTTCACGGAGGCGTACCCGATAACTCTCTTAACCCATCATACGCCCACTCAGATGCTTCTGAATGGGAGGATAGTGCACGCGTTGCTCGCTGGACTTTATTGCTCTCGCAGATCAATTTGAGCGTGAAAGGCCTCTGTGAGTCCAGGCTCGCCGCAAATTTGATCTACCCAGAGATGGCTCACACATGGTCTGTTGCAGGAGTATGGAACGTAGACATAGGGTTTTGGGCTGGGATCCATCCGACGGGCCACGTGATCTATGTAGACGGGTCCAGTACAATGATGGCAGGGGAGCGACTCACTGGGATGCAGGATTTTTGACCCAAAGGCAGGCATTGCCAAGGACATTAAACTCCCGAGCACCATGAGCGCCCAGCACACTGAACTGTCGGTGGTGGCGTATGTGGTTACCCACCCCGAAGAGTTCCCTACACCCTACACGATTTGCTCGGACAGTATGTTCACTTGCAATTCATATAGAGATATTTAACCATTTGGTCTCGTCGCGGGGTCACATCTGCAGATGGGAAACCCCGAGCAACCAAGCTATTGTTGTGACAGATCATAACATCCACAAAGTCAAGGCCCATTCTAAGACAGAACCCCGTGCGGAAGGCAATCAGCAGGCCGACGTACTGGCCAAAGAAGGTGCTCGAACGGGCACGTTTTTAGATCCATATGGGTCAAGTCCGGTAGCAGCAATCAGAGACAGAGGTGGGACACAAGGGAGTGCAGGGGTAGCATTGGCCCCGGACCTAAAGATGGTCCAGGCACAGTCCAAAAGACTGTTCTGGAGATGCTGGCTAAGGGAGATAAGGTAGAGGGTACATGCGGAGTGGCAGGTATTACGGTAAAGGAAGAGATGGTTTTCAGAGGGGAACAGTGGGTAGTTCCGCGGCAGCACCGGAGAGAATTCCTTTAGTTGGCCCACGAGGGTCCAGGAGCGGGGCACCCTGGGCCAGAGACCACCTGGCAACGGGTGGAACAGGCAGGGTGGTGACCGCAACTGAGGGAGGACGTCCGCGACTTCTGCGCGGATTGCTTGGTGTGTGCTGCAAACAACCCTGACCCCCAGAAAAGGAAAGTATCCATGGGACACATGAGGAGAGTGGAGGGACCATGGCAGTCCATACAGGTCGATTATATCGGACCGCTGCCCACCGCGCAGGAGGGTTACAATACTGCCTGGTACTGGTAGATGTGTTCTCTAAATGGATAGAAGCCTTCCCATGCTGAACAGCCACAGCTTTGGGGACTGCAAGGATTCTAATGAGAGAAGTGTTCACTAGGTGGAGGCATCCACAATATGTGGAGTCCAATCAGGGGAGTCACTTCACAGGGGCAGTCATGCAGGCGATTCTGAAGATGCTAGGTGTAGAGGGTAAATGGCACGTCGCTCACAACCCACACTCATCGGGGATTGTGGAGCGGATGAATAGGACCATCAAGGAAAGGTTATGGAAGGAGACGGGAGACTTACCTAGAAAATGGGTGGAGGTCTTGCCGTTAGTTCTGATGGGGGTCCGAGCCAGCCCGTCTAGAAGCACAGGGTATTCCCCGCATGAGCTCATGACTGGCAGGTCTCACGGAAGGTCAGTTGAGAGAGGTGAACCGGGAAAGGTTTGTTAAGAATCTGTTTGAGCATCTCAAACAGATCCATTGGCAGGCTGCCAGTAACATGGGGAAGCAACATCATAGAAATCGTTTATTGCTTGAGCCTCAGACGCACCACGAGTGGAAGGCCAGAGATAAATAATGGTCAGAAACTTCGTCAGGGTAGAGACTTTTGAACGGCTATACATGAGACCGTACAGTATCGTGGATAAGGCAAGTCCAATGGTATATGCGGTCAAAATGCCCCGACGCATTAAATGGTTCCATATACACAGTGCAAGCTTTTCAACCCTGGGGAAAGAGCTGACAAGAGGAGGAAACAGCAGGGAGTGGTGAGCTGCTCTACAGTGTGGGTCTCCAGCCCATAATCTGGGACTGTGAGGAGCCCGCAGAGGGACCAGCCGTTCTGCCTGTGGGGGCAGGAGTGAGGAGGAGTGCCAGGATCCTACGGCCCAGGGCACCATGGACGCCTCCTTACACACCGGTGAACGAAGGAAGCCGGAGTCGTAAGAGGCCCAGGGTC